>NC_080112.1:55494229-56113686 GCF_950005125.1 Chionomys nivalis | reverse complement strand
GCTTTTTACAAACTGTCTGCAAGGCCCTATTGCTGAAAGACAACACCTACACAATTCATTGAACATGAAGATATCAAGCTGATGTCAACATAGGGCCTTCACCCCTATGTGATAGTGCCTTTGATACAAGAAGGTGGTCTGTATGGTACAAAAGGAGAGACATAAACAACAAACCAGCCACAAACTCTTTGATCTACAATGGTGTCCTGTCTTCAAGATATGCTAGGGCAATGGTGGCACAAAGCTTATGGAAATAATCAACAAATATCTAATTTGAAATAAGGCCCACTCTACAAGATGGAACCTATTCCCAACACTTCTTGGGTTGCCAAGAACCTGAAACTAGATAGCTCAGCAACTTAGGAGAAAATTAAATACTACTATCCTTTTAAAAAAAGTAGCAATGAAATGACATTTTTCTATACCAGCGATTCTCAACCTGTTGGTTGAGACAGCATATCCTGAATATCAGATACTTATATTACATTTCATAATAGTAACAAAACTATAGTTATAAAGTAGCAATGGAATAATTTTATGCTTGGGGGTCACCAAAACATGAAGAACTGTACTGAAGGGTTGAAAGAATAGGAATGTTGAGAACCACTGTTCTATACCTATAGATCAATGACTTACTCAACCATCATCAACAAACTTTCCTCCCGCAGTCTATGGGAACAATTACAGAGACCCATGGCCAGACATTATGCAGAGATTGAGAGACTTTGTTACACTCAACCTTAAATAAGATGTCTCCATTAAATCCCTAATCTCAGAGTTTAGAAAACTCTAAGGAAGAGAAGGCAGAACGAAATTTAAAAGACAGAGAGGATGGATAAATACCAAGAAAACAAGTCCTACTAAAATCAACATGATAAAAACTCATATGAACACAGAAACTGAAGTAGCATGCATAGGGCCTGCACAGGTCTACAACAGTGGGGCCTTAGACCAGAAATGAGGAGCACACACATTCCCCCATACCTATCTCAGAAGTAATCTACAATTGATAACCACTTGCAAATGAAAATTTAGTCTCCTCCAAGAATGTCTCACTGGGGAAATCAACCTACACGTAAGGGTAGGCTGCATGCCCAGCAGGAGATCACCAACAGAAACAAACTAAATGGCATCTTTGGAGGTTCCTCGTCTTACAGTGTCATGTCACGGCTTTTCAATCTTAGATTTATCTTATTACTTTTTATTTTAATTTAATATTATTATAGCTTTTTCTTTTCTCATTTTCTCCTATTGGTTCTTTGCATATATATTATGGCTTCCAACTTAGTGTTTTTAGAGGATTCCTGAGTGTATAAATGAACAGGTCTCTGTTTCTTGGGTTCTTGGTTCTTTGGTTGGGTTCTTTTCCTTGCTTGTTTGTTTTATCTAATTCTGCTGTGTTAGTTTTGTTCTATCTTATTATATTTTAATTTATTATTATTCCTTGAAATATGTTTGTTTTCTAGTGAATGACAAAAAGTGAGTAGATCTGGATGGGAGGGCAAATGTGAAGAATCTAGGAAGAGTAGAGAGAGGGGAAATCATAATCAGGATATATTATGTCAGAAAAAATATTTTCAATTAAAGGAAAAAATATTTTTAAAAATTATGTATGGTTTTTATTAAGCATCATTCATTTATTTAGCAAATGTTTGTCTATTTTTTACTATACAAAAGGTCTTCTGATATATAATCTGATGACAATGACTAGCAAGACATTGATCCTAGCTTTGGGAAGCTCATCACTTAGCAGAAAAATAACCAAGCAGTTACCTGTAATATGAAAAGATAAGTGATATAGGCTCTCAGGGATACAGGTAAAGAAATAACACTCAAGAAGTTTTTTTCAGACTAAGAAGAAATATTAGTAAATGGCATACAATAAAATCGAAGAGAGAACTGTAAGCTTTAAGAATTATCCTTATTGTAGAGATAATCTTAACTGCTATTTTTGGAAATATTTCTAAGTTCACATTATTTGATTCCATTTTTCTCATTCCTTCCTTCTACCACTTCTCATCTCTCTAAATCCTTCCTTTGCTTCTTTCTTTCTCTTTTCTATCTGTCTGTCTGTCTGTCTGTCTTTCTTCTTTCTTTCTTTCTTTCTTTCTTTCTTTCTTTCTTTCTTTCTTTCTTTCTTTCTTTCCTTCCTTCCTTCCTTCCTTTCTTTCTTTCTTTCTTTCTTTCTTTCTTCCTTCCTTTTTTTCTTTCTTTTCTTCCTTCTCTTTTTCTTCATTCCTTTCCTTCTTTTCTATTTAGGTCTCAATCCCAGGACCTTGCACACAGTAGGAAAGTGTTCATTTGTGAGCTACATGCCCCAGCCCTGTCTGGGTTTAAAAGTTTTTCTTATTGCTTTCATTACACTATACATTTTTCTCCTCTCCCCACCCTTCTTCCTATCTTCCATGACCCCCACATTTCCAGCTTACTCCGAAGATCTTGTCTTTTTCTCCTTCCTGTGTAGATCTGTATATATACCTCTTATGGTCCTGTTTGTTGCCTAGTTTCTCTGGAGTTGTGGCTTGTAAGCTGGTTTCTTTTGCTTTATGTCTAAAAGCCACTTATGAGGAAATACATATTATATTTGTCTTTCTGGGTCTGGGTCACTTCATGAAATATGGTTTTTTTTTCTAGAACCATCTATTTGCCTGCAAATTTCAAGGTGTCATTATTTTTTTTACCACTGAGTAGTACTCCATTGTGTAAATGTACCAGATTATCTTTATCCATATTGGGTTGAGGGGCATGTAGGTTGTTTCCAGGTTCTGGCTATTATAAGTAAAACTATTATGAGCATAGTTAAACACATGTCTTATGGTATGATTGAGCATCCTTTGGGTATATGCCCAAAGTGGTATTGCTGGATCTTGAGGTAGACTGTTTCCTAATTTTCTGAGAAATCATCATACTGATTTGCAAAGAGGCTGTACAAGCTAGCACTCCCACCAGCAACAGAGGAGTGTTCCCTGGCACCATATCCTCTCCAGCATAAGATGCCATCAGTGTTTTTGATCTTGGCCATTCTTACAGGTGTAAGATGGAATCTCTGAGTTGTTTTGATTTGCATTTCTCTGATGGCTAAGAATGTTGAGCATTTCCTTAAGCATCTTTCAGCCATTTAATGTTCCTCTGGTAAGCGTTCTCTTTTTAGATTTGTACCCCATTTTTTATTGAAATATTTGTTCTTTTGATGTCAAGTTTCTTGATATCTTTTCTGATTTGTATCCTCTTGGTCTCCTTTTGTTTTCTTATTCCTCTAGCTAGAACTTTAAGTACTATATTGAATAGACATGGAGAAAGTGGACAACCTTGGCTTGTTCTTGATTTCAGTGGAATTGCATGGAGTTTCTCTCCATTCAGTTTGATGTTGGCTGTTGGCTTGTTGTATATTGCTTTTATTATGTTTAGGTATGTTCTTTGTATCCTTCCTCTCCCCAAGAATTTTATCATAAAGGGTTGTTGAATTTTGTTGAATGCTTTTTCAGTATCTAATAAGATTATTGTGTGATTTTTCTTTCAGTTTATTTATATGGTGGATTACTTTGACAGATTTTCATATATTGAACTATTCCTGCGTCTCTGGGATGAAGACAACTTGGTCACGGTGGATGATTTTTGTGATGTATTTTTCAATTCAGTTTTTCAGTATTTTATTGAGTATTTTTGCATCGGTGTTCATGAGTAAAATTGGTCTGTAATTCTCTTTCTTTGATTTGGGTATCGTTGTTTTGTTTGGGTATCAGGGTAACTCTAGCCTCATAAAAAGAGTTTGGAAATGTTGCTGCTGCTTCTATTGTGTTTGAGGAGCATTGGTATCAGTTCTTTGAAACTCTTGTAGAACTCTGTGTTTAGTCCATCTGGTCCTGGGCTTTTTTTGGTTGGGACACTTTTGATGACTGTTTCTATTCCCTTAGTGGTTATAGGTCTATGTAATTGGCTTGCCTGGTCTTGATTTAATTTTGGTAATTGATATTTGTCCAGAAAATTGTCTATTTCCTTTAAGTTTTCCAATTTTGTGGAGTAGAGGTTTTTGAAGTATGATCTGATGATTCTCTGAACTTCTTTTCAGTCTGTTGCTATGTTCTCATTTTTATTACTGATTTTGTTAATTTGGATATTCTCTCTCTGCCTTTCATTTAGTTTGGATAAAGGTTTATCTATTTTGTTGATCTTCCTGAAGGACCAACTCTTTGTTTCATTGATTCTTTGTATTATTTTCTTTGTTTCTATTTTGTTGATTTCAGCTCTCAATTTGGTTATTTTTTGTAGTAGTCTTTGCTGTAGGTTGATGCTCTTGTACCCTGCAAAGATTTGTCATTTATATTATTTTAATAAAACATTGGCTGTCCAGTAGCCATGTAAAAAACATAGGCATGGTTACCATACTATGAGAATTCCGGGAAGAGGAAAGATTCAGTCTGCAGTCATCAGCCAAAAGCAGAGGAAACAAGATGAGAATGACTCACTGATAAAAGGCATCAAGCCACATGGCTAGCCATAGACAAGAATTATGGGCTAATTTAAGTTGTAACAGTTAATTAATAATAAGCCTGAGCTAATAGGCCAAGCAGTTTATAATTAATATAATCCTCTGTGTGTTTCTTTGGGACTGAATGGCTGCAGAATTGGGCAGTGGCAGAAACTTCAGTCTACCTCTTCTCCTGGATGAGTTTGCTTCTTTTTTTCTGAGCTTTCAGGTGTTTCATTAGCTCACTAGTGTGGGCTTTTTTCAACTTCTTAATGTAGGCATTTAATGATTTGAAATTTCCTCTTACCGCTGCTATCATTGTGTCTCATAAGTTTTGGTATGTTGTGCAGTCATTTTCACTGAATTTTAGGAAGTCTTTAATTTTTCTTTGTTTCTTCCTTGACACATTGGTGATTCAATGAGCATTGTTCAATTTCCATGTGTTTGTGGGCTTTCTAGAATTAGTGTTGCTGTTGAGTTCTAACTTTAGGCCATAGTGATCTGATAAGATACATAGGGTTATTCCAAATTTTTGTGTCTGTTGAGGCTTGCATTTTTTACCAAGTATGTGGTCAGTTTTTGAGAAGGTTCCATGAGATGCTGAGAAAATTGTATATTCTTTTATGCTTGGATGGAATGTTCAATAGATGTCTGTTAACTCCATGTAAGTTGTGTCAAAACAGATGTTAGTTCCCTTATATCTCTGACAAGTTTCTGGCTGGAAGACCTCTCCAGTGGTAAGAATGGGGTGTTGAAGTTTCCCTCTCTTATTCTGTGGGACTTAATGTGTGATTTCAGCTTTAGTAATGTTTATTTATATATGAAGGTGCCCTTGTATTTGGAGCATAGATGTTTAGAATTGAGATTTCCTCTTGATGATTTTTTTACCTTTTACATATAAGAAATGGCCTTCCTTGTCTCTTTTAATTGATTTTAGTTTGAAGCCTATTCTGTTAGATATTAAGATAGCTATATAAGCTTGTTTCTTAGGTTCATTTGATTGGAAAATTTTTTCAACCCTTTACTCTGAGGTGATGTCTGTCTTTGAGGTTGAGGTATGTTTCATATATGCAGCAGAAGGATAGATTCTGTTTTTTTTTTTTTAACCAATTTGTTGTCTATGTCTTTTTATAGGTGAGCTGAGTCCATTTATATTAAGGGGTATTAATGACCAGTGATTGCTAGCTCCTGTCATTTCAGTTTTTGTTGTTGGTGATATTCTATTGTGTGCTTTTCCCTTCTTTGGGATTTGGTGCTGTGAGATCATCTATTGTCTGTGTAGCTGACTTTCTTGGGTTGGAGTTTTCCTTCTAGTACCTTGTGTAGGGTTCTGTTTTTGACTAGGTATTGTTTAAATCTGGATTTGTCATAAAATATCTTGTTCTCTCAATCTACAGTGATTGAAATTTTTGCAAGTATAGTAGTCTGGGCTGGCATCAGTGGTCTCTTAATGTCTGCATAATACTTGACCAGAACCTTCTGGCTTTCACTGTTTCCATTGAGAAGTTATGTGTAATTCTGATAGGTCTGCCTTTAGATGCTATTTGGCCTTTTTCCTTTGCAGCTCTTAATATCATTCCTTATTTCTGAATGTTTAGTGTTTTCATTATTATGTGGTGAGAGGCCTTTTTCTGGTCCAGTCTATTTGGTGTTATGTAAGTTTCTTGTATTTTCATAGACATGTACTTTTTTAGGATAGGAAACTTTTAACATTTTGTTGAATATATTTTCTGTGCCATTGAGTTGGACTTCTCCTTCTTTCCCTATTTTTCTTAGGTTTGGTCTTTTCAAGATATTCCATATTTCCTGGATATTTTGTGTTAAACTTTGTTAGATTGAAAAGTTGGTCACTGTGACTTACCTGCTACTGGAGGCCACTGGGACCTTCCAGGTCTCTTTTCAGTCTTCTGTGTGTGACCATTGTTCTCTGGGTTTAAGTTTTAAAATGATACAATGTCATGTCTTAGGTTTTTTTTTTTTTGTTGTTCCAGAAATTTCAGAACAAAGAATAGAAAACAAAATCACACAAATATGTGATAAATCATAACATTTTGATAAAGTAAATTGTTACATTTTATATAAAGCTAAATATATTTATAATATAAAGGTTGGCTATTCAAATGTTTATAAGAAAATTCCAAACACTTCCCCATTTTTTCATTTTCTTGGAAATGAAAAATCATGCTTGTATGAATGAAGTAAGCCTCAGTGGTTGTTGAACAGGATTTATATTTTAAACATAAAATATGGCTTTGTTTTAAATCTGGCACACTATCACTATTCAGAACCAAACATTACATGGCATAGCACTATTTCCAAAGCAACACACAATTATTTAAGTAAAATGAAAAATAATTTTCCCCTGATCCAAGGCATGTGCACATTATAAAGAGAAGTTAAAAATATTAAGTGCCTTATTTATTATCAATTATATTTATTCTTTTTTCATTTGATATAATAGAAGCTGCACTTAAAATTCCTGAAAATCTGTGAGGCTCAAAAGACAAGAATATGTTCTCTTTTCACTGCTGCAGGAGGCCAATGCCCATGCTGATCAGGCTGTAGTGACAGTGCTGGCATCCCTGTGAAGGAGAGTGATTAGACATTGTTCTAACGAGGATTAAAATTTTGTTTTTAAAAATGGGTATATTTGCCATACACGTGCATACATTATTTTATCTTAAAGTATGACAAATTATGTAAATTAACTTCATGCTGAGAAGCAGAAATATTACTCAATTGAAGAAAATCTCATCTTGGGTGAGAATTATTGTACAATTTCCTCTGTGTTTTGAATGAGGCACTTCAGTCTGAATAAAAAGATACACATATTGCATTCTAGAAAGGAAAATAACAATTTCTTATAAGAAAAACTCATGCTATCATTTTCCTGTTATTTTAAGCAATTCAGTGTGGCAAGAGTGCAGATTGAAGAACTTTTTGCAAATCATAAGTTTTCATTTTCAAAACAATACACTTAACAATTGCATTAGTAATAAAGTGGCTTCTTTTGAGCTATTGTTCATGATAACCGTGTCTCAATCTGGAGTTTGAAAGGGCTCTAATATCAGCAGTCTGTGAACAACATGAAAATCACGACCTAAATCTATTGCAGGCACAATTTCTTTTCTTTTCATAAGACCTGTGGAACTGATTTAAGACCTGCAAAATAATAAGAGAAATAAAATTTTGAAACAAATTTGTCAGTCACTGGACTATGTATAGCAATGTGAAAGGAATAAACCTGAAGATGCATCTAAGTTAACACTGTGACTATAAAACATGGATGCTAACACACACCCACTTTGTCACAGGCTCTGAAAGATAAATGCCTCTATGTTGTGCTTACATTTTCTGTCACATAGGCAAAGGCAAATGAAGTTGGGTGACTAAAGTTTTATAGCACCGAAAAATAGCATTTAACTTTTTAAAATCATAGAAAGACCTCAGTAAGTGCTTCCTACATTAATAGAAATAATGGTCTTTTATTGATGATTGTAAATTAGAAGAAAGCAAAAACACATTATGGAATCTCAGGCATAGGAATTCAAACCAAAAATATTAAGTGTATTATTTGATATTAATTAAATTTATTCTTTTTTTTCACCTGACATGATGGAAGCTCCACTTTAAAAGAATCTGAAAATTCGTGAGGTTGAAAGTAAAGAATAATTTCTCTTTTTGGTGTGGGGACGGGGAAGATCTGTTCCCATTCTATTTTGCCTTGTTGACTATGTCCTTTGCTTTATAGAAGCTTTTTAGTTTCAGGAGGTCACATTTCTTAATTGTTTCTTTCAGTGTCTGTGCTACTGGGATTATATTTAGGAAGTGGTCTCCTGTGCCAATGCATTCAAGTGTGCTTCCCACTTTCTCGTCTGTGAGGTTCAGTGTAGCTGGCTTCATGTTGAGGTCTTTGATCCATTTGGACTTGGTGTCTGATCTCCAAAATATACAAAGAACTCAAGAAATTGGTCTTCAAAAGAACAGATAATCCAATAAAAATGGAGTACAGACCTAAACAGAGAACACTCAACAGAGGAATCAAAAATGCTGAAAGACACTTAAGGAAATGTTCAACATCCTTAGTCATCAGAGAAATGCAAATCAAAACAACTCTGAGATTCCTTCTTACACCTGTAAGAATGGCCAAGATCAAAACACTGATGACAACTTATGCTGGAAAGATTGTGGTATAAAGGGAACACTCCTGCACTGCTGGTAGGAGTAGCAAGCTGGTACACCCTCTTTGGATATTTCTCAGAAAATTAGTAAATAACCTTCTTCAAGACCCAGAAATATCACTTTTAGGTATATATTCAAAGGATGCTCAATTGTACCACAAGGAAATGTGCTCAACGATGTTCATAGCAGCATTGTTTGTCATAGTCAGAACCTGCAAACAACATAAATGCTCCTCGACTGAAGAATGGACAAGGAAAATGTGGTCCATTTACACAATGAAGTACTATGCAGCAGAAAAAAAAATGACATCTTGAAATTTGTAGGCAAATGGATGGATCTAGAAAACATCATTTTGAGTGAGGTAACCCAGACCCAGAAAGACAATTATCACATGTACTCACTCATGAGTGGTTTTGAAACATAAATCAAAGAAAAGCAGCCTACAAATCACAACCCCAGAGAATCTAGACAACAATGAGGACCCTAAGAGAGACATACATGGATCTAATCTACATGGAAAGGAGTAAAAGACAAGATCTCCTGAGTAAATTGGGAACATGGGGACCATGGGAAAGACTTGAAGGGGAGGGGAGAGGCAGGGAGGGAAGGAGAGAAAAATGTATAGCTTAATAAATCAATTTTAAAAAGAGTGCTTTTTCTTTTCTTTTCTCCACTGCAGGAAGTCAATGCCCATGCTATTGGTACTGTAGTAATGGTACTGGCATCCCTATGAAATAGAGTGATTGGATATTGTTCTAACTGGGATTAAAATTTTTGTATTTTATTTGCGTGCCAGAAAAAGTTAAATTGGGGAAGAAAAGATACAGAAGTGGGGATATAATTTTTTGTTTGTTTTTTAGTTTCTCCTTGGTTTTGTTTTGTGGTGGTAGTGTTGTACGTGTGTGTGTGTGTGTGTGTGTGTGTGTGTGTGTGTGTGTGAGTGTGTGTGTGTGTAGAGTTGTGAATGCAGGCACAGGCGAATGAATATGTGTGTTCAAGTAGAAGCCAAAGGTTGGTGTTTGGTGTCTTATTTGATTACTCTCCATCTTAATTTTTTGAGATAGGGACTGCCATTGAACCTGAGTCTCACCAGTTTGGCCAGGCTTCTTGGCACACAAACATCTCCTTGTCTCTGACTCCTCAGTGCTAGGGTCACAGGCACACGCTGTTTTGACAGGCTTTTATGTGGGTGGTGAAGATCCAAAGTCAGGTGTATGATTTTGAAGGAGGTACTATACTGATGAAGCCAATTCCCTAGCCATTTGGTTGAGTTTTCTGAGACGAGTTTTCACAGTGACCCAGGTTGAACTGAAGCTTTTAACCTCAGCCTCTCAAATACTAAGACTAAAGGCATGTGCTGTTATACCCAGTCAGAATTTTAAAAACATGTATTTTGTGCTCATTTGGTGCTGCATGAACAAGGCATGAACATAGAGGCAGACAGATTTATAGAATTGTCACAGTGGAATGCACGAATCTCTGGAAGAGTGTCCTGAAATTGTTCTTTCCTGTCCCCAGACACAAAATTGTTATTCTTTTATTACTTCTGCAGAGCCTATTGTAAAATGTATGGTGTATATGCTGCGAGAAATTTCCATTAAATTAGTAGCAATGGGCTCCTGTCTTTGACAAAGTACCTGAGCACAAGTTTGTCTTCTTATTCATAAACAACTAGCAAAGTGGATTAAGTGTAAAAGGCAACAGCTTTTAGACACAGGCCTGTAGACAATGTATTATGGAGTTCCCTAAGAACAAGAAAAAATCACAGTGAGTCTGACCAGCATCTAGCCTTCCTGCCAGGAGGCGCTTGGTGAGTTTGATGCCTTCTTGAAGGAGCAATTCAAAAAGAAAATGCTGGTTTAGTTTGAGGAGGGATTTGAAAAGGGTAGGATTTGGGAGCAATAGTAGGGAACTGCACACAAGGAAAGACTCTGAAAAATGGCTTTAAAGTTCATTTGACCCTGTTGCCGCATAATGAAGATATGCCCACAGTGAAGTTTACAATTGAGACAACAGAGTGATCTTGCAGCCAACACTGAGCAACTTCTGGTAGACAGATTTTGGTACCTTGAGGTTGCCCCTGACCTATTTGAGATCTTGGTCTCCTTTTAAGAACATGCGATAAATTTTAGCTTGAAATGTTATTGAGATACGTAGATAGACATTTGAAAATGATGAAAATCTTTTAAAGACAGTGTTACGGAGGTATAATTGGTAGACAATAAGCTGTATTCTTTTAACAGTTACAATTTGGTGAGTGTGGGCATTCCACATAGCCGTCCTGAAAGGTATGCAGTAGAAAAACGGACACAAATCTGAGACTCAGTCTCTAGTTTCACTCAATATCTTCAATGTTCTCTTAGAGACAGTATGTAGAGAGGGGTGAAAATTAGCAAATACAGGTCAAGCTTCATGATAGCACTAAGGAGGGTAGGTATTTCCATATCCTGTCTCAAAACATTGTCAAACCCCTGACAGCTATGTAATTGAATCGCACTTGTAATGTTTAGAAAATTAGAACTCAAACAGGTAACTTTCTGAAGTTACTGCAACTGGAACCAATATTTTATTCAAGATACAAGACAGTTAATGCGGGTATTTGATACCCAGTTTCATCGCATTAAAACAAGATGACAGTATTCCAGTGTTTGTACTGCCTTTGAGAGGCATAAAGGGAGCTGTATTGGTGCACTTGAGAACATAGGCGTGACCTACAAGGTCTGCTTTGCTCAACTTCTTACTAATCTAATCTTACCTCCCAGTGCTTATGTCTCGAGAATGGTTAGTCATCCTGGATTCGGGGTATTATACAGAGGAAGACAAACACAGTGGAATCTAAAAACAGTATGTTCTTCCCTTAGGTAAGTTCCCTCATGATGTCTTAAGAAATCCACATTCCCAGGATATCATCATGCTTTATTCACTCTCTAAATTCATTTAGGCTTCTATTTAAATACCAGTTTCTAGTGGAGCAATATGCTTCCTACCTAAAATACAAACCCCTACCACTTTCTACTTTTAAAAAGGTTTAAAATTGATTGCATTCATTGAAAGTTTCATACACATGTGTAATGGTTTCTTATTACTCTTTTCCCTCTCTCTTAACTCTCTCCCATACCTAACTCATCCCCATCCATATTTTCCCAGATTCATGACTTCTGATTATGTTTTAATGATACATTCAGTTCATCCAGGGCCAACTGTGAGAGTGTTTTATTGGAACTACCAATTTGAACCTGGTGTGGTCACCAGTGGATAGACAGCTGAAGGCAATGACTTCCAATCTCCCTGAAGCTATCAACAACAAATAATTATTTTTTTCTGTTGGAAGAAGGGCGCTAGTTGGTCCCAGCTGCTTAGCCCCAAAAGAATCATAATGAAACTGTAATAATTAAATCACTGTTTGGCCCATTAGCTCTAGCTTCTTATTGGTTAACTCTTACATATTGATTTAACCAATTTCTAGTAATTCCCACATCATCTTTCCATAGCAATTCTGCCTGCTATATAGCATGCATAATCTTTCTTGTCTATGTTTTTATCTTTTCTATCTCACCAAATAGAACTCAGCTCCACAAAGTCATGGATGTTTTCTGCTTTTAACCCTGCTTACTGGAACATGACTTGACATGTAAAACATCCTCAGTAGATATAAACAAATGCATGTGTATGTGAGTATGAATTCCTTAAGGCAAACATGTACTGTTTTCCCCCCTATCAGCACATCTAGTCTGTAAGTCTACATGTCTTCTGCAGAGTTCCACTGGAAAACTTGAAATAATAGAGAAGAGGAAGATTTGTGTTCAGCTCCTCTCCACTTTTATTTTCTTTTTTCCCTTTTTAAAATTGATTTTATTGAACTATACATTTTTCTCTCCTCCTCTCCCTGTCTTTTCTCACACCTTCAACCCTCCCTCATGGTCCCTATGGTCCCAATGGTCCCAATTTACTCAGGAGATCTTGTCCTTTTCTACTTCCCATGTAGTTAGTTCCATGAATGTCTCTCTTAGGGCCCCCATTGTTGTCTAGGTTCTCTGGGATTTGTAAGCTGGTTTTCTTTGGTTTATGACTAAAAGACACTTATGAGTAAGTACATATGATATTTGTCTTTCTGGGTCTGGGTTACTTCACTGAGTTTGATGTTTTCTAGATCCATCCATTTGCCTACAAATTTCAAGATGTCATTTTTTTTTCTGCTGCATAGTACTTCATTGTATAAATGGACCACATTTTCCTTGTCCATTCTTCAGTCAAGGAGCATTTAAGTTGTTTCCAGGTTCTGGCTATGAAAAAAAAATGCTGCCATGAACATAGTTGAGCACATGTCCTTGTGGTAAATTGAGCATCCTTTGGCTATATACCCAAAAGTGGTACTGCTGGAACTTTAGAAAAGTTGTTTCCTAATTTTCTGATAAATTGCCATACTGATAACCAAAGGGGCTGTACCAGTTTGCACTCCCACCAGCAATACAAGAGTGTTCTCTTTACCCACATCCTCTCCAGCATAAGTTGTTATTAGTTTTTTTTCTTTTGCCATTCTTACTGGTATCAGAAAGAATCTCAGAGTTGTTTTGATTTGCGTTTCTGATGGCCATTTTAGATTCCTCTGTTGAGAGTTCTCTGTTTAGGTCTGTACTCCATTATTTTATTAGATTATTTGTTATTTTGATGACCAATTTCTTGAGTTTTGTGTATATTTTGGAGACCAGTCCTTTGTCTGATGTGGGGTGGGTGAAGATCTTTTACCATTCTGTAGGCTGACATTTTGTCTTGTTGACTTTGCTTTACAGAAGCTTTTCAGTTTCAAAAGGTCCCATTTATTGTTTTTCTAAGTGTCTGTGCTACTGGGGTTATATTTAGGAAGTGATCTCCTGTGCCTATGCATTCAAGTCTACTTCCCACTTTCTTTTCTGTGTAGTTCAGTGTAGTTGGCTTTATGTTGAAGTCTTTGATCCATTTGGACTTGAGTTTTGTGCATGGAGATAGATATGGATCTATTTTCATTCTTCTACATGTTAATATTCAGTTATGTCAGCACAATTTGTTAAATATGCTTTCTTTTTTCCATTTTATAGTTTTTGTTTCTTTGTCAAAAATCAGGTGTTTGTAGGTGTGGGGATTAATATCGGGGTCTTCGATTCGGTTCCATTGGTCCTTCTGTCTGTTTTTATGCCAATACCAGGCTCTCTTCAGTACTATAGCTCTGTAGTAGAATTTGAAGTCAGGGGTTGTAATGCTTCCAGAAGTTCCTTTATTGTACAGGATTGTTTTGACTATCCTTGGTTTTTTGGTTTTTCATATGAAGTTGAGTACTGTTCTTTCAAGGTCTGTGAAGAATTTTTCTGGGATATTGCAATCTGCAATACAGATTGCATTGAATCTGTAGATTGCTTTTGATAAGATTGCCATTTTTACTATGTTAATTTTACCTATCCAAGAGCATGGGAGATCTTTCCATTTTCTGGTGTCTTCTTCAATTTCTTTCTTCAAATATTTAAAGTTCTTGTCATACAGGTCTTCCACTTGTTTGGTTAGAGTTACTCTGAGATGTTCTATGCTATTTGTGGCTATTGTGAAGGGTGATGTTTCTATGATTTCTTTCTCAGCCCATTTTTCATCTGTGTAGAGGAAAGCTACTGATTTTTTGAGTTAATCTTATATTCTGCTACATTACTGAAAGTGTTTATGAGTTATAGAAGTTCCTTGGTAGTATTTTGAAGGGTACTTATGTAAACTATCATGTCATCAGCAAATAGTGAGAGTTTGACTTCTTTTCTGATTTGTATCCTCTTGATCTCCTTTTGGTGTCTTATTGTTCTATGTAGGACAATAAAAACTATATTGAAAGAGTGGACAACCTTGTCTTGTTCCTGATTTTTGCATCAATGTCCATGAGAAAGATTGGTCTGTAATTCTATTTCTTAGTACCAGTGTAATTGTAGACTCATAAAAAGAGTTTGGCAATCTTCCTTCTGTTTCTATTGTTTTGAACGATTTGGGGAGTATTGGTATTAGTTCTTCTTTGAAAATCTTGTAGAATTCGGAGCTGAAACCATCTGGTCCTGGGCTTGTTTTCATTGGGAGACTTTTAATGACTGTTTCTATTTCTTTAGCAGTTCTATGTCTATTTAATTTGCTTATCTGATCTTGATTTAATTTTGGTAAGTGATATTTACACAGAAACTTGTCCATTTCCTTTAAGTTTTCCAATTTTGTGGAGTACAGGTTTTCAAAATATGATCTAAAGATTCTCTGGATTTCTTCCATGTCTGCTGTTATGACTCCCTTTTCTTTTCTGATTTTGTTAATTTAGATATTTTCCTTCTGCCTTTTGGTTAGTTTGGACAAAGGTTTGTCTATTTTGTTGATTTTCTCAGAGAACCAACTCTTTATCTCATTGATACTTTGTATTGTTTTCTTTTTCTATTTTGTCGATTTCAGCTCACAATTTATTTCCTGCCATCTAGTTCCCCTGGGTGAGTTTGCTTCTTTTAGTTCTAGAGCTTTAAATGTTCTGTTAATTCTCATTTCTTTCTTTTTTTTTCTTTTTTTTTTTTTTTTTTTGGTTTTTCGAGACAGGGTTTCTCTGTGGTTTTGGAGCCTGTCCTGGAACTAGCTCTGTAGACCAGGCTGGTCTCGAAGTTACAGAGATCCGCCTACCTCTGCCTCCCAAGTGCAGGGATTAAAGGCGTGCGCCACCACCGCCCGGCTTCTGTTAATTCTCTAGTGTGGAAATTTTCTAGCTTCTCTATGTAGGCATTTAGTGCTATGAGCTTTCCTCTTAACACTGCTTTCACTATGTCTCATAAATTTGTGTATATTGTTTGCTCATTTTCATAGAATTTTAGGAAGTCTTTAATTTCTATCTTTATTTCTTCCTTGACCCATCGATGCTCAGGTGAGCATTGTTTAATTTCCATGTATTTGTGGGCTTTCTGGAATTAGTGTGTGTTCAGTTTTTGAGAAGGTTCCAAAAAAAAAAAAAAGAAAGAAAGAAAGAAAAGAAAAGAAAAGAAAAGAAAAGAAAAGAAAAGAAAAAGAAAAAAATCCAGGCTGTGGTGGTGCCGGGAGGCAGAGGCAGGTGAATCTCTGTGAGTTCAAGGCCAGCGTGAACTACAAGAACTAGTTCCAGGACAGCAAGGACTGTTACACAGGGAAATAGGGAAACCCTGGGATAAAAAAAAAAAAAAAAAAAAAAAAAAAAAACAGATAGGAGGAGAGGTTCCACAAGGTGCTGAGAAAAAGAGAAAAAAGTATATTCTTTTATGTTTTAATGGAATGTTCTATAAATATCTGTTAAGTCCAATAGAATCATAACATCTGTTATGCCCTTTATTTCTAAATTTTTTGTCTAACTGACCTGGCTAGTGGTGAGAGTGGAGTGTTGAAGTTTCCTACTATTAGTGTGTGGAGTTTAATGTGTGGTTTTAGCTTTAGAAGTGTTTCTTTTACATAAGAGGGGCATAAATGTTGAGCATTGAGATTTCCTCTTGATGGATATTTTTCTATGACTAATATGAAATGTCCTCCTTTGTCTCTTTTGATTGATTTTAGTTTGAAGTCTATTTTGTTAGATATTAGGATAGCTGCACCAGCTTGTTTCTTAGGTCCGTTTGATTGGAATTTTTTTCCCCAACTCTTTACTCCGAGACAATGTCTGTCTTTGAGGTTGAAGTGTGTTATTGTATGGAGCAAAAGTATGGATTCTGTTTTTGTATCCAATTTGTTAGCTGTGTCTCTTTATAAGTGAGTTGAGTTCATTTATATTAAGGGATATTAATGACCAGTGATTGCTATCTTCTGTTATTTCAGTTTTCATTGTTGGTGATATTATTGTGTGTGTTTTTCCCTTTGGGATTTGCTACTGTGACATCATCTATTGTCTGTGTTTTTGTGTGGCCAACTTTCTTGACTTGCAGTTTTCCTTCTAGTATTTTGTGTAGGACTGGGTTTGTGCCTAGGTATTGGTTAGATCTGGTTCTGTCATGGAATATCTTGTTTTGTTCTTCTATGGTGACTGGCTACTTGGCCTTTTTCCTTTGTAGCTAGCTCTTAATATTCATTCTCTATTCTGTATGTTTAGTGTTTTTATTATTATATGACAAGGTGACTTTTTTGATCCAATCTATTTGGCATTCTGTAAGCTTCTTGTATCTTCACAGGTACATCTTTCTTTAAGTTGAAAAGTTTTCTTCTATAATTTTGTTAAACATATTTTCTGTGCTTTTGAGTTGAACTTCTTCTATACCTATTATTCTTAGGTTTGTTCTTTTCATGGTGTCCCATATTTCCTAGATATTTTGTTTCAAGCTTTTGTTAGATTTAATGTTTTCTTTGACCAATGAGTCAATTTCCTCTACTGTATCTTCAGCGCTTGAGATTCTCTTCTTCCATCTCTTGTGTTCTGTTGTTTATGCTTTCATTTGTGGTTACTGATTTCTTTCTCATGATTTCTGTTTCTATAATTCCCTCTGCTTATGTTTTTTTTATTGTCTCTATTTCAGTTTTCAAGTCGTGAATAGTTTTTTTCATATGTTTGATTGCTTTTTCTTGGTTTTCTTTGAGGGATTTGTTGATGTCTTCCAATTATTTGTTTGCCTTTTCCCCCAATTCTTTGAGGGAATTTTTCATTTCCTCTTTAAGGGCCTCAAACAGTCTCCTAAAGTTATTTTCTAGGTCATTTTTTTCTGTTTCATTTATATTTGGTTGTTGAAGTCTTGCTGTTGTAGGGCCACTAATTTTTACTGGTGTTGTTTTGCTCTTCATGGTGTTGCATGTGTTCTTACCTTGTCTACCCATCGTTTCCTCTGATTGATGTAGTTGGGGCTTTGTGTGACTCTGGCGATCCATCTTCCAGGTGCAAGGGAATCCAAGGCTCAGATGGTTGCTCCTTGTGGTGCAATCTGGGCCACAGTTCCAGTTACCCCATTCGTCACTCAATGTCCCTTGAAGTTGCTCGGTGCTCCCAGGGTACACTCTGCAATACCAGGGATCATTCAGGCCTGCTTCTATGGAGACTGCTTGCTTGGGCTCTTTCTCCTGAGGATTTTGCCTTGGTCCTGCTTTGCTTGAGGTCCTGGCTCAGGCCTACTCCCCCAAAGGTACCAGACTCATGCTCAGACCCACAGAGATCTCTGGTTCCTACCTACTCCCTTGGATGTCCCAGACTTGTGCCCCAACCTGCAGAGGTCCTGGCTCAGGCCTACTCCCATGGAGGTCCCAGATTCACACTGTATCCACAGAAGTCATTGGTTCCTTTCTACTACCTTGGAGGTCCCCAACCCACAGAGATCCTGGCTCAGGCTTATTCTCACAGAGGTCCCAGACTTGTGCCTGGTCCCACAGCGGTCTCTGGTTCCCAAAGACAATATTTTTTCAAGGAGTGATAACTAAACATAAGGGAATGACTAATTGTTAGTCGTAAAATTTAAAATTAATGTTTGATGTGATACTAGATTTCATAAAGAAGACAAAAATAGTCTTCAAGATTTCAGTCTTCAAGATTTCATGGGAAAGAACAGATACTGAAGAACAAGGCATGACACAAGTGTAAGTAATGGATAATGGATAATAATCTTACCACGAGATACACCATGGTCCTAGAAAACCATACTGATTCAATAGTCATTATCCATAAAGACTCTTTGTGGATCACAGCAAAGGATACTATATGGGACTACAAAGATACATAAAGGTGACTTGCCTTCTCATTGTTCAAAAGTTTGTGTCAGAATTAAAACTATACTCCTAGGTTTCTTGATAAATGGTCTTAAAATAAAGTACAATGAATTTCATTCTAAGAGTAAAGTCTCTAAAGAAAGAAATGAAGTAAAATGTTGTGTGATATTTTCGTTTTGTTCTGACACATTAAGCTTGCTTGGAGTCAGAGGGCAGAGTCAGTCACTAGCTGACCATAGAGGTTTTGTTGAACTGTAGAAAGAACAGGAAGTAGTAAGGCGGAACTGAGACAGACTTTCAGCCTTTTTGGTCAGAGGAACGGAAGAGGTAGGAAGGGATTGTGACTCTCTGCTTTGATATTCTTCCAAGTGTTTACCCTGTTATCTGACTCCTGGTTTATATTGATAAGATTAGATTTATGTTCAGAATTTACTGTAATGTTACAATGATCTCTTCAAACTCTGATCCTCTATTCCCATATCTACAAGAGAGCCCAAACTACATTTGTTTTGATGAGTTACTATCTCCTGGAAGGTTTATGCATTAGCTAGCACATTCTTGGCATTCAGCACATTTTTTAGCATGAATTTCTTTGTAAAATAATAATTTTCTTCATTTGTGTTATTGGTTGTATATTATTGTTTATGATTTTCTTTTCAATTGAATTTCTATCACTTAGCTTGTTTATATGAGTACATAAATATTATGTGAGGAAAAATATAGTTGACAATAAGTAGAAGCAGTAACTGGTATGGAAATTTAGTAAATTTAGAATGGATGTAATTTTCTAACAAATGAGCACCAATATTTGATTATTCTGTGAGATCAGCTTGAAGGTAGATCACCACATTATCTAACCTACACATTCATTTCTGAATCTGTAGTCAACTGATGGTCCCTGGACTAGTTCTCATTTCTAATGGCTAGTTACTTGTGTATTAGCAAGGTAAATATCAGTACCCATGCTGTGTACCTTACTTCATACAGCAGGCTCAATACTGCAGCCCTTTTCAGGTTTCTGCTTGACATCACATATGGTATTATCTTACCAAACAGAGCAAAAACCATATTGTTAAGTACACAGACAGTGTCTTGCACTGCCAAAGACTAAGAACAAGGAAAGTATACATGTGGCTACTTTACCACAATACTTTTTAATTAAGAGTATCTGATGTGAGGGATAATTACTGATGAAGAAAGTAAAACACTCTTGATTAAAAAAAAAGTAAGAGTTAATTAGATCAAGACATTTTAGAGCCTGAAAGGGGCACATCATTAGAAAGCAAAAAAAGAGATAAAGTGATGGGTATGGATATCAAAACAAATAAAGGTGCTTCACAGCTAAATTCTAAAAATCTGGTATCTTGGTTGTCTGGCTTTTCCCTTTAGCATTTAAAAAATTCTTTCTCATGTTCAATGAGACTCTATACTCTATTTTCATCTGGAAACTTCACCTTCCTATTTACTTTATAGGTGACTCAAGGACTTGGTACTGTTTTTGTTGTTTTGGTTTGGTTTCTTTTTCTTTTCTTTTGTGTGTGTGTGTGTGTGTACATATGTGTGTGTGCATATGTGTGTTTCCTGAGAAGCATTTTTAAACTAGAATAGCCACAAAAACAAAGGAAAAAAATAGGTTTAGAAAACCTTCTTGTTGATTCCCCATAAATTTCAGATAATCTCAGTTTGACTCTGGAGGCTACAGAAAATCCTAAGAAGATTAATTTTATGTGCATAATTTCCTCCAAATGTATAAATTGGTCATTAAAGCTGAATCAAACTGAAATCCTGGAGAGATGGCCATACCCAATCTTTTCCCAGCAGTACACACTAAGGCTTTATTTTTTAAATGCAGGGTTATTATAATAAAAACTTCTATTTTAAAATTATGTTTTGCTGGAAATGTAGTTCAGTTGGTAAGACTTATTGCCTTGCCTACATGAGGTCTTGGGTTTGATCTACAGCAAAACATAAAATAGGGCACTATGGCAAAGGCCAGCAACTTGTGAGGTTGAGGCAAGTGAATGAGAGCTATTCTGTTATATATCAAATTTGAGGCCAGCCTTGGTCAAATGATACCCTGTCTTGAAATAAAATAAAATTATGTTCTGATGGCAATGGAGTTGTCTCAGTAGAGAGGTAAAACACTTGCTCTGCAAGCATGATGACCTGAGTTCAAATCCCCAGAATCCACAGTAAATGCAGGGACAGTATTTCATGTCTGTAATTTCAGTGCTTCTATAGCTACATGGGAGCCAAAGACTGGAGAGTCTCCAGAAGTTCATGAGCCAACTAACATGGTTTACACAGTGATATACAAAAAAAGAGCTGCTCTCTCGATGTGGAATGCAAGGACCAACACACGAGGTTTTTCTTCAACCTGCACATTTGCTGCAGTGTGTATGCACTTGACTCCACCTCCACATAAACATGTACAAGCTCATAAACACGCACACATAACATAATGTTTTAAAACATTTTTGAATTTTAAGAATCTTTTCTGAATTAGTTTAAATTTTTGAGAATATATGAACACATCGTAAAATTCTAACAATTATTATTTAAATGAAAATAACATTCATTTTCTCAGATTCAATACTCAGGATTTTGCCTCATACCTGAAATTAAATTTTCTGTTTATTTTATGTATGTGTATGCATGCATGATTATGTGTATGTTAGTATAACTCTGCATGTATGTGCTCAGGTGTGGAGATAAAAAGTCAATTTTGAGTGTCATTCCTCAATAATCATCCTCTTTCTTATCTGTGACAGAGTCTTGCATTGGGACTTAGGGCACACAAATTAGGCTATTGTGGCTGGTCAGTAAGCCTCAATATTCCTCTTTTGTCCACTTTCCCAGCTCTGAATTGCCAACTGCACACCGCCACATCTGGCTTTTTAGTTGTGTGTTTGCTGGGGATCAAACTCTGATCTTCAAACTTGCACAATTAGTGGCTAATCTCAAGTACCAACTTGATGAGATCTAAAATTGGCTAGGAGGCAGGCCTCTAGACATGTATGTGGAGGATTATCATGATTAGGTTGGGGTGGGAAGATCAACTATGTGTGGCATCATTTGCGGTCTGGGATCTAGGTCTGTAACAAAAGAGAAATCAGCTGACCACAAGCATTTATTGCTTTCCTCTTGATTTACTGATAAAATGTGACCAGCTGACTCAAGTTCCTGTGGCATTGAGACATTTCCAATGATGAACTTTACACTTGAATTGTGAGTCAAAAGAAACTGCTTCTTCTTGAAATGACTTGTCCATGTATTTTATCATAGAAGTAGTGAAAGTAAGAAACAAGCAAGCCCTTTACTGAATGACTGATCTCCCCAGTGCTGAAATTGAAATTTCTGTCATTTACATACAAACACACACATACACATTATATTAGTCCATTTTTTCTGTTACTATAACAAAACAGCACAGACATATTAATCTATAATTAATAAAAATATATTGGACCACTTTACAGGGTCAGATCATATTTACTGGAAATCAGTTTGCTTCATTTTCCTTCCTCTCATTATCAAGAATAATATCTTGGACTATATCCAAATAAGTATTTTACTAGACACTCAATTTTATTGGTATTTCTCAATAATTTTGTTCACTAAAAACAATTATGAAGTTACCTGAAGATAGCTTAATATGTAAATATGGCAATTGAACTTAAGTCATGAAGTCAAGAATCATGCCTTCAACCACAAAAACATTTCATTTCAATAGGCTCCATATTATGGTCAAATAGGTAGGTGATATGGCAGTCAACAGTAATCAGTCAATTGACTAATTGTTCTGGCTGTTTCATGTAGGTGCATTTGTGGGACAAAATTCAAAGGCAAGGGTATTGGAAATGTAATTAGTGTATTGATTGCATGGTTGCATTTAAGAAGACAATAAAGAAATAAAAACTCACAGTGGGAAAGAAATTTAAGCAATTACTTTATTCACGAAGCAGGTTGAATTCTTCATTTGTTTGGGTTTTGTTTGTTTTGTAAGACACTGGTACTATTTAAAAAGAATGTTTAGCCCCTGTTTTATAGGAACTCACTACAGAAAAGTCTGAACTTAAAACTAATGATGATAATACCAATATTAGAAAGTGGTTATCTGCAACTGAAAATATCCCTTAGGCTTTTAATAGACAGATGATCACCTGATTCTTCTATCTATTGTATATGGCTAATTTACAAAAGTATCACTCATATCACATCAGCAATTTTGAAACGGGGTTGCTCTCTTTCCCAAAGTGACAACACTGAATAAGCTCAGGAATCACAAGGTTTATGGATTTGACATAATTTACATGTATAAGAATAAGTGAACTCATCATCTCTCCACCAGTAAAAGATGATAGTATAACCAGATGAAAGAGGTATAGTCTCAGTTACATCTGTTATAACATAGAAGATAAAAATAATTTATATTTTTATCATGATAAAAATAATTCATGACAAAACTTTTCCAAGATATCATATGGTCATTTGCGCCCACATATTTTACTTGTGTTTTAAAATGTAAAAGGTTATTATATATCATACAGTAAAGGAAATATTTTAACAAGATAACTTTTACCTATATTTTCTTCTAAATATAGAAATTCTGAATCCTTGTTCAAAACTTAAAAACACCAGTTTGGGTCCACTGTTTAAGATTTCAATCATGAACATTACAAAATATCCTTAGCTATTCCAGTCTTATAAAGAATAAAACTTAGCCTGGTGGTGGAGGCACATGCCTTTAATCCCAGGAATTGGGAGACAGAGGCAGGTGGATCTCTGTGAGTTCAAGGACAGCTTTGTCTACAAGAGCTAGTTTCAGGACTGCTAAGACTGCTACACAGAGAAACCCTGTCTAACCCCCACTCCCAAAAGAAGAGAATAGTAAAACTGGAAAGGGCAAGGAAATAACTAAATTTCTCATACAGCACTGTTTATGCATCTTATAGATGATTTTCCTACCATTTTGTTGTACAAAGGTGTTCTATAACTATTTTTGAGACATGTCTCTCTATATAGCTCCAATATCCCTGACTGTTCTGTATGTAGACAAGACTGGTCTCCAACTCCCAAAGAGCTGCCTGTTTCTGCCTCCTGAATGCTAAGATTAAAGGTGCACACCCAAACCTAACCCTAACCAGCTCTGTAACTATTCTTATAATATTTTCTTAAACTATCTCCTGTTTTAGTTCACATACAGAATTTGCACTTTAATATAAAAATGAAGTATACATAAATATAAAAGGATGACTCTAGTATGAGGTATAAGAGCATGGTCCAAGAATGGAGTCCTATGAGGAGAATTCTGAGTGCTTCAGAGAAAACTCCAAGAAACCAAGACAAGAGTCTTGTGACCTCAGTTTCTTTGAAAACATGGAATTGTTCTTGGGTTATGCTCTCCTGTACGGTGGATAGGCACAAGTTTAGATTATTCATTATAACTGGCTGTTGTTATTTGTTTTGCTTTTTAAACATTTCAACTTTCTTTTTATTTAATTATTTGTCTTTCATATTGTGCTCTTAACCCCAGTCATTTCCCATCCCTTCAAATATATTCTCTTCCCTTGCAGCCTCCCCACAAAATAAAATAACAAGAGAAAAGAGCTGTAGTGTGACAAAGTGAGTCATACAGTGAACCATATATATATATGCGCAACTGTTCATTGCAAAGAGTCATTGGTCTAGTTTGAGACCTCTGGTTTTTGTGTTTGTTGGTTTTTTTCTCTTTTTTTTGTGTTTTTGGGGGGTGGTTCTACCACCCAGCTCTCAAATAAATCACACACACACACACACATATATAAAGTCCTATTCTTTCTTATATATGCCCAATCTTGGCTTGTTTCTCGCAAGCTTTTCTTATCTTAAATTATGCTGACTACCTTTTGCCTCTGGGAGTTTTTTCTTTTCTTCTGTATATCTTACTTTTACACTTTCTCTGTGGCTGGCTGTGTGACTGTGTGGCTGGTCCCTAGCATCTGCCTCTCCTTCTTTTATCTTTCTCCTTCCTTCCTCTTCCTAGATTTCTCCTCCTGTTTATTCTTTCTGCCTGCCAGTCCTACCTATCCTTTCCTTTGCCTTGCTGTTGGCTGCTCACCTCTTTATTAGATGATCAGGTTTTTGAGACAGGCAAAGTATTAAAGAGAGTATTCACAGAGTTAAACAAATGCAGCATATACAGAAGCAACACATCTTTACATCATAAAACAAATATTCCAGTGCATAAACAAGTATAATACACTTTAAAATAATATTCTTCAGCATTTCCACTCTTGTCTAAATTTAAAAAGGTATTAACTTTAACTTAGTAAAACTATATACAACAAAAACTATCAAGTAAGAATTAATTTACAATATTCTGTTCATTTGTAATTAGCATATTCAAAGAAATTAATTCATTATTATCCTATCTTAGTGAATCCAAAGTTTTACACATAACTTACTTTCTATCATAACTAAGAAAACTGCAACTATATCTTTAACTCCAAAGACCCAGAAGGATATAATTTTACCTGAGTAAACAGGAAGTCGTACATTGTAAGCAACTTCCAAAACTCTAGAAATGACAAAAATATCTTATTTCCTGAACTGTCACCCTAAGTTCCTCTGCAACTTTGGGACATCAGTTTTCAGCTTACAGGCCTAGAGTATCTGTCAGACTTTTCAGTGAAGCAAGAAATTTCAAGGACTGTCCCACCTTATATTGGCAAAATTAGTCAGTCATTTTCCTCAGTCCTGCAAAATATCTGGCAGACACTTCTGTGAAGTAGGAATTTTGAAGGACTGAACTACCTTGTTTTGGCAGAGTTCAGCAGTCTTTTTTCTGTGTGTCCTACATGTCCAGTCTACACTTCACATTGTCATCAAAGGCAAGAGCAGTTTCATTTCCTAGGAGCTAATGTTGCCATAGTGACAGCAAACTCCATATGAAGTTTCCTCAATGTCCATCATATCTGAAGTAAATTGGTACTGCCAGGAACAGATATGTCTCATTCTCACGAAAAGCTCTACGTTAGCAGAACACTTTAAATGTCATATTGTATAGGTTTTTTAAGTGTTTTAAGACCATTTATCTACCTAAAATAAATCTCTGTATGATCTAGAAAACATGCCTAACATATCTACAAATTTGTCTGTTATAAATGACTAACTACCAGCCTATGTTTCTTGATTATCCTAAATAGTTTGGTGTTGTGGGAACTCCTTCAGCCAATAGCATTTAGGATACCAGCTTACTTGGGTGTGGTCACTTATACTATAAATGCAGCCGTAATGCTTGCATGTGTGCTCTCTCTCTCCCGGCTGCTGGATTCAGTTCCTGTTCCCCGTTCATACAGAGGACTGTGATCTGTGAATCTACCCTAAATAAATAACCCTTTATAATACTTGATTCTGAGCTAGGATGAGATTGCTTTATAGGGTCCATCTTCAGTTTATAATAATAGCTTTCAAAAACTAGAATTTCACCTTAAATTTTTTAGTGAACTGCATAGATACAATACCTTAAGCGAGAGTAAAAATGTATATACAATATGTTGTAACAAAAATAACCTTAAATTTGTGTCAATATGAAAAATTATTTTAAAGAAGAGTAAAAACATTTATACAGTGTAAAAAACTTGACTTTGAATTTGTATTAATATGCCCAAATTCATGTCAATACAAAAATACCTGAGATTAATAGTTGTCTTTTTATTCTATATTCCTATACTCCCCTAAATACAACATAAATCCATGTCCCACCAATTAACCAAAAGCCTTCCACAGCCCAACTCTTGAAAATGTGAAAATTGTTTTCTCTAGAATGTTTTCTGCTGGATGTAGGCCAAGGCAATTTTAAGATCCCTGAGAAAATTTGAGATAATGGCTGAGTCTTGGAATGACCCATAGTATCTTTTGTTAATAGGTACCTTCTGTTGTCAGAGGCCACTTGTTTGTTTCTGGCTTCCCAGACCCTAAATAATCATTCAGAAACTGTATTAATTAAGTCACTTCTTGGCCTATTAGCTTATTCATATTTCTAGATAACTCTTACATCTTAAAATAACCCATTTATATTAATCTGTGTATCGTCACATGGATGTGGATTACCAGCAAGTTTCCAGCTCGTAAGTCCCAGTGGTAGCTACATGGTGTCTCTGACTCCATCTTCTTTCTCCCAGCATTAAGTTTAGTTTTCCCCACCTAGCTCTGTTCTACCCTATTACAGACCAAGTCAGCTTCTTTATTCATTAACTAATAAAAGCAACATATATACGGAAGGATTTCCTATACTAACCTGTCAAGTTTAAGAATATCTCCCTTGATCAAACCTGATCCATATCAACCTGGAATGAATTTATAACCTATTGTTTGCTGTAGAAACAAGCAAAACTGATTCTCCAAAGCATTTTTTTTGCCACTTGACAAATATATTTTTGACCTTTTTAAAGCATGAAGCACTTATATTTTAATAAGACAAGTGACACAATATATATTTAAACAGATATCTTAACAAATGGTGATAGAAATATCTAATAAGCATGCTAAAAGGTGCTTAATATTATGGGTCTAGGTGAAGATGAAAATAAAAGGCAAAATAGAATATAACTTCGCTTACACTTAGAATAGCTAAACTTAAAAGTCTGACAAGTTGTTTTTATTAAGTTTGGGGAAGTTGAGCCATATCTTGCACATTACTGGTGTGTAACATGAGGGCCGGCTTGTTGGGGTTTCTGTCCCGCCAGGTACCCCACAGCTGGCAAGCCCCAAAGAAAATCACACAGAGTCTGCATTAGGTTATAAACTGATTGGCCCATTAGCTCAGTCTTCTTATTAGCTCCTATAGCCTATATTAACCCATTGTTCTTATCTATGCTAGCCACATGGCTCGGTACTTTTCACAGCAAGGTAGGTCACATGTTGCTTCTTCGGTGAAAGTTAAGGCATTCCTAAATTATATAGAGTGGTTAATTTCAACAGTTCCTTTTTCAATCCCATGTCTATCAGCAGCAGTCCTTTGCTTTTGAGCAATCAAAAAATTCAAAATCAACACAATATCATACAGGATCCAGACTACCTATGTATTTTCCATCTTAATGTGGCTTTTCTTCTTTCATATGACTTTTATTCTCTTTAAAAACTTTATTATTTTTAACTATGTCTTTCTTTCTATGATGGTCTATACCTATATTCTTTTTCCTTAAGCCTACACACATTGTAAAACACACTAGAACCTGCTTTGTGGGGGCTTTTTCTATCTGAACCTCTTTTACTGACTATCTTTTAGCTTTTTTGATCACATGAACAAACTGTAGACTGTTAAGCTACACCTAGTTTCCCCATGTGCTTGATAGGATAGCTTTGCTGGTGCTCAGGTTGGGTTGTGAAAGCCAAGCCTAAAGCTCGCAGCCAGGTCAGAAACTGCATTCAACCTTCCTAAAGCTCTAGAATGCTGATGCTTGTGCTGTCACAGGCATTTTTACTTCTGTTTTTGTTTCTATTTAGCATGAAAAATACTGTTTAGGTGCTTTGCTATACAGCAGGGTTTCTTAAAGGAGATATTTTTTTTCCAGCTTTCTGGGGCTCTTGATGGATATTCGAGCCCCACATTGGTAAGCCAAAATGTTTTTTGTTACTGTTGTTTTTACTCCAGTTCCACATTGGAATGCCAAAATGTTGTTCTTTCTTTCTTTCTTTCTTTCTTTCTTTCTTTCTTTCTTTCTTTCTTTCTTTCTTTCTTTCTTTCTCACTTTTGACTCTTGGCTCTTTTGACAGGTCTGCCACCCAGCTCCCAAATAAATCACACACAGCAGCTTGTTCTTAATTATAAATGCCCAGCCTTGATGTGGCTTGTTTCTAGACAGATTTTCTTAAATTAGCCCATCTATCTTTTGCATCTTAGCTTTTATCTTTCTCTATTTCTGTATATCTTTCACTCTTACTCCACGACTCTCTGAGTGGCTGGGTAGCTGTGTCTTGGTGTCCTCCTCTCTTTAGTCTCTTGCTCCTTCCTCTCCAGATGTTTCCTATTTATACTCTTTTCTTATCAGTGCTGCCTAACTTTTCTCCTGCCTCACTATTGGCCATTCAGCTCTTTATTAGATGATCACATGTTTGAGATAGGCAAAGAATCAAAGAATATTCACAGAGTTAAATAATTGCAGCACAAACAAAAGCAACATATCTTTACACTGTTAAACAAATGTTCCAGAGCATAAACAAATGTAACACAACTTAAAATAATGATCTACAAGAGATTTCTGCTATACTGCTATTTCTGCTATAGATGCAGGGCCCTTTCTTGGACTCATCTTGGGTATCCTTGTTACCATGTGTTTTCAAGATCCTTTAACTTTGGGTCTGGAGGATCAGCCCCTTTACATGCTCCAGCTGGTCATAGATGGGGTGGATGTTGGGGTGGGCCAACTCATAATCCTGGTTCTTGCCCTGGGTATTTCAGAGATGGACAGTCTACCAGCCCTCCTTTATCTTCACCACAAGGGTGAGCTCTCCAGCATTGCTCCAGCTAGTTCACCCCTTGCAGCAATGAGCAAGGGGTGGGGACATTTCTCCTGTTTTCACATCCTCAGGGTTAGCTCTCTCACACCTACACCTTCATTCTGGCTCTACGTTGTTGTCCAGGTAAGGTTTAGGGGCCACTCTCCCAAGTACTGCAGCTGGTGAAAGGCAGAGATAGCTCTCCCTCTCTTACTTCCTCAGGCCCAGCTCTCTCAACTACTATAGACAGCTAAGGGCAGGAAGTGAATGGCATCCCTCCTCCACCCATATCACCATATGATGGATGAGGGATGGACCAGATCTCCCATGCTCACATTCTCAGGGTCATTCACCTATATCCGTGTCAGTAGGATCAGCTCTATTGCATTGCCCAGGTGAGGTGCAGAGTCCACATTCCCAAGTACTGCAACTGTTAAGGGAAATGACCAGCTCCCTCACCCATCACAGGAGGCAAGGGCAAGGGAGGCTGCATCTCTCCATTGCCCTCAGTACCACATGACAGCTATCCCACTTCCATACCCTTAGGGCCAGCTCACCTGTGCCTCTGCCACCAGAGTCAGTTCTACTGTGCTGCCCATGTGAGGAGCTTTCCTGAATGCTCTAGTTGGTAATAGGGAGGATTTGTTAACAGGGAGGGTCAGCTCCCTCATCTGTCACAGGTGTCCCCTTACCACCTATGTCTCTCTCATGCCCTAGGCACTGGATCATCCATGTTCCTGTATATAGCATCTACTATGCTGCCCAGACAAGGTGCATAGCTCATTTTCCTGAGTGTTCCAGCTGATGAGGGGTTGGTTCACGTCCCCTACCTGCTTTAGGTATCAAGGAACAAGCTAAGGAGGGTTATTTTTATTTGCATATGCCTCTTTGGAAAAACACTTTTGCTGCATGTAGCTTGCCTAACACATGCTGCTTGCCATTGTATATTTTATTTATGTGATGCCTCTTAACCTTCAGAGTATAAATCATCTAATGTTCTGAATAAAGTTAGCTATTGCATGAGATTTTAGTCTACCTCATGTAGACAGAAGTTTCTGTCCCACCTGATCCAACAGTCCCAAATAAACACATAGAGGCTTATATTAATTATAAACTGTTTGGCTTATTGTTCAGGCTTATTATTAGCTAGTTCTTATCTTATCTTATAAGCTATTTTTATCTATGTTTAGCCATGTGCCTTTTCTCAGTAAGACATTCTCTTCTTCCTTCCTCTGCTTCTGGCTGGTGACTGCATCTCTCTCTTTTCTCTTCCCAGAATTTTCCTAGTCTGATTGGCCTGACAATACTTCCTGTATAACTAATAGTCAATCAGTATTTATTAAACTAATATGAGTGATGAATCTTTACAGTGTACAAGCACATTATCCCTCAACAACCTCATTTATTGACTCCCTTCTCTCAGATCTCCTGGTAAAGCAGTAAAAAGGAGAAGCATATCACTTGAAATGGGAGGAAGAAGAAGGTATAGGAATTTAGTGTGAATATGAGCAAGATATAATGATATACAGGCATGAAAATGTCATAACGAATCTATTATATTGTAGGTTTACTAAAAACAATTAAATGTAAAAATAGTTAAGCCCAAGATCATTATGTATGATTTCCATATGTTATTAATATTATAATTCCTGTGGAGTAGCCCAAGTTATCTTAAATGTTTGCAAGACAGTAAGACTAAATAGGAGTGTGTTTGGTAACATTTGAGAACAATAGAATTGCATATGAGTGTATTTTCAAAGTTTTTCATTTATAATTAGGGTCATAGAATCTTTCTCAGCATTTCCACCCAGGCCTTTTCACTTATACTCTAGTACATAAAAAATTAAATAAAAAAAGAGAGAATTATATTCTTTAAGTCTATGGAAATTATCTTTACAGTTTATAGTTTCTATATATCTATCCATAAATACTTGGACATTTGGTATTAGAGAGGTCTAATGTTATTAAAGATTAAGTATTATCTCTAGACGTTCATTCAATGGATACTATGGGAATAAGTAAGAAATTTATACTCTATATCCTGAATCAGTCATTTAGAGATAGCATGGTTATAATAATTAGCATTAGCAGAGTGGCTGTTGTGCCTTAAAACAATTATTTGAATGTTCTAAGTTATAGCTGCCTCATCTGTAAAACAAAGATAATATTTATTATCTTTGATGTAAATATGAATGTATTAAGTGCCCATCACAAAGCAGACTCAAATAAAATTCATTTTCTTTCCTTGCAAATCTCCAGATAATTTCACACTGTGAAGAGGGCTGGCATTTTATTGCAGCATGTAACAGAAACAGGTACAGAAAGAAGTATAGTATAGCACTGGATTGCTTATGATATAGAGAATAATGATCCAGTAAGAACTTCAGATAAGCTTTACCCAAAAACGTGCCTAAGTCCAAGTCATAATCCCCTTGTGGGGCATAACATCCAAGGAACTCACCTTCAACATTCAGCCCCACTTCCTAATGGTTAATACCACCTCACAAGAGCAAAATCCCAGAGAGCGATTGACCAAAACAAGAACTTTTTCAGGACAGTAAACATATTTATATCACAGGAAGAAGTTAGCTCTCAAAAAATTATTCAGTTTCCTCCATCTTCTCTCTTGAGACACAAACATTTGGAATATTGAACTGCCATATAAGTAGTGCAGACTCCCTGATGTGTTTTTTAATGCACCTATTAAGTCTCCAATATGACTGCCCAAACATAAACTGAACAAGGATAACACCAACAGACATGCCAAACTGAATGAGGAAAAGTTTAAGAGGCCTCAACCCTACAGGCTTGGAGTAGGAGAAATAGTCTTCACCAGGGAAGAGTACACAGATTGGTTATCTAGTGACAAATAGTCAGACCTGAAAGCATGCATATGAGTAACATATGGGCTGAGTAGTTTGTATTTAGGAATATATATGCACACATCATGTGTTTAAATCATCTGGTGATGGATGGAGATAGAGACAGAGACCCACATTGGAGCACCGGACTGAGCTCCCAAGGTCCAAATGAGGAGCAAAAGGAGGGAGAACATGAGCAAGGAAGTCAGGACCGCGAGGAGTGCACCTACCCACTGAGACAGTGGGGTTGATCTATTGGGAGCTCACCAAGGCCAGCTGGACTGGGACTGAAAAAGCATGGGATAAAACCAGACTCTCTGAACATGGGAGACAATGAGGGCTGATGAGAAGCCAAGGACAATGGCACTGGGTTTTGATCCTACTGCATGTACTGGCTTTGTGGGAGCCTAACCAGTCTGGATGTTCACCTTCCTAGACCTGGATGGAGGGGGGAGGACCTTGGACTTCTCACAGGGCAGGGAACCCTCACTGCTTTTTGGACTGGAGAGAAAGGGGGAGAAGACTGGGGGGAGGGGGAGGGAAATGGGAGGCTGGGAGGAGGCGGAAATTTTTTTCAATAAATAAATAAATTAATTAATTAATGGGATAGATAACAGTGAGGCATCAATCCCATTGCTTCAGCTTCCAGCATCTCATCATTTCCAAGGTGAAATATTTCTGAGTGAAGAAGACTTATAGTGCTAAATAATCAGTAGGGATATTACGTTGAAGAAAAAAATTAAAGCAAAGAGAAAAAAGAGATTGACATTTAGTCTTGGGAAATGAAATGTCTAAAACTGTGGTGGCGCAAATGAATGTAGACAGATTATATAGATATATACAGCTTTAATAAGGAAATAGACTTACAGGACCACAGGTTCCCGCGGAGCACTGGAAAAGCGGAGCAAAAGAAAAGGGGCTGCTGGGCTCACGCCCGGCAGATTTATCCGTAAACATTAGCCCGAGGCGAACACGCCCCCAATGGGTGGGGCTATGTCCCTACATCTCCCCCTTTTGTCTAAATAAGATAGAACCAAACCAAATACAACTATATACAATAATAACAAATAATAAATATAACAAACAATATTGAGAACAAAACTTTTGCTAAACATTCTATCTCAAGGAGTCTAAATAACATAGAGAGTAACTACAATTATATAATCTTCAACTCCGTCAAAGATCTGAGAAGGGAATAAATATTACTTAACAATCGAGAGATATCCAAAATGTGCAACAATTGACAGAGACAACTGACTACCTGGGCAATCACCCAAAGTCTCGTTTGCAATGTTGAGTCAACCAACTTTGGCTAAGGCCTAACATAACTGGCATACCATTATTAAAGGGAAGGAACTTTCTTAGGACTATCCTACCCTGTCTTGGCAAGATAAGACAATCCTGTTTCATCCACTTAGGGATATTCTGTATCTTTGTCAGAAGTTGAGGTATGGGCTTTTCTTAACCCAAAGGCCAGTTCTGCCAAGAAGACAAGCTCCCAGTGGAGTGTCTTTGGTGCTCAACGTTCTCTCGGGAGTAGAGTGGTGTTGCCAGGAGTAATTGTGTCTCTTTGGCACAGAAATTTTAGGTTAGATTAAAGGCCATTTTCTACAGCTCTTCGAAGAGGCTGAAGATCATACTATCTATACTAAATATAATCTCTATGTAACTAAAAGACCTGATAAACTTAAAAATAAATATGACAAATATATAATTCTCAATACCTATCTAACTTTGAAGACTAAAAGAATAAACAACTGTGCAATATATGAAGACAATGATCTTCAACTGTAAACAATGTCATAGTATCAGAGGTAGAAATGTACAATGTAATATGGTAGATGTATCAATACAATATAGACAAAATTATAAGCATACTCATACAAAAATAGAGGTAGGAACACTCATATTCAATATTCAACATATCAATATACAAGAAACAGTACCAGTACAATTTTCTATAAACAGTAATTCACAAATACCAATCATCCCAAAAAACCAGTTACCCCCTTCTTCTTCATCTTCTTCTTCTTCTTCTTCTTCTTTTTTTTTCCCAAAAAAAATATCACCCCATCCCCTCAACCCTAAACCAACCATTAAAAGATGTCCCCAACCCTGAGGGCAAACTCTGTTGGGAGAGGGGATGTCGTCCTCTAAGATTGCTTCTAGCTGACATGGGGGCGACGTTCTTCTTAGGGGGTCCTGTGAAAGCAAATGATGGTAAAATTTCCAAATTAACCTTTGACCTAAGAAAATTGTAACTAGTCTCAGAGCGTTTTGAGAAGGTCCGACCAGAGTGTTGTCAAAAATGTGCACCATTCGAAATTGTCTCTTGTAGTTGGTACCAAAAAACAGGTCTAATATTAGCGCTTTAAAAAAAAAAATTCATGACGTCATAAAAACCAGATGGAGTTGATGTTGTGGGGCCCCATCTTCATCCTAGAAACTTCAAAGATTACTGTAGGAAAATTTGTTGCTTGTTATGGGAAATTTAAACATTAACAACAAGGACATATACTGACATATAAAGAAAGACACAGATATGAGGAAAAGCAAAGAAAGTTTAAGACATATATATATATATATATATATATATATATATAAATTAATACTTACAGAACAAGTCCCTCCATCAGTAATTAAATATTAGGGGTACCTTAAATTCTTTGAAGATGGATATTTTCCTGTGGAGATAAGAAGAGAAACCTGCCCGCAACCTATCTGTATTACTTACCATCAGTATGATTGCCATCCATGTGATTGAATTGTTATTTATCTTTCCCAACTGGCTTCTCTTCATCAAAACGAACCTTTATCAAATTGATGGAATCCACAATTTTTCCTCACCTGTGGAGACAAGAGCAAATCCCCTTCCCCAACGCAGCACATCTCCTGGCTTCCATTGTGAGGTCAGCACATCCTTGAAATAAACTGGTTGATTTAGTTCAGTAGACTTTTCCATTATCCAATGTCTTTCTGCAGCCGATGTTCCCTTCTCATTAGCATTGAGGAAATTCAAGGTTAACAAAGCATTATGTAACCTATTTCTGGGGGTGTTTTCCACCCCTTTCTGTTTGTTCAACATATCCTTTATAGTTCGATTTGATCTTTCTATGACTGCTTGACCTGTAGGATTGTATGGTATACCTGTAACATGCTTGATATTGTAATAATCAAAAAACCGTTTCATTTTCCTAGAGACATAAGCAGGACCATTATCTGTCTTTATTTGTGTAGGTATACCCATGATAGCCATGACTTCTAATAAATGAGTGATAACTGAATCAGCTTTTTCTGAACTTAAAGCCGTTGCCCACTGAAAGCCTGAATACGTGTCAATGGTGTGATGAACATATTTTAATTGCCAAATTCTGCAAAGTGGAACACATCCATCTGCCAGATTTCATTCCTTTGGGTGCCCTTTGGATTAGCCCCTGCAGGCAGTGGCGTTTGGTTATAGAAAGAGCAAGTAGGGCATTTCTTTACAATCCCTAGCTTGTTGCCATGTAATAGAAAACTCTTTATTCAAACCTTTGCTATTAACATGATGTTTTTTATGAAATTCAGAGGCTTGTAGCACACTACCAATCAATAATTGATCAATTTCTGCATTACCTTGTGCTAGAGGACCTGGCAGACCCATATGGGATCGGATGTGTGTTATGTACATAGGGCAAAGCCTGTTCCTAATCAAATCTTGCACCTGGATAAACAAAGAGGTTAGTTCTGTATCATCAGGTATAAATTCAGCAGTTTCAATATGTAAAATAACTCTTTCTGCATATTGTGAATCAGTAACTATATTAATAGGTTCTTTAAAATCCCTTAGGATTTTATATAATTCTGCCTTCTGGACAGAATCATAAGGACTTTGTTCCACCTTACCCAAGTCTTCTGATTTGTAACCTGCCTTCCCTGATTTATTGGCATCAGTATAGAACGTATGGGCTCCAGTTATTGGAGTATCACGGACGATTCGAGGAAGGATCCAAGAAGTTCTCTTTATGAAGTTAAGCCTCTTGCTTTTTGGATAGTTGTTATTAATGTCTCCCAAGAAATTAGCACAAGCTCTTTGCCATGGTTCATTATCTTCCCATAATTTCTTTAGTTCATCAGCAGTGAAAGGCACTATAATTTCTGCTGGGTCTATGCCTGCTAGTTGACGAAGTCTCAACTTGCCTTTTATAATTAACTCAGAGACTTTTTCCACATAAGTTTTCAGTTTCTTACTTGGTTTATGTGGTAAAAAGATCCATTCCAAGATAATATCATCTCTCTGCATTAAAATTCCTGTAGGGGAAATTTTGATGGTAGTATGACGAAAATACAGTCGAGCCATGGATTTACCCTATCCACATGTGCCTGTTGTAATTTTTCCTCAATCATCGTCAATTCCTTTTCTGCTTCAGCTGTTAATTCTCTGGGACTGTTTAAATCTTTGTCACCATCCAAGGTTTTGTTCAAATGAATTATTAGATCAGGTGTTATCCCAATAGCTGGCCGTAGACTGGAAATGTCCCCTAATAGTCTTTGAAAGTCATTAAGAGTCCGTAGGCGATCTCTCCGAATTTGTGCCTTTTGTGTCTTAATTTTTTGCAAACCTATTTTATAACCTAAATAATTAACAGAGTCTCCCTTCTGAATCTTTTCAGGAGCAATTTGCAATCCCCATTTTGGTAAAAGTATTTTTATTTCTTCAAACAGTCTGTTCAAAGTATCCATGTTTGAATCGGACAACAAAATGTCGTCCATGTAATGAAATACTATCGATTTGGGAAATTTCTTGCGTATTATTTGCAATGGTTGATTCACAAAATATTGGCACAGGGAGGGGCTATTTAACATACCCTGGGGGAGGATGGCCCATTGGTACCTCCTCGAAGGTTGAGAATTATTATAAGTAGGCACTGTGAAGGCAAATTTTTCTCTATCTTCTTTTTGTAAAGGTATAGTGAAAAAACAATCCTTTAAATCAATAACTATGAGAGGCCATCCTTTTGGCAATAAAGAGGGCAAAGGAATTCCAGATTGAAGAGGGCCCATAGGTTGAATAACCTTGTTGATAGCCCTGAGATCTGTCACCATTCTCCATTTACCTGATTTTTTCTTAACCACAAATACAGGAGAATTCCAAGGGCTGATAGATTCTTCTATATGTCCAGCATCTAATTGCTCTTGTACCAACTGTTCTAAAGCCTGTAACTTTTCCTCAGCTAAAGGCCATTGCTTTGTCCATATTGGTTTCTCAGTCAACCATTTTAAAGGCAAGGCTGTTGGTATCTCTGAAGGGACATCAATTGCTTGTTCTTGTACAGCCCGAATGGCCGGTTTTCTCCGTTTGTAATATCTTTTAATATTATCCCCAGAAATATAGGCTCTAGAAGTAGCAGGAATGTTAATTTGCGTATTCCATTGTTGTAATAGGTCACGACCTCATAAATTCATTGCAATATTGGCTACATATGGCCTTAATTTTCCTATTTGTCCCTCTGGTCCTATACATTCAACCCATCTCGTGCTCTGCCTTACTCGAGATAGGGTTCCAATTCCCAGGAGCTGAACATTTACATTCTGAAGAGGCCAATATGGATGCCAAGATTCTGGGGTAATGATACTTACATCCGCACCTGTGTCCAGCAGGCCAGTAATAAAAATGCCATTTACACACACTCTCAGCTTTGGTCTTTGGTCATTTATAGAAGTTTGCCAAAACACACGGAACTCATCTTTCTGATCATTATTGCTTGTAACAGTAGGCATGGGGCTTTCTAATTGTCCTGACGAGTCACGTTTCTGTAGTAACTGGGAATGACTGAACCATGTTTGCCATGGGGGCCTGTGAGGCCCCCCCTCTCACGTTTCCCATCTGTATCAGGTTGCCTTGTCTATCTCTTGTAGACCTGCACTCATTCGTTCAGTGTCTGCCCTTTCCACATCTTCTACATAGACCTGAAGGCTGAGTCCTCCTATTTCTGTTATTTCTAGAAGATGCATTATTATTATTTCTGAAAATCCGTTGTCTACAATTCCTTTTCATATGACCCATTTTGCCACAATTAAAACATTTGGTATTCTGATGTCTCCTTTTACCATTGGAAATTGCTTCTTCTACCCATGCTTCAGTGCCATAGTCAAATGTATCAACATCTAGTGTATGCAAGACCCATTCTTCTAATGGCGCTGATCTGAGCTTTAAAGGTCCCAAAATCCTTTTGCATTCCACATTTGCATTTTCATAAGCCAAAGTCTCGATCATTATACATCTTGCTTCTGGGTCAGATATCCCTATTTGTACAGCTTTAGTTATTCTTTGTAAAAAGTCAGTAAAGTGTTCTCTCTGACCCTGTTTAACTCTGACAAATGATTCCATCCTCTGTCCTGGGTCTTGCACCCTGTACCAAGCCCTTAAGGCTGCTGTAGTACACACAGAGAGTATGTTTTCATCCAAATTAGCTTGTTCCTGAGCCTCAGAAAATAGCCCCTCTCCCAAAATTTGATCTATGGAAATCTCAATTCCCTTTGCTCTTTCCTGCTGTTCTAAAAGTTTAGCCTCTTGCCTGAATAAGCATTTCCATTTTAATTGCGTTCCACTCTCAAGGACAGCAGAGCTCAGTTGAAACCAGTCAGAGGGCGTGACCTTATTCATTGTGGCCCAAGATCTTAGCATCTCTTTAACAAAAGAGGCATTCATTCCAAAAGTCATTACAGCCTGTTTAATTTCTTTGAGATCATTCATACGGACAGGTTCCCATGTATCTTCCTTGATGACCCTAGGGTTTCTGGAACCAACTACTTTCTCTGTTTTTACAACTGGAAAGGCAGGTAGAACTGTAGGTAGAGCTTTGTGGGAATTGTCCCAGAGGGATTTACCCACAGATTTAGTTAAAATATGCCTTTCTACCTCTTGCTCTTCTTCCTCAGAATTTAGAAATTTCTCAATCTTTTCAATTCTATTCACCATTGCCTTCCCTAATGTCTGAATCTCCTGTCCAGGATTATGTTCTAAAGCCTTCATTGAGGATTCTAAAGTATGAAGTTTGTCCATTAGAGATAACGTCTCATCTTTGGACATAATTTTTATAGCATATACCGTGCCTTCTTGTATAGATAATCTTTCTGTCAATCTGTCATAAGCTTTAGACAAAATCCGATTGTCACATTCAGCAGTTTTGATTCTCTCAGTTAATGTTTCAGTTCCTACTGAAAGGGACTGAAGCTTACGATCCAAATCAGGTGTTCCTTCTTCCATAGTAATGAATTTCTTCTTAATACCAGCCGTTAATGTTTCAGTTCCTACTGAAAGGGACTGAAGCTTACGATCCAAATCAGCTGTTCCCTCTTCCATAGTAATGAATTTCTCCTTAACATCAGCCTGTACCTCTTCTAAATTTTTTTCAGTTTGTCGAGTTGTGTTAAACAAAGATCTGTTCTCTGCCTGGAGAACTTCAAACTGATTTTTGAGAAGATTGTTGTCATTCTCAATTGTTTTTAAGCGTTCAACCTCGTCTCGTAAAGACTTTATCATATTTCTATTATCAAACCATACAGTACCAAGGAAAACTACGAATCCCAGAAAGATCCATATCTGTGGGCTGACAGATACTTCTTGTAAAATCTCCCACATGGTACAACTGAAAAGGCTGTTAAAGTCTTGAATGGTAATGTTTTCAGACATTTTTCTTATTTATAAAAGAAAATTATGTACCTGTAATGAAGTTTTCCTGCCAGTGGTGGCTAAAGAAATGCACCTGAGTCCACGTGGTCTAAGCCAGAGCCGGGCTGAAACAATTAACTCAAAACAAAAATTATTGTACTGCCTGTTAAGGGAAGGGGTTGGCGGCTTTTGCTTCAAAACCGCAGGTGCTTCCCTTAAATCAGGCAGTGAGGGTTTGGAAGAAGCAGGGAGCTATTAACTGCTCTGTGGGGGGTCGCTGCTCTGTGACTGTAGTGGCCTGGAGTGGGGGAAGGGAAAGCGAGCAGGGAGCGCGCTGTAAATCGCCTTCCTGAGCTCAGGCAACTAGCCGGGAAAGGTGGAGCTTGCGCCCCCCCTGTGCCGGGTCGGGGGCAAAATTGCCCGACGTTGGGACGCCAAATGTGGTGGCGCAAATGAATGCAGACAGATTATATAGATATATACAGCTTTAATAAGGAAATAGACTTACAGGACCACAGGTTCCCGAGGAGAACAGGAAAAGCGGAGCAAAAGAAAAGGGCTGCTGGGCTCACGCCCGGCAGATTTATCCGTAAACATTAGCCCGAAGCGAACACGCCCCCAATGGGTGGGGCTATGTCCCTACAGAGTACTGCAATAGGGGTTTCCTCAGTTGGCAAGATATACAATGATAAGGGTTTGTTGTAGTCAATGCGTTGTAATTGTGCCTCTTCAAAAGCCTTTTCCACCTTTCTGAGGGCCTACCTAGCTTCCTCAGTTAGATATCTGGGAGAGGTAACTCTGGAATCTCCTTCTAATATTTTAAACAATGGCCGGAGTTCCGCAGTGGTTATTTTGAGATACGGACGAAGCCAGTTTATGTCTCCCAGGAGACATTGAAAATCATTTAATGTCCTTAAGGCATCCATTCTTAGCTGTACCTTTTGAGGGCGTGTATACTTTGGACATATAACAGCTCCCAAAAAACGGCCCACGAGATCTCTCTGAACCTTCTCAGGGGCTATTATCAACCCTCTGGCCTTAAGGGCTTCTGCTGTACTGGCAAATACTGTTTCTAACATATCATTGCATGGAGCTGCTATCAAAATGTCATCCATATAATGGCACATCCTAACAATAGGGTAAGCCTTTCAAATGGGCTCAAGTGCTAATTGGACATATAACTGACACATGGTAGGACTGTTGGCCATTCCTTGAGGTAGAATTCTCCATTGAAATCTCTTGTCAGGTTCTTCATGATTGACAGATGGAATGGTAAAGGCAAAACGCTTACAGTCCTCCCTCGCTAGTGGGATGGAAAAGAAACAGTCCTTAATGTCAATAATAATTGTTGGCCAGTCCTTAGGAATGCTAGAAAGTAAAGGTAGGCCACGCTGTACTGATCCTAACAGTTGCATTTGTTGATTAACAGCACGAAGGTCATGTAAGAGCCTCCATTTGCCTGACTTCTTTTTAATAACAAAAATAGGAGTATTCCAGGGAGAATGGGAAACTTCTAAATGTTCCAGGGAGAGTTGTTCCTGGACCAGCGAGTAGGTGGCTTCTAATTTTTCTTTGGAAAGGGGCCACTGAGGGACCCAGACCGGGGTGTTTGTGGTCCAGGGTATACGAATGGCATCCTCAGTGGCCCTTATGAAAAACCCAGCCCCCTTTTCCCCTGATTTCCTACAGGCTCCAGGGGGCATGTTATTCCCTGGAGGTTCTTTCCAAGTCCTTTCCCTGGGACATAACCTGCATCAAGCATAAGGCGCTGACTAGTCTCAGAATAGTCAGTAGTAAGCCTCATTTTCATCTGCCTCAATACGTCCCGGCCCCACAGAGAGACTGGTAGACTGAGCACAAAGGGCTGTATTCTACTGGTCTGTCCTTCCTCACAAACCCAAACCAACTCTTTGGCGCTGACTTCTGGTGCATTTGCATACCCCAGCCCTTGCAAGAGTTGTGAGGAAGACTGTAGGGGCCAGTGGGCTGGCCACTCTTCCTTTCTGATGATGCTGCGATGTGCCCCAGTATCCAAAAGGCCTTTGAAGTGTTTTCCTTCTATCTTTAGGCCTAGCATGGGTCATTTGTCGAGTTCCAGGGACAGATACACCATATCTACACCTGTGGATCCGAACCCCTTTTCTCCTCTAACGGTCTCTTTGGCAGGAAATTTGTTGTGTAAGCTTGGCAATATTAATAACTGGGCTATGCGATCCCCTGGCGAGATAACTGAGATTCCTCGAGGGGATGCACACATGACTTTAACTACTCCTGTATAATCTGGGTCTATGACTCCCGGAGTCACCATCAATCCCCTCAAGGCTGAGGAGGACCGTCCCAACAAGAGGCCGACCGTGTCCTTTGGTAAGGGACCTCGGAAGTCAGATTCAAGGGGTTGCACCCCCATCTGAGGGGTTAGTACCATCCGGGTGGTGGCACAGATGTCCAACCCTGCAGAGCCTGAGGTTGCTCTTCTGGCTTCTGTGGGAAATGTTCTGTCTGATGTTCTGTCTGACCCTGCAATGCCCCATACATTTGAGGGCCCTGGGGACGAGGGCCCCGTTTGCCGTTTTTTGACCCAGGTGGTGTTGTTATGGGTCGCCCATTAATGTCCTTGACTGATCTGCATTCATTGGCCCAGTGTTTTCCTTTTTTACATCGAGGGCATAAGCCTGGTTGACGGCCTCCCTCACCAATTCTCTGGCTTCCATTTGGGCAATTCTTTCGCACGTGTCCAGGTTTCCCACATTTAAAGCATGCTCCATTCTTTCCCCCTGTGGTCCTGGCAGCAGCTAGTACTGCGGCCGCTAAGCCTGCATTGGATAATGGCCCTCCAATTTCTCTACATGCTTTCATCCAAGCCTAAAGGCCCTTCTCCTTCCAGGGCGTAATAGCCCTCCGGCAATATTTGGTGCATTGCTCAAATATAAGCTGTTCGATCAAGGGCATAGATTGATCTGCGTCTCCAAAAATTCTTCCTGCAGCTTCTATCATACGACCCATGAAGTCCGAAAACGGCTCTGTTGGCCCCTGAATAACCTTAGTCAAGTTGCCAGACACTTGCCCTCTATTGGGCAAAGACTTCCAGGCCCTAATGGCCATTTCATTAATCTGCTGATATACTTGTATTGGAAAAACTGTCTGGTTATTAATCCATTGCCCTTGTCCTAGCAACATATCAGCCGTCCAAGCGGCATTGCCATTAGTCGCATTAGTGCGGGCCTGTGCGATGGCAAGATCAGTATATATAGATTTAAAATCCAGGTACTGTCCTAAAGAAACACATGCTTTCACTGTGCTCATCCAATCAGTGGGGGTCATAGCTGACTGCCCTAAACGCTCCACCAACCCTAGAGTAAAGCTGGCTGATACTCCGTAAGTCCGTGTAGCCTCCGCCATATCCCTTAGTTGTTTATATCCTATTGGCTCGTGATATCTCTGTCCAGTATTGGGGTCCTGAAAAACAGGGTAAGCGCTGGCCAATTTGTTCCAGGTACTATGCTTGATAAAGGAAGCAGACGCTGCTGAAGGCGCCGTTTGTCTACGACAAACATCGTAGGGCGGAGGCTTAGTATATTCCGGACTATACCACTCCCTCCTGCACTGTGCCGCTGCTTCCTCTAAGACTTGTTCCTCCTCCTCATCCAACTAATCCTCCTCATCCGAAGATTGGTCAATAGAAAAATTAGCAAACTCATCCAAAGGTGGATATATACTTTTCTTTTCTGGGGTTGCGCTATTCTGGAATTCCTTTTCTCCGTTCCGAGAGCTATTGTCACTCTCCTTGGTTTCTTTCCTTTTAGGTCCTCCCTTTCCTTTTGATTCTGACTCTGACATGCTGTCCTGGTAGGCAGAAAGTGCTCTGTGGCCTTCCTTCAATGCCTCAACACATTTACCTTCCTTCAGACAAGCCCTTACTAATTTCCATAGGGGAAATGTCCCCCATCAGAGTATGCCCCGTTCTTTGGCTGCCTCAAGATCTCTACCCAATTTCTCCCAGCAGGGAAGGTTAATGTCCCCCGAACCAGCGAACCAAGGAGCTACTTGATATACGTCCTCCAAGAACTTCCTCAAAGTTCCCTCCGAGACTTTCAGGTCTCGGGTTCTCAGTAGTCGCTGGAGCGGACGCAAAAATGAGCTCACACTCGCCGAACTGGAGGCAGCATTCCCCATGCTGTGTGCTTACCTATGCACAACTTATACACGGGGAGGAAATGCAGACCTATCTACGCCGGACTTACTTTCGCTTTGACAGGTCCCAGTGGACACACTCCCGTCCTGGCTTATGACAGCGTAAGAAGGAACAGCGATGAATGCAAGAAAAAGGCCAGAGCACAGATCAGTGGATCGGCTCCCCCCACCAGCATGTCAGGAAATTAACTTTCGGAGGACTTATCGGCCGCCGCTCTGCATGTCCAAGTTCTGAATCCTCTCACTGACGCGAGGGTCTTTTGCCTGGTGCCTAGATGTCAAGTTTCCCGGGTTTTCGGCACCACTTGCGGCGCGCAACTCTGCCAGCAGAGAAGACGACCACAGCAGAGAAGACGACCACAACAGGATTCTTCTTGGAACGTACTTTATTGGAGCACAGAAGACTGAAGATAAGATGGAGGCGAAAAGACCCCGAGCCCGACCGCGCGGGGAATATATACAGCGCCTGGTCCGCCTATGATGTGTCATTGCTTGATTGGCTCGGCCCACACTGATGCAATTGTGTGAGCAAGACATGTGAGCAATTGATAGGTGGATTCAAACCACTCTTGGGCCGGTAGCGAGCGTGCGCAGAAGTTGTTTACTACTAGGGACACTAGCAAATGGCGGCAACGGGGCTTAGTGCCAGACCCTGTGAACATGACAGCTGACAGCGCTGAGGTGCGCAAAGCGCCTGGCGCGCAGAGCGCCGTGGCGCGCTACATCGGAACATGACAGCTGACAGCGCCGTGGTGCGCAGAGTGCCTTGGCGCGCTACACTGACTGGCCTCGAACACACAGAGATCTGCCTGCCTCTGCCTCCCGAGTGCTTGGATTAAAGAAAGGTATGCCCCGACACTGCCCAGCTCAAAGGTGTTATTCTTAAGAGCCAGACCCTGGAAAAAATCTAAATGTCCCTCAACTGAAGAACTGATGAAGAAAATGTGGTACATTTATATGCAATGGAGTATTACTCTGCTGTCGAAACAATTACATCATGAAATCTGCAGACAAATGGATGTGACTAGAAAAAAATCATCCTGAGTGAGGTAACCCAGATCCAGAAAGAAAAACATGATATACACTTACTCAAAGTGTATATTAGCTATAATGTAAATAAAAAACATGTTCCAATCCACAGCCCCAGAAAAGCTAGGTAACAAGGCAGGCCCAAAGAGAGATGCATGAATTCCCTGGGAAAGGGAAATAAAAGAGATCTCCTGGGTAAACTGGGGGTGAGATAGAGGGATGCAGGTATGGGAACATGAGGGACCAGGTTGGGTGAGTTGGGAGCAGAACAGATAGGGAGAATAATGAAAGAGATAGCTTGATAGGGGGGCATTTTGTGGTTAGGGAGAAGCCTGCTACCAGGGAAACTCCCAGGAATCCACAAGAATGACCCCAGTTAAGACTCCTAGCAATAGTGGAGAGGGTGCCTGAACTGCCCTTCACCCATAATCAGATTAGTGACTAATTGTCATCAGAAAGCATTCATCCAGTAACTGATGGAAGGAGTTGCAGAAATCCATAGTCAAGCACTGGTCCGAGTTCAGGGAGTCCTGTTCAGGAGAGAGAGATAGGAAGAATTGTATGAGCACCATGGTGGGGAGGTCTCTGCCATGACCTACAGAAACGACTGACATGAGCTAGTGGGAGCTCACCGACACTGGGATTTCAGCCAGGGAGCATGCATGGGACTGTCCTATGATCTCTGCATATGTGTGACAGTTGTGTAACTTGATCTCTTTTTAAGGCTCCTAGCAATGGGATCAGGACCTGTTCCTGGCTCTTGAGCTGGCTGTTGGGAGCCCAATGCCCAAGTTGGATTACCTTGCTCAACCTTGATGCGGGAGGAGGAGGAGCTTGGTCCTGCCTCAACTTGATGTGCCATGCTGTGTTGACACCCATAGGAGACCTGTCCCTTTCTGAATGGAGACAGAGGAGAAGTGGATGGGGGTGGTAGAAGGGAGGTAGGGGAGGAAATTGTAGAATAGGAAGGAGGGGGAAACTGTGGACAGTATGTAAAACAAATGAAAAAATAATATTTTTTTAAAAAAGTAAGAAGATCAGTATATTTATTATATAGAGTAGAATCGGGACTCAGGATTTTATACAGTTGAACAAGGAGACGGGATTAACACATACAAATAAACAAAACATCTATTATGTGAAAAGTGTTATTTAGAAATTCTTTAAAAAGGTAAAATTGACCCATGTAATTTGTACAGAGAGAAGCTTGAGAGGTCAATCTCAAAGCAGACATCATGGTCTTCTAGCCCTTATAACCTTCCTGACCCTGTTTCTGAGATGTTCTCTGGGTCTTAGGTGTAGGAGTTATGTTGGAGATGTGCCAACTGGGCTGGACTCTTTGAAACCAGTTGTTCTCTGAATTTTGACTAGTTTAGACGATCACCTTCCTGGACCTAGATAGAAGTGGGAGGACCTTGGTTTTCCTGCAGGGCAGGGAATTTGTACTGCTCTTCAGTATCGAGAGGGAGAGGGAATGGAGTGGGGGGAGGAGAAGAGGAGTGGGGATAGGGAAAGGGGAGTGGGGGAGGGGCAATATTTGGGAGGAGGGGGAGGGAAATGGGGAACAGGGACAGGTGGAAATTTTAATTAAAAAAGAATAAAAATAATTTAAAAAAAAAAGAAACCCTGTTTAAATTGGGGCTATATCGCCTATAGAGGAACACAATCTGTTTTGCAAGGGAAAGAGCTAATATCTAAAACCATTGTTGTTTCTAGAAGTTAAGAAAGTCAAGAATCACACCAGGTAGTGTCACATAGTTTTGTTCCCAGAACTCATGAGTCAGAAGCATGCAGGCAGATATTTGTGAGTTTGAGGCCACTTGGGTCTACATAGTAAGTTCAAGACCAGTCAAGGGTACATAGTGAGACCTTGTCTCAAATAAATAGATAGATAGACAGGTAAACAGATAAATATATAAATAGAAAAAAAAAGAAAGTGGATAAAAATATGTAGAAGGGAGATTGGAAAAGAAAGTGATTTGGGAGAAGAGAGGCCAAAAAGTAGGGATAAAATAAAATGGAGGATGGAAAGGCAGAGTAGAGATGGGAGCATAGAGAAGGATAGCTAACACTAAGACCTTTGAAAATATCATATGGAATCATAGTACTGTAGAAGATTCCTAATATATATATATATCTATACAAGTCCAGAAGGCATTTAAATGGGGTTACACTATAATAGGGGGTGGAGAATGCTTTTCCAAGACACCATAAGCTATCACATAAAAACCCCAGTGTCAGAAATGGGTTCCTAGTTTACTAGTTGTTAGTCAGTGAAGTCCTCTAATCCTTTCCCAAAACATGACAGACTATTTTCCTTGCAATTGATTACTCTTCAGAACTTGCTATAAGACCCTGTTTCTGAAGACACCACATATTTGATTCATAGAACTTGGAGAAATCAAACTTGTACAAACCTGGAAGCTTAAGCTCTACTGGCTGGCTTTCACAGTGCTGAAAGGTTTTACATATGACACTAAGGGAAAAAAGTAACCAACAATCTTGCACCCATCTGTCTACACGTGAGACATATAATGACTGGACTGGTAAGACATTCCCATTGGTAAAATAGTGTGGAAAAAAATTATAACAACTATTTCTAGTCATTTTTACATTTGATCTTAGCCAAAGACCTGAGAAGTGATCTCTGTTCATTTTTAAAGCTACAAGATACAGCTCATGAGTGATACTGTTAACTGGAGGAAAATAAAAAACAAAACAATAAATCCTGACTAACTAGGTCATAAGCCCTGGGAGAACCTAACACTAGTATTCTGCTAAATGCACATAGTCATAAATGACTAAGATCTTATCTTTATACCCATAGTTAATTGTTTCTCAATCCTCATCAGAGAAACTTCTTTTTGCAGTAGATGAAGATAAATAGAGACATACAGCAGCTCAATAAGAGACTGAATTTCTCAACATTAAATAGGATATCTATAACACATACTCACTCTCACACACACACACACATACACAACCCTAAGGCCCTAAGACTCAGGGATCATAATGGAAGAGGGGGAAGAATGGTTATAAGTTTTAAGTGGAATAAATATCTGCAGGGGAACAATATTTACCAGACATGATGGGGTTGTTACATAACAAATCCACAGAGACTGTGTGTGCATGCACAAGACTTGCACAAGTAACCCAAAATTCTAACATAGATGGGGGAGGTGTGAGTGTGTGCACAAGACTTGCATGAGTAAACCAAAATTTGCATAGATGGATGCGGGATTTGTGAAGTTCCACCCATATTTGAAGAGCTATAGCAACTGATAGCTGTTGGAGGAGGGTAAGCCAGTTTTCTTCAGGGATGTGGCCTTTGAGAGGCTCTTGATGTTCCAGGTACCTGTCTTGAATTCCTGTCCTGATTGCCCTCCAAATTAGATACAAGCCTCAAGGTGACAGCATTTGCTTTCCTCAAGATGCTCCCGGTCATGGTGTTTATCACAGAAATAGAAAGGAAACTAGGGCAGGATACAGTCCATAAGGTCATGTTATATCTAGTGATGTTGACTTCTCAGATCTCTGATCTATTTCATTGATCCCTTCTTTTGAATTTCCTGAACACTTTAGAAGATCACTGACCAGGCATTGTGTAGGTTGTTCCTTTATGTAGATATGTCTGAAGTTTTTCTGCAGTTTGGAGTTTTTATAAAGACCACTCCAGAAGTAATGGGTTCTTCTATTGACATGATACTACAATTTACTTTGATGACACGGTTAAGGTGATGCCTTCTAAGGTACTATTTTCTTTTTTTCTATAGTCCTTGGGAGCAAAATTCAGTTCACACTCAAGGGAGGAAGAATTTTCATCTTTTCTCAAATAAGGACAAGCCCTCATTTTAAGAATTACTTCTTTTATTGTTTTAAAGATCATAATTACATGACTTACCCTTTAATTTTTTCCTTCTGAATATTCCCATATATTCTTCCTTGTTTTTTGTTTCTGCTGGGTTACCTGGCAGAAATAGCAGGGGAAGAACCTGAACCCCAGACTCTCACTGGGGCTGAAGCAGACAGTGAGTGTTGCAACTCAGCCCTTCCCCCTGGGCACTGGGGAGAAACACACCTACTGAGTCAGGAGTCTGTCAAAGTAAGATCTCATTTAATGGTATCAGTCAAGGACTTATATAGGTTTGTAATGGGGGTGGAGAAGCCTGGGATGGGTCAAGGTGGAGCACGGAACAAGGGTCAATAATATTCTGCCACACTAGAGGTAGCTGGACAGAGGCAGGTCTAGGTTGGGTAACCAGAGACAGGTCTCTAAGCCTCAGCTAGGCTCAGGAAATTACACTAGGCCTCACGCCAACTCACGTTAGGCTCAGGAAATTACACAGAGCCTCACACCCGGGCCTCATGAGGCCCCACACTCCCACATACCCATCCTTGTTTTTTTTCAAATTCATGGCCTCTTTTTCCCTTATTTTTGTTATACAGATACACACACACACAAAAAGAAACCCAGAAATACAACCTTCTCAATCTGTATCATGCCACTATGACTTCAGTGCTGACCATTGGTATCTGATAACTAACTGCCATACTCTTTTCTAGGGAAGATGATTTCTCCCTCTCTCAGAATTCCCTGGTTATCTGTAGCTCTTTGTATAGGGTTGAGGCCTTCTGTGTTCCCCTCTACATGTCTGTTGTCCTTGTTCAGTTCATGTTTAGGCAGTCATATCAGGGAGACTTTATGAGTGTAGATTCTAATATGTCTAAGGGACACTATCTTACAACAAACTTCCTGATCCTCTGGCTCTTATAGTCTTTGTGCCCCTCTTCCACAATGATCCATATGATCCACAGTGAGCTATACATGCAGGAGTTGTGATGTCAATGTGACTGGGCTCCACTACTTTGCATTTGATTGGTGTTGGGTCCAGGGGAGTCACGCAAAGATGAGAACAGCACCAAGCCTAATAAACCAGAAACAAATTTTATTCCAGAAACCAGATCCCAGGAAAACCAGAAGCAAACTTAAAAATAAAAAATAAAATACACCATGGGGCACAGAAGATTATCAGCTAGGTGAGACCACAGCCAGAGATGGTGTTTGTTAGACTGTGACAAAAGGCTAGTTTCTGAACCCCCTTTTATAGTTAGGGCACTAAGCATTAGGTCTGCACAAAGGAATTTTTACGATCTTGCCCCAATCTATGGGTCAGTCAATGTAGACCCTAAGGAGGGGAGCGAGTTCTAACATCAATGGGTAACTAGGCAGCTATCATGAAATATGTTTCAGAGGAGATTACAGTGAAAATCACTAATTGTAAGAAAACAGATGTCTTTAGTAATTAGTTAAAAAAAGGGGGGGCTGCTAGTAATATCAAAAGGTTAATAAATTAGAATAATTGGTTCTTAGGCTGGGAACTTAGAAGATAACAGAAAGTTTTTTATACTATCTCAAGGTAAAACACAGATACAGATACTATACTTTATAATCTCCATTATCAGAGCTCATTAGTCAAACCCATGTTTCTACCTTGTCCACTGTCTCTCCTGGTACCTCCAGGCAGTGTATACTGGAGCCTTATGCCTCCCCTTTAATGGTGCCAGTTTCCCATAACAGAGACAGTGCCTAGCCCAGAGGTCATATATCTCTGTTTCCTAAAAGTTAACTCAATTCATATTTGTTGTTTATGAAGGATGGCCAGGACAATACTCTCAGTTTGCAGAGAGAAGCTCTGGCCTTTTAAATAGAACAGCCAGTTGTAAAATGAAATGACCTAGGCTGATGGAGGCTTCTCAAGCATCTGAGAAAATAGATCACTGTGAATGATTGATACTGAGAAAGCTTCTGACAGTCTGTTCTCATTCCCTTAGACTTATAATTTTATATTTCTTTATTTTTACAGTATTATTTTTGGAATCTACATTGTTATTTTCTTATTCTTGAACTCTTCAATTGTTTGTAGCTTTCTGTAACAGTATCCATCTGTTGCAAAGAGAATTAGGAATCCTCATTTTTAAAGAATATTATTGTAAGGAAGTTCCATACCCTCTCCATTTTATCGTTATTCAATAGTTTATATTATTCTGTAATCATTGATACTGATTTTATTTTTTTAAGTAATAAAATGCTATAATTATTTAGTTGAAATTGACTCAGCTTTGGACATTGGAAATTTTCAAGTAGGTTCTTTTTGTATTTTTATAGTTTCATTTCATTTCAACTTTATGGTATTTTATTTAAAATAAAATAGGATATAATAGTATTTGATATACCTAGCATCTCACACTGCAGATTGTTATTAGCCTTTCTATAATAGTCTCTTCCTAACCCAGCAAACAATCACTTTTCAAGAAGCTCTTATTCCTTTTGCTGGGGAGAAGTATCTAGAAACCAAGGTCAAAACTGTCACGAAATATGTACAGAACTTTCATTTAAAAAGTTTTAATCCCAAACTCTTGCTAATGACACTGTGGAAAGAGCTTTTGTACCACAAATTAGGTCTTTCATTGGTGTATTCATCTGCTTATCTGTTAGTATCCAACTCTGCTGAAATGTATCTTCTGTTCAGACATTATATCATTTAACTCATTAATTATAGTTTAAGGCCTGGAGAGTTGGGCCGGTTGAAAGCACTTGCTGGCAAGCGTGAACACTTGGGTTTGTACTAAGTGTGTTTTAAGTTGTTTATGTAATAAGTGTGCTTTGTGTTGCTACATTTACCATCAGCTTATCACTCACTTAAATGTACTCTGGCGGAGCACAGCATCTATTTTGCTTTTAGTGTAAGGCCTGGAGTGCTGCAGGATGTTTTGCAGTTTTTTTTTCTTTCTGCTTTATTTTTCAGCTGGTTCTTCCTGCTTGTAAAACAGAAGAGCAATTCTCTGTATACTGTTAGTGCTCTCCCGCATCGTGGCTTTTAGATAAAACAAAACTTGAAATACAAGGAGAATATTAATGTCTCTGTTGCATTCCTACTCTTAGATAGTTGCTGCACTGCTCAGCCTCAGAGATGGATCTTTCTTCTTTTACCATCCCAATGGTTCACAGTCTCATTTCCTCCCACATGGCATCTACAACACATAAATCAGCCATGTACCAGTGGAGATCTCAAACATGAGTGAGGTTTTTGCCCCTTATCAGCAGCAGGAGACCTCTGCACACTAGCATTTTCCCTAGTCTTCCTCTAGAGGAAGCTAGGGATTGGGTCAGTGTAGTGTGGCAGGATGGCTTTTCTTTTAAGTAGTAGAAAATTTAACTATTTACTAGAAGATTACATTTTTTTTTTTGGAAAACAAAGCGTTCAACAGAAGGTATTTATTCCATCAAATTATAAATAGGTATAGTCTTTACCTGCTTGCAAAAGGTTTTTACAAGATTTCAGATGGAATATTTTATTTTTATTAATATTATTTTGAAATAACAAATAATAATTGTATCAATTAATGGGGTATAATGTGATGTGATTATTTTATTGCTTTAAGGGTCTAACTTGTAGCTGTTTGCTGGCTTTGAACTCAATCCTTTTACCTAGGGTTGCAAGAATACACCACTATGTCTATCTTAAAATGGATTGTTTTGATTACTTTCATAATATAAAGTGACTTACTAAAGCTAAAAAAACATATAACTTACCTAATTATCCTATAATTTTAAATAATAAAGTAGTTGGAACTTACTCACTATTTCAAAATATGAAAGGATTATCATTGCCTGTACTCAGCCTAGCATGCCATATGTCTCAAGACTTCTTATCTGTGTAGACCTTTGTTCCTTTTAAATTGCTTTTAATTTTTTATAATTTTTTTAATTCCATGCAATATAGTTTGATCACATTCTTTTCCCTCACCCAAGTCCTTTCACCTCCCTATCAACACAACCAAAACCAAAGAACAAAAATCAAATAAAACAAATAAAAAACATGGAGATTGTTTTGTATTGGCCAACTACTCCTGGGCATGTGGCCTTAGGTGGAGTGTAGTTGATATATGCTGAGTTTTCTCTTTCTCACGCAGTATCAACCAATCTTTGCCTGCAGTGAAGTAGATCAGTAAGTTTCCTCTGCATTCCTTAGAGACAAGATCATCTCTTATCAAAACGTGGTCAAGCTCCAGGTATGGAGAATTTTGTTGAACTCCTTCCCATTTGTATGTGCTCTTTACTTTGTATATGAGAGAAGATCTAAGTTTGGCCCTGTTTCTCACATTGTATGTCTGTGACTAAATAAGATAGTTGGTGACCATCTTGTGCTCAACAAGGAAGTCCTGGAACACAAATGAACTTTTCTGTATACTTTTCATCAAAGTTCAAAGATTTCTAAACCTATCATATATTTATGAATAAATTATTTCAGATCTCTTGTTGGACCCCAACATTTTTTGTCTGTTCCACAAAGAGATTAACAGAAAAGTGCTACTAAGGGGCTGCAGATATGGCTAAGGAGTTATGAGCTCATGAGCACTGGAATTTGGATTTCTGGAGCCCTCATAAACATCTTATTGCTAGGGTGAAACCAGTAATTCCAGTGTTCAGAAGGTAAACAGAAAAATCTCAGAGCAAATGGCCTTGGCATTATCAGTGATCTCCAGGTCAAAATAAGTTGAGAGTGATCTAGGAAGACTCCTAACATCAACTTTGAGCCTTGAACCTCCACACTCACAAATACACAAGCATAAATGTGTACACAGATGTGTGCGTGCGCACACACACAAAGAGAGAGAGAGAGAGAGAGATAAAAAGTCTGTCTATAATGGGTTATAGAACTTATAAACCTTCATGATAATACAGTTTGAATCTCAAATATCTCCAGTAAATTTGTATTTTGTACATCTGGTCCCCAATTTGTAGTGCTATTTGAAAGTTGTGCACCTTTAATGAGATAGATGGAGACTGGCTAGCATAATTTGGTCACTTGGCACAGGAATTTAAAAATTCCATCAGCACCTGGTTTCAATGTCAAACCTTCTGCTTCTTAGCCTATTCCATGTAAACAGTCACTAGTGCATGCTCTTGATACCGTGGACTGAATTTCCTCCCACCATTTTCCATACCACAATAGTCTGAAATTTATCTGAGGTCATGAACAAAATCAGCCTTTGCTCCTTTAATCTGCTTTTTTTTTGGTCATATTTTTGGTCATAGAATTGAAAAAGAAAATAATATATGAGTTTCATCTATTTGATATATAATAACTCATTAAAATTCCATTCACTTTTTTCTTACCTGTTTGAATAATTCCTATCTCTTCCTTCCATATTATGCAAGCTGAAACAATTCCCACATCTCAATTTCTCCTTGGACAAGATACTTTTATTCCTTTAGAATTAAGTTCATCTTCACTTATAACATCAGATTGTTGAAAGACTTAACAATCTATGTATATTTTATATTTTTCATTTTATTTTATAATAAGGCAGGTTCAATACTATGTGTGTGTTTCTATTACCTCAAATTAAAGCAGAAATCATAGTGATTCATCTTTATGAAGCAAAATATAAATATGTCCCTAAATCAGAGGTTCAGATGGGAATCGAATACTAAAGACAAAGCAAGGAAAGTTGTTGACTGAAAGGTTGAACCTGCATAGGTGTATGGCATTTTTTGGCTGAGAAAAATCCTGAAAACAAAGTAGCCACCCCAGGCAGTAATGGAAAATGCATCTAGTCATCACAGGGCATCTGTCATGGGGAGATTAAGAACCTTTAGATGTTAATGCATTTGAAATTGAATGTGGACTGTTTCTTGTAGAAAACCTTTCAGAAATGATAATTTGTTCCCCTCCTTTGTTTATAATACTTTGTTGCCTTATCATCATATTTAATAACTTTTGTGTTGCATACCAAAACCTTCTCTGTTCTGAAGATAAGTAATTAAAGAGGAAAATGTGTTTCATAACCTACACTTACAACTGATTTTAAAAAAAAGCACAAGAAACACAAATGTGCTGATATTTGGCTTTGAGAGATGAAAAAAATCTCTTTTTTATTCAATTTTACTAGGTTGACTAATATTTTTCTTACACATTTGGGCAAATAATAAATAGCTTATCCTAAGCACAGAAGGTTTTGTCTTTGTATATACTCAATGGGAAGACCATGTTCCTAAGGAAACCTCAGAAATTTCCCCTTTGCTTTTGTAGATGATAATTCAATATGGAGAAACTTGCTCTGAAATGTGCTTGAGTCAGACACTTACAAATTCAAATATAAAGAAAAGAGTCTCAATTCAACACAGTATTTAGTAATTAAAAAGAACATAATTGGCCTAATAAAAGTTAATTAGTCTGAGTTCTTTGTGTATGTATAATGTATTGAAGTTTTAGCCCATGTTATGTAGTATCAGAACTCAAAAGCTTTTGAAACACTTTTAAACCACTTGTATTGCTAACCGTGGAAAAGGAGCTCACCACATTGACTGTAGCTTGGCCTTATCTCAGAGTGGGTATGAATAGAGCTAGAATGTTGATTCCTTTTAAAGACATTTAAGTTTGTCAAACATTGTCCTTCAATATGGTAGCTATTAGGATTAAATAAGGAATATTATCTATTTGTTCAGAACATTGTATATAATGGGCATATTTGTCCAGGCTCACAGAAATAGCAAGCACCACACTAGAATTTAAGTATGTACACATTTGCTCCAGAGTCAATTCTTTGAACAAAATAGTGAGCTCCCTTTACCCTCTCATGATGGCATGCCACATGGGTACAAACATGTGAAATTTACATATTCTAAAATTTCCCCCATTTTAAAATATCATTTCTTAACTACAGCTCTTCAGGCTTCATCATTTTGAAGTAATCGTTTCTATCATTAAAGAAATGTCCTTAGAGCTTTATCAATGTGAAGTACTTAAGGTAGCAAATAGAAAGCTACAGATCTCAAGTAAAGAGAGAGTTAGGGACAAAGACTTGCGTTATTGAGGCTATTTCTGAATCACTCACAATAAGGTGGCAGATAGCTGAGTTAGAAGGACTCTATAGAGAACATAAACTTCAATGTATTTCATGTTAGAAAATTAGAATTACTCTCATTTCTCTCCTAATGAAAATTTAGCTTCAAAGTTATTGCCTACAACCTCTCTAAAGCTAAGGTCGGTGGTAGGGAAAAAGGAAGAAGGAGATGAAAGAGCAAGAAAAACTAGCTAAGGAAAAGAGAAGAGAAGGTGGTGGAGAATGAAAGGAGAGAAGAGAGAGATTCTAAGTCCTTTATATCTAGTTCTGAGTTAGCTTTGCTTTAATAATTGCGTAAATTGACAGCAATGCAATGGGTCATTAATAAAGAACACAGTCTTCGCTTCATTCTGAAATACAAATGTTCTACAACTGTCTGAAAATCATTTGGCTAGTCTGACTGTTAATATTCTTGATGAGGAATAAAATGTTTTTCCGCCAGAGCTAATTAATGTAATCTTTAAAATATATAAATCCTGTCGTGAGCTCAAATAATTGCAATTGAAATGTGGACCCTGCCAAAACTGAGAAAATTAAAGTTCAAACAAAATCTGTTAATATATTTAAATTAAAAAGTAAAGAAAAACCAATTAACGTCTGGAAACAGAGTTTGATATTTAGAATGTGGAGATCAAATTAGGCAGTTATCAAATTAACACTTTGAATGAAGATGGTCTTGCCCAGCTGCCTTTCAAAGCTTTCTCTTGCTGGGACTGAAGTTGCTTCAGAGCAGTGAAGCAAGATGTTTTAAAGGCCACAGTTGTGTTCACTAACTATTTCACACTGGGGTCATAAAAATCCTCTAAGGAATCTTTAGCAGCTTAGAGGTAACAGGAAAGAAGGGAAGGAGTTAATAATCATAACACAAATCTTTTGCGGGGGGTATATGTAGATACACATATAAAGAAATACATATACAAGTCAATGATGGAGTTTGAGATTGATATACAGAAATATGTATATGCATATGCTTAAACAGCCGGTAATCCATCACTTTTTCCCTTTCAGCAAGTGGCTCAACAATTCCATTTAAAAATGCATTCGAGTCATGCGGAATAGGATACAACCACAAAGCTTTTAGATATACATATCTGTATGACACCTAAAAATCTGGTACACTCATGTAAGGTAGTGGGAAAAACAAATCCAGCCAAATTTGTTTTCATTTTGTTTTATTTTAAACCTGAACTGACCTAATTTAATTTAGGTACTAAAGTACACCTACATTTTTACTGAATCCAGAAAATTAGATAAATGCATTTTAGTTTCTTTGAGATGTTGCTATGTGATTTTCTTTTTTTTTCTTTTTTTTATTCTTTTTTAATTAAAATTTCCAACTGCTCCCCTTTTCCCATTTCCCTCCCCCTCCTCCCACATATTGCCCCCTCCCCCCGCTCCCCTCCCCCTATCCCCACTCCACTTCTCCTCCCCCTAGTCCACTCCCCCTCCCTCTCGATACTGAAGAGCAGTCCAAATTCCCTGCTCTACAGGAAGACCAAGGTCCTCCCACTTCTATCTAGGTCCAGGAAGGTGAGCATCCAAACAGGCTACGCTCCCACAAAGCCAGTTCATGTATTAGGATCGAAACCTAGTGCCATTGTCCTTGGCTTCTCATCATCCTTCATTGTCCGCCTTGTTCAGAGAGTCCAGTTTCAACCCATGCTTACTCAGTCCCAGTCCAGCTGGCCTTGGAGAGCTCCCAATAGATCAGTTCCACTGTCACAGTGGGTGGGTGCACGCCTCGTGGTCCTGATTTCCTTGCTCATGTTCTCCCTCCTTCTGCTCCTCATTTGGACCTTAAGAGCTCAGACGGTTGCTCCAAATTGGGTCTCTGTCTCTCTCTCGATCCATCGCCAGATGAAAGTTCCTGTGCCATTCTCCTTGGCCTCTCGTCAGCTCTCATTGTCCACCACATTCAGAGAGTCCAGCTGGCCTTGGTGAGCTCCCAATAGATCGGCCCCCCTGTCTCAGTGGTTGGGTGCACCCCTCATGGTCCTGACTTCCTTGTTCATGTTCTCTCTCCTTCTGCTCCTCATTATAACCTTGGGAGCTCAGTCCCAGTGCTCCAGTGTGGGTCTCTGTCTCTATCTCCATCCATCACTAGATGAAGGTTCTATGGCGATATGCAAGATATTCATCAGTATGATTATAGGATAGGTTCATTTCAGGTTCCCTATCCTCAGGTGCCCCAATGAACTAACTGGGGACATTGCCCTGGGCATCTGGTAGCCATTCCAGGTTCAAGTCTCTTGCCAACCCTTAGGTGGCTCCCTTAACTAAGGTATGAGTTTCCCTGCTCCCCAATCCAACCTTCCTTTAACCCCAATCACCCCGATTCCCCCAGTTCCCCTCATCCTCTCCTTCACACTTTTCTCTCCCCATCACCCCTCATCCCCATCCCACCCCACCCCCCAAGATTCCAATTTTGATTTTCATATGGTTGCTTTAATATAAGTGTTGTTACAGTCTCTTGCCATGCATTATTATAAGGAGTTCCCTCTGGTAGCAATTTATGCAGACACACTACTATAAAGAGGTTACAGTATATCAATATAGATGGATCTGTTTTTACTTCATTAGCCAGTGAGCCAGGAGTAATTCTTGAATATCAGATCTAGACGCTGGTAGAACTGCTGTCCTTTCCTAAGACAAGTCGTAAAGTCTGTACTCTGTGGCACAACCTTTAGATGACCATTAAAGTTCAGAATTCCATTATGGGTGTCATTGCTAAAGGACAATATTAATAAGATACTTGAGATTAGATAATAATCAGAGACTGGGATGCTTCCAAAAACTTACAATTGGCACTGACAGGAACGTAGGACATTTATCTGTTTGTGGTTATTCTGGTTTCTTAGCCCAGACAAAAGGAAGGAAATCAGGAAAATGAAAACTTTTAAAGAATTAATTTGGTATCCTTACATTGAATCCCCTAAGCAAAGGGGTACATATTAGGGGAATATGTTGAGTACTATTAGAATAACTTATTGCCAGTTACTATATTTGAACAGGAAGTTGATAAGATGAATAGTTAACAGCCAGTTACTATATTTGAAAGGGAAGCTGAAAATATGAATAGTTAACAAATGTATTAATTCATCTAACAAATATTTACTATGCTAAACTTGAAGCTAATAGGGTGAGCAAAAGTAGAAAAGGTCATTCCTTCAGTTGATGTACAGAATAGTGAGAACACAGACTTTCAATGTGAGGGTCATTATTGATAATTTATCATGATTTAGAATCATCTAGGAGACATATCTGTGAGGAATGATCCAGTGTGTTATAGTCTCCTGATATGACTGAGGAATTTTTTTAGATTAGGTTCATTTGCCTTCCGCTTAACTTCCACCTTAACTACAAGTGGAATATTTCCATGGGCCGGGATCATGAAGTGAATGAAAGAAAGAGCAAGTGCAAGTTTTCATTAGTCTCTGTTTACTAACTGTGAAGGAACTGTGTCCAGTCTCCTGTTGCTCATATCCCCACACATTCCCTAACACAATGGGCTATAGCCCCTAAATGTAAGGTCTTTCTTTGGGTTGCTTTTGTCAGGTATTGTAAATGAAGGTTGCTTACTCATTTCCTGACTGCTAAGACACAAATAATAATACAAAACTATACTAATTACAACATTGGCCAATAACTTAGGTGACTTTCTAACTATCTCTTACATCTTAGATTAACCCATTTCTATCAGGCTGTGTATTGTCATTAGGCTGTGACTTACTGGTGCCTGCATGTTACTCCGTTGGCAACTACATGGCATCTCTCTGACTCTGCCTACTCTCTCTCTCTCTCTCTCTCTCTCTCTATATATATATATATATATATATATATATATATATATCTTCCAGCCTGGCATGATGGCAACTCCCAACAGTTCTCATCTGGTGACTGGTTCCCAGGTTTCATAGTCATAGCTCTCTTTTAGCTCTAAGCCCCCTTTTTTCTATGCAATTTCTGAATGTGCAGAATTGATATTTTTGTTCTTCTCTAACTCCTAACATGAAGTTGTTCTATGATTCTATGTCACTATCATTTTCCTAGACATGTACCCAGTACAGCTTTTATGTATCTCTGTGTAGTTCTATTTTATTGGAGATATCGCATACTAGTGATTTAATGTCATACCTATAAGCTCTAGAGCAAAAATAAGCAAGCTTACTCAAGAAGAGTAGAAGGCAGGAAATAAACTGAGGACTGAAATCAATAAAATAAAAACAAAGAGACCAATACAAAGAATCAATGAAGCAAAGAGATGGCTCTTTGAGAAAATCAACAAGATATACAAACCTTTATCCAAACTAACTAAAAGATATAGAGAGAATATCTAAATTAACAAAATCAGAAATGACAAGGGAGACACAAAAACAAGCACCAAGTAAATTCAAAGAACCTCAAGGTTAAACTTCAAAAAACTGTACTCCACCAAATGAGAAATTTTAACAGAAATGAGTAATTTTCTTTATGATATATCACTTACCTAAGTTAAATCAAGATTATATAGACAATTTTTAAAAGATTCATAACTTCTTTGTCAAAAAACAAGTGTTCATAGGTGTGTGGACTGATGGAACTAAAAAAGATCATCCTGAGTGTGGAAACCTGGAGCAAGAAAGACAAACATGGTATATACTCAATTATAGATGGATATTAGCAATAAAGTCAGAGATAATCACGCTACATTCACAGACCCAGAGAATCTAAGTAACAAGGAGCACTCAAGGAGGGACACATGGGTATCCTTGTGAAAGGGAAATATATTTTGTGGGTGGAGTGAGGGAAGGTGTGCATCGTAACAGGAGGGATCAGATGGGAGGAGTGGGAGAGATGGAGGTATATAGTACTGGCAAAGACAACTAGAACTTGGGAGCATTAGGGAGGCAATGTAGAATAATGCAGTGGAAATTCCCTAGAATCTCCAAGAGTGCCCCTAGCAAAGTCTCCTAGTAGTAGGGGATATGGAGCCTGAACTAGTCATCTTCTATAACCAGACAAGCCTCCTAGAAATGGGACTGGGACATCAACCCAGCCACAAAACCTTCAACCTGTAAGATGTGCTGGGGCAATGATGGCATAGAACTTGTGGGAATGACCAACTAATAACTGGCCCAAATTGAGGCCCACACTGGAAAGGGAGCTCTTGATTAATACTGCCTGAATCCAGAACCAGAGGTAGAACAGCCCAGAGACACAGGATAGAACCAAATATATTGGGAAAAAAAAGTCATCGAAATGATTCCTGTTGGTATTCTTCTATACTCATATATCGTTGGCTAGCCCAATTGTCATTAGAAAGTCAACATCCAGTAACCAATGGGAACAAATGTATAAACCCACAGTCAAATATTAGGCAGAACCAGGAGAACCTGACAAAAGACTGGTAATAAGAATTATAGGAACCAGAGGTTTATGAGGAGACCAGAATAATAGGGGCCACAGAATCAACTAAGCAGGGTAATGGGGGTTTCACAGAAGCTAAAGCAACAAACATGGAGCCTGTATGGGTCTGACCTAGGGTCTTATGGTTATGTAGCTTGGTGTTCTTGTGGGACTCTTAACCATGTCTGTGTGTGTGTGGGCAGGGGGTGTCTCTGACTGTTTTGCCTGTTCTCGGGATCCTTAGATATCCTTCAACTTGGATGCCACATTCAACCATGATGTGAGGATTTGTGTCCAGTCTTATTATATCCTGTTAGTTGATCTGGGGCAGAGGGGAGGTGCGAGAAGGGACTGGGAGGGAAAACTTTGGTCAGGATGTAATGTATGAAAGAAGAATAAAGGTTAAAAAATAGTAGAGATACCTTTAAAAAACGAAGAAAGAAAAGAAATTCTACTCATATAATAGCAAAAGGCAACACACTTCACTAAGAACTGCAAGATCGCACTCTTACCCATACATGTTCATATTAACTATGTGCTTTATTTTCTTTTGATCAAAATGTCCTGTAGTACTTTCCTCTGAGGTAAACCCCTTCACCTGGTATGGAAGTTTTTTAGATGATCAAAGATTGGTTAAAGAGTCCATCTTGTAGAGAAGTTTGTCATGATCAGGAAGCAAACAAATTAAAAGCTTCAGGAAGCCCCTGAAATTGAGCAGATATGCTAAGGTCCTCACTCTCCAAGCAGATATAAGAAGTAAGAATTTCTAGGAGACATTCTCAGACAAGACAAGCTGGCTAGAAGGAGAGATGTCTAAGCTAGATGGAAGAAGTTAGGAGTAAGTGCTCCACTGGGAGAAGACACTCTTTAACCTGTTAAGCAGCTTATAGGATTTGCAGCGAGCTTCAGATTTCCAGCTTTCATCAACTCTCACCCATGTTGAAGTGGGATTTTGGAGATGTAGCTGTCCTTGAGTCATTTTCTTTTTTCCTGTAAGTTACCTCTCATTCATACAACCTACAAATAACCTCAAATAAACCTCATTGTTTTGCACAGTTGAATTTTGGTAGCATCCTTACTGTCATGTTATCAGTTTCTTATCTTAGGTCAGTAGGAATTTGATCACATCTTCCAAGAAACAAGTGTCATACAACAGAAGAAAGGCTGGACTATGAAAGCAAAATATTTATTACATTCACATAAATTATTAGAATGTACCAAAAGTGAGCAAGTGAGCCACAAAATTTTCTTTAATTGTTGTTCTCAGTTTTTCTTTCTAAAGTATTCTATGCCTGTTTCTCTTCCCAGATAGAAAAAAAAATGCTACTGGTCTGTGGTGGTGTGCCACTCATTCAGTTATTGTCCTCTATTATTTTTGCTTTTGGTCCACTAATGACTTTTTGTTCCCTGCTAGACTCTCAGAAATTAAACAAATGTGAATGTAATTATTTTTAACAGAAGGACTGAATTGGTGTTTTCCTCCATAGGTATTACCCTTTGACTCAAACCAGATTATGTTTATTTTTCTTCTCTGGTGAAAGAGTATTATCTGGCAGAGTATTGCTTGGGAGACACAGCTCTCACATATACTTACCCCAGAAAAGGAATCTATGACAGACCAAGGTTATCATTGTATCAAAATTCAACTTAGTGAAAGAGTGGGTCACTAACAAGAGTACAGGTGAGGGAGTACTCACAGGACCCATTAATGCAATTGTATCACTGCATTTCTCATCCCATATTGGTGGCAGGCCACAAAAGCTGGGAGCCTGCAGTATATGGTAGACAGAGCAACAGGTTGGTAATTTGTTTTCCAGGTGGCTCTTTAAAAATGCAGCCCTAGAGTTCTCTGAACATCTTGCAGGTAGTTCAAAAGTTGAGAATGGCTCAGTGGTTAAGAGCATTGCCTGCTTTGCCTGCTCTTCCAAAGGTCCTGAGCTCAATTCCCAGCAACCACATGGTGGCTCACAAACATCTGTAATGAGGTCTGGTGCCCTCTTCTGGCCTTCAGGCATACATGTAGATAGAATATTGTATACATAATAAATAAATATCTTTTAAAAAGTTGAGAATCTCTCCTTTCATCAGTTTGCCTGATCAGAGTACCCACACTAAATAGTATCTACAAAGCGGGGAGAGTGACCTTCTAGAATCTTCCAAGTTTCCACATTCACCGATCTGTGAACTTTGGTTTATTTCCTGGGTATCAATATTCTCATTCTCCCTCTTGGAGAGACTGAATTCTGATGAAATTGTTAAACAATAGGGAGCTATATGAACACACTTATACCTTAAATAATCCATATTTATAGCAACACCCTTGATTTTATTGATGCATGACTTCAAAGAAAAAGCACCAGAGGAGCTGCAAGTAATTTGTCACCAGTTTTACCACCTATTCTGTATTTTATAATTATGTTCATATTCACTATGATCAGAAACTCAAATGATTTCATCTGTGTGGATAATTGTTTTGCTTTGGTTGTCTGGGATAGAACTCATACCTTAGGTATGTCTGCAATTATACTAACTCTCCTGTTAACATAGACACCCCTCAAAGACAGGTTTTCTGTAGCATATTTGAAGGAAAGTAAGAATCATACCATTGAAGTTGGATAAGAGGATGAAAGAATGCATGTAGCTGAAATCGTTAAGGGAGTGAAGTTGTCAATCCACAAATTCTATGTTTATAAATTTGCTTAAATGTAAAAGAGACTGCTAATTGATCAGGTCAATGACACTCTTATCTCATGAGTCAAATACACAATGATAATGGTATTACAAAATTTAGCAATAAGATGATGAAAGGGATTATATCCTCACATAAAGTACACTGAAGATTTTTATATCACTTTGTATATAATAGTGTTTCATAATAATATGTAGCTGTGGGGGTCCCCTCTGTGTGCTGTGCTTATTATTAATGAATAAAGAATCTTCCTTGGCCTGTTGATAGGGCAGAGCTTAAGTATGTGGGGAAGATGGAACCAAATGCTGGGAGGAAGAAGGCAGAGTCAGAGATACACCATGGAGCCGCCAGAGTGAGACATGCCGAAACTTTGCCAGTAAGCCACTGCCACTTGGCGATACACAGATTAATAGAAATGGGTTAAATTAAGATATAAGAGCTAGTCAATAAAAAGATAGAGCTAATAGGCCAAGCAGCATTTTAATTAATATAGTTTCTGTGTGATTATTTTGGTTCTGGGTAGCCAGGACGAACAAGCAGCCTCTCTGCAACATGAAGCTAAGAAAAAGTATTAGGATATAGATTTTATAGATTTAAGAATGTTATATAGCTTTCTGTGTAATTTCAAAAATCCAATATATCCCTATTGAATTGATAATATTCAGTTCCCTTGTGGTATTGATGTTATGGTCGTCAAAGCAACAAAAAAAAACAAGGTGCAGTTGTTGTGGACCTGCTTGCTTCAGGCTGGAAGAACACTATTTGAGGTCCTGTTTAGGAGTGTGTTATAACCATTTTGATAGGCTACTGATTCTTTTTTCCTATTATTTGTGCGTGTTTAGAGCAAGTCTGGAAGTACAACCTAAAATAAGAATAATTTTAGGAAAATAGGGTAAACCCCAGACTGAAATACAACCTAACATAAAGATGAATTTAGGAGAAGAAGAAAGACAATATAGAAGTTGAAGTTTATACTCTGTTTGGGGAGCACAGTGATTCAATATTAGTCATTTTGTTTGATTTGAATTCTTGTAAATTATACTTCAGTGGATTAAGGTGAAAATAGTTTATATTTGATTTTTAAAATGAAGGAATATTTTGCTGATTACTTTCCCATCCCTCGTGTAGTCTATTTTTATTGATACACAATCTAATATCTCCTGGTGATGAAGATGATATCTAATGTAAAAGAAAAATAAATATCATCAGCAGCATATAGTGTGAATTCATTCTAAATTGCTACACAGAAGCAATTAAATAAGCCTCCCCCTTGTATTCTTTATATCCAATGCACTTAAAATAGTTTCTTTTAACATATCCTGCACAGTTTGATACTATTCAATCTACTTCCTGAGCTGTAGAACAGATTTTACTCTACCGTGAAGGAAAACCAAATGTAAGGAAGAAAGTTGAAATACATGCTGATATTAAAAGGGCTTTAAACTCTCATCAAAATCTTGACTTTCTTTTTATGAGACTAGGACTCAACCAGAGGTCATTTTGCACCCAGAGAAATATTCCATAGTTACCACAATTGACAGTGTCTATTGTCATCTACTAGTAGCTAGAGGACAGAGAATATACTAGGAATATACAACCAACAGGACAAAATCTTTCCTATCTTTCTATTGCCCTTTTCTTTTCCTTCACCAACAAAGAATTATCTGACTTAAATATCAATAGTAGGCTAAGGATGTGACTCAGTGGATAAAATTCTTGCTGCCATAACCACGACAATCTGAATTTCAGTTCCCAGAGCACACATAAAACTAGTCATGGTTTTTCTTTGGGTTTACCTTCTTATTTAGCTTCTCTAGAATCACGAATTATAGTCTCAATGTCCTTTATTTATGTCTAGAAACCAAATATGAGTGAGTACATCCCATGTTCCTCTTTTTGGGTCTGGCTTAACTCACTCAGGATAGTGTTTTCTGAAAGAAGACAGAGACAGAGACCAACAATGGAGCACTGGACTGAAGTCTCACGATCCAAAGGAGGAGCAGAAGGAGAGACAGCACGAGCAAGGAACTCAGGACCGCAAGGGGTGCACCCACACACTGAGGCAATGGGGATGTTCTATCGGGAACTCACCAAGGCCAGCTGGCCGGAGTCTGAAAAAGCATGGGACAAAACCAGTCTCGCTGAACATAACAGACAATGAGGACTACTGAGAACTGAAGAACAATGGCAATGGGTTCTTGATCCTATTGCACGTAATGGCTTTGTGGGAGCCCAGGTAGTTTGGATGCTTACCTTAATAGACCTGGATGGAGGTGGGTGGTCCTTGGACCTCCCACAGGGCAGGGAAACCTGCTTGCTCTTTGGGCTGAGGAGGGAGGAAGACTTGATTGGGGGAGGGGGGGGAATGGGAGGTGGTGGCAGGGAAGAGGCAGAAATCTTTAATAATTAAATAAATTAATTAATAAAAAAAACTAGTCATGGTAACTCACATGTGTTATGGCCATGATCCTAAGGTAAGACATGAGTCAGAGACAGGAATATCCCTATAAGCTTATAGGCTAGCTAGTATGGCACATACAGCTGAAAACAACAGCAACAAAAAGACTTGTCTCAAACAAGATGAAAGGTAAGGGCTGGTACCAAAGGTTTCTTCTGATCTGTACATGCATGCCATAGCACACACCCACATTCACATACATGAACATATTTACATACAAATGTATATACAAATCATACATACAAACTTTAAATGTACAAAAATAATGCATTTTTGATATTTTGTTTTGTTTTCTTTTTTCTTAAAAAAATTTCTTACAATGTATTTGCCCACTTTCCCTCTTGCAACTCTTCCAAGATCCTACCCACTTAACTTTATGCTCTCTCTTGTGCTGTCTCTCTCTCTCTCTCTCTCTCTAACAAAACTAAAATTAAAAAAAAGCAGAAACAAGCAAACAACACAACAAAAACCAAGGAACAAAAAGGCAAAAGGCCAATAAGACAAAAAAAAGCAACAAAAAAATACATTTTGTGTTTGCCAAGTAACTCCTAGGCATGAAGCCTGTCCTTAAGTGTGTTTAATACACCCAGTGACACAGTCCATTAGAGAAAACAGATTTAAAAAAAATCAGTAATATCAATTTCAAATAGCTTCTTGGTTAGGGGTTGAACCTTTTCTCCTCTCAGTGCTGGTACCACATTGGCTTGAACTTTTGCAGGCAGATCTTGAGCATGCTGCCAGTCTCTGTGAGTCCAAATATACATTGGTCCTGGGAGGCACTGTTTCTTTGAAGTCATCTTTCTATAATTATACCATTATATCTTGCAGGTAGGTTTCCGTTATAGGTCATAGTGTTTGTACCTGAGAAAGATCATAACCAAATTGAACACTACTAGTCTGGCACAATGTAATTCTCCTCCCTAATGGATCTTTGTTCAGGAATGGTGAAGCTTAAAGTTTCAGATTTAATAATGTGATTAGAGACTACATGTAAAACTATGCATGTAGACAGTCCATCCTCCCCTCCCCTAATCCACTAGTCTTATCCCCAGATTTGTAAGGGACCACCTGCTTCAGCCTCCCCATCCTATCTGCCTCGATTCCCAGTGGGGATCACCTCTGTCTTCTGTAGTTTTCTTCCCCCATCCTATCCCTTTGTCTCAGCCTCCAACTATTGCAGGCACTCCCTGGAAATCCACTAGCCAAGCTGGCCAGGGAATCAAGTAGGTTATCTTCACTGCCCCTCCTCTCCTATAATTTCAATCTCAAATCTTATCTCCAGCTCTGGAGCAGACGCAGGTTATGACCTCTGCTTCCTTTTTTTTCCCCACTCTCAGGGTTCAACACAATCCCTGGTGGCACACTATATTAGCTAGGGTTTCTATCACTGTGAAGAGACACCATGACCACAGCAACTCTTACAAGGGAAAACACTGAATTGGGGTGGTGGCTTAAAGTTTCGTTGGTTTACTCCACTATCATTATGGTGGGGAGCATGGTAGCGTGCAGGCAGACATGTTGTTGGCTACATCTTGATCAGAACGTAACAGAAAGTGGACTTTGTGTCACCCTGAAGGACCCTTGACAAAAGAGACATCAAAGCCCTCCCCCCCCACCAAGTAATGATACACTTCCTCCAGCAAGGTCAAACCTACTCCAACAAAGCCATACCTCCTAATAGTGCTACTTACTATGAGCTTATTGGGGCCAATTACATTCAAACCACCACAAACACACATCTTTTCTCCCTCCTGTAGACCCTCTCAGCTCCACCCCAAGACCATTCCCATTTCTCAGAGTCCCATTCCCATTCCCTAACACCTAGAAACATACTCTACCCCCAAACCCCTGGCCACAGATGGCAGGATCTTAAAAGCATGCCTTATCATGCAACAGAGCCAACACACTCTCCTCAGAACCAGAGAAGGCAACATAAACCAAAGAACAAAATGCCCACCCAACAAAGACAAGACCAGATATCAGCACTAAGAATTACAATTATCAAAATTACAGATGCCTATGTCCTTTGATAGGATTGCTATATTTACTATGATGATCCTTCCAATTCAAAAGCATGGGAGGTCTTTCTATCTTCTGTTATCTTTTTAAATTTATTTCTGCAAAGACTTGAAGTTTTTGTTTTTATTTTATTATTATTCTTTCAATGCCTGTTTGTTTTCTATGCAAAGACAGAAAGAGTGTAGATTGAGACGAGAGGGAAAGTGGGGAGGATCTTGGAGGAGCTGGGGAAGGTGAAACCACAATCATAATATATTATACTTAAAAATCCATTTTAATAAAACAATAGAGTATGTATTCATCCCTAAGTATCAGTCCTAGCACTGACCACACACACATACACACACATACACACACACACACACACAAATAAAACAATCCCAGGGCTGCATATTCATAAGGACAGGTGAGGATTGGATGCTAGAACTCAGTGTAAGAATAAGAAAAGTACACTATCTGGAAACTCTTTTCTGCTTCTAACAAAATTCTAGTTTTAAAGCCATGCGGTAAGATGGGATGGTGTCTTCTTAAAGATAAACCACACGTATTCAGCTGAACATGGTCTTACTGTAAACTCCAGTTGCCATTACCCACTAAGCCATCTTGCTGGCTTCAAAACATGGGTTTATAAAAACAATTCAGTAAAAGTTTCTTTCCCTTTCTTTACTTGATTTCTTTATATATTGCTGTCAGTTTGAATCACATTTTAACTAAAGGTAGACTGAGATATGATGAATTAACAAAACATTAATTACCAGGGGTTTGAATAAGAAAGTGTTAATTTTTCCTTAATGATAAGGCTAACATTTCTGGAAAACTGACTTCCAAATTAAAGAAGAACCCAGTTTATCTTCCTCTTGTGCTATTATGTTTAGAATACAATCTCTAATGTTATACATGCCAAGGCAGAATGTAGGTGGGTATAGCACATACCACATGACCTGAAAATAATTCATCTCCTCTCAGAAATATCCATGTGACTAGCTTACCTGTAGACATGAATATCTTGAGAAAATCTCTTAAAATTTTTACACAGGAAATATGTGTTAGTTTCCTTGGTGTTTAGGATCCAATCAAATCTAAGAAATCTGTCATCCAGATTCTGTTAAGCAGTTGTGTTATAAAAGAATTACTCCCCACTTCTATTCCCACTTTTCAGGGACACTCTAAGAGTCTATTTTGCCTCCCATCTCACATCAGCCTTTAAAATCTCTCCAAAACACAAGATATTAATAAGTGCTCCATTAGTTACTATATGGCACGCCTCCAAAATTTACTGCTTAGCCAATATATTTGGCACCCAAATCACTTTGTTTTGAGGCTATTTTTTTAGATTATTTCCACCTACATTTCCTCTATTTACTGCCTTTTCTAGAAAATCAAACATTTATTTGACATTCCATTCCAATTCAAGATATAGAAGAATATCAAAGACCAAGTAATACAAATACATTCAATAAAATAAGTATATGCACCTCTGGAATTTTAAATAATAGTAGATGCTGAAAAGTCTTATTGAACTAAATTACAGAGTGGGATGAACTCCTCTTTAGTGAACAAAGAGCCACAGGCACAGAAGCAAGAAGTCTTAAAAGGTATGAGCTGTCAAAGGCAATATATTAGACTGAAGTGGAGAGGAAAAAAATGAATCTGAGCTTTTAATGCCATGGTTTTCTGGAAGAATGGAATAGAATTTTGAAGATCCCCAAATACAAAAAATTATTTGATTCCACCTAAGGATTTTTATTCCATTTTATTAAACTACTCAGCAGAGAAAACTGTAGAATTTACAGCAGAAGTAAGGTTAGAAAACAATTTGTATAGCTTCTAGTGCTTAAATTTTAGTGCCTTGGTGGCACTGAATTTAAAGTATAATAAATGAAAATAGCAACAACAAAACCTAAAGTTATAAGGCAATACTCTTCTTGTTCAAACCACAGTAAGACCAGAGAGAAATCCCTCAACTTGAAGATTGAACTGAAAAGTAAAGTGAAATCTTATTTCTGCGTGTAAATAGAAGTGAAAGCAAACTAATTAGCTCTATCTGAACTCAACTGCTAAGAACTGCGTAACAAGCTCCTTGTCTTAGCTGCCATTTAAGAAAAACAAATCTTCTTTCCTGGGAAAATTGAAATTTAAAAACAAAAGAGAAAACTTCTGTATTCTTTTATATATACAAAATTTGGCATAAAATGTTGCGGGAGGTCCTTCCGCTCCTCCAGCCAATAGCCGCCGAGATACCAGCCCATTGGGGCGTGGTCTCTTTCTCTTTAAAAAAAGCGGCTACTTCCCTCCTCTCTCTCTTTTTACTTCCTGCTCCGGTTCGGCGACTAGACTCCTTCCTAATTGCGTGCCCAGAGGGCTGTTTTCTGGGATGGTGATCTGTAAGTTTATTCCCCTTTAAATAAATACCACCCTATTAATCACAATTCCAAACTGGTGTGGGATTGTTTATGACTTGCGCCTTCAATAAAATAATACTAAAAGGAAAACACACTCTATAATAAAGTGACATGAATCCATGCCCAGCACTTGAAAGGCAGATGCAGGCAGATCTCTGTGAGTACGAGGTGTGCTTCATCTACACGAGATAGTTCCAGGACAAGCTCCAAAGCTACAGAGAAATCCTGTCTCAAAAAACTCGTAATAATAATAATAATGATGATGACAATGATGATAAATAAAGTGACATGAAAACAATAGTTACTGAAATCAGAAACATATATCTTGGAAGAAGATACACAGACATCATGGTCATGAAAAATTAGCCCAGAAGTATGTTAAATAATATGTAACGCAGAATGGAAAAGGTAACAAAGGATGCAGGAAACATGTTAAAACTCCAAATGGAACAAAATGCAAAATTTTAGATGAAGAAAATGAGAAGAGTTATTTAACATGGTTAGAAGAAAGGTACAATACATTTTAGATACTGTAACAGAAATAGAATATGAGCCACTAGTAAAAATTTAGAATATCGGAAAATAGGGATAGTGACTTCTCAGCCTTTTAGCTAAGATCAAGTCCAGAAAATAGGAATAGTATCTACTATACTAACGTACAAGTAGGTGGAATTTTTTTAAAGGAAAAGGGAAATATGACAGGCAGGAAAAACATTTGAGAGTTAAATGGGGTCCAAATTTTAAAAATCAATGACATATAAATAATAAATATTAATGCTTATTGTATTAGTTTTCATGCTACTTTACCCAAGTTCCAGACAGAATAAAGCGACTAAAGAAGTATGGATTTATTTTGGTCATAGTTTCAGAAGGTTCAGTTCATCATAACAGAGACAGCATAGTAAAGCAGCACATGCCACATTATGGCATAGATGATGGATGGCACATAGAAAGAAATGTCAGGCATATATTGGCTTTCTCCCCCCTTTATTACATCATAGCTTCCAACCCATGGGATGGTGCTACCCACATTCAAAATTTGTCTTGCTCCTTCATTTGATTCTTTTTGGCAACACTCTTACAGATATGCCCAGAAGTGTGACTTATAAATCTCCTAGGTGCTTCTAAATCTTTTCAAGTCAACAAGGAACATCAACCATTACATTTACCCACCAAACAGGCTGTACCTATCAACCAGCCAATATCTAGTAAATGTGCTTCACTGCAGAGTAAAAATGCTATAATTCATTCCCTCTAGTATCAGTTCCTTGTTCTATTTCACCTATGTGGACTTGGGTAGTAATTTAGTATTTAGAACATTTGGCTAGCATGTGTAATGTTCTGTATTCCACCCTCAGCTTTGTAAAGGAATCTCATCTTTGAAAAAGGACAAAGCCTTTGTGTCAGAGTCCAGATTTCAACTTTAGTAAATATTTCAACATGTATTTGCTTAAAGAGTCAACTCTTTTCATCATCACAAGATACTTGAAGCACAAATGTAGAAACAAAATGCTCATTATTAATAATAGCATTCATGTTTTTTCCAAAGCAGGTATCATTCTGTGGGAAATAGCTGAGTTTTTCAATCCAATAGTTTCTGATGTCCGTTTTTATCCATAATATTCCATTACAGGTGTGATCCATTCATTTACATTGAAACATTATTTAAATAATCCCTATTCTGATGCAAAATACAGGGGAGAGGAATAAACATTTTTCTAAGTGCCATGTCTGTTTCTCCCAAAGCAAGGTGATTAAGATCAGTTTCCTCAAACAAGGACAGGGATATTGAAAAATCCTTACCAGTCAGTAAACATGAATTTAATATGGATGGCTCATCATCAAGCAGGTGGAGAATTGACAGAAAATATGACTTCATTATGACCTTGCAGAGCTTATAATTAAGTGGGAAGTTGACAAATATAGGAAACACAAAAGTGGTAATAAATAAGAGGTTAATCTTTATTAACTAAAATATTAGCCAAAATATTACAAATTTTATGAAAACCAGACAGATTAGATGTTACAGTAAAATGAAAAGCCTATTATTGTAGATAATTCTATATTTTGTCACCAAATATTTATTATGTAATTATACAATGCATTGGCTAATTACAATATATGTATACTTGCATGAATAAATCAAATCTCTACATATCACATGAAAACAATTACAGGCGATGACTAAACAAAATTTTCCTTCTGTGTGTTGGCAGGTCTGAAACATGAAAAGAATTTCCATTCAGAGAAATTCAAGTGCTGTGTGATAATTTCATGTACTTCCCTTGATAGGTAATTATGTGAGACTGTGTCAATAATTATCTACATTATTAAATGAAGTTGTTATCAGAGAAGAGAGCAGTATCAGTTAACGTAAGTAAGTTTTCTAGAACTAATGGTCTCATTTTCTTCTAATTGTTTCACTTATACTGCATATAGCCAGATGAGGTCAATACTATTGATATTTCATTTTGCAAGATGATATATCTGAGAAATACACAGTTCCTGATGGCAAAGGTACTGAGGTAACTGAGGTTCAAACTCAGGTATGCTCTCTACTCTTTCCCTGCCTTATGCCCTCCAGTACACATTCATCTTCAACCAGTTACTGACTAAATTTGTATCAATTTACTTGTTGGCTCTCAAGTTAGAAGTGTCTTTTTTAAAGAGGAGCACTCTATGTAAGTTATATGAATGATTAGTCTTACCAGCATGAAATTATATTATCCAGCTGTTAAACTTTCTCATCAGATATTAGATTTCATATTATCTTCTTCTATCCTGGCCACAGTGACACCACTCTTTATATTTGCTCCCTCCTGGTCACAATATAGATATTCTGTACTCAGGTATCATGTATATATTCCAGACTGAAAGAAAGTAGAATGCTAACTAATAAAGGCAATTTCATATTATATATTATGTACACAGTATATTACATTAAATAATATAACACATATATTATATGATATACTATATATTAATCATATTTAATAATTATAATACATATAATACAGAAGAATCCAAGGAAGAAACATTCTTGTAACTAAGAGGTTTGGAAAATTAAAAGATTAATTTTGCAGACATCTTTATAATAAGAAGGTCAGTACAGATGAGATTAAATGCTAAATGACACATTGCCTCTCTGAATCTCCCTATATCATTTTATGACTCACCAACCTTCTGATTTTTCTTTCTAGAAAATTTAATTTGTAGTTTTTATATCCAATTTCAGACACTATTGACTGAAAATTCTATGATACATATTTATTGATGAATTCTTAGTCTTTAGTGTAGAGCTATGCCACAAGTTACCTTACTTCCTTGAGTATAAAGCAAATGATATGGCATGTAAAATGATAATTTTTAATAAATAAAATTTATTTTAAGTTCTTTAAAATAAATAAATAAGTTTTTAAAATATAAATAAATAAGTAAATAAAGAATTTCCACATTTTTTTAAAAAAGGATTCTAGGCAGACATGAACAGAATTAAACACTGCTTTTTGGTCACCATCTTTACTCTAGTAAGCTCTGTTTGCTGGTGGCAAGGAGAGGTGCAGCTCCTTTGAGAGAGGCTTTCTGCCTCAGCTTTAACTACAAAAACCTGCCACTAAACACTTAAGTGATGTATCTGAGCATCTGGCAGTATGCTTCGGTGGTGGCAGGGATCTTGAAACTCCACAGAGTTGTGGCAAAAGCATGGCTCCTGCTAGTATCTCTCCCATGAAGCTAGACTCTCAGGAAGCCAAGGAGTGGGGCAAATCAGCTGCCAAAGCCTCAACTTTAATCCTAGCCACATTGCTTAGCAAATTAAAGACTCATGTGGTCATAAAAGAGAGCTATGTAGTAAAGACAGATTCAGATGAAAGAAGACCTCTAAATGGTTTACAGTGTGTTTAAAAATGTACATGGGCTTGAGAGAGAAAAGAAAAAGGATAATGTCCTTAGAAAGAGAGAAAGAAAGAAAGAAAGAAAGAAAGAAAGAAAGAAAGAAAGAAAGAAAGAAAGAAAGAAGAAGAAATAGAAAAATTGGGTATGGTGGCACACACCATTAGTCCAAGCACTTGGGAGGTAAAGGAGTAAGGCAGATCTGTGTGATTTCGTGGGCAGCCTAGTTTACAGAGTGAGTCCCAAGACAGCCAAAAATACACAGAGAAACCCTGTCTCAAAAAACCAAAAATTAAAGATAAAAGAAATAGAGTAAAAAAAATTAAAGCTATGTAAAGATGGAAAATATACAGAGAATCTAGGTACTGCATTTTATTGTGTTGTCTGTGAATTATTTGACTGCTGAGGAAGGAGCAACAGCTGCCAAAAGGCATTTGATTATAAGTGCTGCTGGATTAATCCAAGCTATATACTTTAAAAATGTCTTGACTTCAAAACATAAGTCAAAAGACATAAGTCAAAAGATACACTACTTTGGAGAAGAGATTTTGCTTTTATTTCCTCTGAAAATGAGAGGCTGTGGATTCATTCATGGTTAAGAAAAATAAGGTTTGATCAAGGAAGATGCCCTGAAAAATCTCCAATGGTAGTAGATGGCCCAGATGATACAACATTTCAGAGCATCTCTATTACAATTTCTTCTGACTTCTGCATCCAGAAGAGCTTCAAGGCTGCTGGATGAGATGGTCAAACCAAATACTCCACTCAAGACTTGACCATAATCCTAAACTTTCTTTGAGTCCCTATACGATTATCAGTGCTTCCAATCAGCAGGAAGTAGCCTAGAAAACTATGCCCATATTCCCCCCAAAAATGGATTATGGATGTTTGTCTTTGTTTAGAGAGTTAAAAGCTGTTATTGATAATGGTAGGGGGAAAAAAACTATACAAATGAGATTGGATTCAGACTTCTTGTTCTGAAAAGAACAAACGGAGTTCTGTGAGATAATGCTCTTGTACCCTATAAAGATTTGTCACTCATATTTGTTTAATAAAACACTGATTGGCCAGTATCCAGGCAGGAAATATAGGTGGGGCTACCAGACTAGGAGAACTCTAGGAAGAGAAAAGGCTCAGTCAGCAGTCACCAGCCAGACACAGAGGTACCAAAATGAAAATACCTCATTGAGAAAGCTACCAAGCCACATGGCTAAATTTAGATAAGAATTGTTGTGAGGTCACAAATTCAGGCAGAGCAGGAACCTGGTGGTAGGAGCCAATGCAGAGGACATTGAGAGATGTTGTTTCTGGCTTCCTCCTCATGGCTTTCTCATCTTGCTTTCTTATAGATCCCAGGACCACCAGTCCATGAATGTCCCCACCGACAATGCGCTCAATCCTACCCTATCAATCATTAATTTAAAAAAATGCCCTACAGGCTTGCCTGCAGCCCAATCTTACGGAGTTGTTTTCTTAATTGAGGTTCCCTGTCTCAGATAAATTGCACTTGTGTCAAGTTGACATCAAACTAGCTAGAATAATTAGTACAAGATAAGTCATGTTCTAAAATATATCCTCGTAGCATTTTTATTATTCATGGCTCAGTATCATTCCCCACATTGCAGACAGCAGTATCAGGTCTTCACATGCAATTACAGTTATTGTGGTTGGAAACAAGTATCTTTAGCCTAGAACAATAAGCGGCATACATTATTATATAATGTTCATGACAGTAATAATCTACAGAAGGAACAGTGAGGTTGAAATGACTCGAAAATACAGGGGAATGCATGGAATAGCAGCAAAGCTGTTAAGCTCTGTCTCTCTCCATTTTTCTTTTTCTCAATATTCAGGAAAATAATGTGTGAAAAAGAACTTCACTTCTTACATGAATAAAAATCAAACAAAACAAATGTAGTCAGGAGCTGGAATCAGGTATAGCTCTAGGATTCACAGTGTGGCACGTGTGAGGTTATCAGTCTAGGACAAGGTATTGTCAGTTTTGTAATTCTGATATTTTTTTTTCTCTACAAGTAACTGTAGCTTCAAAACCTATAGTCATTAGAGTAAGAACAAAATTCTGTAAGTGATAAAATCTTAATATTTTATTATTCAAACATAAGTATCTTTTGGTCATATCATAAAACTCAAATATTTTATTCATGGGGAAATTTTGCTACAAAGACTGCAAGTGGCTCTTTTCTCTCCCACATTCCATGTTTCCTTCTTCTTTCTTGATCTCTCACTATGTTATCTATTCCCCCCCTTTCATTCATATTCTTTTAATCAATCTTGTCTCCATATCTGTTATTGGACTATACATGAAAAAACACTGGTAATTGTCAATTAATCTCTGATAGACACAAACTATTTAGACAGATAAGTATTTTTAACATGTTGAAGCTTAGTTCAGTTTAATCATAAATACTACCAAATAAAATTGAATTTTATGTATGTAATTAAAGCCTGGAATGTTGTATTTTGTATGAGGAACCCAAACTTTGCCAACATTTCAATATGACAATAAATCTAATGGGTGGAATAACTGTAACATCCATGAATGATCACTCATGCTTCAGAAGAATGATAGGATTAATGGGTTGAGAATTTGTTTTTACTGCCAGTAACACTGACCAATAAATATTTCAAATGATCATAATTATGTGTGATTGGCTCTAACTAATATCTTCAAATATTAGGTGAGTCACAAATGAGAAAGTGAGAAGGTTGTTATGGGAGTCATAGTCAAGTTTGTTCTCAAATCCTGTCCAGGTTATTGATAGAGCTGTGACAAAAACGTATTATGTACAGAAGCTTAAATAATGGAAATGTTTATTTTAGCTATGTATCTTTAATTTGGATCTCACCTCATTGCGGCTACTTACCTCTGGTCCATGTGGCATCACCTGGGCTTGCTCTAAGGCTGGGGACTTGAATCATCTAAAGGTTCACTCTTACCTTGTCTGAGCTCCAATCTCTCTCTCTCTCTGTCTCTCTCTGTGTCTCTCTCTCTGTCTCTGTGTGTGTGTGTGTGTGCAATGTGGAGTGTGGATTCGTTAGTATTTGTCGATGCGGGATCTCTCCCATTTTGTTCTGAGGTAGAGGCAATATTCAGTGGCTGGTTGGTTGCTTTATTTATTTATTTTTGATCTTCAGCTTGAGCTCCAATATCTGTCTCTTGGCTTTTATTGTTCATGCTACAGATATCAGTTGTTATTTGAAAGTTCACTTGGAGATTTAACTAGAACACTTGAATGAACTGTTTTCTTATCCTGGTTGGCTACTGATAGTTTCTAGACTTCCTGTCTACCTTCTGTTTGTTTGTATTATTGACATTTTAAAATCTACTAAATGGAATTACTTCCATGAATTCAATTCTCTGAGTATACAATAAACAGAGTGTTTGAGAAGATATTGGGGTGGGAATGGAGAGAGAGAGAGAGGGAAAGAAACAGAGAGAGAGAGAGAGAGAGAGAGAGAGAGAGATGAGATAGTTTGAAAATTATGAAGATAAACTGGGAGGTTGTGCCCACACCTTTAATCCCAACACTCAGGAGGCAGAGGCAGGCAGACCTTTGTGAGTTCGAGGTCAGCCTGGTCTACAAGAGCTAGTTCCAGGACAGGCTCCAAAGCTACAGAGAAACCCTGTCTCAAAAAAAAAAAAAAAAGAAAAGAAAAGAAAATTATAAAGATAAATTAGAAGCTATATTCCTTTTATTGAGTAATGGAGTCAGTTATTACTATAGTCTTTCTCATGATCAAGTCTCTAGGTCAACTATACTCAAAGACACATACAGTAGGTTCCACCTTTTAAAGCAAGAGATTCAAGAAACGTAAATGTTCTTTGTAAATGCTGCAGCCCGAAATATTAAACCAAGGGCCTTGCACATACTAGCCTGTGCTGCCTACTCTAGTTGAAAACTGGCATGGTTGGTTTCTTTCATCTAGTCATTAGCTTGATTATTCATTTGCAAGCATTCTTTCTCCTTCTGTTTGTCTAAATTTCAGGGCATCTATTTTTGCACACTGTTCTCACTCAGACTCAATGCCTGCTGGTTTCTGCTTAGGAGCAGCCAGTGAAACACACTGACAGAAATGTAGGGCAACAAAAAGAGGAAAGTAAAATGGTTTGTTCCTTCTCTTTCTGCTTCAGGCAGAACCTCTAGTGATTTCCTACATTTCAGTTTTTTAGTACCAACATGAAGTTATTCATACCTGTGCTCATTGTGTAAGACTAGCTATTTGTTATCTTACCCACATACCAAAAACATAGACAATAGAAAAATCATCCTAGTCTATGATTTCCCCTACCATCTTCCACTTGGCATTTTGTTTTTTCCTTATTCATTCATTTACTCATTTATTTGAAAACCACATTCGTAATTACTTCCAATTATAAATTTCTCCCTAAGTACTTACTCAAATAAATTTTGCTTTTGTGGCTTTATACTGGCATATGTAGCTATAACAAGAATACAGAGAACATAAATTGAAAATAAAGATTTCATTGGAAAATTCAAAATGTGCGTTTGTGTTAGTTAATTTTCTATTGCTGTGAAGAGAAACCATGACCAAGGCAACTCATAAAATAATTCATTTCATTGGGGACTTGTTTACATTTTTAGAGGGTTGGTCCATGGTGGTTTACAAACAGGCATGGTACTCTCTGTAAAAAGGTACCTGGGAAAACTTTACATCCTGATCCACAAGTAACAGGCAGGCAGGCAGGCAGACAGACAGAGAGACTGGTCCTGGTACCGACTTTTGAAACCTCAAAGCCCATTCCCAGTGATATGCCTCCTCCAGTAAAACCCTACCTTCTAGTCCTTCCCAAACTGTTCACCACCTAAGGACGTGTTGGGAGCATAAAGGTACTTGTGCTGAGAGAATAGGGAAACCAGGAATGCTAATCACCCAGGGTTCACTCTTAAAAGAAAAAAAAATAATACCTGGTTTCCACCAAGAAAGCTTAAAATAGATCTTGTTAATGACGTAGTAACCTTTATCTGTAGAGTTAGACCTTACCCAAATCTCTCAGAATGTTAATCTCAGACTTTCCTTCCCTAGACCTGTATGTTTAGTGTTGTGTCTCAGATAATAGAACACATTCATAGGGGAGATGTCACATGTACCTTATTGCCTCCTGACTGGTATGCTTTCTTGGTCAGAGACCACCACCAGATCTAGGCCCTCTAGCTAGAGAACCCATCTTCATGGTTACATATACTTTTCAAAGGCGTTTTGATGTAGCCATATATTAAGATTTATTGTACACATGGAACTGTAATGATTGTTGTCAGAAAACTTTTTCAAAAATAGACTGGATTTACATATGTCTAAAATGAACTAAATAAATAAAATAAAATATGTCTCATGTCAGACCCATTAAAGTTTGTACCAGCACTGACTAGGCAGTGATGAACTGAGTTTTCCTTCTTGCTTCCCGTGGTTCATTTCTCTGTCAGTCAGGCTGCTTGCATGGACCTTGCAGGGATTAAGCATGCAAATATATTAGTTTATAGGAGCCAGTCTCATTTCATGTAGGGGTCATGTAATTGAAGCCTGGAGTTTGATTACAGAGTTTTACAGGATGGTAGCAATGAAATAACATACTGTTATTTGGAGTTAAAAACATACTCTACAATTTAAAGCATACTAAGCATCAGATCAATAAAAAATAGCACAGTTTTTATGTTTAGGTCACAAGTAAATAATTATTTTTCAGGATAACAGTGAGTGTCAGTCATATCATGTAAAGAGTCAATTGTGAATTTTTACAAATAATGCGATTTGGAGAGATGGTTCAGTGGTTAAGAACACTGACTATTCATCCAGAGAGCCCTGGTTCAAGTTCTAGCATCCTATAGGTAATGGCTTACAACTATCTCTTAACTCCAGTTCAAGAGTATCTGATGCCCTCTTCTGGCTTCTATAGGCACCAGGCATATGCATGGTGCATTAGTAGGCACACAAGCAAAACACCCATATGCATAAAATAAAATAATTTCTAAAATTAGTGTTAAAATCTACAATAAATGAAGAAGGCCAAAGAGATGGATGAGTGGGTAGAGAGATATTTGTGAAGGCCTTGTAACCCAAATTCCATTCCCAGATCCAACAAGTTAGCAGGAGAAAAAACAACTTCTGAGAGTTTTCTTTATGAATTCCATGTAGGTACACTCGGTGGCATGTCTGCACCTGCATCACATATAAATAGGCACATATCACATGCACAATACACTCAATAAATAAAAATAGATTATGATATTTATATTGAATTGAGTAGCTATATCATCTATCTTTTTGCATGTTTATATTTTATTATTTTATACCTAGCAATTATGGACATTTATGTGGCACATTGTGTCATCTAAAGACGTGCAGAGAATGTGTAATCTGTGTTGATCAAATAAAGAGAAATATAGTGCATTTATTACATGAACATCAAACAAGTTTCACTATGACTACTACCCTTGTAAATGAACTTATGCTCTAGTTCTTCAAAGTCTTACTCCAACATCATGCAACTCAAAGTAATTTCTTTTGGTAAAATAAATTTTATATGGCTTTTTGAGTGTTCTATCATGTAATAAGGGCCTTCATTCTACACTCCAGGGAAGAGATTCTTTGAGCTTTCAAAAACAAAACTGACAATTAAAAACTTCTGATTTTCCAGCAACAATGACAAACACATTACGATATTTTTGGAGGAAATTGGGAGACAATTTACAAGAATCTGGGTGCTCAGTAGGGTAGCTTTACAGGAGCTATGAAATTATATAATTGAATCCTCTCCTTCCATTATGGATGCAGTTTATTTGTAATTTTTTTCCTTTTAAATTGAAGTCACTAATCTTATGATTCCTGTGCTGCCTTGACTTTGTTAATAATTAAATTCTTTTGCTTGCCATATCTTTAATTTGAACCACAGTGTTTGAGAGATTCCAATCTGTGGATCTGTGTAAATGCATTATTGAACATTCTTCCAACAGCTCTCCTCTTTTCATTTTGCTTCTCCAGCTTCCTCATTACTCAGTCTCTAAAACATACCAAGCTCATGGGCTTTCTTAGAAAGTGCATGGCTGATAGCATATTCTTTTTGTATCTATCACTCCTTTTTTTCCTTTGTAAAGGAGTCTTAGGTATTATTGATGGCGTTACAGATAATACAGGTAATATTTTGTCAAGTGGAGAAACGTTAGCCTCTTTCTCTGTAGCTGTAGACTCTGTGTCTCCAGAGACATCCTTTACAAGCAGAAGCAAAGTCATCTAATAGAACACAGTGCATGCACATGCAAGCATTATTTTTGGAAGAAATTCACACATATCAAAGGGGAGCTGGTATGTTATTAAAATATGTAACAGACTTTCTGAGTAGGACCCACAGTATTGGCACAACACCCAAGAGAGTCTTATGTAATCTCTACCTATTTTTCAGGCACAATTGAGAGAACTCAGGGTAATCTACAAGTATGCACTGAGTGTTCCCATAAAACACTAAGCACTATGAAGGATATGATTGAGTATAAGAAGTTTAGGGACTTGAAGATTACTTGGTAACTTTTAAACTCAAGTGGTTATAAGAAAGATACAAAGTAACTCCAAGTGTTACCAATAAAATTACGTATCTTTAGTATCCCCCTACTATCAACTCAGAGGGCTGGCAAAGTCTTTCTCTGGTTCAAGTTCAAATGTTGATACTGTGTGCAGAAAATGTCCACTGTAGTTTTTTGCACAGACACCCCCACTGAATGCTTATGGCCTGAAGACTTTTCTTTAACAGAGACTGCTTCTACCAAGATTAAAAAAAACCTACTTCCTTATTCAGTTGTATACAATAACTGTCTGTTTAACTGTATGCAATAATCCTACTTTCCACTGTGTGTAATAAACACTCTGAGGTTCCAGTCTGCTGTGGCTTCTCCATCTGAGAGCTCAGATTATCCAATCCCAGCTTTTCTATATGTGTGTATCAGTGTGTTCCAAGACACTCAAGATGTTCAGAGATGTGGCAGGTTGGTGCCATGGAAGGAAAAAAAAACATATCATGGGTTGCTCTTGGCATAGTCAAAAGTGCTATTAAAAATTCAAGTATATTGCCCAGATTACTAGGTGTTGTCAATTTCTCCCGTATGTCCATCAAAGCTTAGTGCCAATTCTCTATTCCATTTTATGTGCATATATTTACATAGAAGAAGCATAGATGAAAATTATTTTTGCAGGTGCTGAATATTTTAGTTCTGAACTGCATGTTATTGACTGATATCTGTTTATCTAGATGTTTATCTATTTATCTGTCTATCTATCTACCCAAAATTGTAATAGTATTTTTATCATGTGGTTTTTGTCAGCTATAGAACACAATATACAGAAAAATATCTATGAATATGAATATTAGATTTAATATTTCAAATGCTGTGGAATTTGAGAACACTGAAAGACCACCAAGACACTATTGAGACTTTAATTAGCTGAATTTTTTTTAGATGCAACTGACCATAGTCCACTTGTTTGGATTTGATACTGAGGTCCTGGCTGGTGCCAATAAGAGTATTTAAAGGCAAAAGCCCCAGTTCATTCCTATGGAAGTGCACTTCTGCAGACAGGATTCTGGAAGATTGTGCACTTCTACAGAGGTAAGATAACACCCCATATCTTTTGAATTTCTGGATTTCCTGGAATGTTTTAACAGATGCAAGTTGCTACACAATGGGCACAGAATCTAAATCTAGCATTACTGTTTTGTAAAGATATTGTTTTGAATCTTAGTTATTTCACAGTGTACATTTCTACTAAACTGTTTTGTTCCCTCCCTTAATGTGGGCGTTTTCCAGATCTTTTCTCTTAAGTTTATCTGTCATTTATTGAACTCTTGTCTAAAAATAGAAACAAAGCTTCTGACTTAAAAAGATATTCTTTATAATGGATTTTGAGTATTGAACTAATATAAATTCCTATTCTGACACTGGGCATATGTGTGGCTTTTCATGTAACAGAGAAAACTACAATGATATGTGACACAGGGATTTATAAAGCAAAATCTGTGTCTTCCCAGGAAGTAAGCAGTTTTCTTTAGCTGAACATTGATACTCAAGGTAAGGAAGCTTTGCCTCCTCAACCCAACACTCACCTGAGACTTTATTCACTTATAAACTAATCAAGTTAGAACACTTTGTGCTCTAACTTCCTGGAGACCCCTCCCCCTTGAATTAACAATTAGTATGTTAATTCAAATGCAATATTTTTTGTTTGTTTGTTTGTTTTTTGAGATAAGGTTTCTCTTTGTAACAGTCCTGACTGTCCTGAAACTCACTTTGTAGATCACGTTGGCCTCAAACTCAGAGATCCATCTGCCTCTGCCTCCCAAGTGATGGGGAACCTTCTTTAGCCAATGGCCTTTAAGAGGCTTGACCAGGTTGGAACATGACTTTGGGTACCAAAAAGCCTCAGTCCCGCCCCTCTTCTTTCCATTTTCCGCACTTGGATGTTGGACCCCCGTTCCTGTTCTGTGAGTCTTCCCTTTTAATAAAGAAAAACCTTAGAATGCTCTATTCGGAGGTAGTTTGGGATTATTTGACTCGTGTTCAGCATCATCTGGGGCCCCAATGTGGGGACAAGTCCATGCTTATCGGGACACTCACACTTATCCCCACACACCCACAACACTCCCAATTCGCCAACTGGGCACATTCCCTACCCGCAGATCATGACCCACATGTTGTTGCTTCTCTAGGAGGTGATTCTTGCAACATTCTGTTCAGCCAGATTGGTGCACACAGCTCATGGCTTGTGACTGACAGAAAGCATTGGGCTTCTTCTTATTCTGACCACCAACTCTTGAAATCGCTTTGATTGTCCTTAATAACTGCTCTTAATTTGGTAAACAAAGCATGCTTTTTTTGCAGTTTATAGGTCTATTTAAATTACTCACCTAGTCTTAATTTAATTTCGGTAGATGGTGTCTATCTAGAAAATTGTCCATTTCTTTTACATTTTCCAATTTTGTGGAGTACAGGTTTTTGTAGTATGACCTAATGATTCTCTGAATTTCCTCAGTGTCTATGTTATGTCCCCCTTTTCATTTCTGATTTTGCTAATGTGGATGTTTTCTCTCTGCCTTTTGATTAGTTTGGATAAAGGTTTATCTCTTGTTGATTTTCTCAAAGAACCAGCTTTGTTTCATTGATTCTTTATATTGTTTTCCTTGTTTCTATTTTGTTGATTTCAGCCCTCAATTTGATCATTTCCTGTCATCTACTCCTCCTGGTTGAGTCTGCTTCTTTTTGTTCTAGAGTTTTCAAGTGTGATGTTAATTCACTAATGTGAGCTTCCTCTGTTTTCTTTATGTGGGCACTTAGTGTTATGAACGTTCCTCTTTTTGTCCCATAGGTTTGGATATGTTGTGCCTTTATTTTCATTGAATTCAAGGAAGTCTTTAATTTCTTTCTTTCTTTATTTCTTCCTTGACCCAGAGGTGGTTCAGTAGTTCACTGTCCAATTTTCATGAGTTTGTATGCTTTCTGAGAGTAGTATTATTGTTAAATTCTAACTTTAATCCATGGTGATCCAATAAGACACAGGGTGTTACTCCATTTTTTTTGTATCTGTGGAGGTTTGCTTTGTTACCCAGTATATGATCAATTTAGATAAGTTTCCATGAGGTGCTGAGAAGAATTTGTGTTTGGGTGAAATGTTCTGTAGATGTCTCTTAAGTCCATTTGATTTATGACATCTGTTAGTTCTCTTATTTCTGTTAAGTTTCTGTCTGGTTGTCCTGTCCATTGGTGAGAGTGGAGTATTGAAATCTCCTACTATTATTGTGTGAGTTTTGATGTACAATTTAACTTTTATTAAAGTTTCTTTTATGTATATAGGTGTTCTTGTATTAGGGGCATAGATGTTCAGGATTGAGACTACATCTTGATGAACTGTTAATGTTATGAGTATAAAGTGTCCTCCATCTCTTCTGATTGATTTTAGTTTGAAATCAATTTTGTTAGATATTAGGATAGCTTCACCTACTTGTTTCTTAGGTCCATTTGATTAGGAAAACTTTGCCCAGCCCTTTAGTCTGAGGTAGTGTCTGTCTTTGAGGATAAGGTGCATTTCTTGTTTAGAGCAGAAGGTTGTATCCTGTTTTCGTATCCATTCTCTTAGCCTGTATCTTTGTGTAGGTAAATTGAGTCCATTGATATTAAACAATATTAATGACAAGTAGCTGTTAATTCTGGTTATTTTTCAGTAGTAGTGTTTGTCTGTTTCCCTTCTTTGGATTATGCTAGTGGGGGGTTATCAGATGTCTGTTTTTGTGGGTGCAGTTAGTTTCCTTGGATTAGGGTTTTCCTTCTAGTACTTTCTATAAGGCTGGGTTTGTTACTACATATTGTTTAAATCTGTTTTTGTCATGTAATATCTTGTTTTCTTCATTGCTGGGGAATGAAACCTTTGCTGGGTATAGTAATCTAGGCTTGCATCTGTGGTCTCTTAATGTCTGCAGCACATCTATCCAGGGCCTTCTGGCTTTCATGGTTTTCATTGAGAAGTCAGGTGTAATTTTGGTAGGTTTACCTTTATATGTTAACTTTTTTCCTTTGCAGTTCTTAATATTCTTTCTTTATTCTATATGTCTTGTGTTTTGACTATTATATGATGAGGGGATTATTTTTTTATCTAGTCTATTTGGTGTTCTGTAAGCTTCTTGTATGCACCTCCATAGGAATATCCTTCTTTAGGTTGGGAAAGTTTTCTTCTATAATTTTGTTGAATATATTTTCTGTGCCTTGGAGCTGGAGTTCTTCTCCCTCTTCTATCCCTATTATTCTTAGGTTTGGTCTTTTCATGGTGTCCCAGATTTTCTGGATATTTTGTGTTAAGAATTTGTTGGACGACACCTAGCCAGGGTGGGGAGGATGAGAACTGAAACCCACACAGCCTGCTTTTAGAGGGAGTGGGGAGTTCCTAGCCCCTGCTCAACTACATGGTAGGGGGGGCATACTCCCCAGAAGGAAGGGGTTTGTTCCCTCAGGGTCACTTCTGGACCAAGCCCATCTCTTATCCAGCCTGGGCAGGGGGCTCTGCCCTGAGGGTGAGCCAAGGAACAATAGGAAAGTTTTTGTGGACAAACCAGTTCCCAAACCACTCCCTCCAACCAGAGGAGAGAGGGAGAGGTGGGAGAGCAGAGTGAGTTGGCTTGATGTGTCTGAGTGTGTGTGGGGGATTCTGTACTAATTTCCACGGCCGGTGGCTTTTCCTTCCATGCATCACTCCCCCCGCATGCCCAGGGGCCACCCACCTGGCATTACCACATGCTGGGGTCATTGGGGGAGGGGAGTGGGGCTCACACTGTCCTGTGGTCTTGAGATTTTTATTTTTGCATATGTAATCCATCCTGTACAGGTAACTAACTTTGTAAATGCTGTGTATTCCCTTTGCCCTCATGGCTGCTGGTGTAAATAAAATACATCTCCTGTTGGTAGCCTGGCCTACCCACCCTCAATGCCATGTTGTTGAGGGTAGAGCAGTCACAAAAAAAAAAGAATTTGTTGGATTTAATGTTTTTTTTTTGACCAATGAGTCTATTTCCTCTATAGTATCTTCAGCGCCTGAGATTCTTCCATCTCTTGTATTCTGTTGGTTATACTTGTCTTTGTAGTTCCTGTTCGTTTACCCAGATTTTCCATATCCAGAATTCCCTTGTTTTTTTGTTTATTACCTCTATTTCATTATTCAAGTCTTAAACTGCTTACTTCACCTGTTTGATTGTTTGTTTCTTGGTTTTCTTGGGTTTCTTTGAGGGATTTATTAATTCCTTCCAATTTTTTTTTGTCTTCTCCATTTCATTAAGGGAATTTTTCATTTCTTCTTTAATGATCTCCATCATTTTCATAAAGTTATGTTTAAAGTCCTTTTCTTCTACTTCTTCTGGGTTTGGATGATCAAGTCTTCCTGTTGTATGACTACTGGGTTCTGGTGTTACCATGTTGCTTTTTAGGTTGTTAAATGAATTCTTGCATTGGAGCCTACTTATCTCTTCCTCCAAATGAGGCCAACATTGTCTTTGCATCTTGATTCAATCCTTGCTGGATGGGTTTGGGTTTGGAGGAATCCTAGCTGCAGGAAACTCTCAGCTGACTGACTAGAGAAGCTGGGGGAGTTGGGGGAGGAGCTTGGGGTTTTGTCTCACTGGGGAGGTTCTAGAGAGTGGGAAATCCTGCCATGTGGCTGTTCACTCACCTCTTAAGTCCCCTCAGTATTGGAGCAAGCTGTGTTTCAAAAACATTATCTTTACTGTATAAGTTTCATACTTTGGAATCATCAATGAGGGCATTAGAACAGAACACTGGACAAGAGATTCAGACTTTATAAAAGGCAATCATAAAAAGATTTGAAAAGATTGAGTAATTTATCAAAACTGATGAGCAGGAAGAAAAGGTACAAGGACAGGATTTAGCCTCATTAGGACATGCCGGAGTCTGGAATGACTTACCCAGACTTTTAACAGCCTATCCAATAATATCCTTGGAGAAGACATCGGACACCAAATACCTTAAGGATGTCATGGCAACCTATAGGTATGAGATATCTAAAAGAAATTAATCAAGCAATAATATCTTACAGCCTGCATTCATCATTTGTTAGGGAAATGGTGAAAACATGGGCTTCAAGCAATAAGAAGCCTTACATGATTGGCTTCAATTAGTTTCAGCAGTCCAAGAAAATGGACCCCAGGTGCTTTGGAAATGCTATTTGTGAGAAGAGGCAAAAATTTCAAAACATCAGGGAAAAACAAAAGGATTTGAGGCTTCCCAAGATCAAATTCTTGGTGAGAGTCATTACTCTGATACTCAGGACAAGGCTCTCTGCAATGAACATACCTTGTCTTTATGTAACACAGCAGCTTTAAATGCTTGTGACAGGATTCAGAAATAGGAAAGAGAATTGAATCATATATTAGGGTTAAACACTGCTGAAAAAACCTTTCAGTGACTTTTTATAAAGATTTAACTAAGGCTGTACAAGTTGGAGTAACAGACCCAGAAGCTAGACATGTACTTATTGAATCTCTGACTTTTGAAAATGGTGACTTAGAATGCAAAAAGTTCCTTGGGCCGTTAAAGATCAGATCAGCACCAATAGATGAATGGATCTTGCATATAATGAATGCTGAGATATTTGACTATAGTACTGAGGTTTGGGTAGGATAAGCAATTTCCAATGGTCTGACGGTACACCAAAATGCCAAAAGTTTCAATTGTGGTAGAATAGGATATCAGAAAAGGGATTGTAGACAAGGAATTCCTAGGAATAATGTCAGTTCTGGGAATGGCAAGAATAAGCATCTCAGCCATCTGAAATATGTAGGAGGTGTGGCAAAAGCCAACATTGGACCAATGAATGTAGGTGAACAAAAGACAAACAAGGCAACCAAATACCATCAGAAAACTCCTTGTGGGACCTCTTGCAGGCTTCCATGTCAAACACGGTCCAGTCATTTCCAGTCACTGTGGAGAACATGTCTCACCAGAAAATTTGAAACCACTGTTTACCGAAAAAAAAAAAAAAAACATATTGTTCTAGATGATGGAATAGACATGGAGGACAAATCAAAAACTCTAGTAGGAAATAGAAAGTATTTATTTTGGCAGACTTCTATAAGTAATCAAAGACTAAAGCTAAGAGTGCATATAAATAACACTGTAATAGAGGGATTACTAGACACAGGTGTGGGTGTGAGGATCATTACCTCAGAATCTTGGCATCTGAATTGGCCTCTTCAAGGGGCAGTGATGGAGGAAGGTCATTGGTTAAAAAATAAAGAAACTGCTTGGCCCTCATAGGTTAGAACATAGGTGAGTGGAGTAAACAGAACAGAATGCTGGGAGGAAGAGGAAGTGAGCTCAGACTCGATAGCTCTCCTCTCTGGGGCAGATGTGATGAAGCTCCAAGCCAGGATGGACATAGGCTAGAATCTTCCCAGTAAGCGCACCTTGGGGTGCTACACACATTATTAGAAATGGGCTAGTCCAGGTGCGAGAGTTAGCCGAGAAGAGGCTAGTTATAATGGGCCAAGCAGTGTTTAAAAGAATACAGTTTGTGTGTTGTTATTTCGGGGCATAAGCTAGCCAGGCGGCCAGAAGCTGGGGCGGCAGGAACACAGCCCAGCCCGCAGCTCCTACAACAGAGCAGATGTTTATTTCCTAGGAAATGGAACCCTATCTCAAGTGAAACAAAGCACAAGATAGGTTAAATGCATAGGGTCAGAAGAACAGAAAGGAAGGCTGAGGCCATATGTAGCTAAAACTGCAGTGAATTTATGAGGTTATGAGCTGTTGCAGCAATGGAATAATCAGATTAACATTCCTTCAATCCTAAAGACTAGTGTTTAATATATAAATAAAGACAGATAATGGTCCAGCCTATGTCTCTAATAAAATGAAACAGTTTTTTGTTTATTATAATATTAAACATACTCTAGGTATAACACACAATCCTACAGGTCAGGCAGTTATAGAAAGATCAAATTGAACTATAAAGGACATGTTAAACAACCAAAAAGGAATGGAAAATACCCCCCAAATAGATTGTATGATGCTTTATTAACCTTGAATTTTCTTAACACTAATGAGAAAGGAACAACAGCAACAGAGAGACAGAGGATAACACAAAAGTCATCTGAGTTAAATCCACCAGTGTATTTCAAGGATGTGTTGACATCACAATGGAAAACAAAAGATTTGGCTTGTTGGTGAAGGTGTTTTGCTATTGTTTCCACAGGAGAAAAAAGCTATAGAAACCACCAAAATTAATAATGATTCGATTTGATAAAGAGAAGCCTCTTGAGAAAGAGAAATGACAGCTTATCCATAGAGGTGACAACCATACAGTTGTTAAAGAAATTTCATAAGGTTTGGGTCAGGGTTCTGTTCTTTTTTTTATTTTATTTGATTTTTATTATTTAATTAAAAATTTCCACCTCTTTCCCTCCTCCCATTTCCCTCCTACTCCCCCATCCCCCTTCCTCTCCCTCTTCAGTCCAAAGAGCAGTCGGGGTTCCCTGCCTTGTAGGAAGTCCAAGGTCCTCGCCCCTCCATCCAGGTGTCCATGGAGATGTCCCCAGATAGATTCTTGGGCAGCTGAGGAGAGGGAGCCTGAAATGGCCCTATCTTATAGCCATACTGATGAATATCCTGCATATCACCATAGAAACTTCATCTGGCGATGGATGAAGCTAGAGACAGAGACCCACATTGGAACACTGGACTGAGCTCCTAAGGTCCAAATGAGGAACAGAAGTAGGGAGAACATGAGCAAGGAACTTAGGACCACTAAGATGGTGGGGCTGATCTAATGGGAGCTCATCAAGGCCAGCTGGATGATGGAGCATGTGATCAAACCGGACTCCCTGAACATGGCTGACAAAGAGTGCTGACTGAGAAGCCAAGGACAATGGCACTGGGTTCTGATCCTACTGCATCTAATGACTTTGTGGGAGCCTAGTCTGTTTGGATGTTCACCTTCCTAGTCCAGGGTTCTGTTCTTGTCTTTGCAGGAAAATACTCATCTTCAAAAAGTTAAGAGACCCTGGACATTTGCATGCCTAAAGAGGAAAAATAACTATCCAGAAAGGATCATAGGGCAGGTCATCTGAGGGTAAAAATTCATTATATATGGGGTTATAAAATCACTTAAAAATAAAATCTGGCTTCTCTAAATCCAAGCATGTTGTTAAATGAAAAATTCAAAGTTTTTATCTCATATCAGGAGCCACCTGGTATGGAAAAGAAAGAAGGAAGTATTTAGGCAAACTTTTACTTTTCTCCATACCTATTTTTGTCTCTATTGTAACTTTCATCGAATATATGTCTATATAAATAATGTTTAAGTTTTTCACAATGAACAATAGATTTTCTTGCAGTAGTCTTTGAAGTTTCCAGGAATAAGATGGAGCCATACAACTATGCCTCCACCTGGTTGATATGATGTAATAAAGCTGATATTGCTACTTGAAGACCAGTTTTGGGTAGCAGCTGCTCAAGGTTGTTCCAACTTGGTTAGCTAAAATGATGCCCCTTTTTACAGTGTTCTAGCCATAACTCCAAATAAGAACTTCAGAAAAACCCTATCAACTACTCAGAGACCATTTATAATTATACCGGATAGTAATCTTGAAACTTAACCATCATTCTAATTTTACAGGATCCCATAGAAAGAACATCACCCCCACGACAGCTGGAAGTAATTCTAGAAGACAACATCCCCTCTCCCCAAAAGTTTGTCCTCAGTGTTATGGACATCAATTAGGGGCTGATTATTACTTGTATAGGGTTGGGGGTTGGGGTGAAGAAAGATTAACAGAATGGATGTGAAAATAGGATCTAGTCTTCTGTTATATATAATAAACACATCTCATCATCAAGGATAGATATCACCTCAGACTGAAAGGTTGGAAAATGATTTTCCAATCAAATAGACCTAAGAAGCAAGGTGGTGTAATTATTCTAATGTCCAACAATATAGGCTTCAATCTAAATTTAATCAAAACAGATAGAGGACACTTCATACTCATCAAAGGACAAACCCACCAAGATGATGTCACAATTCTAAACATCTGTACTCCAAATGCAAGGGTACCCACATTTGCAAAAGAAATATTACTAATGCTTAAATCACACATTGAAACTTACACATTAATAGTGGGAGACTTCAACACCCCATTCTCAGCAATGGACAGGTCTTTCAGACAGAAACTAAACAAAGAAATAATGGAGCTATTAGATATTATGACTCAAATGGACCTAACAGATTTCTACAGAACATTTCACCAAAAACCACAAAAGAATATGCCTTCTTCTCAGCACCTCATGGAACCTTCTCCAAAACTGACCACGTATTTAGTCACAAAGCAAGTCTCAACAGATACAAGAAAATTAAAATGCCTCCTGTACCCTATCAGATCACCATGGATGAAAGCTGGATTTCAACAACAGAAAGTCTAGAAACTCACTGAAACTGAACCACTCTCTACTGAATGACTATTGTGTCAAGGAAGAAATAAAGATATTTTAGACTTCTTAAAATTCCATGAAAATGAATGCACAACATATCCAAAGTTATGGGACACATGGAAGTGGTGCTAAGAGGAAAGTTCATTGCACTAAGTGCCTGCATAAAGAATTTGGAGAGATCTCATATTAGTGAATTAAGAGCACATCCTAAAACTCTAAACGAACAGAAGCAAATACATCCCAAAGGAGTTTTTTTGTTTTTTTTTTTTCTATATGGTGTTATTTAAACTTCTTGTACCATTACAGGCATGTCCTTCTTTAAGTCAGGAAAATGTTCTTAGATGATTTTGTTAAATATATTCTCTGGGTTTTTGAGCTAGGATTCTTCTACTTCTTCTATTTCTATTATTCTTGGATTTGTTATTTCATTGTGTCCGAAATTTTCTGGATATTTTGTGCTAGAAGTTTTTTTAGATTTAACATTTTCATTGACCAATGAGTCTATTTCTTCTATTCTATCTTCAACACCTGAGATTCTGTATTCCATCTCTTGAATTATGTTGGCAAAGCTTACGTCTGTAGTTTCTTTTCACTTACTCAGATTTTTAATGTCCAGGATTCCCTCACTCTGTGTTTTATTACTTCTATTTCAATTTTCAGGTATTGAATAATTTCCTTCAACTGTTTGTTTTTTTGTTGGTTTTCTTGACATTATTTAAGGGATTTATTGATTTCCTCCATTTTTTTTAAATTTTCTTTTCCTCAATTTCTTTAAGGGAATCTTTCATTTCTGTTTTACAAACCTCTATTATCTTCATAAAGATATTTTAAAAGTAATTTTCTTCTGATTCAGATGCTTTGAAATATTCAAGTTTTGCTGTTGTAGGGTAGCTTCAGCTTGGTGGTACAATATTGCTCTGGTTGTTGCTGATTGTATTCATATACTGCCATTCATATACAGGCATCTGGTTTTGGGATGATTTTAGGTCTACTTCCTAATTTCTGAGTATGTTTTTGTTGGATGGATATTTTTTCCTTGGCTTCTGTTTCCTTTTTTGGTCTTCTAGTTTTTGTGGCCTATATTTCTAGTGGATGGTATGGCCTCTGATCTAGTAGAGTGTTTGTGTCCAAGTTGGGAGCTGACCTTATGGTGGTTAGATTGGCCTTGTGTGTTCCTTGGGGTCTCTGTTCTTCTGACTGAGGTGGCCTGTTTTTCTGACTGCTATGATCTGGATGTGTTCTTTCATTTGGTGTGGACTGTATCTCAGCATATAAAGTCTGCTGAAATTGGTAAGAAGGGCTACTCTTAGGGAAGACGATGAGGTTGGAGGGTTTGGGTGGTGGAATGGGTCTTGGAGGAACAGAATCCAAGGGATAGGGCATTCCAAATGGTAAGAAGATCACTCAACCGCTCCTTAAAACTGGTGTGGACTACACCTAAACAGTGTACCTCTGATGTGGGAGTCCCCTCTGTGTACTGTAATTACCATTAATAAATAAAGAAACTGCCTTGGTCTGTTGATAGGGCAGAACTTAGGTAGGCAGGGAAGATGGAACTGAGTGCTGGGAGAAGGAAAGAGTCATAAAGAAGCCATGCATCCTCTGCCTGAGACAGACACTGGTTAGAATCTTTGCCAGTAAGCTGCTGCCACATGGCGATATACAAATTAATAGGGATGGGTTAAATATATAAGAGTTAGCCAATAAGAAGCTAGAGCTAATGGGCCAAGCACTGTTTTAATGAATACAATTTATTTGTCATTATTTTGGTTCTGGGTGCCTGCATCGTACAAGTGGGCCCTCCTCCTACAGAACTCCACTAGAGATGAGGTGGGCCCAATCAGAGAAAGACTTGCCAAGGGTCAGATTTTCTCCAGAATTGACATTAAAATCCAAACCTGTTTTTCTGCATCACCAAGGAAAGGTAAAAATGAGCCAATGATGCTAAACTCGAAAGGCTGTCCTTGTAGTAAAATGACTTCAGCAGCTGCTTAGAACCTCCATATTTACTTTCCCCAAAAGGTGCCTTTGTCCCTTTGTGGCCACCATTTTGCTACCAAACAGATCCAGTCAACTCCTAAATAGTCCAATTAAGAGTCAAACTAACAATTGATAGCATAGAAATATTTATTCAATGTGGCCACATTGGGAGAGGTTCAAAGAGACCTAGCAAATTCCCTACCACTGCATGCCTCAGAGTCTATATTCCAAGTTATACTCCTTAAACTTTCCACTCCTTCCTAACGGTGTCAAGTTGGAGACTAGACTCTTAATACACAGAACTACCAAGGACACTAGACATAAGTGATGGTGGCTAGATGGTAAGAAAGTTCTATTTTTAAGTTTTTCAGGAACTATCATATTGTTCTTCACAATAGCTCTATACATTTTCATGCCTACCAACAGTATAGACAGTACATGAAAAAATATGAGGATATAACACTCCTAGGTATGTTTGGGGAGAATGTTTATTGTAAATATTAGGGAGAGCAGAGCCAGAGGAATCTGGAAGGACCCAGACTGAACATGGCCAACAGACTTAACCAGGCCATGAGAGGGGAGAGAGGTGTGGGGAGAGTGAGAGTCAAGAGAGGGGTCAAGCAAACTAAGAGAGATCCAGGAGCTGAGCCAGCCAGGAGACAAGAGACCAAGAGAACATGAGCAAAAATGGCTGGGCTATACAGGAACCAGAAACTGGAGTAAAGGAAGTGAAGACAAGCCCCCAGGAGGGAAAGGTTTGGGGTAGGAAGCCAAGTGAGAAGTATAGGGAGCCACAGGCACTGCATGAGACTTGTCCTGGTTTTCTTTGAGGCCTAAACATTTTAACCTTTTGTTGATGATAAGGGGTAATGTAATCTCTTTTATAACTGCTTCCTGATGAAATTGGGGTATTTTTACTAGGACCCAGGAAGTGGGGAATGGTGGGCAAAGGATGCAAAGGGAGAAAGGAATGCATGATGGGAGACCTTAGTTTTGCTTTCTGCCCAGTTTCTATGAAATCACCTGGGGCTAGTGAATTGTAGGCAGCTTTGAAACAATGTAGGATGCAGAGGCTCAGGCCAATTGAAAATTCCATCAGAAACATCTAGGGCTGGCAAGTTTGGAGCCCTTTGCAGTCTTATGTTGATTTGAAACCTGCTTAGACAGATACAGAATAGGGACAGAAGGTAAAGTTAAGGAACTTAGGGGAAAATTTTATCTTGGGTGTACTTATGAAACATTTGCACCCTGATCCTTGTAGTTAAGGGAGTAGGAGTTACAAGACCAGGGAGAGGGACAGACAGACAGACAGACAGACAGACAGATAGATATCCCACCCTGAGGAATAGGCCAGTGCAGAAACTTAGGCTGTTGATTGATAGGACTACTTATCTGGAGACCATTTGACCTACTAATTGTGGACCCAAGTCTACTCCCTGAGGAGATGAAAGCCTAGAGATATTAGCAATACCACTGTTTGTAATCTGTACTGGAATCCACATTGTAGAAAAGGCAGTAGATTTATGCTTTTGAGTTATACTAAAAGCTTGGGGTGTCAAAAAAAGATTCTGTGTTAAAAGCCTTAACATTCATTAACATTCTCTCTTCTGTCCAGAGGAATGGATATATAGATTGGACAGAGATGTTTTTAGCACAATAGGCACTTTTAACTTTATATTTAGAAGACACCCAAAGAAAATTTAAATTTTTGAGCTTGTTGGCTATGATGTAGTCAGTGTTTTACCAGGGCTAGATTAACAGCTTATCAGAATTTCATTGATTAATGTTAAAACTCTGAACTTCTGAAGTCTTAGTATATGAGGTAGTGTCTTAGATAGAGTTTCTATTGCATGAAAAGACACCATGACCACGGCAACTCTTATAAAGACACCATGACCATGGCAAATCTTATAAAGGAAAAAGAATAATTAAGGTGGCTCACTTACAGTTCAGAGGTTTAGTCCATTATCATCATGGCAGGAAGCAAGGCAACGTTCAGGGAGACACGGTGCTGAAAGTCCTTATATCTTGATAAGCAAGCAACAGGAAGTTGTTTGTCACTGGCCATGGCTTGAGCATAAGTGAGAACTCAAAGCCCCCCTCCACAGTGACATACTTTAACTATAAAAATCACACCTACTCCAAAAATGTAACACCTCCTTGATGTGGGAGTGTCATATATCAATCTGTTGATTTCATTGGTTAAGTAATAAAGAAACTGCTTGGCCCTCATAGGTTAAAACATAGGTGGGTGGAGTAAACAGAACAGAATGCTGGGAGGAAGAGGAAGTGAGCTCAGACTCGACAGCTCTGCTCTTTGGAGCAGAGGCCATGCTCCCCTCTCCTGGGCAGACGCCATGAAGCAAGCTGCCAGGTCAGACATGCTGAATCTTTCCCAGTAAGACTGATGCTACACAGATTATTAGAGATGGGTTGATCGGGATATGAGAATTAGCTTGTAAGGGCTAGAGTTAATGGGCCAAGCAGTGTTTAAATGAATACAATTTGTGTGTTGTTATTTCTGGTGTAAAGCTAGCCATGCGGCCAGGCAGGGCGAAAAGCAGGCCTGCAGCTCCACACAACACCTCCTAATAGGTTCACTCCCTTAGGGCACCAGTTTCTTTCAAACCCAATAGGTAGTTTGAATAAAAACAATCGGTAGTTTGAATAAAAATAACTCGTGGGCTCATAGGGAGTGGCACATTTAGAAGGTGTGGCCTTGTTAAAAGGAGTGTGTTAGAGGGGGTGGGTTTTAAGGTTTCAAGCGTTCAAGCTTGGCATAAAACTTTTTTTATTCAATCATGTGCCAAGAGACACAAGTAGTTGTCATTGCAAAACAAGTTTCCTTAAATAAAAAAAATAGTAAAAAAAATTGTTGAAGCTTATTTTGTGAGTTTAATTATTCAGTGTAAAGTCTACCAGCAAGGTAAACAAACTATCTGTGTCTGTCTTTCTCAGTTGGAGATCTAGCAGCTTTGGGAAGTGAGACCTGATTTTATAGATGAAACGAACCAACTGGCAGCTGCACTTGTTAACATGAAGTGACAATTAGCCGTCAATATCACCAGAGATCTATGAAAGATAAACTATAGCAGGAAATAAAAACCAAATGACCTATGTATCAATGAAAATGACAGACTTACCTCGTACCTAGATGTTTACTCTGGGCTCCCATAGTCGTGATGGCTTCATTCGAACAGAGGTCATAGGTCTTCAGCTGTCACACAGGACATCATTACATCTTCAGCTACTGCACAGGACAGTAAAGGCCTTTGACTGCCAGGCCTAGAAGGTCTGAGTGATTTTCCCATGGATGAACTTGAACACAATGACCTAATCTGGCAAGGCAGATTAGGGCAATCAAACCAAGAATGCCTACAATTTGAGCAGAGCCCTGGTGGCAGGAGAAGCATGAGGAAGTTCCTTCCCCAGTAGTTAGCTTTACCAAAACCAAGATGGAGTCCTCTGTGCCCCATATCTTCTTTGGAGACCTTAATGTTGCTGCTAGAAGCTGGCATTTCTGTCTATCATAGAAAGATTTTTTTTATTAAATGTTTTAAATGCCACATCAAGGAGACCCCTGAAAAGTTTGAGGACCACAATCTATTAAGTATACCTGATTTTAATAAACCTTACTTGATTTTAGTTACTTGCTTTAGGCTTAATCTTGAAAACATATATAAGAGGCTAAGTAAAGCTTGTCATTGCAAATGAATTACATTTGTACTTAGCATGACTATGAGCCTAATTCTGAGCACATTAAAGAATTTGACCCTTTATAAGATAACTGACCAGTAAGTCATAAATGACTCAGAACTTTCCAGATCTGTTTTAAGTGTACCACTACAGAATATCAGAGTTTTTTTGTTTCTGTTTGTTTGTTTTGTTTTTGATGTTGTTGTTGTTTTTATCACATCATTTAAAAGTGGTTAAAGCTAAGCAAGGTTGGCAAAGACAATGAGGGTAGATATATATTTTCAAGTCAGTTACTGTTAACCTGAGTTAGGCCTTAGGAATTTATAAATATTATTTATTGTATATGTCTAGAAGCCTGGTGTTGAACACAGTTAACAAAGACCTAAGTGGTTAGTCATACATCTCTACATCAGGTTAACTTGTCCAGTTGCAGAAGTCGTTTCCATAAAGAGAATTTAGAAATCACACATGCCATCTTTAGCCATTGAGTTGTATGGAGGCCAAGTCACTTGCAGTAAGACAGTCCAGTGTGGCATCACTAACAATGGGCTGGGTTCTCCCCCATCAATCACTAATTAAGAAAATGCTCTACAGGATGCCCCACAGTCCAATCTTATGGAAGCAGTTCCCAATCAAGGATTCATCCTATTGAATGACTATAGTTTGTGTCAAGTTTACATAAATCTGTCCAGCACATATAGGCATAATCATATTTCTGCATTTTCTGTCTCTTACATACTGCAGAAGTGTATCTTCCGGGGCAGCTCCAGAAACTGCTCAGGGCTCATAAATGCTGTTGACATCTCCGAAATACTTCAAATTATGTGATGTTAATGGAGACCCTGACATATAATGAAACTTCCTCTTAATTTGGAATTAATCTCATCAACAAAGACTAGAAGGTAGAGTTTCTTTACTTCCCTTTCAAGGCCACAAGCTACAGCCTGTCTGTCACATTCCCACTCCCTTCTGCCATGCTCTCTCAATCAACCCAATAGGATAACAGCTCCTTTGTCTTTATGTTGTTCTCTCTTTTGGAGGAAAGCAAGCAAAGCACCTGTATTCAGTCATCTTCTTGATATCAGTCTTCATAATATTTTTAACAACAGCATAATTATGTGGGTATATGCTCATTGTGAAAATTAAAATAGGATAGAAGGAAATATGCATGAAAGCAATGAAAATTTTCTTCACTCATATCCCTTGGTTCCCCACAGTCTCCTTTCCTTTGAAATGTCCCACAACAAGTAAAAGTGCATCTTACCTGCTATTTGCTTACACTTGCTCAAACAAATGCAGTTTCTAAAACATCAAAGCCGTTATAGCATACATTCTTAACTTCTTTTCACCTAACTTTTCTTTGAAATCTTCCTATCTCTGTACCTAAAGATATTAATAACAACTGACACATCGCATTCTCTATGTGCCAGAAACATTGAAAGCATTTTATGTAATCTAACTTATCTAATGCTCAAAATAACTCTGTGAAGTAGGTTGATGGATGATAAAGCAGGCCCTATGAAGCTTAGTGACTTGTCCAAGATCAAGAGCTGGTCCGTGGCATCAATTGCAATTGAACATACCTGGGGTGTCTTTAGAACTTATACTATTAACTCTACCTACACTATTTCTCTAAACTTTTTCTTTCAATGATTGCATAATACATTTTAACATATTATGAACAATACCATTTTATTCAATAGTCATACTATAAAAGAAAATAATGCTCCTCTTTTTATCCATCTTATTGCAAATGGCTTTCTCAGCCTCTCCTATGTATTTCCAAATTTGTTAGTTCTGAAGTAGGGTCCAAGACTGTATTTTTTTATTACAAGATAATTACTACCAGTGAAATTATCATTTGGGGAAGATTGAGAAGCACTAACATAAAATTACTTTTAAAGAATCACACGGTCAAATAGCTCAATAACTGTATATAATATACTTCTTAAATTTAGCTCCAAAACCCTAGGATGCAGGAAAAATAGTCTTAATGTCCATAGGCCTGCCTACTCACTGTGTTACACTCCATGGCTTTTTTTGTTTAGGAAGAGTGTCCTAACAATGGCTAAAATGTTTCCCCAGGGAAAATCTTGAGCTGAACAAATTAAATGAAAGGAAAGAAAATCCCCTAGTATAGAGAAAAAGCCACACACTTAGTAGATATTTAGACACTGTAATACAAAAGAACAAAAAGAAAATTAAATCTAGGTATTATGACTCATGCCATTAATGCCAGCACTCTACAGGTTAAGATAAGACAAATGCTATGAGTTTGATGTAAGCTTGGGGTACATGGTAAGCTTACTGTTAGCCTGTTTTACAGAGTGAGACTGTCTGAAGAAACAAAAGAAAGAAGAAAATATGATTATTGTTATTAAGTCAAGCACAGTTTAGAAGATGAGACTGTTTAAAAATGTTTTATCAGTCATTTCAAAGCATATTACTGTGGTTACTTTATTCATTGAAATAATTTAATGGATTTAATTTTACATCTCAGAAAAAGAAGTTATAAAATGATTTTTCTCCATTAAAAATAGCTCCAGGCCTAGAGGCTCTCATTACCATTTCTTTCCTTATGATCCCAAAACTGCCCCATATAAGAAAACATTAAATACTTATGTTCTACCTCTGGGTATGTTTAACTCAGCTAAATAAAATTTTTCTTCTTCCAACAGGTAATACCCCCAATCCAACCCCAGAAGCTGCTGTTTATGCAAGACCAAACAGTTGCCTAGCATAGGTATTATATCAAAATGGTAATTCCTTACATTACATTGCATTTCATTGCCAACATTGAATTGTGCTATAACCTGATGGAAGAAAGCACCGTATACACTGTAAAACACTGTACAATGGAGGTTTCTGTGACTCTCCTCATGACAGAAACAGAGTCCAAATAAGGATGCTTAAATATGACTATGCTCATTTAAACTGTGTTTAAAGGTAGAATGACAGTACATTGTTTCATATGGGAAAACATTCACTAATTTTAGTGCAGAAGTCTTCCCTCCACTCCAAAGAGCTTACTACCAATTGTCAAAAACATTGTAATAGAGAAAAGCAGTTGTCCCGTCACCCTTTTTCTCCTTTGCTGATTTCTTATGGTTCTCCCTGCCCCCTTTCCCTCATTTTGTTGGCAAAAAGTAAAAACACTGTCACTATGAAAGCCTTCTTCACAAAATGTACTAGAAAAAAAAGGAAAACAAATTTATTACTGAACCAGCATTGAACCAGACAACAGAAATCAGATAATAGATTGCAAAGACAGCAGGAAATCCTACCCATTCTCCACAGTCAGTTATAATTCACCATATCTATATTCTCTAGATTAATAGCTAACTCATGACCTTGTAAGATAACTTGACAGTGCCATTTGCTACATATTCTTTCATTATTCATTGTAAGTTTACTTGGTAATTAAGGTAGCCAATTTTTAAGCTGCTGCCTATATCCAAAGAAACTTTTGCTATCTCAATGAGAAGCAAGTGCATTATGCTCTCAAAGTGAGAAATACAGGAGCAGTAACTTCCTTGATGTTTACATCTTAAAGAACCTCTAAGGAAAACAACCCTGAGTTTTAGAATTGCCTTACATATTAATTAATTGCCTTACATATTAATTAATTGCCATACATATTAATGGTTAGAGGAAGGAGTCATAAAATACCAAGTTTCTCCTGGAATTTCTGTCATTATGAAAGAGAAAAAAAAAAGCTTCCTATTCATTAACAAGAAAATATTTTTCTAGAATTTCCCTTACCTGTTTAGTGAATGTTTATGTAGCCCCTTCCATTTGTTAGTACCACACCATTTATAGTTAAATCATGGACAAAAACATGCCGTTATCCCATTCCATAAGAAATCAATCTCTGTTAATCACTTGAAATAGAAAAAGCCACTCAGGGAAAGTTGCCTGATCTAGATACTTTAGAATTAATTTTAAGAACTGCCTAATTATAGATTGAGGCAATGGTGTCTTTAGCCATCATTTACTGTTACTCTTCAAGAGTGTCTTACTTTCCTCTGGGATGAAATCTACCCATCTTCTACACTGCACCCTTTGTGTCTCATCTTCATATTCTCTTTTTGTTTCTCTGTGAGTATAGTATCTGAATATATTTGCATGTGCAAGTGAAGATATGCCCATATGTACACATGGCATGTGGTCAATATTACTATCCTTTAACTTACTTTTTGAGACAAAGTCTCTTACTAGACAAAGATCTGGTTGGTTTTGCTAGACTGGCTAGTCAAGGAGATTTTTGTATCTGCTTGACCTTGTCCTCCAACCCCCAAGATCTTGGTTACAGATGTGCAGTGCTGTGCTTGGCTTTTATATGGTTACTGAAGCCCTCATGCTTGCTCATCAAGCACTTTACCTACTGAACATTCTCTACTGATACCATCTGAATTCTTTTACAATCACAAGGACAGAAGAGTTCAGGGGAATATTCCATCTATCATGGAATACTATTTAACCTTTAAAAAGAATGGAAACCTGCCACTTACAACAACATGCATGAAACTTGCTGCTTTCTTTGTAAATATTTACTTCAACAAAAATACTCTCTATGTTGAGGTATATATTGTATGGCTGAAGTTAAAATATTGTAAGTCTACAATATACTTTTACTATCTCTATCTATAAAGGCCTTAAAGAAAGTCTTAGAGAAAGCAGTCTGGTATATTAAATACAACCGGGAATAATCACTACTAAATCATGATACTTTTAATACCTAGGCATTGGTTTGTTGAACTCTTATGAGAGAAAATTGTATAAAATGATCCCTTAGGGTTCTTTCAATTATTTGTCAAAATTTATAGCCTAAGCCACTTAGAATGTAGCCTAAAGACCAGTGGCGACATCTGGGAGTTGTTAGATATGTGTCAGCATGAGTAGGCTCGATTTCCACTGAATCAGAACTTGCATTTTAATATCTCCAGACTAACACAGTCACATTAAAATTTGAGAACTGACTTCTAGTACCGGAAAAATGGGGGAGAACAATTAAGCTATAATGGTAAAATTGGTTGAGAAAGATGGAGGAAACTTGAAATATATATATATATATATATATATATATATATATATATATATATTAGATGGCAGTGACTGATAAGAACAAGAAGGTAGAGAAAACAGTAGTTCAGAAGAGCTAAGAATGCTGTAGAGTGAGTTGTACTTGGAGAAAGAGATACCCAAAACAGAGTTTAGCATCCTTTTGAATCTAAAAACAGGCCAAAGGAAACCATGCAAAGGTGAAGAAAGAAAGCAAAGTTAGTTTCCTCAAGAAGAAAAGATTTTCATGTGTACAAGCTTTGTGGATTCTCCTTTATTCCAGAAATTTTGTAGCTATGTAAATCTAGTTGCATGATGTTTTTATTTTTTTAGTCCATTATGGTAAAGTGATTTTTATTAAAAAGATATATTTCCAAATATGAGCCAAAGATAATCTGAATATGTTGATGGGTACAAAATATTAAGAACACAATTGGAATATCTACACCTTCAAAAATAGTAAGTCAAGTTACTTTTCTGAGTTAGTTCTAATAGTCTCAATAACAGAAATATATTTTTCACTTGAATTGTTTTAGAGGAAAAAAAAGATGGGGAAAATTCCAGTGTATCTAACCATGCTCACGTATTGCTGATATTCAAATATATGACATTATGACTCACTAACTTTTATGAAGGTAAATCATTAAAATTGGTTGATTGACCATTTATGATATGTGCATGGGTGTTTTGTCTGCATGCATGTCTATGTACTACATACATTCTTGGTTCCTGCAGGAGCCAGAAGACACTTTCAGAACCATTGAGACTGGAGTTGCAGATGATTGTGAGACACCATGTATGTTCTGAGAATCAAATTCAGTTGCTCTGAAAGAGCAACCAGTGAGTGTAAAGCACTATAGTGTAATAATTAGACCTAAGAACTAGTTTTAGGAATGCAAAGATAATTCACATTAACAACTATGTAATTATACTTTATTACTTTAATGAAGTAGAATATTGAATTCAAAATTATTTTAAACATACTTAAAACCTTTTCCTAATAAAAATATTAATGTAAATAATAAGACTTCCCAGACTTGAGAATGTTATTAACATCATAATTAATTTGGAAAAGTTATTAACCTTTTTAATATAAGTAGTCACAAGATGTAAGTGATCAATATCTCTATAACATTGTCTCAGGAAACCTACCTAGTATAATAGGACATCTAAAGTACTAGCAACACAGAAAGGAAAGGATGAATTATGATAATTTATAGACAATATTAATTCAAGAGAACAAATCATTCCAGTACAAAACTAATTAGGATATCTACCAAAGTGGCCACATATACAATCACAATTCTTAAGAGCTAAAGTTATGCAATGCATCAAAAATTACCAGTCTGAAATACCTGTGGACTCACCAAATATGTCGATAGATATTTTTTGAATGAACAACCATTAAAAATGCTATAAAAGTGATCTCCACTTAAAAAACCAATAAAGCAATGTTTTAAAATCTCTTATACCTTGGCCTGGGGGTCATGTGTATAGTCTCATTTGCACAGGAGGACAAACCAGTAATATTGCAAATTCTGAGTCTTCCTTGGCTAAAAGCTGATATCAAGTCCAGCCTAGGTAACTTAGTGAGATCAAGCCACAAAACAGAAAAGTAAAAGGAAGGTTGGAGATACAGTGTATTGATAAAGCAGCCTTGTACAAGATACACAAGGCCCCAGTCTCAATCCTTGTTCAAAATCCAACCTCTTAGGAAACATATTTATAAGAAATATGCAGAATCTATTTTAGGGAAAAAATATGAAGGACATAAAAGAAAATATAAATAAGTATAAATTATTATGGATTTTAGAATGCATTTCTAATACAATAAATATATCAACTTAATTCATAAACTCAATACAAACATACCACTTAAGATATTTAATAGTGCATGACAAACTATCTTTCATGGCCCAAATAGGAAAAACCTAAGAATAGCCAAGTGATAGTGGTAGAAAAAAAAGAATCTAAGAAGGGCTTTAAAAAGAAACTAAAAAGGTTTTTACCTTACAAGACTGAAATGTTCTTCAATAAGTTTTGAAGCAACATGCTGCATTATTGAAGAAAACTCTTCTACATGATGTATTCCTGAAGGAAGCTCTTCTCAGACTTGATAAATGAACTCTTTATTCATTGAAACAAAGTTGACATATTAAGTATGGTAACTTTTTACTCACTTCGAATAAACCAATTCTTACTTCATAACATCCCTGAAGGAAATTCTAAAGGGCTTAATATAGGCAAAGCATACATGCACTCACAGACACATACTACAATTTTATTTAAAAAATTATATCTGGGCAGACGCAGGCAGCGGAGACACACAGACGCACGCGGCAGAGACCAGGGCTCAGACACCACTGGCGTGGAGACCAACCCGCAGACATGGCAGATGCAGGATAGTTCAAGCATGAAACAGTGAAGCCCACACTGAGAGCAGATCGTCCCACTACAAGTAAATCAAGTAGGTTTTTGGGGGCCTGGCCTGGAGAGTGGTAGGACTTTCATTGGCGAAGTCCACCGGCGAATGGGGAGTCTGGTCCTGTCCCTGGGTGGAGAGAGTGTTCTTGGCCTGCTACGGGACACAGGAAATGGAGTGGGGGCATTCCCCAACCCCCTTGACTCCCGGGTTAGTCTGTGAGGGCTGGTCCCCTCTGCTGGGGCTGCTCCTCCTCTGCTGCATCCTCTCTCTCTCTGGCCCATCCCAGCTTGCACCCAGGGGCCTCCTTCACTCTCACTCCCTTACCTAGAGTAGCAAGATCACCCAGTATAGCCTGTTTGGGCTTTAGGTTGGGAGCTCAGGGCAGAGGGTAGCAGGAGTTTCTCTGTTTTGGTGGCTGGCCTGCAGAGTGGTAGGCCTTTTGTTGGCGAGATCCCTGGTGAATGGGGAGCCTGGTCCTGTTCCTGAAGACCCTTCTGAGTGGTGAGAGGGATCTTGGCACGCAGCGGGAGGCAGGAAAAGTAGCAAGAGCATTTTTTTTCTATTTATTTATTTTTATTCTTTTTTAATTAAAATTTCCACCTGCTCCCCATTTCCCATTTCCCTCCCCTCCTCCCAAATATTGCCCTCCCCCCACTTCCCTCCCCCTATCCCCACTCCTCTTCTCCTCCCCCCACTCCATTCCCCCTCCCTCTCGTTACTGAAGAGCAGTCCAAATTCCCTGCCCTGCGGGAAGACCAAGGTCCTTCTATCTACGTCCAGAAAGGTGAGCGTCCAAACAGGCTAAGCTCCCACAAAGCCAGTTCATGTAACTGGCAAGAGCATTTTTTAAGCGGGGCCCCTAGCCAGCAGGGAAACCTGATCCTGTTTTAAGAGACCATTTAGATAGCATCGATATGAGGAGATGGGCAGGCACCAAAGCAAGAATTCACCCAACAATCTGAAAAACAACATGAAAACACCAGAACCCAATGATCTTACAACAGAAGGACTTGAACACCCTAACACAAAAGAAGTGGAAAAAATTGACTTTATGAAAGCAATAGAGTCCCTTAAACAACATGTATAAAACGCCCTTATAGAAGTGGATGAGAAGTATAACAAAAAGATTGAAGAAATCAGTAAATACGTAAATGATACCCTGGGAAACCAAGAAAAAATGATCAAACAGGTAATGGAAACAGTTCAAGAATTGAAAACTGAAATGGAAGCAAGGAAGAAAACACAAACTGAGGACCAGCTGGATATGGAAAGTCTAGGTCAACGAGCAGAGTCTACAGAAACAATCATAATCAATAGAAAACAAGAGATAGAAGAAAGACTCTCAGATTCTGAGGACACCATAGAGAAAATAAACACACTGATCAAAGAAAACAGCAAAGCCAACAAATTCTCATCACAAAACATTCAGGAAATATTGGACACAATAAAAAGACCAAACCTAAGAATAATAGGAGTAGAAGAAGAAGAGTCACAGCTCAAAGGCCCAGAAAATATCTTCAACAAAATTATGGAAGAAAACTTTCCCAACATAAAGAAAGATATTCCTTTGAATATTCAAGAAGCATACAGAACACCAAACAGACTGGATCAACAAAAAACATCCCCTCGCCATATAATAATCAAAACAAAAAATATACAGATTAAAGAAAGAATATTAAGAGCTGCAAAGGAAAAAGGGCAAGTAACTTATAAAGGTAAACTGATCAGACTTACACCTGACTTCTCTATGGAAACCATGAAAGCCAGAAGGTCCTGGATAGAGGTACTGCAGAAACTAAGAGACCATGGATGCAAACCCAAGCTACTATACCCAGCCAAGCTATCGTTCACTATCAATGGAGAAGACATTCCAGGATAAGAACAAATTTAAACAATACGTAGCCACAAATCCATCCCTACAGATAGTAAGAGAAGGAAAATCACAACACAAGGAATCCAACATTGCCAACATTGCCTACAATTACTCAGGCATCTAGTGACCCTTCACCAGCACAACTCAAAGAAGGGAGACACACAAACTCTACTACCAAAAACAATAAGAATAACTGGAGTAAACAACCACTGGTCATTAATGTCACTTAATATTAATGGTCTCAATTCACCTATAAAAAGGCACAGGCTAAGAGATTAGATATGAAAACAAGATCCAACATTCTGCTGTTTGCAAGAAACACATCTCAACCACAACGACAGGCATCTACTTAGAGTAAAGGGATGGGAAAAGGTTTTTCAAGCAAATGGTCCTAAGAAAAAAGCAGGTGTGGCCATACTAATTTCTAACAAAACTGACTTCAAACTAAAATCACTCAGAAGAGATCGAGATGGACACTTTATACTCATAACAGGAATAATTCATCAGGATGAAGTCTCAATCCTGAATATCTACGCCCCTAATAAAAGCACCCACTTATGTAAAAGAAATATTACTAGAACTCAAGGCAGATATCAAACCACACACACTAGTAGTAGGAGACTTCAACACACCTCTCTCACCAATGGACAGGTCATTCAGACAGAAATCTAATAGAGAATTAAGAGAATTGTTGGAGGTAATGAAGCAAATGGACTTAACAGACATCTATAGAACACTCCACCCAAATAGGAAAGAATATACCTTCTTCTCTGCAGCTCATGGAACCTTCTCAAAAATTGACCACATACTCGGAAATAAAGGAAACCTCCACAGATACAAAAAAAATCAGCATCCACCTGTGTCTTATCAGATCACCACGGATTAAAGTTAGAAGGCAACAAAAATGGTACCCCCAGAAAGCCAACAAATTCACGGAAACTGAACAGTCAACTACTGAACCACACCTGGGTCAAGGAAGAAATTAAGAAAGAAATTAAAGTCTTCCTTGAATTTAATGAAAATAAAGAGACAACATGCTCAAACCTATGGGACACGATGAAAGCAGTGCTAAGAGGAAAGTTCATAGCACTAAGTGCCCACTTAAAGAAAACAAAGAAAACATACATTGGGGACTTAACAGTACACCTGAAAGCTCTAGAAAAAAAAGAAGCAGATGCGCCCAGTAGGAGTAGAAGACTGGAAATAATCAAACTGTGGGCGGAAATCAACAAAATAGAAACACAAAAAACAGTCCAAAGAATCAATGAAACAAAAACTTGGTTCTTGGAGAAAATCAACAAGATCAACAAACCCTTATCCAAACTAATTAAAAGACAGAGAGAGAACACACAAATAAATAAGAATAGAAATGAAAAGGGGGACATAACCACAGACACAGAGGAAATTCAGAGAATCATTAGATCTTACTACAAAAGCCTGTATGCCACAAAACTGGAAAATGCAAAAGAAATGGACATTTTTTTAGATAAGTACCATATACCAATGCTAAACCAACACCAGGTGAACGATCTAAATAGACCTGTTAGTCATGAAGAATTAGAAACTGTTATCGATAATCTCCCTTCCAAAAAAAGCCCAGATGGTTTCAATGCAAAATTCTACCAGAACTTCCAAGAAGACCTAATACCTATACTCCTTAATGTATTTCACAATATAGAAACAGAAGAGTCATTGCCAAAATCCTTTTATGAAGCTACAGTAACTCTGATACCAAAACCACACAAAGACCCAACCAAGAAAGAGAATTACAGGCCTATCTCACTCATGAACATCGACGCAAAAATTCTCAATAAAATACTGGCAAACCGAATCCAAGAACACATTAGAAAAATTATCCATTATGATCAAGTAGGCTTCATCCCAGAGATGCAGGGCTGGTTCAACATACGCAAATCTATCAATGTAATCCACCATATAAATACACTGAAAGAAAAAACCCATATGGTCATTTCATTAGATGCTGAAAAAGCATTCGACAAAATTCAATACCCTTTTATGATAAAGGTCTTGGAGCAATTAGGGATACAATGGTCAGACCTAAATATAATAAAAGCTATTTACAGCAAGCCGCCAGCTAACATTAAATTAAAAGGAGAAAAACTCAAAGCCATCCCACTAAAATCAGGAACATGACAAGGATGTCCACTTTCTCCATACCTCTTCAATATAGTGCTTGAAGTTCTAGCAATAGCAATAAGACAACATAAGGGGATCAAGGGGATTCATATTGGAAAGGAAAAATGTTAAACTTTCATTATTTGCAGATGATATGATAGTATACATAAGCGTCCCCAAAAACTCTACCAAAGAACTCCTACAACTGATAAACACCTTTAGTAATGTGGCAGGATACAAGATCAACTCCAAAAAATCAGTTGCCTTCCTATACACTAAGGATAAGGAAGCAGAGAGGGAAATCAGAGAAGCATCACCTTTCATGATTGCCACAAATAGCATAAAATAATTTGGGGTAACTCAGACCAAGGAAGTGCAAGATATATTTGACAAGAACTTTAAGTCTTTGAAGAAAGAAATGGAAGAGGACACCAGAAAATGGAAGGATCTCCCTTGCTCTTGGATTGGGAGGATCAACATAGTAAATATGGCAATTCTACCAAAAACAATCTATAGATTCAATGCAATCCCCATCAAAATCCTATCAAAATTCTTCACAGATCTGGAGAAGACAATAATCAACTTTATATGGAAAAACAAAAAACCCAAAATAGTCAAAACAATCTTCTACAATAAAGGATCGTCTGGAGGCATTACCATCCCTGACTTCAAACTCTATTACAGAACTACAGTATTGAAAACAGATTGGTGCTGGCATAAAAACAGAGAAATCGACCAATGGGATCGAATAGAAGACCCGGACTTGAACCCACAAACTTATGAACACCTGATTTTCGATAAAGGAGCTAAAAGTATACAATGGAAAAAAGAGAGCATCTTCAACAAATTGTGCTGGCAAAACTGAATGTCAATCTGTAGAAGAATGAAAATAGTTCCATATCTATCACCATGCACAAAACTCAAGTCCAAATGGATTAAAGACCTCAATATCACTCCAAACACACTGAACCTGATAGAAGAGAAAGTGGGAAGTACTCTACTACACATGGGCACAAGAGACCACTTCCTACATATAACCCCAGCAGCACAGACATTAAGCCATCATTGAATAAATGGGACCTCCTGAGACTGAGAAGCTTCTGTAAAGCAAAGGACACTGTCACTAAGACAAAAAAGCAACCCACTGATTGGGAGAAGATCTTCACCAACCCCGCAACTGACAAAGGTCTGATCTCCAAAATATATAAAGAACTCAACAAACTAGACCGTAAAAGGTTAATCAACCCAATTATAAAATGGGGCACTGAGCTGAACAGAGAATTCTCAACAGAAGTTCAAATGGCTAAAAGACACTTAAGGTCATGCTCAACTTCCTTAGCGATCAGTGAAATGCAAATCAAGACAACTTTAAGATACCATCTTACACCTGGCATAATGGCTAAAATAAGAAACACCAATGATAGCCTTTGCTGAAGAGGCTGTGGACTGAAATCTCAAGGTCCAAATCAGGAGCAGAAGGAGAGAGAGCACGAACAAGAAACTCAGGACCGCGAGGGGTGCACCCACACACTGAGACAATGGGGATGTTCTATGGGGAACTCACCAAGGCCAGCTGGCATGGGTCTGAAAAAGCATGGGATTAAACCGGACTTGCTGAACATAACGGACATTGAGGACTACTGAGAACTCAAGAACAATGGCAATGGGTTTTTGATCCTACTGCACGTACTGGCTTGGTGAGAGCCTAGGCAGTTTAGATGCTCACCTTACTAGACCTGGATGGAGGTGGGTGGTCCTTGGACTTCCCACAGGACAGGGAACCCTGATTGCTCTTAGGGCTGACGAGGGAGGGGTTCTTGACTGGGGGAGGGGGAGGGAAATGGGAGGCGGTGGCGGGGAGGAGGCAGAAATCTTTAATAAATAAATAAAATTATATCTGGATCTCAGAACACCTGCATAGGAAAGACTTGTACCATTAAAGTGAGCATAGATAGAACCATATTGAAACTACAACTTTAGGAAACATATAAGAGAAGCGAAGTTAAAGACAAGGGACTTACTTTGGAAAGAATTTGCAAGTGAGGTTACAAAATAAATTCCTGCAGCATTACAAGTGGGAAGGAATACTTTTCATCATCACTAAACAAAAGATAACTAACACAGGGGAAAATTAGACATATGTTATTAATAAAGAGACAAAAACAATAATGTGTAAGCTTATAGACATTCATAAAATTCTTTATATAAAAATTAATAGTTATATTATTCATTTGCTTTGAAAACTTTAATGTGTCATTCGTAGTCCTTATAGAAAGGAATAATTACTATGTAGCAGATACTGGTCTATATTCTGAAGATTGAACAATGAGTTAGAGACAGTTGCATCACTAGGATTTAATGGCCAGCCAGCCAGCCTACTGGAGAGCTCCATCTAGGCCAGAGAGACATCCTGTCTGAAAAAAGAAAAAGAGAAAAATATGGATGGTAGCTGAGAAACAACAATAAAAGTTGTTTCTGGCCTCTGTATTCACACCCATACATATACATGTGCTTTTTTCAAGTGTGTATACAAAAACACATACACACATATTCTCTATCTCAGAGACAGAGAATACTATACTATTTAGAAGTAAGAGTTTTCTGATTTTGTAATAGTTGGTAATTGTTATCTTATACTTCTTTACTTATCCAACAAACATTACCTCTTTCTTCCACTTGTCAGACAATGTATTATGTGTGTGTTGAATAAAATCAGTGTATTAGTAACAGTTCTCTAAAGGAACAAAATCGATAGAATGAATGAACACACACACATACACACACACACACAAGGTTTTTTGGGGATGACTTCTGGACTGTGGTCTGGGTGGTTCAGGCTGTCTCCCAGTAAAAAGGCTAACAATCAGGTCATTGTTCAGTCCATAGGACTGTATGCCTCAACAGTTGAGTCTAGTACTGGAGACCTGGATGATTCCTAGAGAGTTGGTGGTCTACATTAGAATATCAAAGAAGTGGGTTCTAATAACAGCTAAGGAATGCCTCAGCAGTAGGATAGATGAAGTTACCAGTGACGTGAGGACAAAAAAGAAAAGAGCAAATGATTTCTTCTTTTGCATTTCATGTAGGCTGCCACCAGAAAGCATGGATCAGAAAGAACCGATCGTCCCATATCAAATAATTCAGTTAAGAAAATCCTCCAAGGCATTCTCAGCTGCTTGAGTTTTAGTAGATTCCAGATGTAGTCAATATGACAACCAAGATTAGACATCACAACCACCTCAAAATAAGTTTCTTAGTGGACTTATATTCTAACAGAGATAAATAGTTGTAAATTTAATATAAGATAGGCTGTAGCCGACCCTAACGTCTTCCTCAGGGAAGGGGGTGAGAAGACCCAGTGTCAACTACTCAGACAATAGGAGTCAGGCAGAATGTTGAGGAGGACCAAAAATGTGAGCCTATTACCACATTGTCAGCTTCAATAGAAGGTGTACAGTAAACTCGTTTATTTAACAATGGAAAAACTTATAAACCCTCTCAGCACCCATGTGTTCTGATCCACTGACATCACATAGTTGTCACTCATTGACTAGGCAGGATCAAGACCTCTGACACCACCAGGTAGACTACAGGTTAGCTCCTCTCAGCCTGATAAGCCTTAACTTCCTACAGTAGGCTATTTCATATGTGTGAATAAGTGATCAAAACAAAAAAAGGAGAAAAGTTGTACAGACTAAAAATACTTGAAGTGCATGTTAATATTAGGTTGATCTCATCTGAGCACAGGCTTGAAAGAGATGAGCCACTTGATACAGGGTTGTGACGGAAAAGAATTTCATGAAGAGTGAGTGACAGGCACAAGAGACGACAGAGTCGGTGAATGTTTGGAAGGCATAAAAGAAAGTAAGATAGGGAGCAAAAGAGTAAAGATGTGGGAAAATGATTGCAAACATGCTAAAAATTAATAGAAATGTGTACTCGAGTAGACAGGCCATACAGGACTTTGGCCTTTTCAGTGATTCTTTTGCATTGCTTTGTAAGAAAGCAGTGACATGATTTTAAAGCATCTCTCTGATTATACTAAATATGAAAACAAACCCTATTGGATAAGAGCAGTGGGAGCAATTCCAGGTAAGGACTTGTCCAGTATTCCCAAAGACAGGTGCTGTTACAGTGGTAGTGATGAGCATGGTGAGAAATGGTTAGACTCAATGTATATTTGTTGTAGAGACAATATGATTTCCTGGAATTTTGGAGAAAGTGTAAGGGGAAATCAGAGATATCTTCACTATTTTGGAGGCTGAATATCTTAGAATGCAAATCTGCCGTCCATCAAGCCATATCTTCTGATACATTGTGACCTAGCCTTATTTTTTCTTCAACCATCACCCATTCTGCTGCAGTCCAAAAGGCCTCTTTCCTGTTTCTTCCCACCAATATTTAACCTTTAAGAGGACAGAAATACCTTTTTCCAAAATAATGCAGTTATAGACAGAATTCCATAAATAATTTTTTTGCTTTGAACTTTATTATTATTATTACAAATTTTCACCTCCTCCCCTCCTCCCATTTCCCCCCTCCCCCACCATAAATAATTTTAAAATAAATTGATACAGTTAATCATTATTGCCATCTTTACCAATACCTTATATTTCCTAGGTCTAAGAATATTTTTGTTTTACTTTCTGTGAAATAAAACATTGTGTACTTCTCTTGGAGAGGGAAGAATATGCTAGGATCTGCCTCTCTACATTGACTTAATCTTAATAACTCCCTTCATTCTGAAATTAGAGTTACCTGTGGTTAACAATTTGATGTTTTAAGTTAATATCATTAGCTTTCGGTGTTCTGAGACTTACTATACTAGATTACTTTCATCAACCTGTATTTTCACTTTCAGAACTTTGTTAGTTATGATTTTTCTTGTTTTTTCCATCTCACTAAAGATTTCTCCCAAATTCTTTATGATCATTTTATCAGGTGTTGAGCATGTAGTGACAGTATGAGTCAGTAAAAGTGTCTCTCTTTACTTGTGAGCTTATGGTGACTTTGAATATAGGCTAGGAATATAAAAAAGCTTCTATGAATAACAATTAATTACCCCAAACAAATATGAGACAGAATGTGAAAAATGTGAATTAACTAAAGTTGTATAAGTTGCTCAATATTTCAAACCAATATCTTTATATGAAAAAACTGAGATGAAAGGGAGATTTCCTTTACAAACAGTGATAAGAAAAAACAAACATGTAATAATTGTTTGGTAAGTGATTTCGATGAGCCAAAACTCTATCAGTGTGGTTAGCTCTTATTATTACTGTATTATACATCTTATTTTCTCACTTATATATTTAACACATTTTGCTTACTTTTATAGGTCATGGCTACTAATTCTAGAGCTCAAATTCAGTAATGAATCATCTTCTTTATTTAATAATTAAACATGATTTTTATGTTGAGACTTCATATTAGGGTACATAAACACTGTTACAATCTATGTTTTTATCTCCCTACTCCCTCTTCTGAAGCTATTCATCCCAGGTGAGTTGTGTCTGCTCATCCTGCCTCATGCATGATTAACATGCCTTTGCCTCTGTTCAGAACCTGTTTTGTGTCTTCCACTCTGGCACACACAAGGCCTATTCTGAGGATTTCTAGCACTATAGAGTCTGCAGCAATCAGCTTCTGTATCCCACTAAAGTATATGGGTCTTTCTATCACCATGATGCCACACTGTAGTATGGGAATGCTACAGGACTGTTTCAAGCACAATGGGTAAACACAAAATAGACATAACTTTTTGCTCCCACAGACAATCTAGATCATAGATTCTTGGGCTTATCCAGGTGTTTCTTTGCACTACTCCATTTGAGTCAGTGAGTTGACAGAAGGCAGCAGCAAGAGGTAGGAGCTTGGAGTCCTTCTCAGGACTCATTGATCTGTTAGCTCCCATCGCCTTTCCTCTGGATCTTCATCTCCATCAGCCTAAAGAGGCTCCTGTCAATTTTAATTGGAGAATATTTGCTTTGATTTTCTATCTTCTTTATTTTAGGAACAAATTGGACTTCTGAAATTTCCAGTAGAAAAAAACTTTTGTCTTCTTAGAGAACCTAAGCATTTAGGAGTTGATATATCAAGAATTGCAGCAATGGTAGAACCAACTAGCTATATCAAGGGCAAAATAACTCCCTACTAACATCTACCTGTGCTCTATTCACATGCAAAAATATTGAGTATGTGTGTTTGTAAAGTCTGGGAAAACTTTATTAGGTGGTACTCCAAATAAGAAGAAAGATACCTCTAGTAAAAGGTAGGTGTTACTGACCAGATAATTGGTTTTGCGCTTATTCTTTTTAATTCTTTATGAATGCTTTAGAGCTGTGAGTCTCAAATCAGAATCTCTTGATGGTCTTATTGGAACTCTGATTGCTAGTTCCTAGCTAACATTTTCTGTGTCTAACGATTCCTCGTGTAATGATGAGTCTGCTATAAAAGTAAGTATAATTCACTCTTATGCAAATGTCATAGAAAACACAAATTATGTTAAATTTTAAACAAGAATATATATGCTGTGGGATAATGCTCTTTTACCCTATACAGATTTGTCACTTGTATTGGTTTAATAAAATGCTGATTGGCCATTAGCCAGGCAGGAAGTACAGGTGGGGTGGCCAGACTAGGAGAAATCTGGGAAGAGAAAAGGCCCCGTCTGCAGTTGCCACCCAGATGTAGAAGAAGCAAGATAAAAATGCAACACTGAGGAAAGGTACCAAGCCAAATGTCTAAACTCAGATAAGAATTATGGGTTAAGTTAAGCTGTAAGAGCTAATTGATAATAAACCTGAACTAATAGATCAAAAAGTTTATAATGAATAAAAGCATCTGTGTGTTTCTTTGGGACTGAATGGCTGCAGGACCAGGTGGGACAGAAACTTGTATCTACAATTATATATAAATAAGTGTGTGATTCTTTAAGAGTTCCCACTGAGTCTGCACTGAAAAAAATCTCACTTTCTAATTCAATAGTCTTTTGTATGATACTAGATGACTGGTCACATGACTTGACTATGTCCTCTTCTGCACCAACTCATTTACAAGTTTCTGCTGCAAAGAACACTCACCTAACATTCCAAAGTGACTACCACTGCTTCTAGTGAGATTTTTCCTTCATGTCTTTTTTCCAAATATGGAACAAAGTATGATGTGGTATTGAGCAAATATTAAAACTTAGGAAAGAAACTAACAAATGAATAGTTTTTTAGATTCTCCACTCAATTCCATCAATGTGATCCATTTGCTCTGGGTATTAATTAGTCACTTACCACTTTTCTCCCCTAATCTTTTTCTAGAGGGAGACCAGATTGGGTTCACTACTAGTATACTTATGAAATATCATCTTAAAACTTTTCAGCATCTTTTGCAAATGGCATGACTTTACTGCTTCAGATTCCAGTTTCCTGAATTTGTCCTATAAAGTAATGTGTGTAGCTTGGGATTTTTTTGAAGCATTCTCCTTAGAGACCTGGCCTGGTTTCTACTTTTTATGGCTTTCTCATTTGCTTTTCATGTCTCTGTGCAGTGCTAGATTTGGTTCTAACTCTTCCTGATTTCTAAACTTCTAAATCTTCCTGATTTCTCTGCAGTCTGCCAAATAGAATTTTATTTGGGGGGGTATTGCTTTTATGGATTAATGCTTTAACTTGCTGTGTTTCCTTGCTTTCATGAATCTAAACAGTCAACTAACTCTTTTCACACAATTTTATTTGCTTACAAAATCAACTGCATATTCCAAATGTATACAAAAGATTCATACTGACTTTTCCTAATGCTCCTCTTCCAGCATGATGGGAACTTCCTGTCACAGGTATTTTCTTCATTTCTGTTTTGTCTGCTTCTTTGTATATTACAAAAACCTCAGATCTGACCTGCCCTCTTTGTTTCCCAGTAAAAGCTTTATGAAAGTGCTGGTGTCTTAATGTGAATATGTCTTTAATATAAACCTCATATACAGGCAGATAAAACTGTCTAATTTAGATGGCTCTAAACACTATGCTATTTTAATCACAACCACAGAGTGCCATGTTGCTTAAAACTGATGCGGATGGCAATTACAAACAATGCTGCTATGAACATAGTTGAGCATATACTTTTGTTGTATGTTTGGGCATCTCTTGGGTATATTCCCAATAGTGGTATTGCTGGGTCAAGAGGTAGGTTGAACCCGACTTTCCTGAGAAACCGCCACACTGCTTTCCAAAGTGGTTGCACAAGTTTGCATTCCCACCAGCAATGGATGAGAGTGCCTCTTTCTCCACAACCTCTCCAGCAGAGGCTATCATTGGTGTTTTTGATTTTATCCATTCTGACCGGTGTAAGATGGTATCTTAATGTTGTCTTGATTTGCATTTCCCTGATTGCTAAGGAAGTTGAGCATGATCTTAAGTGACTTTTGGCCATTTGAACTTCTTCTGTTGAAAAGTCTCTGTTCAGCTCAGTGCCCCATTTTATAATTGGATTGATTAACCTTTTACGGTCTAATTTCTTGAGTTCTTTGTATATTTTGGATATCAGACCTTTGTCAGTTGCGGGGTTGGTGAAGATCTTCTCCCAGTCAGTGGGTTGCCTTTCTGTCTTAGTGACAGTGTCCTTTGCTTTACAGAAGCTTCTCAGTCTCAGGAGGTCCCATTTATTCAATGATGTCCTTAGTGTTTGTGCTGCTGGGGTTGTACGTAGGAAGTGTTCTCCTGTGCCCATGTGTTGTAGAGTACTTCCCACTTTCTCTTCTATCAGATTCAGTGTGTTTGGACTGATATTGAGGTCTTTAATCCATTTGGACTTGAGTTTTGTGCATGGTGATATATATGGATCTATTTTCATTCTTCTATAGATTGACTTCCAGTTTTGCCAGCACAATTTGTTGAAGATGCTCTCTTTTTTCCATTGTATACTTTTAGCTCCTTTATCGAAAATCAGGTGTTCATAGGTTTGTGGGTTAAAGTCAGGGTCTTCTATTCTATTCCATTGGTCAACTTCTCTGTTTTTATGCCAGTACCAAGCCGTTTTCAGTACTGTAGCTCTGTAATAGAGTTTGAAGTCAGGGATGGTAATGCCTCCAGACAATCCTTTATTGTATAAGATTGTTTTGGCTATCCTGGGTTTTTTGTTTTTCCATATAAAGTTGATTATTGTCTTCTCCAGATCTGTGAAGAAACCTGGAAACAACCTAGATGTCCTTCAATGGAAGAATGGATGAAGAAAGTATGGAATATATACATATTAGAGTACTACTCAGCAGTAAAAAACAATGACTTCTTGAATTTTGCATACAAATGGACGGAAATTGAAAACACTATCCTGAGTGAGGTAAGCCAGACCCAAAAAGAGGAACATGGGATGTACTCACTCATATTTGGTTTCTAGCCATAAATAAAGGACATTGAGACTATAATTAGTGACTCTAGAGAAGCTAAATAAGAAGGTGAACCCAAAGAAAAACATATAAGCATCCCCCTGAATATTAACCTTCATCAGGCGATGAAAGAAGACAGAGACAGAGACCAACAATGGAGCACTGGACTGAAGTCTCACGATCCAAAGGAGGAGCAGAAGGAGAGTGAGCACGAGCAAGGAACTCAGGACCGCGAGGGGTGCACCCACACACTGAGGCAATGGGGATGATCTATCGGGAACTCAACTCACCAAGGCCAGCTGGCCGGGGACTGAAAAAGCATGGGACAAAACCGGTCTCGCTGAACATAATGGACAATGAGGACTACTGAGAACTGAAGAACAATGGCAATGGGTTCTTGATCCTATTCCATGTAATGGCTTTGTGGGAGCCCAGATAGTTTGGATGCTCACCTTAATAGACCTGGATGGAGGTGGGTGGTCCTTGGACCTCCCACAGGGCAGAGAAACCTGCTTACTCTTTGGGCTGAGGAGGAAGGAAGACTTGATTGGGGGAGGGGGAGGGAATGGGAGGTGGTGGCGGGGAAGAGGCAGAAATCTTTAATAATTAAATTAATTAATTAATAAAAAAAATCAGCAAGAAAAAAAAAATCAAAAAAAAAACTGATGCGGATGTATTCTTTGGAGATTAATAATACAGTCTAGAGAAATTGTCATTTTAAATCAGAATTTGGTATTAGCACATTTTAGCCATTTGAAAATTATTTTTTAAGCCCAGAAGTTCTCTTCATATTTTTGACACTCTTTTAGACAGCTATGACAAAACACCACAAACAAAGTGACTTATAAATAACAGACATTTCTTCCTCCATTTCTAGAGGTTTAGAAGGCCACGGTTAAGGTGTTAGCATATTTGGTATCTAACAAGATCTTGTTTTCTTGTTCACAAATGTAACTTCTTGTCTTCCCACATGGTAGAGGTACAAGTAAACTTCCTCAGGCCTGAGAGGAAGAATAACAACTGGAGGATGAGAGCAAGATATTCATACCACAGCAATACCCAATAGAAAAAATGCATATTAATTAATTTACTGAAATGGATGTATTAAAGGCTTCATAGTGGAAAGATTTGTAATAAGCCAGTGGCAGAATATATATATATATATATATATATATATATATATATATATATATATATATATATACACATATATATACATATATATATGTATATATTGATAGTTTGTCAAGTAACTAAATTGCAGTGATGTCACATAATGCTACATTGCATACCAATTAAAATGAACAAAAATACATGCAATGGTATGTAAATCACATAATGATTTACAGACTAAAGATTTTTCTGTTTGTTTTTGTGCTGGATATGAACCAAAGCCTCATTCATGATAGGCAACCATACTACCATGGAGCTACATCCCTGGGTACAATATCAGATTGAACAAAGCAATATCAAAGAAAACACTGAAAGAAGAGTATACATGGCTGACTGTGTTGGCATGGAAATTGTTTTCATGAATATGTTCATTTTTAACAAAAAGATAAGGAAAGAACTTGCTCTTCACCATTCCATTTTATCTCCTCCTCTTTACTGTATTCCTTCTCAAATTATAATTCTCTTATTTCAGAGATATTTTTAGTTTCTTTCACATTCTGTACATATTCTCAGTAGAGACACTAATATATTTTGTTCTGGAATCTGTTTTAAAACAAATTTATATGTCAAAAGACCTTGAACAATAAAAATGGCAATACCTGCTAGGGGAGAAGAGTTATTCATTCATGGTTAAGAAGAATGAAGAGAAAGACAAGTGCAGCAATGTCTTACCTATACTCCTAACTCTATAGGAGACTGAGGTATGGATCATGATTTCTTGAATTCAACACTTTGAGGCCAGCTTAGGAAAGATAATAGCTAAGTATAAGTTTTAATTTTTCTGTCACAAACCCACTATATGTGGCACATCCATCTCGAATACACAATCTTGTTTACAGGAGTCTTAAAATGGCAAAGACCTTTATTGCAGACATAATGTTCATAAAACTTGCTTTGTATAAGTAACAAAGTCATTTTCATCTGATTCAGAAACTTGTTAACATCAATGTCCATGAAAACAAACTAGCAATTACTGTGCTAGCTGTCCTAGTTAGAGTTACTATTGCTGTGATAAAACACAAAGATCAAAGCAATTTGGGGAGGAAATGGATTATAAGGTTTACAGTACCTCATGACTATTCATCATTAAAGAGAGACAGGAAAGGAACTCCAACAGGGCATGAACCTGGAGGCAGGAGCTGATGGAAAAGCCATGGATGAATGCTGCTTGCTGGCTTGTGCCTCATGGTTTGTTCAGCTTACTGATAGTACCCAGGGCCACTGGCCCAGAGGTAGCACCACCCCCAATGGGCTGGGCCCTCCTCTATCAATCACTAATTAAAAGAATGCCCTATAGGCTTGCAAATAGCTGATCTTCTGGAAGCATTTTCATAATCAAGTTTTCCCTTTCTCAGATAACTTTACCTGGTGTCAAGTTGATAGAAAACTAGCCAGCACGCTAGCTTTCAAGTAGGTTAAACCTCCAAAGCTCTGATATTCTGCAACCCTTTTCTACCCTAGAAATTCATGTTTCATTAAATTACTGTTTTAGCCTCACTGTGTTAGATAGGTCTCACTATCACAATGAATCAATTCTTCATAGTAACAAATTAAAATATTGAAATATATAATAATACTTACTGAGCACACACTGTATATGAGACTATCAGAAAAATGTGTATACATAAGAATTATCCTTTCCTTCAGCTTATATGTGAGAAAACTGGTATGCAAAGGAAAAATAACTTCATCACCCAACATGACTGACTTGGAATTTAAACTCAGTTGCTCAAAGCTCATGCTCTTGAATCTGCAGTCTTATTCAGAGGCCAAAAACATTTGACAACATTGGGGAGAACTTTGTGTCTCAATTATTTAAGGTGGTATAACTAGTTAAAATAATTAATTAAACAGCTGTTTAAAATAACAAATCCAAATGAAATAATTGTTATTAAGGCCATTTGTGGAAGCATTATAACTTTACTGTTAAGAAATGTGTGTGTGTGTACTCTGTGTCTGTGTGTGTATTCACCAAACATTGGTTTGGAAATATATTTTTATATAGAAATAGTCATCTCTAGTAGTTTGTCATTACAGTTTGGACTCTCTAATCAAAAGGCTGGTACTTTTACCAGTCTAACTTTTACATTGAAAAGTCTTTCCTTTTGGGGCTAAACCAAGAAACACATTAGATGAAATAGACCATGATGGGCAACTAAGTGTTCTTTTTTTGTATTTAGTAATTTAGTATAACTAAGATGCAAAGCACAATTTTTCTTTGAAAAAAAAGCATGTTTTATTTCTTTTTTTATAAATTTATTTTTTATTGAAAATTTCCACCTCCTTCCCTGCTCGCACTTCCCTCTCCCCTCCCCCTCCCTCTCCAGTCCAAGGAGCAGTCAGGATTCCCTACCCTATAGAAAATCCAAGGTCCTCTCTGTTTTCCCCAGGTCCAGGAAGGTAAGCATCCAAACAGACTAGGCTCCCACAAAGCCCGTCCATGCAGTAGAATCAAAACCCAGCGCCATTGTCCTTGGCTTCTCCGTCAGCCTCCACCATCAGCCACATTCAGAGAGTCTGGTTTGATCACATGCTCCATCAGTTCCAGTCCAACTGGCCTTGGTGAGTTCCCATTAGATCAGCTCCACCATCACAGTGGGTGGACACACCCCTCGCAGTCCTGCCTTCCTTGCTCATGTTCTTCCTCCTTCTGCTCTTCATATGGACCTTGGGAGCTCAGTCCAGTGCTCCAATGTGGGTCTCTGTCTCTATCTCCATCTATCGCCAGATGAAGGTTCTATGGTGATATGAAAGATCTTCATCAGTGCGGTTATAGGATAAGGCCAGTTCAGGCACCCTCTCCTCTGCTGCCCAAGGAACAAGCTGATTGGGATGGAGAAGGGAGCAGGGAAGTAGATATTTTAATTAAGGGAGCCATTTTAATGTTGGCAAGAGCCTTGACTCTGGAGGGGTTCCCAGGTGTCCAAGGAGATGTCCCCAGCATGTTTTATTTCTTATGTTTCAGTTTCATTTATTTTCATTAATAACTTTTTTTAAAAAAAGTAAAATAGGGGTAAAAAGATATTTTTTTGTTTTGTTTGTCATTTGATGATCCAGAGCTGATATTAGGCATATTGCATAATTTTGTATTTGGAAATTAAATACAGTGAGCAGTGAATTTCTTTCAGTGAAAGAAAATCGATCTGATGAAATATTGCAACATGTTTTCAGTGGCTTGGGAAGAATGTGGTTTTCACAGTCCTCAGCTGGAATCAGCTAAGATAGAATCTACCAGCAGTTTAATTCTTGCATGTAAGATATATGTTTTCGAAAGTCTGTGAGTAAACACACTGCAGCTTTCAGAAATAAACCCCCAAATTTACTATTGAATTGATGAACACATACTAAGAAGCCAAAGCTATTTTTGTATATGTAATACAATATGAAATAAGACAAAGCCAGGCAGTAACAGAAGCCTCCTCCTTGCTTTCTTTCCAGGCCCTGCTGCTTGCCAGATTTAGTTAGCCCAGAGAAGCGAAACAATCAGGGTTATGTGGAGAATCACAAAAACAATACATATTTTCAAGATGCAGCCTGGCTTCATGAAAACCGAAAGTGCCTGAGCAGTGGAAAATCAAAACTGAAAACAGCAGCTTATCTTTTTCTCCCCTCCTCACCTCCATGAGTATCTGTATCTTCTTTTTTCTTTTATAAGATTACTGTTTAATACATAATCCTGGTTTATGAGCTATTCATTTTTCTCACTTGTTTTTCTATTGAAATGTCTCTAATTTTTTAGTAATGATTCATATTTATTTTAGGAACATAGTCAACCCAGGCTGGTAGAGTAGGCGTGAATACCAAAATGCTCCAGAGGCTGTCAGGATTGCAGATTCAAACTGTGCCTGTTTGCAAAGAGTTCAATGCCAGTATGAGCTAGTTAATGAGATGTGCCCAGGAAAAGACCACGTGTTTTAGAAACATACATGATTTTGACAGCATATATTTGCTATTTCATTTAGTGCTCTGGAAGAAGGTTACAATCTTGAAATAAGTCTGAGCACCCTGAGACTTTCATGCTTTCAACAACGTTCTATTAGCCATGTAGAAAGATGTTCAGTCATCTTCAGTATTCCACTCATCCCAATTGCAGACATCAGGCATATGAATAATGAAGTCACACTACGGATTCTGCTTCCGCAGATGCATTATGGAGAACAAGAAACACATTTGATAATCAGAGATAATACCTAAGGTACAAGAACCCAACTGATCTATTCCAGACCACTCTAGCCATTCAAATCATCTATCTGAGATTCTAGCCATTGTGAAATAAAATGCTTGTTTGCAGGAGATTGAAGACAAATGGAGATTAGATAAAGTTAGTGTCAGAAAGAGAACTAGAGCTTTTCTTTCACTAGTAGGTAATAGATTTTATATAGATACATCTATTTGTTTGAAAATATCCCTCATAGGCTCCTATGTTTGAATGCTTGCTCCTTAATTGGTGAATAATTTGAGAAAGATTAGAAGGATTGGGAGTGTGTCCTTGTTGCAGTAGATGGTGTCACTAGGGTGGGTTTTGAGGTTTCAAAAACCCACATCACTTCTCTCTGCCTGCTGCCTGTGGATCAAGATAAAAAGCTCTCAACTACTACTCCCGTGTCATGCCTGTCTACTTTCCACTATAATGATAATAGACCAACCCTCTGAAACCATAAGCAAGTGCCCAGTTAAATGCTTTCTTTGATATGCATTGCCTTGGTCATGGTGTCTCTTCACAACAATAGAGCAGTAATTACGACAATGCATAAAATATGTTTACAGATGCTATGGAAGTAGGAATGAAGCTGGGCAGTGGCGGTGGTGGTGACGCACACCTTTATTCCCAGCACTCGGGAAGCAGAGGCAGGTGGATCTCTGTGAGTTCGAGGCTAGCCTTGGCTACAGAGCGAGTTCCTGGACAGGCTCCAAAGCTACACAGAGAAACACTGTCTTGAAAAACCAAAAAAGAAAAAAGAAAAGAAAGTAGAAATGAAACTGTTGATGGAGAAAAGGGGAACTAACAAGAGTGGGCAAGCAAGGAGAGTGTAGCAGGTATCAGGAGGATGTGCTCAAAGTACATTCTATGCTTGCATGAAAATGGCCTTAGGTAGCCTACTATACCATAATAAAATAAGTACAGAAGAAAATGATATGTCTTTGGTGGTCACTAGGTAAATTCTTGATGAAAAATATGCAATGTTCGCTGTCTGATGTCAGTAGATTTTAAATGAATTAATTGAACATGGAATAAGACTCTGAAGCACTGGAATATGTGCTGGAGAAAAAGCACCCTGGGAAAGGAAAATACATGAGTCAGACTAATAAATGCAGAATATACATAGAGGATCCAGTGGTAAATGAAACAACTATACTAACAAAGAGGAAGAAATGTTTTAGGGTAAGTGTGGTGGATAATGTTTTCCGGTAAGTTGCTCTTTATTCTTTATTGGGTATATAAAGAAAATAAGAATTTTCTTAGTTTAGTTCAATGGTTCTCTACCTGTTGGCTGTGATCCTTTGGCAGTTGAATGACCCTTTCACAAGGGTTGCATGTCAAATATCTGCATGTCAGATATTTGTATTCATAACAGCTGCAAAATTACAGTTATTAAGTAGCAATGAATTAATGTTATGCTGGGTGTTCAACACAACATGGGGAACTGCATTAAAGAACTGCAGCATTAGGAAGGTTGAGAATCACTGGTATAGTTACATGTTATAAAGATCTGCAATACTAGAAAGAAACATTTTCTATGACCTATGACTGTTTAAGTCTGAAGAGTTTGAAGATGTGGAACCTAAATGGACGCAGGAACAAACTCATATTGCTTTTGGAAAGAAATCAGATAGATGGGAAATAGAATGATCTCCTGAATATTCAGCTACGATGTATATTTAATTTGTCTTTTAAGTACATACAATCTCTATATGATATCCTAAGCTTATGCATGTGCACATACTCACATACACACATACACACTGAAGGTTGAACTCCAGGCACACTAAGCAAAGTACTTTACCATCAAACTATACCCCTAAACCTAGAATAGGTATTAATGCAACTTAGAAGTATAAACTATGTAAGATCTTATAATCCTGGAACAGATATTTTTGAATAAGTGTTAGAAAGAAATAAGAACACATTGCAATCATTATCCCTGTATAGCCTTAGAAAGAAATGAAGAAAGAAAGAAAGAAATGTATTCACTGACTATAGAAAGAAACAATTGTTACATTGTCATTGGGGCAAAGCTATGGGAAAATGACAATAGAACAGTTGACATTTCACTATATCCTATTTCTTTCATTTACCAACCCTATAGTTTCCTTTGAAGCATAAATAGAATGATGTGTTGATTAAAGAAAACCATATGATAGTTATTATATTCCAACTGTCCCAACTGTGAATAACAGCACAAAAATTACAGAACACAAATGTATGAGTGCATATTGACTTTTGCTGTCAATGTCTTATATGATAGGTTATTTTATAAAGCTGGTATCTTGTACTGTAGTAAATAAAACTTTCTGAACCACAAAGAGTATATTCTTATTCCTAGTGACACATAACTTCAGGTACCTTTAGAGGAAAGAACATACTGAGTTCAATAATAAAATGTTTATTATAGTACTGAATGTGAAAATGCCTCAGCCATAGTATTAAAAATGCATGGTGAGAATCCATTGGCCCTTCAGTAGAGTGATAATAAATAAATAAATAAAGCCCAGAGGCAGAAAAGCTCAACCACATTATATAGTCAAGATACAGCCAAAAATGATTCATAAAATAAAAAGTTCACAGTTAAACTCCAATTTTACAGACATCTTCTCCTCTGAAAATTCCATTCCTTTTCTTTGATCAAATTACACATTTAGACACCAAGAAAAATCTCTTATTTTATTTTTATTATTTTTATTGTGATTAATGTAGATTTTGTGTTTAGTTCATTTTGAGTTATGACAATAGTTATGTCTTGACACAACTTTTCAAGCATGTATTTTATAGTTTTCCTGTTAATGTAAAAATATCTAGAAAACACACAGTATGCTTGATGTCAAACACTAGTAGGTAAGGATGTATAGAAAGAATCTTGATACTGTAATACTTAGTGTAAGATTTGAAAATAGCAACGTCTATGTTGCTAATGGTAATAGCATGACAAGTTGTGAATAGGTTTGCATTTCAAATGAAACAGATACTATGATGTAAAGTAAAAAAGAAAAATGTATATTTTTTCCAATTGAAAAAGAAAAAAATGAAAATTTCCTCAGCTATGTTTTATTAAATATGCTGTTACATTATAATAGTCTACAAACCTGTATTTGTTGAGATCCATTTCTCACTGTTGTGAAGAATTGTCAAAACATATCAGTGAAGCCTCTACATAGGAAGATTTTATTTTTGCATGAAAACATGGAACAATTTCATGGCCTTAGCATGTTTGTATGTTCAACTCTACTCATAGCGTATTGTACATTTAATCTCCACATCCCTGTTTTTTCAATGATTTAGTAAAGAAGGTGTCAAACTAGGGCCTGGGGCTAAATCTAGTCAGAGTTTGTTTTATAACTAATAACGTTTTCTTTTTACATTTTTAAAAGATTTTAAAAATAAAAACAAGGAAAGGCAACCCACTGACTGGTAGAAGATCTTCACCAACCCTGCAACAGACAAAGGTCTGATCTCCAAAATATATAAAGAACTCAAGAAACTAGATTTTAAATGTTAATTAACCCAATTAAAAATGGGGCACTGAACTGAACAGAGAATTCTCAACAGAAGAAATACAAATGGCCAAAAGACACTTAAGGTCATGCTCAACCTCCTTAGTGATAAGGGAAATGCAAATTAAAACAACTTTGAGATACCATCTTACACCTGTCAGAATGGCTAAAATAAAAAACACCAATGATAGCCTTTGCTGGAAAGGTTGTGTAGGAAAGGGCACACTCATCCATTACTGGTGGGAATGCAAACTTGTGCAACCACTTTGGAAATCAGTGTGGCGATTTCTCAGGAAATTTGGGATCAACCTACCCCAAGATCCAGTAATACCACTCTTGGGAATATACCCAAGACATGCCCTATCATATGGCAAAAGCATTAGTTCAACTGTGTTCATAGCAGCATTGTTTGTAATAGCCAGAACCTGGAAACAACCTAGATGCCCTTCAATGGAAGAATGGATGAAGAAAGTGTGGAATATATACACATTAGAGTACTACTCAGTGGTAAAAAACAATGACATCGTGAATTTTGCATGCAAATGGATAGAAATAGAAAACACTATCCTGAGTGAGGTATCCCAGACCCAAAACGATGAACATGGGATATACTCACTCATAATTGGTTTCTAGCCATAAATAAAGGGCATTGAGCCTACAATTTGTGATCTTAGAGAATCTAAATAAGAAGGTGAACCCAAAGAAAAACAAATAATCATCCTCCTGGATATTGGAAGTAGACAAGATTGCCAGGCAAAAATTGGGAACTTGGGGGTGGGTTGGGATGGGAGTAAGGGGAAATGGGGAGAGAAAAGTGAGAAGGGGAGGATGGGGGGAGCTTGGGGGAGTGGGATGGTTGGGATATAGGAAGGGTGGATACGGGAGCAGAGAAATATATATCCTAATTAAGGGAGCCATCTTAGGGTTGGCAAGAGACTTGACTCTAGGGGGGCTTGCAGGTGTCCAGGGGGATGTCCCCAGCTAGTACCTTGGGCAACTGAGGAGAGGGAACCTGAAATGACCCTATCCTATAGCCATACTAATGAATATCTTGCATATCACCTTAGAACCTTCATCTGGCGATGGATCGAGATAGAGACAGAGACTCAATTTGGAGCAACTGACTGAGCTCTTAAGGTCCAAATGAGGAGCAGAAGGAGGGACAACATGAGCAAGGAAGTCAGGACCACGAGGGGTGCACCCACCCACTGTGACAGTGGAACTGATCTATTGGAAGCTCACCAAGGCCAGCTGGACTGGGACTGAATAAGCATGGGATGAAACCGGACTCTCTGAACATGGCCGACAATGAAGGCTGATGAGAAGCCAAGGACAATGGCACAAGGTTTCAATCCTAATACATGAACTGGCTTTGTGGGAGCCTAGCCTGTTTGGATGCTCACCTTCCTGGACCTAGATAAAAGTGGGAGGACCTTGGACTTCCTGCAGGGCAGGGAATTTGGACTGCTCTTCAGTACCTAGAGGGAGGGGGAATGGAGTGGGGGAGGGGGAGAGGAGTGGGGGGAGGAGGAGAGGAGTTGGGAGAGGGGGAGAGGAGTGGGTGGAGGGGGCGATGTGTGGGAGGAGGGGGAGGGAAATGGGAAACAGGGAGGAGGCGGAAATTTTAATTAAAAAAATAAAATAAAGAAAAAAAAGATAGTAACTCACAAATTCTAAAATATTTACTATCTATTGCTACACAAAAAGTTTGTTGACCCTGAATTTAGAGTAACCCATAAACCATGAAGCTCTGCTAATTTTGAGAGATAGTAACTAGAGTCAGTGTTAAACCAAGTGCAGGATGATTTCCAACTAGACTGGTCAAAGCCTGGATAAAGATATCTCAGATTTTCTACTGACTTGTTCTACATGCAGTTTCATCAGTCAATGTCCCATGTAGCTGTATAAGTATCAATCCTCTATAATATTGCTGGCTATTCAAGTCAAAGAACTAATCCTACGTTCCACTCACCACATGCTGTCAGCAAAAAGTTGCCAGAATTGCAGCATTCCTTGTACACAAGGTGCCTATAATGACCTTCAGCAGCTTAGTGGCATTTATACTATATTGCAAGTCTGCAACTGATTACATCAGTACTGATTCCAGCTGTCAATGAATCCCACAAAAAAAAAAAAAAGAATATATTTCCCAAGAATTCTGTTGGAGGAGGTCACTTGTTTGTTTCCCGGCTGCCCAGAAGCTCAGACCCAAAATAACCACACAGAAACTGTATTTATTAAATCACTTCTTGGCCCATTAGCTATAGTTTCTTATTGGATAGCTCTTACATTTCAATTTAGCCTATTTCTATTAATCTATGTATTCCCACGAGGTTGTGGCTTACTGGGTAAAGTACCAGCATCTGTCTCCTGCAGGGCTACATGGCTTCTCCCTGACTGCACCTCCTTTCTCCCAGCATTCAGTTTAGTTTTCCCTGCCTAGCTCTACTTTGCCCTATCAACAGGCCAAGGCAGTTGATTTTTTTATTCACCAATGTTATTCACAGCATGTAGAGGGGAATCCCACATCAGAAATCTTCTGTTTTTGATCCATCAATCTGACTTTTCTTAAACTTTGGGATATACCCACTGTATATAAAAATAAATTTCATAAATATATTTCACTCAGGTATGTCATTATATACTTTGAACATACATACTCCTAATATCTTTCCTATTCTCTTGTCACCTATCCTGTATTAATCTCTTCCTTTTCCCAGAGCATCAATTCTACTTTTCTTTTATATATACACACACATAAATTATATCAATATATATATATGATTATATATATATGCGCCCTTTATCTGCATATTAAAGCAAATATCATATTCACTATTTTAAGTCTGATTTATGTAAGTTAATATGATCATTTTCTGTTGTGAGAATTTGGTCTGATACTCAATAGTATAGGGCAGATTGGCACAATGGGCGTGGTCTTCTCTGGAGAGACATGACCCGATAGAACCCATGGGAAATGGTCCACGTTTTCTCTTGGACTGTGAAGGGCTTGCAGAAGCCAGAGGTTGGTGACCTTCTCTAGACCTTCCTCATCTCCTTTGTAAACAAAGAGCTGACAACAGCTGGATCAACAGCAGCATCCATTGATTCATTTCTACATCGTGAGGGCACTGCATTGAATAATCCTGAATTTATCCCAGACCTCCATCCCTGCATTATTCTGCTGCATCTATTTACTGCAAATTATTGTAATTTCTGTTTATCTTTTTAAAAACATAATTCATTATTTATTCTTTGGGAATTTCACATCACATACCCCTGTCCTGCTCATCTTATAGTCCCTCTATATCTGTCCTTCACCCCTGCAGCATTGCTCCCAAATTAATTAAAAGCAAAACAAATAAACAAGCAAACAAAAAACACCTTGCCCTGCTGTCTTTCCATCTCTTCATTCATCCTAGTGGCATTGAGAGCTACAGTGTGTCACGCAGGATACTCTTTTCTCTAATTAGTCCCACCCACAAATGCTCTTTGTAATGACTCATTGGTCTGGTTCAAGGTTGCTGGCACACTGTCATTACTGGACCCTTACCAAAACTTCTCTCGAATATCCTTCTGTTGCCCCGAGATACGGAGATCCAGCAGTTGCTCAATGGGACCATTCCTTCACTCACTCTAGCCAGTAATAAATGGGATAGATTTTAGGGAGGGCCAAGCCCAAGGCCCAGAATATGGGTCTTGGTGGTAGCTGAACTGGTTGATCTGGGCCACTGGAACTTCCCCCTCAGGTGAAGGACAGAACCAGTTGTCCCAGGTCAATGCCATCAGGTCCAGCTCTCTCTTACTTGTGAAGGGTGGGGCCATCTCTCCCAAGAGCTGGGGTCAACTCTCCCATGGGAAACAGGACCAGCTCTCCTGTGACAGTGTCCAGCAAGGGGCAATGTCAGATATCCCAGGGTCAGTGAGTAGTAGGGCTTCCTCAGCATGGCCCTTGGATTTCAACCTGCATGGTTCCTATTACCCCTATGCTAACATAGGCCATGAACATCATCACCGATCCCAGCTGCAGCATTAAAACAAATCCAGGCATGACCTGTGTAGCAGCTCAGATCTAGACATCATTATGACTCTGGGGACATCACAGGCCACCCAGATCAGTATGGCCCTGGCAGCAGCAAAGTCCTCAGAAACCAGCATGGTCACCTGTAGCTGTCTAGACCCCAGGCATCCATTCAACCCCTGGTGGCAACATGAGTCATGGATATCAACACAGACCCTGGCTGATTCTGGGCCATGGTACTAGACATGGCTTTTGGTAGAACCCCTACTTGACTGTCACCATGGTCTCATGTGGCAGTATAGCCCCCCCCATGTCAGTATGGACCCAGTGGTAGCACAACCCTCAGATATCATCATGGCCACAAGTCGCAGTCCAGATCCAGGACATCTGTGTGGCCTTTGATGGTACCATGGGCCATGGGAGTCAAAAAAGAACCTGGCTGAGGGAGTATCATGGACACAGACATGGTTCTCAATAGTAGCCCAGACTTGGATGTCACTATGGCCCGAGGTACACAGCATGGGCCACTCAGGTAGGCATTGCCCCAGAGGTACCATGGTCCTCAGGCATCAACACTGTCCCAGGTGGAAGCCAATGCCCCTGGCATCAGCATTGCTTTTGATGATTTCAGGAGCCATGGACACCAACACAGACCCTGGGTGAAATAGGGCCATGAACTCAGACATAGTCTTCAGCAGTAGCCCTGGCCCAAAAGACACCATGGCCCCAGGTGGCAGCATAGTCAGATTGGGATGTTTTCCTTAGCAGTGAGACCCTCAGACACCAACATAGTCCCAAGTGGTGGCTCAGACACCTAGTATCAGCATAGCCTTCGATGGTATCAGGAGCTACAGATATCAACACAGACTCTGGCTGCAGTAGGTCCACAAACCCTGGCATGGGACTCAGCTGCATCCCTAGCCTGGATGTCACCATGGCACCTTTTGGCAGTAAAGATCACTAAGATCTATATGACTATATCTGCACCCTGACCCCCACCTGGCTTCAGGTGATGGCCCAGACCCCAGGTATTTTCATGACCTTTGGCGGTATCAGGAGTCATGGATAACAACAGAGACCCTAGCTGTGGTAGGGCCATGGACACAGATATGACCCTAGCAGCAGCCTGGGCCAAGATTTCATTCTGTCTCCCAGTGGCAGCATAGGCTACTCAAATCAACATGGCTCTGGAAGTGGCACAGTCCTTCCTCAGGAACCAAAATGGTCACAGGTGTCAGTCCAGACACAGGGAAACTCGTGGTCTTGGTGTCAACATGGATCATGGATGTCAGCATAGACTCCAGCTGTGGTAGGCCTATGTACCCAGATATGCCCCTAAGCAGTTGCCCTGGCTTGGATACCCTGGTCTTGGATTGGTAAGCAGCCCACCAAAATTAGCCCATTCTTCAAGACTTTCAGTTCTTCAGAACTGCCTGTTACCACAACACACAAACCATCCTGCTTCTCTTTTTCTTCCCTTTACCTACCATACCCTCTTCCTCATCATAATGGCAACCAACTTGCAGTACTAGGCCAGCCTATGGATGCTTTAGGCAGCTTGGACTGCCCCTTGGGTGTTTTACAGATGTTTGAGTTGCATGGCATCAGGTGGGTCTGTGGGTGCTTCAGGCAAGTTGGGCCATGAGTAACCAGGCTACCCTGTAGTTGCCTTTCATCTACCTGAGCCACAAGTCCTCTGTTTATCTTTTGATGAGTATCGAGGCTATTTCCATACCTTGGGTATTGTCAATAGTGCAATAAACAATGATGTGGAAGTGTCTCTATGGTATTCTGACTTAGACTACAGGTATGTAGCCAGAAGTGATATAGCAGGATTTTATTACTGTTATTTGCTGTTTTCTAAGGTGCTTCCATCCTGATCCCATTTGACTGTACACGTTTGTATTCTTACCAGCAGTGTATAATGCTGTGGGACAATGGTCTATACCCTGTCAATTGTATTTTCATAAAACGCTGATTGGCCCATAACTAGGCAGGAAGTATAGGCAAGGCAACGAGAATTCTGGGAAGAGGAAAGATTCAGTCTGCAGTCGTCAACCAGACACGGAGGAGGCCAGACACAAAACAAGTAAGATGTGACTGCCTTGCTGAAAAAAAGTGCCAAGCCACATGGTTAACAAAGACAAGAATTATATGCTAATATAAGTTATAAGAGTTAATAAGAACCCTGAACTGGTGTGGGAGAATTGTCTGTATTCTGTCAATCATGTTATAAATAAAAGCTGATTGGCCAGGCGGAAATATAGGAGGGAAAACCAGAGAGGAAGTAGAAATGATGTAATGAGAACAGGAGAATTCTGGGGAAAAGGAAGTTTATTACTCCCACTCCTGCCCAGATCACTGAAACAGCAGGATGTGATCTGCCCCACTGAAAAAAGGTACTGAGCCACATGGCTAACATAGATCAGAAAATTGGGTTAATCAAGATGCGAGAGTTAGCCAGTGAGAGGCTAGAGCTAATGGGCCAATCAGCTTATAATCTATGGAGACCTAAGTGTGATTTTCTATGGGGTTAAACAGTTGTGGGGTACTGAGTAGGACAAAAACCCCAACAACAAACAAGCCAGTCCGTTCATGTTACACTGAACTACTTAGGCCAATCAGTTTATGATTAATGTAGACCTCTGTGTGATTCTTTGGAACTGAATGGCTGCAGAACCTGGTAGGACAGAAACTGCAGTCAACAGTATAAGGGTAACTGTTTCATTATACTTTCTCCAGCATGTGTTGCTGTTTGGTTTATTGATAGCAGTTGAGATTAGGATGAGATGAAGTCTAAAGCAACTTTACGATGCATTCCCTTGATGGATAAAGATATTGAATGCCTTTTCAGGCATTTACAGTTCTTCATTTGAAAGGTACCTATTTAAATCATTAATGTATTTAGTAAATAAAAATTTTAACATTTTGTTATTTTAAGGGTCTAGATGTTGGGCTGAAGAGATGGCTTAGCAGGTAAGAGCACTAAATGCTCTTCCAGGGTAGCTGGGTTCAACTCCCAGCACCCACATTGCAATTCACAACTGTTTGTATCTCCAGTTCCAGGGGATCTGACACACTCACACAGACATACATGCAGGCAAGACACCAATGCACATAAAATAAAAATAAATGAATTATTTATTAAACACGATTTTGATGTTAATTTCTTGCCTGATGTATAGCTCATAAAAGTTTTCTCCCATTTTGTAAGCTGTCTCTTCACACTACTGATAGTTTCCTTGCTGTGCAAAAGCTTCATACTTTAATGAAATCCCATCCATCAATTTTGGGGTTCATTTTCCAAAAGTCCTTGCTTATGTCCATATTTTGAAAAAATTCTCAATCCTTTGTTTGAAAAGTTTCAGACTTAGGTCTTACAGTAATGTCTATGGTGAACTTGTAGTTGAATTTTGTATATAATGGCAGAGAGTGTTAGTTTCATTAGTCTACCTGTAGATATTCAGTTTTTCCAGCACTATTTGTTGAAAAGGTTGTATTTTCTCTATTGTGTATCTGGAGCATATTTTAAAAAGCCAGGTGACCATAAACTATAAGTTTATTTCAAAGTTTTCCATTCTAATTCATCATTTAAAAAAATAATATTATGCCAGTACAATGCTTGCTTTCCTACTATGGTTCTGAAGCATAATTTGAAATCAGGTATAGGGATACCTCCAGCATCGTTCCATTTGCTCAGGATTTGTATGACTATTTGGGCTCATTTGAGCTTTCATAGGAATTTTAAAACTGAGAAAACCTTTGATTCAACATTGCAAGTGGAATTTGCAATGCATAATCAGTCATTAGGTTGATGTTCTTCATAGGTCTCTGCATAAGTGATGTTTGATTTCTGTCTTAAAACACATTTTTTACAAGAGTTCACACTTGTGTGTGTATGTGTGTGTTCAATTCTCTATATTTCACCAGCACAGATATTTCTGGATTACTTACCTTGCTATTTTGGGGGACATGGCAAAGTGCTTCTATTGCTACCAACAAAGAATGATACAAGTGGAGCACACAAAAAGCAGAAAAAATGTCTTGTAGCTTTAAGGAGGGTGATAAGTAGGAATTACTAAAATACCAATATTTGCTGTCATAGAAGCCCACAGATTGTTTTTGAGAGACATATTCAATTGCTTAGACTGAAATCACCTTTTTTATCTGGATAGATTCCCTGAATTCATCTAGGAATCTATCAGGCATTTGACCAGATATGATTTGAATGCAATCATGTTACACTTCCCCATGAAGATGTAAAAAGTGTCTTTGATAACAAAATGTTAAAAAGAATGCCAGACTAATGATAAGTACCAAATATTTGTGCATGTCTTAATGAATAATGCAGAGAATACCTGCCTGAATCAAGTGATAGTGATGATAACAATAGTGATATTAATATGTATAAACTTCTTATTCTGAGGTGATTGTGTATTAATTTTAGTAGGCAGTTATCTTGGATGAACTAAAATTTCAAACTATCATTCATATGAAGAAGATGAAATATGTTTTTACTACCTTTGTTGGGGCATTTGGACATGCCTTGCACATCTGTAGCCCATCCAATGCTATGGACAGACTATATGTAAAATCTGGATAGTCTTTCAATTGAATTTCTTCTCTCTGATATTTCTCCAGGCTCACTGACTCAAGTATGTGATATCTTCAGAAATAATCTTACTATTAAGTTCTGGAGGGTAATCAAGGGCAATAGCATAGCCCATAGCATTTGGCGGGAGGAGAGAGGTTATGGGATCTCTAGGTCCAAACACTGCAAAAGAGATAACTTATTTCTGATCTTCTTATTTGTTAGCCTATGGTGTTTATAGAGCTCTAATTACCCTATTATAGGGCAACTTCATTTTATAAGGGCAACACAGATTATGTTTAGTGAGTGTTTTAATCTGCTTTCTATTGCTGCGGCAAACATTATGACCAAAAGCAACTTGAGGAAGTAAGGGTTTATTTGGACTTACATGTCCTGATCACAGTTTATCATCATTCTGGACCACCTATCCGGAAGTAGTACTTCCCACAGTGGCTTGTGGCTCTCCACCTCAATCATTAATCAAGGAAACGTCCCTTAGACATGTGTTAAAGAATATTCTTTTACACTGTTTGAAGATATGTTACTACAATTGGTTTAATAAAGACTTGAATTGCCAATAGTTAGGCAGAAAAGTTAGGCAGGACTTCTAGCTAGGGACTGAGAGGTCTTGGGGAAAAAGAAAGGCAGGGTCACCAGTCACAGGAAGGGGAAACAGGATGGGAAATACAGAGCAAAGGTAACTGAACCACTTAAAAGAACATATATTTTAAAATATGGGTTAATTTAAGTTATAAAAACTAGGATCACAAAGATGGAGGGTAAAGAATGGTAGATCTGTGAGGAGTTGGAAGAAGGGACAAATATGATCAAAACAAGTTGTATGAAGTTCTCAATGAACTAATAAAAATATAAGAAAATAAATCAATAAAATTCAAAACTCACTTCTCCATAAAATTAGTTTATAAACTTGCCTCATGCAGAGACAACTGATAAGAACTCTCCTCCTCTCACCTATAAATTTACTGATTGTGCTGTCCTTTGTGTTTCTTATGTCTTCCCTTTGGGGTTGTTAAAACTTTCTAAGTGGATATCTTCCTTCTATTGGAAACATTTTGAAAGGGATGAATTCAGACAGATATGCAAAATTATAGATAAACAGACAGACGTGTCAGCTTAAGTATCTCCTGCTCCCTGTGACTGAATTTGGTGCATATGTGAGAGTTTAATGTTGGAAAAGTATTAAGGACCTGAAAAAAATTCTTTGCTAAGTACGTCAACTGAAAAAGCATAACCTTTGCAGGATTTGCTTGATGTTCATGGTACCTTTGTAATGAAAAGTTTCTTCTCCAAATAATAGCTTTAAATATCTCCATGAACTAAAACCAGCATTTTTTCCTCACTAATATTGGGAACTATGTGTTTTCATTGTTTCTTTCTTTCTTTCTTTCTTTCTTTCTTTCTTTCTTTCTTTCTGTCTTTCTTCCTTTCTTTACTTCTTTCTTCTTTTTTGTTTTACTTTTTCAAGAGAGGGCTTCTTTGTGTAACATCTCTTGTTGTTCTGGAATTCACTTTTTACAGCAGGCTGGCCTCAGATTCACAGATATCCACCTGCCTCTGCCTCCTGAGTACTGGGATTCAATGATTAAAAGCATATTTCATCACCAACTGGCTTCATTTGCTTTTTTTTAAATGTAATCTTTAATTCTTTGTAATGATGTTCTGTCTTGTAGTAGGAGTTAGTTAATTACTGAAAATTGAAGGTGTTAAAACCTCTCAATCTGAGAGAGACTGACAAAAACAGGGAAAAAACACATTTCTGAAGTCTGTTTGGAAGGGTAAGACATATTCAATGGAAGCACTACACCAACTCAAGGATGGGTTGGATACTTTATCTGATGAATAATTTGGTGTAAGTCAAAGGTGATTCTAAAAATATTGGACATCTCTATTTAAAACAAACATTTATTTTTTAGCTTGATGTTCACACTGATTTGGCAAATGTTGCCCTTTGCTTATCCTAAAGGAAGCAGACAGCTTCTCTTTACAAACTTATTGATATATGACATCTTTGTGTGTGTGTCTGAAGGATATATTATTTCATAATAATAGCTACACAACTCCATCAATGCTTGCCAAAGACAGTTTACCTTATGAAAAATTTGGCATATATGTTTCTGAATAAATGGTAATAATTATGATAATAGAGATGTGCTTCACTATTCAATAAAAGACAAGATTTCATTATTACGCCAGTGTTGCATTTTTGGATCAATGTATACAACTAGAGGTACAGAAACTTCATGAAGAACTCTTTTATAAAGGATACTTTCTGTTATGAAATAGAAAATAATAAAATGGATTTTTTAGTTTCCCTTTACTTTCCCTAACTACTTACTGTCAAGTCAGGAAATTGAAGTTCAATCTATCTAAGCTTTCCTATCTGAGAAATATATAAAGCTCTGAAAACAATAACTTTAAAGATACTAGGCTGACAAAACAACTTCTAGTCTGTTAGGTCTATGAAACTAAGGAATTAAAATTACATTGTCAACAAAATATATAAAATTGATCGTTCTTAAGAACCATAAAATACATGAAAATATTCTATACAATATTCATGAACCCTAAATGCAACTGATTTTTTACATGTTCTGTTTCAGATACATTAGACAGAAACTAAAAAATCCAGTCCATTTTCTTATTTTCTGTTTCATTAAATAATGAAGCTAGAACATGGCTTGGTATAACAGCTCAAAGGTGGCTAATGATGTGAGGAACTGAACCAATGTTGATGCTGCTGAAGGTGACGTTTTCTGAATGCCATATTGTAAAATCACATTGTGGATATGGCCTGGTGACTTACTTATTTTAAAAGATTGACTATTTGTAATACATTCTAGAGTTGCCTGTGCTGATTAAAACTTTTGTCTGGGCTGGAGTGGTAACTCAGTTGGTAAATGTTACTACAAAATGTGAGGACCTCAGTTCAGATCTCTAGTTACTGTATAAACTGGTAATGACTGTAGTGATAGTTTGTTTGTAATCTAACAAATAAAGTTTGTCTAAAGATCAGAGTGCAGAGCTAAGCCAGTAGTTAGTCATAGAGGCCAGGCAGTGGTGGCACACACCTTTAATCCCAGCACTCAGGAGGCAGAGACAGACTGATCTCCTTGAGTTCAAGGCCACCCTGGGCTATAGGAGATTGATCCAGTCTGAAAGAAAAAGAGAGCCTGGCAGTGGTGGCTCACACCTATAATCCCAGCACTTGGGAGTCACATGCCTTTAAACCCAGTACTAGGGAGATGAGACAGGAAGGGATATGGCTGGGCAGAGAGAGGAATATAAGGAGATGGGAAGTCAGAGGTAGTCTGAGGATGCAGTCTGGAGATGCAGTTTGAGCATGGAGTCTGACGATTAGTAGAGACAGGATCACCCCTTCAGTCTGAGGATTTGGTGGAGTTCTCTCTGGTGACTGACGGCACTACTAGGCTGATCTCCCAACTTTCACCCCCTATTATCTGACTCTGGGTTTTTATTAATAAGACCAATTAGAATTCGTGCTACAAATGACAACATACACTTGTACTCGCAGTACTGGGAAAGAGAAACAGTAATATCTCAGGGTCTTACCAACCTGCTTGTCTAGCCAATGACTTCTATGTTTTATAAGATACCCTATCTTAAAAAAATAAGTATCAATGAAATAAAATGCTGGTACACACTAAATCTGCAGATTCAATCCTCCACAGGGTCATTATAGTTCAGTTTTATATATTATTTACAATAGATGGCTTGTGTTTTTCTTTTTTTAATCATTTAGAAGTTGTGTGCTTAATTGATAACACTATCAGAAAATCCCCGCTGTTTGCATATTATAGCTCAGCTCCCTTTTAGTTAAAATATATATTAGTGAAAAATATATTAAAGTCAAGCATATGAGATAACTTATTGCATCTAAGTGAGGCTCACTACCCATCCTTGTAAAATGGACCCCAAAGCCACTTTGGTCACTAACTATAACACAGTTTGAAGATGGCTGGAATGAAAATCTTTTATGTGTCCCCATATTTACAACACAGCTTCTTCATTGTGATAGCCTTGGGAGAGTGAAACTCAAGCAGGCTTATTTCCATGGGAAGGAAGCTACATTTTTAAAGACCAACTCATAACTCTGATAGTCAGTAAATGAGTCACAGCACAGTGCAAGATACCGAAAAATACTTTTTTGAAAAAACTATGGTATGTTTTCTGTCCTCAAGGAGATAATGATCTATTTAAGGAATCAGGAACCTCAACATAATTAGCAAGCAGTGCAAAACTACCTTGAGTTATGTGGCACAGAATCCAAGGGCTATGGGAAATGAGAGCAAAGAAAATTGTTGCAGACTAGGGAAATCAGAGATAGAAAGCATTCTTACAGGGAGCCAACTTCTGGTCATCATTTTTTTCCCACTTGTTAACTGGGCATGTGTCAGGCTATTCATAAAGCTTGTTTAGCCTTCTTTTGATTAACCCAGTTGTTTTGGAGTCTGTCTACCTATTTCACAACACTCCAGCCTATTACTCTGAGCTTTTATTATTCAAATCTGCTACTTCTAGCTAGTACACCTTCCATTGTTTTAGCATAATAGCCTTCGCAAATGACTCCCTCAATAAAGTTTTTTGATTGATTAAATAAAATGATTGAGCTTTGGTATGTTTGAATTTGATATGGTGCCAGTCATATAGCAGGCAGCAAACAAGTATTTCAAGGAAAATCCGTTAAAATGTTATATGACTAAACTGGTCAAATTTCAGTGCTTCACTGTCAATTTAATCACTCAGACAATTTGGTAGCTTTTGTATTAAAATAAGAAAATAGTTTATTTAGTTACTATTAGTATATATTGCTTAGAAATTGACAGTGCTAATTGGCACATGTTACTTCATAGTATGTGCATATGTATGAGAATAGATCGCTGTAGCTACAGAGATTGAAATATCTTCCAAGATCTGTGTCTTCACACAGAAATTCCTCATTGTAGTGTAAATGAAGCTGTAGAAAGTATTTGTCCTAAAAAATTAAACACTACCCAAACATTTATCTGTGTCTTTTGTATTGATTAATTGTCATAATGATTCATTACTTGCTACATTTAAAAGTAAAAGGCAAAAACTGGACTACATTTTAGAAAATGTTATGTAGGAAGCAACCTACTACAACCAAAAAAAGTTTACTATTATATTTTTCTATGGGTAAGGTCCAAAATATTCAGGAGACTATTTTAAAATTAAAATTTCATTGTACTCTTCTTTCCATTACTTACTAGTTGTGTGATCTTGGGCTATTTGCTTAATTTCTTTAAGATTCAGTTTCCTCACAAGTAATGGTTGAATTATTAATGTATATTCTTTGGGCCGAGATTCTACTCCAAGGCAAACATTCAGCAGAAAGGCACATCCACATTTTCACCAAAAGGAATGCAGAAGAAATTTCATAGTAGCCATATGCATAATATGCCTGTTGAGAGTAGAAAAGTGGATAAATATACAATGACAAATTCATGCACACAATAAAAACTAGTACTGCATTAATTCATGAAACCCTATGCATCTCCTGTTCCTGATGATGTGTGAAATAATACTAAGGGAACACATTGTACAATTACATTAATATAAATGCTACAGTTGACAAAACTGAACCAAAATAGTGGAAGCCAGAACAGTTGTTTTGGAGAAGAACAAGGGTTTGTGATGGAAAAGAAACAGGAGGGCAGCTTCTGCCGGTAAAAGTGTCAGATGCCAGAGAAAAATGGCAATGGTGGCCAAGTCAGGGGAGCAAGCAGAAGAGCATATTAGTCTTCTTGACCTGGTAACTAGTTTCACAGAATTTTACAATTCATAAGAATAAAACCCACAAAATAAAGTATTCTGAAATAGTAATCAAAAATTACTTTTATTCTGGGCGGTGGTGGCGCACGCCTTTAATCCCAGCACTCGGGAGGCAGAGGCAGGTGGATCTCTGTGAGTTCGAGGCCAGCCTGGTCTACAAGAGCTAGTTCCAGGACAGGAACCAAAAAAGCTACGGAGAAACCCTGTCTCGAAAATTAAAAAATAAAAAAATTTTATTTTTCATAAACTATTAAAAATTATGTTAATATATTCTTCTTGTTGTTTATATAAAGACTGAATCAAAAGCCTTCATAAATTTAATTCATATCCACTGAACTAAATAAATGTTTCTTTTAAAACTATAATTAGGACATATGGTAAATAGTATTTGTATAACCTGTATCATGCTTATTTTCATAAAATGTGTCATGATGAGGCTATAAACAAATACCTTTCAGAACATAATTGTTCTTTTCCATTATATCCTGCAGATATTGATGAGAAAAAAGAAAAGAGGCCATCATGATAGGCTTTCATTGTCAAGTTGATATCTAAGAATTGCGCCTTTCTCAAAATGTGTGCACACATAGCAACTGTATAGAAGTACCAATCACACACAAATAATGAGCAAACAGCAGCAGACTGGATCTCATAATAGAACAAAAACAATCTATAGTCAGAGCAAAAAACGTTCTTCAGTTTTTCAACTGGCAAAAAACATACTGTTTGAAATTATGATTTGGCTGTTCTCAAAGAAACAAAGATGAAATGACTTCCTGCATCATGAAGTTCCTGATCAGAGTCCAGCAGGTATAAACTATTTACTGAGATAGTGTTTCTATTTTTAGAGTAATTTTTAAAGAAAAGAATTAAACGTGACTACTTTAATTTGCTGTGGCTTTCTATTATAGTCAGTGAGTTTACTGAATTTAATCACCTGTGGCAGTCAATATCTTATGTAGCATGTATTTTCTTATCTGATTAGAGAACTGATGTTAAGGAATGATCACTGAGTTGTCAAATTTCATAAAATTTCATTATACATGAAAACTAATTATCTTCAGTAATCATTATCATGGATATATTTACTGTATGCTTGGGTCTCCATGACTTAATTTAAAAAAATAACGTATTGTAGCAAAAATAATTTTATGTTTCCTAAAATTGCTTTTCATCTACTTTTCTTTAGCAATGTGAATAACTATATTAAAGTTAGAAGATGAATGTTGAACTTGCTTTTCTCAAATCTTAACTAATCAGCTTCTCTCCAGATAAAGCAGAAAACAGAAACACTGGAGAACTGTTATAATCGATTTTTCTTAAAACCACAAAAGTGTTTGTGAAGCAATTAGAGAAGCAAGAAGCAGGGGGGAGGGACATCTAACATAATGAACGACATCTCAGAAGACAGACTTAGAGATGAAACACCTAGTGTAAAACCTTGCTTCATTATTAACTAGTTTTTCCACAGTGCTTTCCCAAACCTGAACCTCCTACATATATAAATGAGACATGAGAAAGAAATGATGACTTCAGTGAAGTAAATATGACTCTAATATACTGATCCTAACCCCATGAGCCTCACAAACTAGCCATACTAATTTGTCCTTACATGATACTTACAAAATATGCCCGTTAAAATATGGCAGATGAAGTAGAGAATGTTATCAGTCGAAGACTAACTCAAGAGAAAATATATTTGCCTTTGAAACCCTAAATTTTATAAAGCAAGATTTCCTCCTCCTCCTCCTCCTCCTCCTCCTCCTCCTCCTCCTCCTCCTCCTCCTCCTCCTCCTCTCTCTCTCTCTCTCTCTCTCTCTCTCTCTCTCTCTCTCTCTCTCTCTCTCTGTGTGTGTGTGTGTGTGTGTGTGTGTGTCTTTCTCTGATTTTTCAAGACATGGTTTCTCTGTAGCTTTGGAACCTGTCCTGGAACTAGCTCTGTAGACCAGGCTGCCAGATTGGCTTTGAACTCACAGAGTTCCACCTGCCTCTGCCCCTGCCCCTGAGTGCTGGGATTAAGGGCATGTGCCACCACAGCCCTGATCCTCCTCTCCATTTCTATACATGTTACCAATAACATAAATGGAGTTAAGTAGGCTTTGTTTTGTTTTAGCCAGGGTCTTCCTGCTTGATCATAACTCACTATACAGAGCCAATGGATCAAGAAATCACAGTGAAAAACCTGTCTCTGCCTCCCATATTATGAGATTAAAAGCATGTGTCATCATATTGAGTGATGTAGTTTTAAGAGGTTTGTGGTCTTAGAAAAATTTCCTCCTATCTGTCTATAAGATGTCAGAAATGCTGGGGAAATAGTGGACATTGTTTACATATTTCTGCCCATCTCCTTTCACTACTAAATAAGGACCAGATCACTTCACTAGATATAATCTTGGTAAAATAAATTTGTTCAGTTGAGTGAGTTTGACATGGTGAAGTCTTTCTCTCTTTTTTTTTCACTTTTTAAATAGCATGTTTGAGTCTATAATGTAATTATAAAATTTATCTCTTCCACTGGACTCTAGAGGGGTTCCCAGGTGTTCAAGGAGATGTCCCCAGCTTGTTCCTTGAGCAGCAGAGGAGAGGGCTCCTGAACTGGCCCTGTACTATAGCCACACTGATGAATATCTTGCATATCACCATAGAACCTTCATCTGGCAATAGAGGGAGATAGAGACAGAGACCCACATTGCAGCACTAGACTGATCTCCCAAGGTCCCAATGAGGAGCAGAAGGAGAGAGAACATGAGCAACGAAGTCAGGGCCGTGAGGGGTGCTCCCACCCACTGAGACAGTGGGGCTGATCTATTGGGAGTTCACCAAGGCCAGCTGGACTGGGACTGAAAAAGCATGGGATAAAACCAGACTCTCTGAACATGGCGGACAATGAGGGCTGAAGAGAAGCCAAGGACAATGGCACTGGGTTTTGATCCTACTGCATGTAATGACTTTGTGGGAGTCTAGCCTGTTTGGAAGCTCACCTTCCTAGACCTGGATGGAGTGGGGAGGACCTTGGACTTCCCACAGGGCAGGGAACCCTGACAGCTCCTTGGACTGGAGAGGGAGGGGGAGAGGACTTTGGGGAGGGGGGGGAAATGGAAAGAGGGGAGGAAGTGAAAATTTGTAATAACAATAATAATAATAATTTATCTCTTCCCTTTCTTCTCTATGAAGCCACCCATGCATCCTCCATGCTCTCTTTCAAATTCATGGCCTCTTTTTCCATTAAATGCTATTGCATATATAACCCACTGAACCTGCATAATGTTACTTGTATTCATGTTTTGAGAACTGTCAATTTGATAATTGAATAACCAATTGGTGTGTTGGGAACACCATTTCTCCCAATATAAGCACTCCTCAGTTGTCTATAGTTCTATCTGTAAGGTCGAGCTTCATGGCCTTGTTCCCATTCACTTTGGCATGTTTATTAGTGTCATTCTTGTTTGGTTCCTGTTTAGGCAATCATACTGGTGAGACTTTATGGGTGTCACTTCTGACACTACTAGAAGACACACTATCACAGCAAACTCCCTGATTCTCTGGGTCTTACAATTTTCTATCCCCTAATCCACAATGTTCCCCGAGCCTTGGGTCAGGGAGTGCTTTGTAGATGTATTCTGTGGCTGGGCTCCACAACTCTGCATTTTGATTGGTATAATTTTTGGAATGGTCTCCATCTGTGGCAAGAGAAGTTCCCTTAATGATGGGTGAGAACTACATTTATCTGTGTGTATAAGGGCAAATTTTAGGTGGTTAGTAATCATGCTTGCTTTTTTATTATTGATTTTTATTGAGCTCTACATTTTTCTCTGCTCCACTTCCTGCCTCTCCCCTCCCCCTTTAACTCTCCCCCAAGGTCCCCATGCTCCCAATTTACTCAGGAGATCTTGTCTTTTTCTGCTACCCATGTAGATTAGATCTATGTATGTCTCTCTTAGGGTCCTCATTGTTGTCTAGGTTCTCTGGAATTGTGATTTGTGTGCTGGTTTTCTTTGCGCTATGTTTAAAAACCACTTATGAGTGAGTATTTATGATAATTGTCTTTCTGGGCTGGGTTACCTCACTCAAAATGATGTTTTCTAGCTCCATCCATTTGTCTGCAAAATTCAAGATGTCATTATTTTTTTCTGTTGTGTATTACTCCATTGTGTAAATATACCATATTTTCCTTATCCATTCTTCAGTTGAAGGGCATTTAGGTTGTTTCCAGGTTCTGGCTATGACAAACAATGCTGCTATGAACATAGCTGAGCACATGTCCTTGTGGCACGGTTGAGCATCCTTTGGATATATACCCAAAAGTGGTATTACTGGGTCTTGAGTAAGGTTGTTTCCTAATTTTCTGAGAAATCACCACACTGACATCCAAAGGGACTGTACCAGCTTGCATTCCCACCAGCAATGATTTTGTTGAATATATTTTCTGTGCCTTTGAGCTGGAGTTCTTCTCCTTCTTCTATTCCTATTATTCTTAGGTTTGATCTTTTCATGATGTCCCAGATTTCCTGGATGTTTTATGTTAAGATTTTTTTTTAATTTAATGTTTACTTTAAACAATGAATTTATTTCCTCTATAGTATCTTCAACCCCTGAGATTATCTCTTCCATTCTGTTGGTTATGCTTGCCTCTGTGGTTCCCATTCATTTACCCGGATTTTCCATATCCAGAATTTTCTTGGTTTGTGTTTTCTTTATTGTCTCTATTTCAGGCTTCAAGTCTTAAACTGTTTGCTTCACCTGTTTGATTGTTTTTTCCTTTGGTTTCTTTCAGAGATTTATTAATTTCTTCCAATTTTTTGTTTGTCTTTTCCTCCATTTCATTAAGGTTTTTTTTAATATCCTATTTAAAAGTCTCTATCATCTTCATAAAGTTACAGTTAAAATTGTTTTCTTCTGCTTCTTCTGGGTTTGGATGATCAAGTCTTCTTGTTATATGTCCACTAGCTTCTGGTGTTACTATGTTGCTTTTTAGGTTGTTGGGTGAATTCTTGCATTGGTGCCTACCCATCTCTTCCTTCAGTCGATGCCGCAGTATCTTTACATTTTGGTCCAATCCTTGCAGTGACTGTCTGTCCCTTGCAGCAAACTGTCCTTGGTCTCCTCTGTACTGTCACTGTCTCTCATCAGGGTTTTGGAGCAGCTTACCTCTTGGTCCTCTCTGTGTGGTAGCCCACTATGTTTCAGAGTTCCACTGAGGTTTCAGGAGGATAAAATGGTTTGTGGCCAGGGTGGAACTTGCAACTTGCAGGGTTCAATGGTCTGGATGGGTGTAATGGAGCAGCCTACCTGCAGGGAACTCTCCTTCTGGCTGGCTAGAGAAGCTCAGGCAGGTGGGAGAGGTGCCCAGGGTTTTACCCCTCTATGGAAGGCCTAGACAGTGGGGTATCTAGCTGGGAGGCTGGTCACTCACCTCATGGTCCTCTCTGTGTAGTAACCGGCTGTGTTTTAGAGTTCCATTGAGGTTGTGGGGCTGGGAGGGGGGTTGATGGCGAGTTTGGGGGTGGGGGATTTGTAGCTTGAAATGTCTGATGGTCATGGTGGGGATAATAATCTGTACAATGTATTCTTAAACAATAAAAAACCTAGTGAATTTTACTGGCTAATCCTCTAAGCTATCTTTAACTATTTTAATATGATCTAGAGAAATATGCTTGTGTTCCATTTATTCACCTAAGTTATTCAAGACATTTTTCCATAAACCAATGCATGTTAATTGACATTCTAGGATTTGGAAAATATAACATGAATTAAACATATGCTCTATCTGTAAGTATATCACACAAAATAATCAGGGAGATATGTAACAAAATAATAAACATATGACCTAAATATATGAAACAAATAAGTCATCTTAATGATATTTAAACCATATTATCTCACTGATTCTCCCTGAATGGATTTACTACCAATGGAGATAACGTCTCACAATCTCCCTTTAAATTCTATGCATATCTTTGTTATAACACCTTTATCTCTGGACATGATTATCTTATAAATATATTTTCCTCCATTTGAATGTAAGCTGTTCCTTTCTGTTTCATTTTAATTGAATATTGCCTGGCATAAAGATCCTCAAAAGAATTAGAGGATGATAAATAAATTTATATAATAATGATACTATGTTCAATTCTTAATAAGTGATCGTGGAACCCTTATCTGTCATTTATAAAGTGGCCAAGAACCTGAGACTAGATATGTCATGGGCTCTGGAGGAAAACCTAGTACTTTTATTCTACTAAAGGAGTCCTAATATTATTTTTATGTGCATAGTGAGTCACTGTACACTCCTCAAAGAAGCCTGTTCTTACAGTTCATGGTGATTAACACAGAATCACAATTGAATGGTGTGCAGAGTGAGCACCTCTGGAGTACTCAGTTCTAAATGTAATGTCTTTATCAAGTCCCTCACAGTTGACATATCTCTGCAGAAAAGGAGAGTTGAGAACTGGAGGTGATGGATGACTCCAAGGACACAGTATCATTCAGACACAACAGAGCTGATACAAACATCAACTCACAGAGACTATGACAGTATGCATTACGACTTGTACAAGTTCAAAGGAGACAAAAATCATAACATGGGGAAGAGGAAGTGGATACAATGTCCCACCTCTAACCAAGAAACTATGTGCAACTGCTGCCTGCTGGTAAAGGAAAATCAGTTTTCTCCAATGAAATCTCACTATGTATATCAGCTCATTACAGGCAAGGCCCTATCCCGCAGAGTAGCTGGGTAACACAAAAGAGTCTCCATGGTTTGTGTGTCTTTCTGTGTGTGTGTTACACTTTTTGTTTTGGTATTTTTGTGTTTTTTGTTTTGATGTTTGTTTTTGTTTTGTTTTAGAGTAAAAATGAGGTCGAGTATATAGGGAGATTGAGAGGATCTGAGAAGAGTTGGAAGAAAGGAAAGAATATCATCAAATATATTGTATATAAATTTTAATTAAAAAGAAGGAAAATCCCTTAGTGAAATTAATCCCACTCCCAAAATGTTCTCTTTTTATAGAAGTAAGACATAACAATAAAAACCTCACAATATATGAAAGTTTCCAAAATAAAGAGCATATCAAATATTATTCAGGTACCATCCATATACTTTTCTAAGAAAGTCTAGGATAAATTATTTGCATCTTATCCTGGAGTGATTGCTGAGCTGGTTAGTGTTTGTCAACCTTCTGAGAAGACAGAAATTCCTTGAGAAATTGTTTTCATCAGATTGGTCTGTGGGCATGTCTGTGGCACATTTTCTTTATTAATAATTTGATGTCAGAAGATCCAGCCCACCATAGACAGTGCCATCTCTGGTCAAGTTGGCCTGGATGCTTTAAGAAAACAAGGTGAAAAAGCTACGTGGAGCAAGCTAGTAAGTCATGTTTCTCCATGACTTTTGCTTCTGTTCCTGCCTCCAACTCCTTGCCCTGTTTTTCTGTCTTGAATTCCTTCAGTGATGGACTGTGATCAGAATGTATAAGCCAAAGAAACTTTCCTTATTAATTTGCTTTTGGACAGATGTTTATCATAGTAATAGAAAGAAAACTAGGACAGTTTGCCAACGACACTAATAATTTCATTTCAGAAAAAGTGGCATTGCATTTTTAAAAAAGCAGCATGGATGGGGAGAAACTTTGGAAGCCTCTCCCCTAGCTGAGGTATTACCAGTGGATGGCTGATGGAAGGAGCAACAGTTTTTTTTTTTCAGGGATGTGGCTTCTGGTAGGTTGCCTATAGTTTATGGCCATATACCAACACCCACATAAACAGCACTAACTGGAATCAATGGGTTTTTTAAAATGTGAACATGAAAGTGGGAGGAAGAAAGGGTGAGAATGTATGAGAGGAGTTGTGAATATTATCAAAATATAATATATATTTATCAGAAATTCTCAAAGAATACCTATATATTTAAAAATTAAATGGTAACATTGGGAAGTTTCATTTTACACTCTTCTTTAAACATTTAAATTAAGTGATGTAAAAAGGAATGCCAAGTATTATTTGCTACTGTTCTTTCCACAAGATCCTTCACTTTGCTGATCACAAGATTAGTAGACATTTAAGGTAAAATAACATACACTCCCAAAAAAGAGCACTATTTATAGGGAAAACAAAAGAATTTGCTAAGAAATGCTGCCTGGGAAATGACCTCTGGGAGTTTACAAGAGAAGCGTCAACAATACCTGTGATAAACTTAGGCAGTGTTAGATATTGAAATGACATTTCCCGAACCAAGAAGAGTGATGGGAAAGCCAGTATGCTGTAAGAAAAAGGTATGGCTTACTTACAGAGCACTGTACTTGTATCACTCCATTGTGGAATTCCCTGAGGGGAGCATATGTTTAAATAATTATTGGATATCTTGTTCAGATCATGACATTTTCTCTTTTTTTCTTTCACATACTGGTAGATACAATCATAACTTTCAAATGAATCTTTCAAATTCAATTTTAAAATCAAGAAGAATTCTTCAGGTTTTATTTTTAAATCCATAAAGAAAAACCCTTTAACAGGTTAGCTAAGAACAGGCTGATTTTTTTTCCTTTTCATATGAAATAGCAACATCCTTTGGGCAGCAAGCAATATTCCTTTGCTGCATTCCAGGATATGTTTCCATTAGGTCTTTTCCACGATTGGGCTGACAAGGATTCTGGTGTCTGGACTTGTTGGAGAGGCTCATGTTTTGGCTAGGTAAGTACAGAATGTTCATATTTATTCTTCCTCATTGTCTCTCACTCATGTGTCCTTTTAATAGACATTCATGCAGCGTTGAGGTTGTAAACCTCCTATCCAGATGGCAGACCAGTTTTTGAAGTAATGTTTTCAAAGGTCCCTGTCCAACTGACAACAGTTTATTCCTTCCTAACATGCGTATTTGTGCCATCGAGCAATAGGAGGTACCTATTTTGGGTAATAGAAAATTGGCAATTCACATATAATTGTTGGCTTATTGAGCCAGTGGTATTTTCAATTTTATGACTAGACTCACTTTTATACTCTTTCTGATGAGTTTTCTGGTACCTAAATGCAAGCCAAAGCTCTTTTCATGTTCGTCAGTCATTATTCTCAGCCAGAAATTCCATATGTTTCTCATATTCAACATGACTAAGAAATAATTGAACCAATGGATAAAAAAAAAAAAACTTCTGCATTGTCAATTTTAAATTTACTGAAAATATATATGGATTCAGTGAAGCACACAGATAGACAATGAATGTTCATGAAATGAACATATACATATATGTATATATCGCAAATATTAATATAAAGATACATATTATTGAGACTGTGAAAATGGATCAGGCAATTAGTGTGTGTATAAGCTTGATGATATCAGTTCAGATCCCGAGCGTTCACATAAAAGCTGGAAATAGTCCTGTGAGTCTAACTTCAGCCCCAGGGGTTGAGATTGAGGACACAGACAGGCAGATCTCTTGGAACTCACTGGCCAGCCAGGCAGTGAGTACCTGGTTCAGTGAGAGATCCTGTCTCTAAAAAAGGGGGGAGAATGACAGATAAAGATACATAATCTAGATGTCTGGCCTCCACACATGTACACCTGCACTATGCATCTGTACACACACACACACACACACACACACTTGCACACACACGTTGCATCCATAGAGCATACACACACATACACAGATGAAAGGTATATACTATTATCAACCTTGTGTTTCCCCTTTGCAGCTCAGGTTTAGCTACTATGTTGACTTTGTACAGCATCTACTAGTATTCCAGAATTTGAATCTTGTGAGAGTGAAAAAAATCAATACACTTCTCTTTTGGGTTTTAGATGTTGAACCTCTCCATTCATGATCTGCCCTTGCATATGTGAGTACTTCTACTTGCTATGGTTTTATAATATTCCATTATCTGATTATACTGTGATATATTTATCAAGTCTGTAGTTGGTGAAGAGTTAGGTGTTTTTCAGCATGTGGATATTAGAAATATGACTCTTATAAGCATTCTTGTCTAGGTCCTATGACCTACATGTCTCTTGACCTATTTTTCTCTTAGCGTTGTCAGAAAAAAAATTATGAAGTTAAAATACCCATATAAAAAAGCTAGACCCACGGTGCCACTGCTAGTATTTGTTATATGAGCAATTATATTTTGAATGTAAACAATTCCTTTTGCTACAGCACTTTCCCTCAGCAACCCAAACTCATTGAGTAACTTAGTAAAATGGCCCCAAGACACTCTTGTTCTCATTTGAAAATCAACCAAATTGCATAAGGGATGAAAGAAAAACTTAGAATAAACATATGCAATTTTAAAGCAGTATAGAACAGCATTGCCAAAAAGCACTCATTAAAATTACTCATGGACAAACTAGATTTAAACTAATTAAAATACCTAGTCACTCTAGAGTGGGCTAAGAGGGAGGATTGACTTGGTACCAAATGGCTTCATTTTATGGCTTTACATCAAACTTTTGAAATATTTTTAGTTAAGGAAATAAAAGAATGATGTGAAAAAACACTCATAGGGAAGCAGATAAAAAACCCTGAACCCAAGGAGATCATTATCATCATTATGGCAGCATTTTCTATCACATTTATGAATTTAGGTATTTTTTATCATACTTGAGAAGGGACAATTGAGCAGGTGCCATTTTATGAGGTACTAATTCTGTAGTGATTCCCAAGTGGAGGATCCACACACAAGGGTCAATTATTATGAGTCTAATAGAAATGCTGTGAGTGGGAAAAATTCAAAGTAGCATTAATCTCTGCATTGCTCCCTTGAGCAGAGTTCAGCTGTCAATTTTAGTCCTGAGGAGCTTGGAGACCACAAGTGTGGCCAAAAGCATTTTGGATTTGTTATATCAAGGGCAGAGTGAGCTGTAATATAACTTTGAAAAACAGTTCCTGATTTTAAAATTATAAGAATATATCAAGGAAAAGAAGATTAAATATGATTCCTATAATTAAAATATAGATGGAATGTTCCACATATTATCCTGAGATTTTAACTTTGAAATTCAAAATTATTCCTAGCTAAAAATCTGTCTTTATTCTCTGGCTTCTATTCAGCATTGATATAACTCCTCATGTGGGATTTTTATTCAAGTTAGATAGGAATTATATTCTTATTTTCCATGAATATCAGAACAATCACATATTCTTATTATAACTGAAATAAGTAATAATATACTTATATATATGCACTTATGAAAAATACATTGAGGCTAACATACAGGGTAATCACATATGTTATATGGGACCTGTTATTCTTTGGAAATTGAATATCACACCCTCCAAAAGCTCTTGTGTTGAAGGCTTAATCCTCAGTGCAGCACTGTTCAAGATTTACGAGATAATGATGGCTCTGACACATCACTGGATAAGTCCACGCATGGGTTCTTAATTTAAAGGTCTTTTGGTGGATGGTTGAGTACTAGAAGGTTGGACCCATGATGAAGACAAGTAGATCACTGTGAGCAAGTGAGTGTTGTGAGTCCACTTTGTGCACTGTCCCTTTCTCTCAACTTCATAGCTGCCAGGCTGCTTAGGAAGCCCCTCTATCATATGCTCCCCACCATGATGTCCGCTTCAACACTAGCCTAAAATCATCAGGTCAAGAAACCGTGGACTGAAATACCAAGATTGCAAGCCAAATAATCTTTCTTCCTTTTAAGTTTTTAAAAGAGATTCATTTAGCCAAGTGGGGTGGTAGATTTAGAATAAGATGGACCTCTCCCTTCTCTCATTTCCCAATTCCTAATTCTGGAAACCCTACATATTCCTGCTGTTGAAGCTATACTAGCAGCAATAACCAAGCCTTCACCAGGTTTTGACTCCTCTTCGCCTCTCTACCCCCATATTCGCTGCTGCTGCTCTGGCCTCTGAGTCTGTGGTCCAGCCCTGGTTCCAGGCCAGCAGAATCATTATCTTATATGTGTGAGTTTCTTGCCTACCTGTATACAGGTGAACTATATGTGTGCCTGCAGATGACAGGAGAGGGTACCCGATGCCCTGGCACTGGAGTTGTAGATGGTTATGAACCACACCATGTAGGTGCTAGGACCGGAAACCAGGTTTTCCACACAAGCAGCAAGGGTTCTTAAGCACCAAGTTATCTCTTCATGTCCTTTTTGAGTTTTTCCTCTTCTTTCACTTAGGTATTTCCCCACAGTGAAGGAGAGAATCATTTGACACATGAATAGCACAGCAGTTTTAAGGAGTAAAAGGAACATAAGAGACAAGAGGACTAATATTCATTAGGGACCAATTGTGTGAAAGAAAAGAAGACCAGTATTTTATATATTTTGTACCTCATTTTATTCTTTTAATAATAATTCAGGTTCTGATTTGGTAAGCTTCTTATAGATTAGACACTTGAGAATCATCACAGTTAAATATTTTGACTAATGTTACTACCGAATGAACAGTTGAGTCAGGAATCAAAGCTATGTCTTCCTACTCAAACCCATTTTTCCTTTTTATTCTAAGGTCTGAATCTTTGGTAGGTAAGCTCTTTAATGTCCTAAGGGAATTTTTAAATAAAAATACATATGCATATAGCAGCTCTCCAAGTTCAAGGTCATTATTACTCTAGTTGGTAGATTTCTGTAGCCATAGCCAATTGCCCGAGATTGAATAATTTATAAAACAATAGAAATTATTTTCTTACAGTTCTAGAGGTTGAAAACTCCACTATCACGGAAATTGCATGTCCACTTGTAAAGGAAGGGATGCTTTCTGTCTCCATGGCAATACTTATGTAATCATTTGAAAAGGAAGAATATTGTTTCTTCACCTTATAGAAGACAGAGGCAAATGAGAAATTAATGCTATATAGCCTCCTTTATAAGGATGTTATTTCTATTCATGTCAGGAGGAGCTCTATGATGTAACTATCTCCTACCTCTTCCCTCATTAACATCAAATTGGGAATTAAGTTTTAACAACTGAATTTTGGAAGGAACACACATTTGAACTATACCAGCTTTGACAGTGGCAAGGTTTCTTTTTTGGTTTTTGTTTTGTAGGTTTTCTTAAATAGATGCTTTACAAGTTATGATTCAGAGTAAGCAAGGAAGGTTTATTCATGCTGCATCAGGGTTAAGGTCAAACTATTACAAGGAATAAGCCTTCTCTTATTTACTTCTCCAAGTAGCATGTCTTGGTTTGGAATATTATACACTTTCATTTCCTTATTCATTGATCCCAGTATGGTACTTTTACTCTATCTACTCTATTCTAACTCTAATATATTCACTATGCTATGACTACTGACTGTGAGGCTTATAAAATTTCACCTGAACAAGTCAATTTCCCCTGAAACATTTTAATGGATCTACATAGAAATATGACAAGATTCATAATTCTGTAAGACTTATTTTTATCAAGTGTCTGTATGTATGTATATGTTAGTGTATGTGAATGAATGGGGAGGTCAAAAGAGATTGTCAAATTCCCTTGAATGTTGTGTGGAGCTGCGGGCCTGCTTTTCATCCTGCCTGGCTCCTGCACGGCTAGCTTTACACCAGAAATAACAACACACAAATTGTATTCATTTAAACACTGCTTGGCCCATTAACTCTAGCCCTTACAGGCTAATTCTCATATCCCGATCAACCCAACTCTAATAATCTGTGTAGCATCAGTCTTACCGTGAAAAATTCAGTATGTCCGACCTGGTGGCTTGCTTCATTGCCTCTGCTCTGGAGAGGAGCGGTATCGCGTCTGTCCCAGAGAGGAGAGGAAATGGCATCTGAGCTCACTTCCTCTTCCTCCCAGCATTCTGTTCTGTTTACTCCACCCACCTATGTTCTAACCTATGAGGGACAAGCAGTTTCTTTATTATTTAACCAATGACCTTCCTCCATCATTTTCCCTTTTTCTGTTTAAACAAAAAAGGAAGGCTTTAACTTTAACATAGCAAAATTACATATAACAAAACAGTTATCAAGTAAGAATTACAGTTACAATATTTACATCTATTTTATCTTTATCATAACTAAGGAAAACTATAACTATCTATCTATTCTTCAACTCCATCAAAGACTCCAGAAGGATATAATATTACCTAAGTAAATGAGAAGTAAGCAACTTACAAAACTCTAGAAATCACAGAGACATCTCACCGCCTGGACAGTCACCCAAAGTTCCTCTGTACCGTTGGGGCATCCATCTTCGGTCTACAGGCCCATAGTTTCCAGAAGACATTTCCATGAAGCAGGAAATTTCAAAGTCAGTTCAGTCACTATCTGTTGTGTCCTGCAGAATGTCTCGCAGACTCCTTCATGAATCAGGAACCCTGAAAGATCATCTCACCTTTAGGCAAGTTCAGTAGTCCTCTTTCTGAGGGTTCTCTGTGTCCAGTTTATGCAATAGTCCAGGCAAGAACAGTTTCTTGCCCAAATGGCTATCAAACTCCATAAGGATCCTCTTTGATGCCCATCTTCTTCTTGAAGTAGATTGGTACTGCCAGGAGCAGACGTGTTTCATTGTCAGAAAAACCAGAAGTTATTAAAACACTTAAATGCCATATTTTATAATCTTTGAAAGATATGAAGAAAGTCTATCTAAAATATATCTATGTACATCTAGAAAATCTAACTAACATGACTACAAGCTTGACTATTATTGATAATCATCCATTAACAACCTATATACATTACATTTTTTACATGAACTACAAAATCACAATACCTTAGTCAAGGTCAGAAATACATATACATATAATAAAATTGACCTTAAAATTAATATCAGTAAACCAAGATTCATATCAATGCAAATTATTCACATCTAGTTCATCTCTCCCTTTAAATGTAAAAGAACATTTATAAACAGTATTTGGGAATATGGGCGCAGTTATTTCTCTCCAAACTGCTTCCTGCTGAATGGGGCACTGTTAATCAGGTATAACCTGTGTGCTAGATTCATGTCAGTCGGCAGTTGAGTGATTTTTTTGAAAGTGTTCACAACAACCCTTCAGGAGGGCGTGGTCCATCATACCATATTGGAATAAAAGCAATCCACAGTGTCTCATCCTCTGTGAAAACAAAAGCAGAAACTCTTTTCCAAAGTATCATATCCTTAGATCCAAATTCTGAAGTCAAGGTATTTTCAAAATATCTGTCTTGGATTAGTTCAGCAGCATTTATAAACAAATATCTTTTAGCAGATGTTGCTCCTTCCTCACCATTAAAACAATTCAAAGAGAGCATAATAGCATACAGTATCAAGATTCTCTGTGTATTTTCCATCTTTGTGCAGCTTTATTTTTAACCTCTATTTCATTTATTTTTACTTTTATTTTATATTCTCTGTATATATTTGTCCTGGAATAACTCTGTAGACCAGACTGTCCTTGAACTCTCAGAGATCCTTATGTCTCTGCCTTCCAGGCATTGGGATTAAAGGTGTGTGCTACCATACCTTGAAGTCACAGATGTAAAACTCCCTCTGCCTTCCAAGTGTAGGGATTAAAGGTGTGTACTACCACACCCAACTACTCTCTTTCTTCCTTATTTTTGTTTGTTTTTTTTTTACTTTAAGATCTTTAACTTTTAGCCTACATATATTTGTAACATACTGTAAATCATTTAAAGGTCTTTTTGTTATTGTTTTTGAATCTCTCTTTACTGTATCTCTCTCTCCTTTTCTGACCACATGAGTCTTTAATTTACCAAGCAATCTCAGTAGGACTAAAGCCGTGGCTTTGGCGGCTGAATCCAGCCCATTCCTTAGCTTTCCAACCTCCTGGCGGAGGTACCGACTGTAGCCACATTTATCACTACAACTCTAGGCATTTCAAGGTCCCTGCCGGCAAGCAAACTGCAACAGACAACACTCAAGTCCTCTCTTTGTAGTTGGCCCTCCTGCCTCAAACAGAGTTTGCCCTGGCAGGACAGCCCAGAAAGCCGGCATTTTTAAATGGCACAGCTTTTTTTTCCTGCTACGTCTGAAAACTGAAAAGCATGCGTTCAGCTTTTCATCAACACCATTTAAGTGTTCCGTGGCAGGACCTCTTAAAAGAGCTGCAGGATTTTGCAGCTAAAGCTGAGTCAGGAAGCCTCTCTTAGATGAGAGCGCTTGCTTGCCTCTAGCAAGCAGAGCAGACCCAAGAAACTGCTGCTACCAAGAAGCCATGCTGTACTCTATTCTTTCCCAAGCTTTCTTAGGCTTTCTGTGGATATAGTTGTCCACACGTTGGGGGCCATTCTGTTGTAGGAGGTGCGGGCTGTGTTCCTGCCACTCCAGCTACTGGTCACCTGGCTAGCTTATGCCCTGAAATAACAACACACAAACTATATTCTTTTAAACACTGCTTGGCCCATTATATCTAGCCTCTTCTCGGCTAACTCTCGCACCTGGACTAGCCCATTTCTAATAATATGTGTAGCACCCCAAGGTGCACTTACCGGGAAGATTCTAGCCTACATCCATCCTGGGTCGGAGCTTCATCGCATCTGCCCTGGTGATGAGCTGCATGGCATCTGTCTCTGAGAGGATCTTCCCTGCATCTGAGCTCACTTCCTCTTTCTCCCAGCATTCTGTTCTGTTTACTCCACCCACCTATGTTCTAACCTATGAGGACCAAGCAGTTTCTTTATTATTTAACCAATGACCTTCCTCCATCATTTCCCCTTTTTCTGTTTAAATAAAAAAAAGGAAGGCTTTAACTTTGACATAGCAAAATTACATATAACAAAACAGTTATCAAGTAAGAATTACAGTTACAATATTTACATCTATTTTATCTTTATCATAACTAAGGAAAACTATAACTATCTATCTATTCTTCAACTCCATCAAAGACTCCAGAAGGATATAATATTACCTAAGTAAATGAGAAGTAAGCAAATTACAAAACTCTAGAAATCACAGAGACATCTCGCTGCCTGGACAGTCACCCAAAGTTCCTCTGTACCGTTGGGGCATCCATCTTCGGCCTACAGGTCCATAGTATCCAAAGACATTTCCATGAAGCAGGAAATTTCAAAGGCAGTCAGTCACTATCTGCTGTGTCCTGAAGAATGTCTCTCAGACTCCTTCATGAATCAGGAACCCCGAAAGATCATCTCACCTTTAGGCAAGTTCAGCAGTCCTCTTTCTGTGGGTTCTCTGTGTCCATTTTATAAAATAGTTCAGGCAAGAGCAGTTTCTTGCCCAAATGGCTATCAAACTCCATAAGGATCCTCTTCGATGCCCATCTTCTTCTTGAAGTAGATTGGTGCTGCCAGGAGCAGACGTGTCTCATTGTCATGAAAAGTCCTAAGTTATTAAAACATTAAATAGCATATTCCATAGTCTTTGAAAGATATGAAGAATGTCTATCTAAAATATATCTATGTACATCTAGAAAATTTAACATGACTACAAACTTGACTATTATAGATAACTATTCATTAACAACTTATATACATAACATTTTTACATGAGTTACACAATCACAATACCTTAATCAATATCAGAAATACATATACATATGACAAAATTGACCTTAAATTTAAATCACTAAAGCAAAATCCATATCAATGCAAATTATTCATACCTATATCGTATTCCCCTTCAAATGTAAAAGAACATTTATAAACAATATTTGGGAATATGGGCGTAGTTATTTCTCTCCAAACTGCTTCCTGCTGAATGGGGGCGTTGTTAATTAGGTCTTTTATGGGATAACCTCTCTGCTAGTTTCATCTCAGTTTGCAGTTGAGAAAAGCAACTTTTTGAGGGTGTTCACAGCAACCTTTCAGGAGGCCGTGGTCTATCATACCATATTGGGATAGAAACAATCCACAGGGTTTCATCCTCTGTGAAAATAAAAGAAGAAACTCTTTTCCAAAGTATCATATCCTTAGATCCAAATTCTGAAGTCAAGGTATTTTCCAAGTATCTATGTTGGATTAGTTCAGCAGCATTTATAAACAAGTATCTTTTAGCAGCTGATGTTTCTTCCTCAGCATTCAAACAATTCAAAGAAAGCATAATAGCATACAATATCAAGATTCTCTGTGTATTTTCCATCTTTGTGCGGCTTTATTTTAACTCTATTTCGTTTATTTTTACTTTTAATTTTTTGAGACAGATTTTCTGTATATCTTTGTCCTGGAATAACTCTGTAGACCAGACTGTCCTTGAACTCTCAGAGACCCTTTTGTCTCTGCCTCCCAGGTATTGGGATTAAAGGCGTGTGCTACCACACCTTGAAGTCACAGAGTTCAACTCCGAGGTCAATCTTCCTCTGCCTCCCAAGTTTTGGGATTAAAGGTGTGTATTACCACACCCAACTACTCTCTTTCTTTTTTCTTTTTTCACTTTTAAGAACTTTAACTTTTAGCCTGCATATATTTTTAAACACACTGTAAATAATTTAAATATTTTCTTCAACTCTGAATCTTTCTTTTACTGAATATCTCTCTTTTTGTGACCACATGAGTCTTTAATTTACCAAGCAATATTGGTAGGACTAAAGCCATGGCTTTGGTGGCTGGATCCAGCCCATTCCTTAGCTTTCCAGCCTCATGGCTGAGGTATTACTGGAGTCATTTTTATTGCCACAACTCTGTGGCATTTCAAAGTCCCTGCCAGCAAGTAAGCTGCAGCATTCTGCTCACAGACGAACTTGTTCAGACTGCCTGCCTGATTCAGAGTTTGCCCTGGCAGGACGGCCCAGAAAGCCAGCATTTTAAAACAGCACAACTTTTTTTTCCTGCTTTGGCCAAAAACAAACAAGCATTCAGTCAGCTTTTTATCAACACCAGTTAAGTGTTTTGTGGCAGGACCTCTTAAGGAGCTGCAGGGTTTTGCAGCTAAAGCTGAGTCAGGAAGCCTCTCTAGCAAGCAGAGCAGACCCAAGAAATTGCTGCTACCAAGAAGCCATGCTGTACTCTATTCTTTCCCAAGTTTTCTCAGGCTTTCTGTGAATATAGTTGTCCACACGTTGGGGGCCATTCTGTAGTAGGAGCTGTGGGCTGCTAGTTATAAGTGGTTGTGAACTGCCTGACATGGGTGCTGGATATGAAAGTTGGGTCCTCTGCAGGAGTAGCAAGTGGTTTCTTAACAACTGAATCATCTCTTCAGCCTCAATGTTCATAATTCTAAGACCAGAACAAAGTAATTTAAATACTTCTTCCCTCTCTGGCATTTCATTTTCCTTGTTTATCCACATCCTCAGATATTTCTTTATGGCCATTCAATTTCTACACACCAACAAATGTGGTCTGCTGCATCATTCACCCATGTCTCTGCCCAGTGTGTGTTTATCTGCCTGCAAAGTAATCCTTAGTATATTTTTCCTAAGTAGATCCAACTTTTCTTTCATAGTTCACCTCCAATACAGTGTCTGATTTTTGTGTTCTTCTATGCACTAAAATATGATAACATTATGTAACTGCATTCATTAATACTAGACCTGTTTTACACTACATGCTAAATTCCTTGAAGACAGGTATTATGCATTTTAGCATATTACCTGTACATAGCATTAGAGATTAAGTTCTGGAATATGAGACGTTATTGTTAGAATTAAGTGAGACTAATATATGTAACTATAACACAGGATCATTCATATGGAAGGTACTCAGTAAGTATTATTACTGTGTTGAAGATAACTTAACCATGTATGCAATGAATAATCATTCTACCAGTTCAAAAATAATGATTATGATTGTACCAATACTTTAACATCATTTTTCTATAAAACTGCACAGAGGTCTGGCCCAAAAGTAAATCCTGCTGAGGAACTAAAGAATAAGATCTAGTGAGAGCCAGGACAATGAGTGCCTCATGCCAACATAGGGAGCCAGTATAAGGAAAGCAATGGATGTGTACTATAACTGTACAAAAAGTTCTTCCGGCACTGACCTTCTTAGCAGAAGTCGGCTGCTCACTTTCCCCTTCTAAATCTCATGTAACTTTCTCTTGGGGTCAATTCTAAGCCAGGAAAAGGAAATCTTTGAAATGTACTTCTGGCCCAGGTAGTTTGGCACAGCTGTAAGTTATCATATCAAGTTTCGACTCTCTAGATACATAATTATAGAACTGGCCCAAGAAACCAATGTTCTTTCCACTAGATTGCTCTTCCTTCTATGGGAGAACAAATTGCAAAGATGATAAGAACATACACTTTACACTGTAAGGATTAATTAGTAACAGTTTGAAAGCAGACATCAAATCACTGGATTTTCATGCCAGCCTTTCCAGTAATTCTCCTGATTCACTTTGGCATAAAATTTGTGGTTTTAGTACCAATTTTTGAAGTGGTGAATTTGAAATCATTTAGGTCCTAGCCTGATTATTCAAGATGATGTTTACAAAGAAAATGGTTTTTTTTTATTTTATTTTTATTTATTTATTTATTTATTTATTTATTTATTTATTTTGGATTTTTTTTTCGAGACAGGGTTTCTCTGTGGTTTTGGAGCCTGTCCTGGAACTAGCTCTTGTAGACTAGGCTGGTCTCGAACTCACAGAGATCTGCCTGAAGAAAATGGTTTTAATACTGATCCATAGAATGTTCTTTTTCTCCACACAATTGGGAGAGATATTCCAGAGTTCTGATCTCTTTGATGAAATTTCTGACCCAATTGAAGACTTTTCCTCTTTCAGAATTTGACCAGTCTAAGACAGCAAATCCATAATATGCAATGGAACTTTCACTTTCAATTGTATAAAAAAAAAGTTTGTATGTTAATTTTGTTTCCAAGACTACAAAATATAAAATTAGGAAGATTTGTGCAGGGATTCTTTTAGGACCAGTTCTGCATACATTTATTACTATGTAGATGTGCAGATGCTGTGGAATTCAGAGGAGAGCATTGAATTATCTGGAGTTATAGGTGGATGCTAATGATCACCAGCTCAGGTGTGGCACTTCCTACTATCTCCCTAAGCATCAATCAAAAAAATTTATCACAGGCTTACCAACAGACCTGTGTGGTAGTGGCCTTTACTCTATTGAGGTTCTCTCTTCCATACTTATTCTAGCTTGTGTTAAGTTGACATAAAACTAGCCAGCACCATATATGAATGGCTTCATTGTTGCATTGTCATACATAGTTTGTATTTTTTATCCTCTTTCCCTTAAAAGTATGAAAATTTTGGCTGCCACAGAACCTGAGTTTCTGTGTGATTCTTTATTCTTTTAGTTCAAATATTATCTTATAAGCATGAGTTTATGAGGTGTTTGGCTATGCGGAATGGTGCTACATCACTTGCATTCTTGGTGCCATTAAAGGGCAGGAAGACATCTTCAGGTCTCCTGGAACTGGAGCCACAGACAGGTGTGAGCTGCTTTGTGTGCTAGGAATTAAAACAGGGTTCTCTATGTTCAGCGAGTCCGGTTTTATCCCATGCTTTTTCAGACCCAGTCCAGCTGGCCTTGGTGGGTTCCCAATAGAAGATCCCCATTGTCTCAGTGTGTGGGTGCACCCCTCGCGGTCCTGAGCTTCTTGCTCGTGCTCTCTCTCCTTCTGCTTCTCATTTGGACCTTGGGATTTCAGTCCGGTGCTCCAATGTGGGTCTCTGTCTCTGTCTCCTTTCATCGCCTGATGAAGGTTAATATCCAGGAAGATAACTATATGTTTTTCTTTGGGTTCACCTTCTTATTTAGCTTCTCTAGGATCACAAATTATAGGCTCAATGTCCTTTATTTATGGCTAGAAACCAATTATGAGTGAGTATATCCCATGTTCCTCTTTTTGGGTCTGGCTTACCTCACTCAGGATAGTGTTGAGGGCTGCTGAGAAGTCAGGAACAATGGCACTGGGTTTTCATCCTACTGCACGTGCTGGCTTTGTGGGAGCCTAGGCTGTTTGGATGCTTACCTTACTAGAACTGGATGGAAGTGGGTGGTCCTTGGACTTCCCACAGGGCAGGGAACCCTGACTGCTCTTCGGGCTGATGAGGGAGGGGGAGTTGATTGGGGGAGGGGGAGGGAAATGGGAGGCGGTGGTGGGGAGGAGGCAGAAATCCTTAATAAATAAATAAATAAATAAACAAACAAACAAACAAACAAACCAACCAGGGTTCTCTTCAAGAGGACCCAGTGCTCTTAACCACTGAAGAATCTCTCCAGTCCCACAGTTTTTAATAGTTTCATCCAAAGAGTTACATTGTTTCACAAGCTAGCAAAACCACAGTACCTAACTATAAACCCTGGTATTCAGAAGAGCAACCTTTAGGTTGCCCCAGCGTTTCTTTTTCTATTCTGTTATCTTTGGACTACAAAAGCCAAGCAAAAAAAACAAAACTAAAGAAAATGACAGAGGGACTAATTACTAACATAAAAAAATCTACTTTTCCTGTTATAGTTTCGTTTAACTGTAACCAAAGCTTTTTAAAAATGTTTTAAAAACCCCTTTATTCAGTACCCCCCCGTCTCATTTTGTCTATCCAGTGTAGATGATTTAGCTCACAAACATGAATTAGTACCTTATCATGCTCTGTCTGTTCTATGTAGATCATCGAAAATACGTTTAAAATACGTTAACATTTTTTTGTCATTTGCTTTTAAAAAAAGAATAAAAGTTCTTAAATATTCCTCAAACCATTTTTTTACTCATAGTAAATTAAAGATTTCAAGAATCTATTTCCTTCCCTGTGGCTGAACCTTCAGTTGACGGAATTTGATTATGTGAAGCAGGGTCTCTGTGGTCTAGTCAGGCCTGTGACCCATGGCATGTATTTGCCAAGAAAGATAGCTCTTTCCAGCAGTAGGATGTGATGTTAGACTACCCTCTGTATGAGGTTAAGAACTGACTTTAGAGTCCAGTTCAAGGGAATTGACATATTTTTTTAAAAGTTGGATAACCAGAGTTAGCAATGTCTTTGGAATGCGAAACTTTCCTAGGATGAATATCAGTGTGAAAACTATCATTACATATAGGTTCTCCTAGGATCAGTTTCATCTATTCTTCTTATTAGTTCAACATATCCTATTAAATGAATAAAAAATAATTACTAGTGATATCTAACACCATGATCCCCAAAGATATTTTCATTATTTCCTACTTAGGGTTAAAGCTTGGTATAGAACCAAGAGCCTTGTGAATAATAGGCAAGACCTCTACTGAGTCATATTGCTAACAACACAGCATTCTATTTGAAAAATGAATTAGTTAGTATTTTAAAAAGATTATTTAAAAACTATGGTATTTAACATCAGGAAGATGTGACCTTACTTCTAACTCTGCCATTTACCTGCAATATTACTTTGGAAAATTTTTTTCAATGTCTATGAACTTGGCTTTCCAAGTTATATTACAAAGCCAATCCCTAAGACTCTCACTGTGTGCATCAATTGAAATGTTAATAGATGAGGTAATTCCCAATGAGGGAGCAAAACTTTATGCTAGGGATTACTATGTTTTAATATTTTAATCATACATTATTTACATGTGTGTATGTGTGTACATGTGTGGAGATATGGCCAGATGTAAGTGCAGGTGTCCTCTCGGTACAGAAGACATCATTCATTCTTCTACAGCTGGAAATATAGGTGAGCCACAAAACATGGGTGCTGAGAACTGAACCAGAGTCCTCTGCAAGAGCAGTGTGTGCACTGTTAACCAATGAGCCATCTCTCCGCCCCTTACATTTTTGTATGACAGGATCTCCTGATGTAGTTTTGTCTGTCCTGGATTTCTGATGTGGAAAAAGCTGGCATTGCACTCCAGAGATACACCTGCCTCTACTTCCTGAGTGCTGGGATTAAAGTAGCATGGCACCACACAAGTTTTTCCTTACTAATTTTAATATTGTTTCTCCAAAAGTGAAATTAATATGGACTTGACAGGAACAGATTTTCAGCATGGAGTCTGGATTCAAATCTTAGCTTTCACCCATCCATGCTGTTTTCGTATTCTGAGACTTTGTTTCTCATATGCAGATTAGGGAAATAGCTGCTTCTTAAGGTTTATTGTTAAGTTTAAATAAAATTACAGGTACACAGATGCATACATACAAAAATAATGCTACACATAGTAAATGCCTGATACAATTCATGCACTTCTAATTATCCACGTCTTCCTTATCTCATATAATTTTTCTACATTTATTTGCAGATTATTATAGAGATTATGATAATTAAGTAAAGGTGTTGGCATTTAAATGTGCACAAAGTTCAGGAAAAGAAAGAAAGAAGTATAATGACAGATTGCTCAGTGTATATGACAATAACGGGTAAAATGTTTAAAAGTGAAGAACTCACAGTGGGTCACACAAAGTGGGTAAGTCATTCTCTGACACTGTAATTCTCACATGCAATTCAAATGATTTCACATTAAGAATCATAAAAGTAAACCAGGTGGTGGTAGCACACACCTTTAATCCCAGCACTTGGGAGACAGGCAGATCTCTGTGAGTTTGAGTCCAGCCTGGTCTACAGATACCAGGACAGGCTCCAAAACTACACAGAGAAACCCTGTCTAGAAAAAAACAGTCATAAAATAAGAGCCTGCTAACCTCAGAAACCTGAGGTAGTCAAGGTCAAGCCACCTAGCTCAAATCTAAAGAACATCATAGGCAATCTTTACAAATGCTTAAAGCCACTCATTTGGGGAGAGTGATTTATTATGCTCTGAATATCAGTTAAGGTTAAAATGCACAGTAAACACTCAACATGATGTAACCTATCCATATAAGAAATTCTCACATCGGAAACATTGTTTTTACAATATGCATCATCAAAAATACATGGGAAAAAATTACCCATCACACAACATTTTGCCTGAATGACCAATCACTGACAATGGAGTCATTAAGTAGACAATCATTTCAATGATTAGTCAGACTAGAGCCCCTCTATCCTGACTACATATTATTAAATTTAATATTAAGCATTAGCCAATGGCAGGGATAATTGTAGTTGGCATTTCTGATTTGGAGTAAATATTGGAAAGGGGTGGATATTATTGTCAATCATCATGGCTATTACACACTTGACCACACAGCTGCTCAGTGATAAAACACAGTCATTTGTTAGTTCCTCTGAGATCCTGACTTCTTTTTTTTTTTTTTTTAATCATGCCATGCTGTGGGAGATCATGATACCCTCAGGCATTCACAACAAGTTAATTATTGGGCATATTGTTCAACAGCAGAGGGAAACTTGTTCATACTGCTTTTCTTTGAGCTGCACATATTCTGAGGCAAAACAGCAAACTTCAGATACAATTACTGAGACTCTTTTTTTTTTCCGGTCTTTTTTTCCCGCATGCCCAGCAGCTGCTGAGTGTTCAGCATCAGATATGAGAAGTTAAGCTGAATAAACTAGAGGAAAGCCTTCTAGAGAAAGCAAGCTCAGCTTTAAAAAAAATGCCAAGGTTGCCGACTCAAGAGCCCAGGACAGCTTAATAAAATTGAGTAGAAGTAAACCAATTAAACACTCTAAACTGCTATTCTGGGGCTCACCAAAACAACGCAAATCAAAAGAGTAATTATTCAATTATTAGTAGCAGCTGGATTTTGTGGTTTCTTTTTAGTTATACTAAATCTCCCCTATGCCTCTTCCCTCCCCTCACATACACCTTGCTGCTACTTCCCAGAGGGCCAAATGATATCTTTTCAATCTCTAGAAAGTACTTCACTGTGAATTTGCCCACAGGGATATTCAAAGATAACTTCATGCTTAATAATATCCCTTCTCTTTTCAGAAACATCCAGGAGATCAATAGCCCCAGCTTGATAGACAAAACCTTTTCAATATGACCCCTGCCCGGTACCTTTTGCACTTTCTATACTGTAGCCTGAGTTCTCGGCAAAGTGTATGTTTCAAAGTCTCCTAACAAATTCTGTGTTCTGCTTTTTCCATGCACATGTTGCTCCACACCTACTTTCTCTATATGTCTCCAGCAGTTAAACAGCCTATGGTTCAAAGCCAAATTCAAAGCATAATCTTCTGAAGCTATTCTTCTTATCATTTGTTTAAATTCACCAGGCATGAATGAATATCAGAGGAACCATAAGTACCTGGGTTTGCTCAGGGTGAGTTTAAGGAGAATTGCAGGATACATCTGTGAGTCTATTTCCAAAAGGGATTAGCATAACATTAAGCAGACTGAGGAGGGAAGAAGCACCCTGATTGTGGGGAGCACTATCCAATAGGCTGGGTGACTGGATGGAACAAAAAGCAGACGAGTGAAACATGCATGCACACCACACATATGAACAGGTGCACCCATGCTTCTGTCTTTGGACTCCAGACACTTCAACCCTTGAATGCACAGTTGTAACAGTATCTATACTGGCAGGTTTCAAGTCTTCAACCTCCGACAAGAGCTGCAGCCTAGACCCTTTTTGTTTTGAGGTTTTCAGTTTCTTGGACTGGGTAACTAACTACTGATTTCCTAGCGTCTCCAGCCTACAGACAGCGATTACAGAACTTTTCAGTATCTGATATAAATCAGCTCAACAAATCCTTTCTTATAATTAATTATCTCTTCTACATATTTAATCACTCTGGAGGACACTAACTAATACACAATACAATTTTCTTTACATGGAGAAAGCAACATGATAGACAGGATGGACCCACAGGACCAGTGCTAATTTGAAGTCCAGTCTGGCCAATAGATCTCAAGCCAATTGTCATTTCTGAGTTTTGCATTCTGGCCTGTAAAACTGCAGCCATAATGTAATGACGTAAATGAATGCAGACAGATTATAAAAATATATACAGCTTTAATGGGGAAATAGACTTACAGGACCACAGGTTCCCGCGGAGAACAGGAAAGCAGAGAAAAGGGCTGCTGGGATCACGCTTGGCAGATTTATCAGTAAACGTTAGCCCGAGGCGAACACGCCCCCTAATGGGTGGGGCTTATCCCTACAACATAATATTTGCTTTATATGTGAAGTTGAAAATGAAATATCACCATATGAAAAAGATCACTCATTTAAATATGAAGCACTGTATAAGATAATGTTATCTTATATGTTTGGGGGCTAGAACTGTTCATCTTTTTATCAACAGAATTATGGTTGGAAATATGAAATCATTCCTGGTACTAGACTAGAAACCTAGTCAACTTCCGAGGACTAGTGAAGTCATGGACATTATAAAAGAAACTACACTGCCATTTTGCTAGACCAGCATAATTCCTTATTCAATTCCACATCCTTTCCCTGTACTCAAGAATAAATGAAGCTACTGTCTCTCTTCAAAAAGCTTCTTTTTACAGCAAATGGAGACCATTATAGAAAATCACAACTGGATATTATACAGATCAATGGATCAAGGCTAGCCCAGACTCAATGGATACATCCATATTTGCAGTTTCTGTATCTATAGCTCAGAAAATATCACAAGGAAGGACTAAAAGGATTGTAAGAGACATTATACCAGGAATACTGGAACAATGGCAATATCACTGAATATGTTTACAGGGAAGGGGTAATTTGTATGGGGTATCACTCCTAGATAAAAAACTACAGGCAACTAATGACTGTGGGAGAGGGAGAATTCACCTCTTCCAGGTTTCCTCTTATTGGTTGCCCAATACAAAAGGGTTAGCCCTTAAGATATATATATATATATATATATATATATATATATATATATATAACAAAAATGGACTCAAAGGTTATATTTACATGTGATTGTAAGCATATGTGTATATTAATGAATGTATGTAGCAGTAAAAATCAAAGAAATAGAGGCTATCAACTTCAGTGTATGGGAGCTTAGGAGGAGTTGTAGGTTGGAGGCCTAGGAAGAACTGGAAGACGAAATGTAAAGGAGGAAAGTGATATAATAAAAATTCTAGTTTAATTAAAAATGTAATACCATCCCTTATTTCAAGCTATGCTACAAGGTTATAGTAATAAAAACCACATGGTTTTGGCATAAATAGGGACACATTGATCAATGGAATCAAATCAAAGACTGAGATATAAATTTACAAAGAAGCTAGAAAGGCACAACGGGAAAAGAAAACATGTTCCAAAAATGATCCTGTTCTAACTGGATGTCCACACGTAGAAAAATGGATAGGGAATCCCTACCCAAAACTCAAGTCCATATCGTTCAAAGATCTCAACATAAAACCAGATACCCTAAACCTGATAAAAGAGAAAGTAGAAAATAGTTTTGAATGAATTGCCATAGAAGACAACTTCCTGAACAAAACAGCAATAGCACAGGCACTAAGATTTGGTATGGGAGAATTGTCTGTATTCTGTCAATCATGTTTTAAATAAACGCTGATTGGCTAGGCAGGAAGTATAGGTGGGAAAACCAGACAGGAAGTAGAAATGATGCAATGAGAACAAGAGAATTCTGGGAAGGAGGAAGTTGATTCCTCACACTCCTGTCCAGACCACCAAAGCAGCAGGATGTGATCTGCCCCACTGAAAATAGGTACTGAGCCACATGGCTAACATAGATAAGAATAATGGGTTAATTAAGATTTGAGAGTTAGCAAGTGAGAGGTTGGAGCTAATGGGCCAGTCAGCTTATAATTTATGGAGACCTATGTGTGATTTTCTTTGGGGATAATCAGTTGTGGGGTACTGGGTGGGACAAAAACCCCAAAATGCAGGGCCCCTGCATGTTACAAATAGCACCTTGACAATTAGTAAATGGCATTTGCTGAAACTTAAAAGCTTCTGTAAGGCAAAAGACACTGTCAATAGGGCTAAATGGCAGTTTAGACAATAGAAAAAGATCTTCAAAAACTCTACATGAGATAGAGGGCTAATATCCAAAATAAATAAAGAAATCAAGAAACTAGATATAAACAAACTAAATAATCCAATTAAAAATGGAGTACTGACCTAGAAAGAGGATTCTCAATAGAATGCCTGAAAAATACTTAAAGAATCGTTCAACATCCTTTACATCAGGTAAATGCAAATCAAAACTATTTTGAGATTTCTTCTTACATGTGTCAGAATGGCTAAGATCAATAACACAAGTGACAGCTCATATTAGCAAGGATATAAAGCAAGGGGAATACTCCTTCATTGCTGGGGGGAGTGCAAACTTGTACAGCTACTTGGAAATCAATATGGCAGCTTCCAAGAAAATTGGGAATCAACCTACACCAGGACCCAATTATACCACTTTTGGGCATATACCCAAAGGATGGTCCAATGTACCACAAGGACACTGTTCAACTATGTTCATAGCAGCTTTATTCATAGTAGCCAGAAACCAGAAATAACCTAGATGTTCCTAAACTGAAGAATGGATAAAGAAAATGTGGCACATGTACACAGTGGAACAATACTTAGCTGTTTAAAAATTACATCATGAACTTTTCAGGCAAATGGATGGAACTAGAAAAATAATCACCCTGAGTGAGGTAACCCAGACCCAGAAAGACAAACATGATATGTACTCAGTAGTGAATATTATTAGCTTTTCAGTAAGTAACAATAATGGTACCCAAAGACACAGAAAAGCTAAGTAACAAGGGGGGCTGAAGGGGTGGTGTAGGGCACATGGATAGCCCTGGGAAGGAGAAATAGAATAGATTTTGCTGCTGGACTGGTGGCAGGTGAGAATAAGAAAAGGAGAAATCATGCGAGAGGATGGAGGGAGAGAGTACAGGGAGAGAGAGAGAGACTGGAATTGTAGGGCATTTGGGGAACAATGTGGAAAACTAGTGCAATAGAAACACCCAGGATTCTATGAGGATGATCCTATCTAGGACTCCTGGTAACAGATGATATGGAGTGTGAACCAGCCATCTTCTATAACTAGGGAATTTTCAGTGGTGGGACCTTCGGTCTACAATCTATCCTGCCTGCAAAATGTACTGGGGCAATGGGGTGGCACAACTTGTGGGAAGAGCTAACCAATGATTGATCCAATCTGAGGTCCACACCATGAAAGGGAGCCTATGTTTGCCACTGTTTAGGTGACTGGGAACTGGAGGCATGTGGTCCAGAGATCTAGGATAGGAGAAATATCAAAAAGATGATTCCTGATTATATTCTGCTATAGTCATAGATGGTTGACTATCGCAATTGATTTTCCCCAACAACTGATGGGAGAAGATACATAAACCCACAGCCAAACATTAAACAGAGAAAGAGCACAAATTAGAGGACTCCATTGGGTCCCCACCCCTTGGAGATCCAGGAGCTGGCCCCCAGACGAAGGGGAGGAAGAGTTGTAGGGCTCAAAAAGACTAAACTGACAACTAGGGAGCCTAGTTGAGACTGACTTAAGTCCTCTGCATACATATTACAGCTGTGTAAATTTTTCTTCTTGTGGAACTCCTAAGAGTGGGAGTAGGGGTGTCTCTACTCTTTCACCTGGCCTTGGGACCATTTTCCTCCTACTGGGTTGCTTCATGCAACCCTGACATGAGGGTTTGTGCCTAGTCTTACTATATCTTGTTATGCCATCTTTGATTGTTATTGCTGGGAGACCAGATCCTCTCTGAAGGGAAATGAAAGGGTGAGTTTGGGAGAGAGGGATGGTGCAGTGGGGACTGGAAGGAGTAGAGGGAGGGGAGCCAGTAAGGATGAGAAAAGAATGAAAAATGATGTAAAAAATAAAACTTAAATAAGCAGACAAAAAATTTAAATCTATAAATCTTCTTTAAAAAAATAAATGTGTCTCTAAGATCTTTAAGGAAAGGATTGGTTTCCATTGTTACAGAGTATGGTTAGAAGTGTATGCCAGGTGGCTACTTCTTCAAGACCAGCCATATTTGCTAGTGGCCCAACGGAGGCCACTCATTTTCTAGGGTAGATCTCTTGGTAACAGAGTAGGATTGAGGTATGAAGAAAAATTCCATGTTTTGTGCTCAAAAATTCCTGAACGAAATATGACTGCTTTATACTGGTCTGGAAGAAAAGAGGAGCAATTCCTGAGAAAATTGAGTTTCTGAAAAGGGGGAAGGGACTGGTGACTTGGGGTTCTTAGTTATATAAGCTATAAAGCATGCCCACCCATGTAGTCACAGCACACAGCCAAGTCTTCTAAAGGGAGCAGCAGAAACATGCGACTCAGAAAGGCTCCATCTGAGAAATTAGAGTGGTCCCAGCCATTCGTTAGCAGGCAGTAGTCCTGCAGGAAAATACACAGGATTAGAACACAAACAGTAAATCTGATGTTGCTGACAGATTGAATTTGCATTTTGAAAAATAAAAGTACTATGACATCCCTTTGATATTGCAAATACTGAATATAGTATGATCTACTACATTTATACACTTCGAAACATATTTTACAAATGCCATGGCTAATAATTGATTGTCAACATGACCGGATCTAAAATAGCTGTATAAACACACTTTTATATGTTTAAAGATGTTTTCAGAAAGGTTTAGGAGAACAGTGAAGACTCACTCTGAACAGGGACTAGCACCAACCACAGGCCATAGTCACAGCTGAGTGAAAAGGAGAAAATGAGTTGAGCGGCAGCATTCATTGCTTGCTGCTTTCTTATTACAAATCCAATGGGATCCGCTGCCTCGTGCCCCTGCCACCGTGACTTCCCAGGCATGATGAGCTGTACCCACAGTGTGTAAGCCACAATACACCATCTATTCCTGGAATCGCTTTTATCAGGTATTTTCTCACAGTGATGAAAAATATATCTGAAACAATGAGCACATTAAATTCAATAATTTTGAAAAAATTAATAAGCAAAAACAAAGGTTTCAGATCAGTTCCTAACATGAAAAATCTATCAATGTCCCACATTATGACCAGAATTTGGTTGGCACAGAGAGATTGACAAAAGGATATGGTTGGAGTGTATTCCTCAAAGGTTCATATGCTAGACTTAGCCACATCTGCGAGGTATTAAAAGAGGTAAACCAAAGATAGTATTGTGATTTAAAGGAAAAGGCTTTGGAAGCTGATTACGATGAGATGATCTCGTAGCAGAAGAGTCTCCATGACTGAGCAATGGTGAGATTCTAAGGGAAAAGAGAGATCTCAGAGGATATAAACACACACAAGAACTCCCTGGCTGCTGTCGCATGATGCCATATACCGTCTTGGACATCTGCCAGAAAGAAAGCTATCACCATTTACAAATTTGTATTTCCAGGTCAGCAATCTAAATAAATCCCTTATCTCTATAAATTTACCCAGCTTCTACTAACAAAAATTGTCTAGTGTAGCCAGCAAAGAGTTTCCAGCTTTTTTTTTCTATTGTGACCTTAAGGTCAGACAGGTAGCCTCACAGACAGCATCTTCAGAACTTTAAGGAATTGTTATGACTCTGGCTACTTTCTGGGAGCCTGACTCATTCGACAGCCCAGAGGCTCTTCCTGCTGCTTGCTTCTAAGAATATCAACCTGGAGTCTTTCTCTAACTAAAGAGATACATTTACCCTTTGACCAGACAGGTCTGAGATATTTTCATATGGGAGACTGATAGCAGTGTAGTTGTGGTGTGATATTGATACTTCTGTGAGACAGACCACCATCATTGGACACAAGAGTTGGTAGACCATTGCTTGCTTGTCCTTTGAATTGGAAACTCCAGTGATATACTCTTCTCAGAGATCTGTAATGGGAACCAGCCACAGACACTCAAAACGACAACATGCTTATTAATGCAGCCTTTCTTGGTTACCTTCCATTCCTATTCAATGACTCTCAGCCTCTCTAGATCAATCATTTCCACTGAAATCCTTGTATTGGCATCTGATTCTTGGGGAAACCAAACTAAGGTCCTTCTTAGCTTCAGACTCTTTTCACGCCCTGGATGGAAGGGGCACCATGTTCACCCCAGCATAGTACATGAAGGAAGGCCTCGTCTCCAGGATGTTCAGTGGTAAATATTTATGCTTTTAGAGACTCCAACTCCTAAGCACTCTCATTAGCATACTCCTCAAAACACCAGATAAAGAATTCCCTTCACCTTCCACTGAAGCCTGCCCAAGCCAGGCTTCTGCATTATTTCTTTTTTCTTACACAATGTATATGATCTTCAGTATAAGGTAGGTAAACAACCATGAAACTGAATTTATTCCCTCAGTCACTTCCTCATCATAAAAGAAAAAGATTTTTAAAACCTTAATTTATATTTCTTTCATATTTTCAAGAATCTCACTGCATCCTCAGGCTAGCCTCATACCCTCAGTGCTCCTGGCTGTACCCTCCTGCTGCTGTACCCTCCTGCTGTATCCTCCTGCTGCTGGGTTTACAGCAGTGTGCTACCATGATGGGCTCACCTCACACTCCAGTTATTCTGTAGGGACTGAAGGGATAGTCTGTGTAGTACCTTATCTTTTGTGAGGTAATTTAATGCCATCATATTTCCATGAAGTCCTTAGATATTTCCATGGAAAAATTCTGAATTGTCATGGGCAAGAATGCCTAAAACTGGGTGTGATGGCACATGTCTTCAATTCCAGCACTTGGGAGACAGAGGCAAGTGGATCTCTAGGAGTAAGCATGGTCAACATAGCAAGCTTCAGGACAATCAGGGCTACATAATGAGACTCTATTTCAAAACCAAAGAAACAAACAACCAAAAAAAAAAATGAAGGAGAGAGGGGGAGGGAGGGAGGGAGGGAGGGAGGGAGGATGGGAAGGAGACAGATAGGAAGGAAGAAAGGGAGGAAGAAAGGAAGGAAGGATGGAAAATAATTCCTGGGACTGGGGAAATGATGGCTCAGTGCTACTGGAAGTGTGTACTACTCTTTCATTAGATTGAGTTTAATTCCCAGGCATTTCATAATTCTAGGCATTTCATAAACACCTGTAGCTTGAGGTCACGGTCTCTGGTGCCCTCTTGTGGCTTATGTAGACATTTGCACGCATGCTCACATTGCGCACACATGAGCCTTTAAAAATAAAAAATAATAGCTTCTCATGGTGGTTCACATCAGGATTCAGGAGGCGGAGGCAGTTGGATCTCTTTGAGTTCAGCCTCATTTAGGTAGTAAGTTCCAAGCCAGTCAGGGTTACATAGTGAGACCCTGTCTCAAAAATAAATAAATAAAAAAATAAGTGTAGAAAAGTAAAAGATAAATAATATCTAAAGCAGAGGTAAGGGAATATTTTGTGTCAATATCCATTTTAGGATTTGCTGAAAGGTAGTCTTCATTGCTACTGCTCAAAACTCACTGCAATACAAAATGAGTAAGAGATATGTACACCTATGAGCTCAGGTGTGATAGAGCATCATCTATAAACATAGGCTGGATTAAATTTACAATGTACATTTTGACTCCCTAGTCTAGTGCTGTGTTATCAAACAGATTTCTGCAGAATGAAAATATTCTGTAACCCATCTAATATGGTCTCCAATATGTAAATAATACTACAGTGGCTATGAATTTTTAAATTGTAATTTGCATTTAAATAGGCACATGTGGCCAGTGACTACCATATTGGACGTAGTGTGGTGTTGTTTTGCCAATCTTGGCAAACTCTCGACCACTTAATCATGTTTCTGTCAACATTTCTGCCCCGACTGCTTATTCACTGGGAAGCACAATGCTGGAAACAGTGAAAATGAGAACAACATATGCTCCGGCTTCCCAGTGAGCCTGACAGCCTCCCTTTTGCTTTCGGTCTGGTTGGCTGAGCATCATACATATGGAGTAGACAAGCCATCATTTCTCCCTGAGAATACTAAAGGAGAAAAGCTCTAAGGGATATAGTTCATGCGTTGCAATGTCCCTGCCAATAATTCAGACATCATCGGGTGGTCTTGGGTACCACTGAAAGTCTCATCAAGGTTGGGGCTTCAGTTTTACGTTTCAGTGGGAAATTTCACTTTACTAACGCTGTCAGTTCCAAAGTTCTGACCTTTTAATAGCTGATAACTCAATTTCAGTAAGCTTCATTTCAAACCCCTGCTTTCCCCCTTTAAGGTTTGCTTTTCAAAACCAGTCTAACGGGGACCATTCTAGTATGTGATGAAGTTGCTTCCAGAAACCCATAAGCATAAATCCACAGGTTTATTGCTCAGTTAGTGCTTATGGGTTTCTAGAAGCAACTTTGCCACAATCCTGTGAAATCTTGCTCACAGTTCATTGAACTCTGACTGGATCTTGAATTATATTTGATGCTCCAACAGAAAGCAATATTTGTCACATTCTATTACAATATGTTCTTTGGCTTTGGAAAGCTGAGTATTGCTTTGAAAAATTCTCTGTACTAGAGAGCTTACTGCCCTCAGATCTTAAATCAAAATATTTCAAGATGTCACTGTGTTAAAGTCATAATTTATATGCAAAAGTTATATATGTATACTGAAACAATACCAGTTCACCTTTATCCCAGCCATGGTAAGGACATCAGGACTATACCTACTGAAATAGGAAGCACCATCCTTACTTCTGAAAGTCAGGTTTTTTATACTTTTTTTGATTTACTTAAATTGAATTATGACTTGGAGAGATGACTTGGTGATACAAGCATTAGGATCTGAATTTGGATCCCAGCATTTACATTAAAAGCCAAGTCTGACAGCATGTCTTTTTAACCCCAGTGCTTAAGGGGAGTCAAAACAAGTGTATTTCCAGAGCTCACTGGACACCCAGTCCTAACAATCAGTGAACTCTGGGTTCAGTGAGCCATACTGTCTTCAAAACAAAAATAAGGTGAACAGTAGAGGAAAGCAGCAGAAGTCAACCTCTAGCCTACACACATGCACACACAGGCAAGGACACCTGCTCACACATGCATAATCCATACACACAAAATTGAAATAAATATGCTTAATCTGTGACTGTACCATTTTGTGCAATTAATCTAATATCTCTCTAAATGTATGTGTATATGTGCATATACATACATACATGTGTATGTATATACAGACACACAGGTTATTAAAGCAGTGGTGTGCACTATTCTATTATATAACTGTTTCACAATATATTTACCAACTAACTCCAAACATACACATGTTATTTTGGAACAAATATAAGAAGATATTTTAAGACAAATGTTATAAACACATATAATATTTATTTTAGATTTATTTATTTGTGTACACATGTGTGTTGCCTGTATGTATGTATACATATTATATGCATAACTGATGCCCATGGAGGTCAGAAGAGGGAGTTGAACTAGAACTGAAGTTATGGATGATTGTGAGGTACCTTGTAAGAGCAGGGAAACAAATCCAAGTCAGTTCAAAGAACAACAAGTTCGCTGTAGGAAACCTTCCAAGTTTTCTAAAATGGTTGGGACATGTCACACTATAGCCTACAATGCACATGTGTTTCAGTTGCTCTACACATTCAGAAAGATGTTTTTTTTTTTCATTCCGGTAATTATGGTTGATCTATGGTCCCTTATTGTGGATTTGATTTGAATTTTTTTAATGGTAGATCAGGTTGAACACCTTTTAACTTTCTTTCCAGCTCATGGATATCATGTCTGATCGGGTGTACCCATTCAATACTTTTGCTCAGTTTTCATTAAAACCAAGTGATCACTTCTTTCCAACTTCAGTTTTGAATATGTAACTTGATTACAAGTTCAAAATTAAAAAATACAAAATATTTCAAAATAAAATGCTATTATGTTTTTACAGGTTCAGCCAGTTTCCATTTCTTCTCTAAATATAGCAGAACTATTAAATAATTTTTTAAAATAAATTTGTTTTGTTCATTGTATATATCATGTTTAACGAGAGAGAGAGAGAGACAGAGAGAGAGAGAGAGAGAGAGAGAGAGAGAGAGAGAGAGAGAGAGAGAGAGAGAATCAGTACAATGTTTCAGTTTAGACAACTCAGGAGGAAAATTATTTATTGCATGTTTAATGCTATAGAAATAACGGTTGAGATAATGTTATCTTTAGTTACAATCAAAAATTAAGAGAAATTTGCAAAAACTTCTACACTTGAAATACAGGGTATGCATATGCTGTCTCATTCAGCTGTCTCATTAGGACTGAACCACTGAGTCAATTAACTGTACGATTAGAAAGCAATACTGATTCTAAGTCAGTCTGCTCATCCACTAAACTGTAAATACTCTGCAGAGGAGGCATCATTGGCATTGTAGGATTTACATAAGCATGATATATGATTTCCTATACAAATGTTGAATCAACTGGGTCTGAGCTCCACTTCCTCAGTTATTCACTAGTAGTAAGTTGGCTACTTAGGGAGGTACATTAACTCTTTTAAGCCACTTGGGTAACATTACTGTACAGAAAATTAGTGTAAAAGAAGATTGCTTTCTCTATAAATGTTCGCTTTTGCAAGCTTGCTTATGTGCTGAAGTTCCCCTTTGAAGTAGAATCTGGATAAGTAACTCATAAAACTCTGAAAGTTTGAGCATGCACAGTGTTGCAATGGCCATATGTTATATTGCAGAAGAAAAGCCCTATGTGATTTGGAGGTGTCACCTGACCATAGCAAAGTCAGTTTCATGTCCCACTTACATGAGATCTCCAGAGTAGTTAACTAGATAGAAGAGGAAAGAAGAATGTTGTTTGTCAGGGTAGAGGGAAAGAAGAAAATAGGCAGTGATTTAAAGGATACACAGTGTTACTTTTACGAGATAGGAAAGTTCTGAAAATGGGAAGTGCTGATGGTTGCACAACAATTTAAATGTTACCAATGCCACAGGACTACACAGATAAAAGTCAAAGTGGTAAAGTTCTATATACAACTCTTACCACAAAAGGAAGACAAACTGTTTTAGTAGCCACTTACAGAATTAATAGAAATTTGTATAAAAATTATCTTTTAAACTTTTCTATTTACTTAACTTTTTTGTTTTGGGTTTTGTTTTTTGTTGCTTTTATTTACTTGGGTGGTTGATTGGTTAGTTGGGTGGTTGGTTGGTTGGTTGTTGGCAGAAGGCTGCTCGTTCATTTACTGGCTGCTCAGACCCAAATAATCACTCAGAAACTATACTAATTACACTACTGGTTGGCCTCTTAGCTTGTGCATATGTTTAGTTAGCTCTTACATTATGAATTAACCCATTACTATTAATCTGTGCATCACAACAAGGTCGTGGCCTACCAGCAAGTTTCCAGCATCCATCTCTTCTGGCAACTTCATGGCAACTTAACCTACTTTCTCCCAGCATTCAGTTTAGTTTTCCAGCCTAACTCTATTCTGCCCTATCACAGACCAAAGAAGCTTCTTCATTCATTAACCAATAAAAACAACACATACAGAAAAAGACTTTCCACACCAGTTGGTTGGTTGGTTGGCTGGTTGGTTTTGAGACAGCTTTTCAACGTGTAGCCTAGGCTGGCCTTGAACCCTATGTCCTTTACTTCAGCCTCCAGATTCGTGACCTAAATTTTGTTCCAATTATTTGCATCTGCCACTGCAAAGTTTTCATTCTTATTAAAGTATTCTATAGATAATGGAAATATGAAGCTGAACTATATCTAATGAAAGTAGAATTGTTATTGTTTGAGAATTTAAAATTTTTGGTAAAATTATTTTTGCTCTCAATACAATATTATTATATTCCCCATATGCATCAACAATTATACTTAATTGGTTCAAATCTGAATAAATGATTGAAGGATAAAAGTTTTAACAACTCAAGAAAACATTTCTTTTTTGATTTAAAATGTGGCTTATGAATACATAATTTATAATCACAAGCAATTATCTATGTTTTTCAGATCAATTAAGCAAATTTTTATTGTTTTTATTGATCTATATATTTTTCTCTGCTTCCCTCCTTTCCTCCCCCCACTCCTTCTGCCCTCTCCCACAACCTCCACATCCCCAATTTACTCAGGAGAGCTTATCCTTTTCTATTTCCGTGTAGATTAGATCCATGTGTGTCTCTCTCAGGGTATTCTTTGTTGTCTAGGTTCTTTGGGATTGTGAATTGTAGGCTGGTTTTTCTTTGCTTTATGTCTAAAAGCCACTTATGAGTGAGTATGTATTATATTTGTCTTTCTGAGTCTGGGTTACCTCATTCAATATGATGTTTTCTAGATATGTCCATTTGCTGCAAATATTAAGATGTTGTTTTTTTCTGCTATATAGTACTCTATTGTGCAAATGTACCACATCTTTACCCAGTCTCTGGTCGAGGGGCATCTAGGTTGTTTCCAGGTTCTGGCTATGACAAATAATGTTGCTATGAACATAGTTGAGCACATGTCCTTGTGGTATGATTGAGCAACCTTTGGGTATACACCCAAAAATGGTATTGCTGGGTATTTCTTAATTTTCTAAGAAATACCATACTAATTTCCAAAGTGGCTGTACCAGTTTTCACTCCCACCAGCAATGCAGAAGTATTCCCTTTACCCTACATCCTTTCCACCATAAGCTGTCATCACTGTTTTTGTTTGATCTTGACCATTCTGACATGAATAAGATAGAATTTCAGAGTAGTTTTGTTTGCATTTCTCTGATGACTAAGGATGTTGAGCATTTCCTTAAGTATCTTTCAGCCATTTTGGATTCTTTTGTTGAGAGTTCTCTCTTTAGGTCTGTACCCCATTTTTTACTGGGTTATTTGTTCTTTAGATGACCAATTTCTTGAGCTCATTGTATAATTTGAATAGCAACCCTCTGTCCAATGTGGGGTGGGTAAAGATCTTTTCCCACTCTGTAGGCTGTCATTTTATCTTGTTGACCTTGTCCTTTGCTTTACAGAAGCTTTTCAGTTTTAGTGGTGTAGGAGGTTGTTTTGTTTTTGTGTTCGTTTCATTGGTTAATAAAGAAACTTCTTTGGGCCTGGTGATAGGGGAGAACTTAGGTAGGCTGGGAGACAGAACTGAATTCTGGGAGGAAGATAGCAGAGAGAGAGAGCCGCCATGTAGCTGCCAGGTCAGACATGCTGTGTCTTTCCCAGTAAGCCATGACCTCGTGATGACATACAGATTATTAGAAATGGGTTGAATCAAGATATGAGAGTTAGCCAATAAGAGTCTAGAGATAATGGGTCAGGCAGTAATTTAATTAATATAATTTCTGTGTGGTTATTTTGTGTGTAAGCTAGCCGGGTGGCCAGGACCAAAAGCAATATTTCAGGAAGTCCATTTATTAATTGTTTCTCTCAGTGTCTGTGCCACTGGGGTTATATTTAGAAAGTGGTCTCCTGTGACAATACGTTCAAGTGTACTTCTCAATTTCTCTTCTATGAGGTTCAGTGTGGGTGGTTTTATGTTGTGGTCTTTGATCCTTTTGGACTTGAGTTCTGTGAATGGTGATAGATATGCATCTATTTTCTTTCTTCTACATACTGATAAGTAGTTATGCCAGCACCATTTGTTGAATATGCTTTCTTTTCTTAATTTTATATTTTTTTACTTATTTGTCAAAACTCAGGTATTCATAAGTGTGTGGATTGATATCTGGGTCTTCAATTCCATTGGAACTCCTGACTGTTTTTATGCCAATGCCAGACTGTTTTCAGTACTGTAACTCTGTAGAAGGGTTTAAAATTAGGGATTGTGATACTTTCAGAAGTTCCTTTATTGCACAGGATTGTTTTGGCTATCCTGGGGTTTTTGCTTTTCCATAAGAAGTTGAGAATTGTTATTTCAATGTCTGTGAAGAATTTTGCTGGGATTTTGATGGGCATTGCATTGAATCTGTAGATTGCTTTGCATAAAATTTCTATTTTTACTGTTAATTCTACCTACCCAAGAGCCTGGGAGAGCTTTTCATTTTCTGCTATCTTTTTCAATATCTTTCTTCAAAGACTTAAAGTTCTTGTCATTCAGGTCTTTCACCTGTTTTCTTCGAGTTACTCCAAGATATTTTATGTTATTTGTGGCTATTATGAAGGGTGATGCTTCTCTGATATTTATTTATTTATTGTTTATTTATTTTTCCATTCAAAAATATATACTTCCTCCCCTCTCCCAGTCCCCTCCCACTCCCCCACTTACCCTCCTCCCTTCCCCTCCCTTCTAAAGAGAGGGCAGGGTATCCTGCTCTGTGGAAAGTCCAAACCCTCCCGCCCTCCATCCAGGCCTAGGAAGGTGTGCATCTAAATAGACTAGGGTCCCAAAAAGCCAGCACATACACATGAACTCACCTATTCTAACTGCCTGCATTGAATAGAAGCACTTGAGGGTCCCAGAGATAGATGTAAATCAAGACAAAAAAAATAGCTTATTTTTGTTTGCTTGTTTGTTTTTTGAGTTTTGGAAATTTTAGTCCTATCTTGAATAAAGAAAAGATTTTTCTGTAGAGTGAGTGTGCCTTCCTTATTTACTCATTGCCTTGTTTATGATCCACAGTGGAGTCCATTGACTTTACACAGGACACCCACTCTCCATTCACCTGATGTTCTGTAAGCAGAGACTGTTAACCAGTCCTCAGACTTAGGAATGTCCTCATTGCCGTAATCTTTCCTGAAATTATGAAGGAGGTCTTAGACTCCTGACTGTACAACTTGGGAGGGATGTGACTTCCCACAGGGCAGGGAACCCTGACTGCTCTTTGGACTGGAGAGGGAGGGGGAGGGAAGGGGGAAGGGGAGAAAAATGGGAGGTGGTGAGGAGGCAGAAATTTTTAATAAAAAAAATAAATAAATAAAATTTAAAAAAAGAGATGTGAATTTTAAGTTGATCCCTCACCTAAATTAAGGTCTAAAACAGGGCCTCAAGAAGCAAAGAAGCCAAAAAGAGTCTTCATTTTATTCTGTTCTAAGTACTACTGCCAAGCATAATGAAGAATGCAAGGGAAGTAACAGCACAAGTGTCAATAATAACAAATAATAACAAAGACCCTGCCTTTTACAGTGTGCAATTTAATGGATGAAATACATTTCTTAGAAGAATGATCTGTGCATGGAATCCCAGCCCTTGAGAGGTTAAAGCAAGAAGATGAGCTACATAGTGAGACCCTTGTCTCAAAACTATGTAACAATAATAACAAAAAATTTAGCAGAAATCTTTGATCTATCTTACAAGCAACTTACAAAGAAGAGCTTAAGGCTACCTGTTATGTTAAATGAAACAGGTTTTCCCATTTGGGAAAAATTGGGAGACAGCTTGTTTGGAAATTTCGTGAACATTGTTTCATTACATATCCCACCATTCAACAAGGAGGAACTTCCTCCTCAACAGAGCTTCTACAGCAGTACATACATGGTTTTATACTAGTGCATCATTTCTCAGTATTGCCATGTGCTTTCGTTACTTACATCAAAGAAGAGGAATGAGGCTTTCTTTGTGACCCTTGCCTAATATAGAAAAAAATGAATAAATTCCATTAGCCATAGTAGGAGCTTACCAATGACCACCAGCAACTATTCAGCTCCACCTACACTCCCACAGTGGATCACTCCTTTTCATCATTGGGAAAAGAAACAATCTGATTGACTTGAAAATTTTTTCTTACACTGTTTGCTTTTTTTCAGCTTTCCCATCTTTTTGCAAGCATAGGGATTTATTTTCTCAGAGAAAGTGAGAGTGACAGGGACCACATTTCATCTCCTCATTGCAGGAGCATATTCACATGTCCCTAGCAGAAGTGTATCTAAGATTACTTCCGATGTCTAACAATACCTCTTCACTCATGAATTTAGGTCACACCAACTGATGTCAAAATCAATGTGATGTTTCACTACTTAGGAAGACATTTAGTATGCTTTCCATTTTTCATTCCTTCCCACATTAATGTATTTAGAATAAGGCTATTGGCCAATAAAATCCCTTTTAAAAAAACCAGGGAACAGGATTCATTTAATCCATGGTCATAGTTTGCCAAACTCTGATCAATACTATTGCCAAATAAGGAAGAAAGAAGTAAGTTATAGGAAAAAAAATGGAGAAACTTTGGTTAAAAGTTTGAATAGATAACAAGAGGGACAAAATATGATTCTTTTAAAGACAGGGAAAATTTAATATTAAAGAAAGATATGCTTGGGTATAATTTTACACATAGGTGCAGACATCATATACAAAAATAGCATAAAAAATAAAATAGAAAGACCAGCGCGCAGACGCGACGAAGAGGCCAGACCGGCGCGCAGACATGGTGAAGAGAATGGTGAGCAGACGTGGTGGATGTGGGATGGTCCAAGCATGAAACAGTGAAGCCCACATGAGAGCAGATCGCCCCACTACAATTAAATCAAGTAGGTTTTTGGGGGCTGGCCTGCAGAGTGGTAGGCCTTTTATTGGCGAGGTCCCCTGGCAAATGGGGAGCCTAGTCCTGTCCCTGAAGACCCTCCTGAGTGGGGAGAGTGTTCTTGGCCCATGGTGGGACCCAGGAAATGGAGCAGGGGACATTCCCAACCCCCTTGACTCACGGGTCAGTATGCAAGGGCTGCTCCCATCTGTTGGGGCTGCTCCTCCTCTGCTATGAACTCTCTCTTCCTGGCCATCCCAGCTTGCGCCCAGGGACCTCCTTCCTTCTCCCTCCCTTCTGTGGGGCGGTGGGATCACACAGTACAGCCTGTTTGGGCCCTGGATCGGGTACAAGGGGCAGAGGCAGGCGGGTCTCTGTGAGTTCGAGGCCAGCCTGGTCTACAAGAGCTAGTTCCAGGGCAGGTTCCAAACGCTAAGGAGAAACTCTGTCTTGAAAATCCAAAAAAAAAAAAAGAACAAATTTAAGCAATACGTAGCCACAAATGCAGCCTTACAAGAAGTAATAGAAGGAAAATCGCAACCCAAGGAATCCAACATTGCCAACACTACCTACAATAACTCAGGTATCTAGCAACCCTTCACCAGCACAACTCAAAGAAGGGAGACACACAAACTCTACTACCAAAAACAATAAAAATAATCGGAGTAAACAACCACTGGTCATTAATGTCACTTAATATTAATGGTCTCAATTCACCTATAAAAAGGCACAGGCTAAGAGATTGGATACGAAAACAGGATCCAACATTCTGCTGTTTACAAGAAACACATCTCAACCACAAAGACAGGCATCTACTCAGAGTAAGGGGTTGGGAAAAGGTTTTTTCAAGCAAACGGTTCTAAGAAAAAAGCAGCTGTGGCCATACTAATTTCTAACAAAACTGACTTCAAACTAAAATCACTCAGAAGAGATCGAAATGGACATTTTATACTCATAAAAGGAACAATTCATTAGGATGAAGTCTCAATCTTGAATATCTATGCCCCTAATATAAAAGCACCCACTTATGTAAAAGAAATATTATTAGAACTCAAGGCAGACATCAAACCACACACACTAGTAGTAGGACACTTCAACACACCTCTCTCACCAATGGACAGGTCAATCAGACAGAAACCTAATAGAGAATTAAGAGAATTATTGGAGGTAATGAAGCAAATGGACTTAACAGACATCTATAGAACACTCCACCCAAATACGAAAGAATATACCTTCTCTGCAGCTCATGGAACCTTCTCGAAAATTGACCACATACTCGGAAACAAAGGAAACCTCCACAGATACAAAACAATATCAATGTCCACCTGTGTCTTATTGGATCACCACAGATTAAAGTTAGAAGGCAACAACAATGGTACCCCCAGAAAGCCAACAAACTCATGGAAACTGAACAGTCAACTATTGAACCACACCTGGATCAAGGAAGAAATTAAGAAAGAAATTAAAGTCTTCCTTGAACTTAATGAAAATAAAGAGACAACATACTCAAACCTATGGGACACGATGAAAGCAGTGCTAAGAGGAAAGTTCATAGCACTAAGTGCCCACTTAAAGAAAACGGAAAAGGATACATTGGAGACTTAACAGCATACCTGAAAGCTCTAGAGAAAAAAAAAAGAAGCAGAAGCACCCAGGATGAGTAGAAGACTGGAAATAATCAAACTGAGGGTGAAAATGAACAAAATAGAAACACAGAAAACAGTCCAAAGAATCAATGAAACAAAAAGTTGGTTCTTGGATAAAATCAACAAGATTGACAAACCCCTATTCAAACTAATTAAAAGACAGAGAGAGAACACGCAAATAAATAAGATCAGAAATGAAAAGGGGGACATAACCACAGACACAGAAGAAATTCAGAGAATCATTAGACCTTACTACAAAATCCTGTATGCCACAAAACTGGAAAATGCAAAAGAAATGGACATTTTTTTAAAAATAAGTACCATATATCAAAGTTAAACCAAGACCAGGTGAATTATCTAAATAGACCTATTAGTCACCAAGAATTAGAAACTGTTATCAAAAATCTCCCTTCCAGGAACCTGAAATGACCCTATCCTATAGCCATACTGATGAATATCTTGCATATCACCTTAGAACCTTCATCTGGCGATGGATCGAGATAGAGACAGAGACCCAATTTGGAGCAACTGACTGAGCTCTTAAGGTCCAAATGAGGAGCAGAAGGAGGGACAACATGAGCAAGGAAGTCAGGACCACGAGAGGTGCACCCACCCACTGTGACAGTGGAACTGATCTATTGGGAGCTTACCAAGGCCAGCTGGACTGGGACTGAATAAACATGGGATGAAACCTGACTCTCTGAACATGGCCGACAATGAAGGCTGATGAGAAGCCAAGGACAATGGCACTAGGTTTCGATCCTAATACATGAACTGGTTTTGTGGGAGCCTAGACTGTTTGGATGCTCACCTTCCTGGACCTAGATAGAAGTGGAAGGACCTTGGACTTCCCATAGGGCAGGGAATTTGGACTGCTCTTCAGTACCTAGAGGGAGGGGGAATGGAGTGGGGGGAGGGGGAGAGGAGTGGGGGGATGGGGAGAGGAGTGGGGAGAGGGGGAGGGGAGTGGGTGGAGGGGGCGATGTGTGGGAGAAGGGGGAGGGAAATGGGAAATCGGGAGGAGGCAGAAATTTTAATTTAAAAAGAATAAAATAAAGAAAAAAAATTAAAAAAAAATCTCCCTTCCAAAAAAAGCCCAGGACCAGATTGTTTCAATGCAGAATTCTACCAGAAGTTCCAAGGAGACCTAATACCTATACTCCCTAATGTATTTCACAATATAGAAACAGAAGAGTCATTGCCAAATTCCTTTTAAGAAGCTACAGTTACCCTGATACCAAAACCACACAAAGACCCACCAAGAAAGAGAATTGCAGGCCTATCTCACTCATGAACATAGACGCCAAAATTCTCAAAAAAAATACTGGCAAACCGAATCCAGGAACACATTAGAAAAATTATCCATTATGATCAAGTAGGCTTCATCCCAGAGATGCAGGGCTGGTTCAACATAAGCAAATCTATTAATGTAATCCACCATATAAATAAATTGAAAGAATAAAAAAACATATGATCATTTCATTAGGTACTGAAAAAGCATTTGACAAAATTCAACACCCGTTTATGATAAAGGTCTTGGAGAGATTAGGGATACAAGGGTCATACCTAAATATAATAAAAGCTATTTACAGCAAGCTGACAGCTAGTATTAAATTAAATGGAGAAAAACTCAAAGCCATCCCACTAAAATCAGGAACATGACAAGGATGTCCACTCTCTCCATACCTCTTCAATATAGTGCTTGAAGTTCTAGCAATAGCAATAAGAGAACATAAAGGGATCAAGGGGATTCGTATTGGAAAGGAAGAAGTTAAGCTTTCGTTATTTGCAGATGATATGATAGTAAACATAAGCGACCCAAAAAACTCTACCAAAGAACTCCTACAGCTGATAAATACCTTTAGTAATGTGGCAGGATACAAGATCAACTCCAAAAAATCAGTTTCCTTCCTCTACACTAAGGATAAGGAAGCAGAGAGGGAAATCAGAGAATCATCACCTTTCACGATAGTCACAAATAGCATAAAATATCTTGGGGTAACTCTGAACAAGGAAGTGAAAGATCTATTTGAAAATAATTTTAAGTCTTTGAAGAAAGAAATTGAAGAGGACACCAGAAAATGGAAGGATCTCCCTTGCTCTTAGATTGTAGGATCAACATAGTAAAAATGGCAATTCTACCAAAAGCAATCTATAGATTCAATGCAATCCCCATCAAAATTCTTCACAGATCTGGAGAAGACAATAATCAACTTTATATGGAAAAACAAAAAAACCCAGGATGGCCAAAACAATCTTATACAATAAAGGATCGTCTGGAGGCATTACCATCCCTGACTTCAAACTCTATTACAGAGCTACAGTATTGAAAACAGCTTGGTATTGGCATAAAAACAGAGAAGTCGACCAATGGAATCGAATAGAAGACCCGGACTTTAACCCACAAAACTATGAACACCTGATTTTCGGTAAAGGAGCTAAAAGTATACAATGGAAAAAAGAGAGCATCTTCAATAAATGGTGCTGGCATAACTGGATGTCAATCTGTGTAAGAATGAAAATAGATCCATATCTATCACCATGCACAAAACTCAAGTCCAAATGGATTAAAGACCTCAATATCAGTCCGAACACACTGAACCTGATAGAAGAGAAAGAGGGAAGTACTCTACAACACATGGGCACAGGAGACCACTTCCTACGTATAACCCGAGCAGCACAGACATTAAAGGCAACATTGAATAAATGGGACTTCCTGAAACTGAGATGCTTCTGTAAAGCAAAGGACACTGTCACTAAGACAAAAAGGCAACCCACTGACTGGGAGAAGATCTTCACCAACCCCACATCAGACAAAGGTCTGATCTCCAAAATGCATAAAGAACTCAAGAAACTAGACTGTAAAAAACTAATCAACCCAATTATAAAATGGGGCACTGAGCTGAACAGAGAATTCTCAACAGAAGAAGTTCAAATGGCCAAAAGACACTTAAGGTCATGCTCAATTTCCTTAGCGATCAGGGAAATGTTAATCAAGACAACTTTAAGATACCATCTTACACCTGTTAGAATGGCTAAAATCAAAAACACCAATGATAGCCTTTGCTGGAGAGGTTGTGGAGTAAGGGGTACACTCATCCATTGCTGGTGGGAATGCAAACTTGTGCAACCACTTTGGAAAGCAGTGTGGCGGTTTCTCAGGAAATTCGGGATCAACCTACCCCTGGACCCAGCAATACCACTCTTGGGAATATACCCAAGAGATACCCTATCATACAACAAAAGTATATGCTCAACTATGTTCATAGCAGCATTGTTTGTAATAGCCAGAACCTGGAAACAACCTAGATGCCCTTCAATGGAAGAATGGATTAAGAAAGTATGGAATATATACATATTAGAGTACTACTCAGCAGTAAAAAACAATGTCTTCTTGAATTTTGCATGCAAATGGGTGGAAATAGAAAACATTATCCTGAGTGAGGTCAGCCAGACCCAAAAAGAGGAACATGGGATGTACTCACTCATAATTGGTTTCTAGCCATAAATAAAGGATAGTGAGCCTATAATTCGTGATCCTAGAGAAGCTAAATAAGAAGGTGAACCCAAAGAAAAACATATAGTCATCCTCCTGGATATTAACCTTCATCAGGCGATGAAAGGAGACAGAGACAGAGACCCACTTTGGAGCACCGGACTGAAATCTTTTTTTTTTTTTTTTTTTTGGTTTTTCGAGACAGGGTTTCTCTGTGGCTTTGGAGCCTGTCCTGGAACTAGCTCTTGTAGACCAGGCTGGTCTCGAACTCACAGAGATCCGCCTGCCTCTGCCTCCCGAGTGCTGGGATTAAAGGCGTGCGCCACCACCACCCGGCCGGACTGAAATCTTATGTGTGATGGTTGTTTCCTTGTGGCCAGATGTGGTAACTAAGACCAACAATCTCAGCATTCTGGAGTCTTAAGCAGAAAGACTGTTACAAGTTTAAGGCCAACCTATCTTAAATAGTGAGCTCTAGGCCAGTCCAAGATATGGTTTGAGAAGTACTGTCTGAGTGGGGGTGGGGAGAAAGAAAAAGAAATTTCTATATAGTGGTAATTTAAGAGTAAAGAATAAATTACATCTTCCTCAGTGATCTGCATGTACCTTCTATGATTTATAATTTTCTTATTTTCATCCTATACTTATAGATAATTTACACAGAAAGTGGTAGAATGTCTTAATTACTTCCCTATTGTTGTGAAGAGCCACCATGAAGCAACTTACAAACGAAATAGTTTAGTAGGAGCTTACAGTTTCAGAGGATTAGTCTATGATCACCATGATGGCAAGCATAGCAGCAGGCAGGTAGGCAGGCATGACTCTGGAACAGTAGCTGAGAGCTTACATCTAACCCACAAGGAGGAAACAGTTAACTGGAAATGGCATAGACTTGTGAAACCCCAAAGATCAACCTCAGTAACACCTCCTCCAGCAAGGCCACACAATCCTTTTCAACAGTTCCATCAAACATATGTGCTCATGTGCATCATTCCTACTCAAACCACCATGGAAAACAAACCATTAACTTTGCATAGCCATTATATTTTAGTTCAGTGCACTTTAATGTTGCCTGAGAAAAGCATACATGAATGAAGTGGGGCATAGGGGTGTGTTGGAATTAAGTAAAAGGTTATATATAAGAGTATTCCTGAAAAAGTGAGACAAGTGGAAACACTATGGCTTAATGAAATAGTGTTAATACCATAAATATAAATGTATTATTTAAGTAAAAATTGAAATTATAGTAATTGAGTGAATTTAAAAAACTCCCATGTGTTTAAACCATAAAAAGATAAACATGACTATCTTTTATTAAACTGTTATTCTTTTCCACAAGATAATAAACTATACCTCAGACACAAAAGCCTTCAATATTTTGTCATCAAATAATTATACTTCATAATCATGAGCATGTTTACTACATTTAGTCTTCTGCTAAAATGAGATTTTATAAAACAGTATATCATGTAAATACTTATTAAACTGATCCCATTTTAATCATCAGTGTTGTTTGCAATATAAGTAGCATTGAAATAAGTACAAATACAACTAAATCTTCACTTAAGTCTATCATTCAAAATTAAATTTCCTAGAACTTGAATTGCTAGATCACACTTTAAAGTTTTTGATACTTAGAACATTTACATCCAGAAAATGATACCTGCTTTAATACTTTAACTTATTTACTTAATGCAATTATCACTTCTTAAAATTTTTTTATTGACCTAGAACATAGTCCAAAGATTGAAAGGTGCTTGACACAGAAACCTAATGTCCTGAATTCAATTCCTAGAATCCATTATGAAAGAAGAAAACTGATGCCCAAAATTTATCCTGACATACTCATATGCTATGACATGTGAACACATACACACAAAGACACACACACACATACATCTAACATACACTGTAATGATTAATAATAGTAATAGTAAATAGAAAAGAGGAAGAAGAAATAATGAACATAAACTATGGGCTGGAGAGACTGCTTAGCAGATAAGAGTGTTTACTGGTTCTTCAGAGGATCAGAGTTCTGTTCCTGGTAACCACAGTTAGACAGCTTACATCTAACTATAAGGACAGCTCCTTTTCTGGTTTTGGAGAATACCATATATGCACATGCACACAAAAATAAAAGCAAAACATAAATATTTAAGAATAGATAAATAAAAAAAATTCTTTCAGAGGAACAAATGAGGCTTCATTAGCATAATTTGTCCCCCTTTTTAGAGTTCCCTTTTTAACTAGTAGACCAGGTTCTTCCATTTATTGATCATGATTGATTAGTTCCAAAACAGAAGATAATTTTATTATATAATTTAATGGATTTATGTATCTGTAAAAAATGAGTTACATTTTTTTTCTTTTATTGAAAATATTTTTTTCTTCACATATACGCTTTCCTCTCCCTCTCCTCCCAGCTCTTTCCAATCTCCCCTCCCATACATATCCATCCCTTTCTGTATCTCATTAGGTACCAAGCAGGCTTCTCAGGGATAAAAATAAAATAAAGTATAGTATAATGTAAGAGGGCATGGTGTCCTTTACTCACAGTCAAGCACTAGGAAAACCAGGAATGGTCAGTATGCAGGCTTATCTCTTCATGGAGAAAGGATGTGTATACCTCTTTTCCACCCAAAAGCCTAGGAGTAGGTACTGTTCATAACCCGGTGCTTCACTATCTGTAGAATCAGTCCTCTCCCAACCCGCCAGAATGTGTATCCCAAACTCCACATCCTTAGATCTTTATCTTTAACTTTGTTTCTCAGTCAGTAGAACCCATCCTTGGGGGAGATATCACAGAGACTTTACAGTCTGCTGACCTTTACACTATCTCAGTCCAAGACCACACCAAATCCTAGGCCCTTTAGGTATAGAACCCATCTTCATGGTGGAGATTACATGTACTTTTCAAAAGTGTTTCTATCTAGTAAAACCTTAAGCTTTATTGTGCACATGGGATTGGGTTAACTGCTACCAGGAAACTATTTCCCAAAATTGTACCTTACTTAAATATGTCTAAAATAAACTGCCTGATCTCAGACTACAGAAGTTTGAAGCGGCACCAGCTAATTAAGTCATGCTGAGCCAAGTTTTCTTCTTTCCTATTTTGGTTTGTTTCCCTGCTAATTGGGATGCTTGCAGGGATACCTCTCCACAATATAATAAGATATTTTTTTAAAAATCTAATACATCAGAATAGGAAAAAAACAGAAGGAAAAGTGCACAAGGAAAGGCACAAGAAACAGATATAGATACAGGGGTCCAATCATTCACACACTTGGGAATCCCATAAAAGCACTAGACTGGAAGCCAGAATATAAGCACAGAGGACCTGCTGAAAAGCCTTGAAGGCCTGTGCATGCAGCTTCAATCTCTGTGAGTTCATATGTATAAAGATCGTGTTGATTTAGAGGGCCTTTTTCCTGGTGTCTTTCATCCCCTCTGCCTCTTATACTCTTTCCATTTCTTTTGCAGGTTTCCCTGAGTGATTTGGTGAAAACATTCCATTTAGAGCTATGTATTCCCCAAGGTCTTTCTATGTTCATTGTCTTACTGTGGATTTCTATATTTTTCCCATCTGCTGCAGGAGGAAGTTTCTTTGATGATGGCTGAGTCACACACTGACTTGCTGGCTTCCTTGGAAAGGGTTAATGTTAATTTTTAAAGAAAGGTGTTACTCATCTGAATTCCTTTTTCATGTTGAATAATCATAAATTGTTTCTTCATGGAATAGGATAACCAATTTTTACAACTAATGCTTTCTTTTCTTTTATATTCTGAATGTTTATACAGCTATTTTGTCTGTTATTATGTTTATTTATGATGTTACATGCCATGGAATATAGATTCTTATTATTTTCTTTTAGCAAAAAAGGAAAAACAATGTTAAGCAATTGTCTCACAATAATTTTCAGTGTCTTTTCCCAGCTGAATATGTTCAGTAAAAATTTTCTATCCATCACATGTTAAATATTCTTTGTATTTGGTTTTATTCCTGAACTCAGACTTTTTTGGCAGAAAAACATTGAAAGTACCATTTAGAAAATAAAAATGCCTGCAGTGTAACCATCCAATCCAAGTGTTTTGGATTATATATTAGAGCTACTAGATTGACAAGTTTTTAAGTTTTTATTTAGTATATACTATATTTTTATTATAGTCTTTAGTACATTATAAACATTTTATCATTTCAATGAAATAACTGGATATTATTTTAATGAGTTGGTAGTTAGTTCTGCTTATAATATCTTTATAGTGTTAGATATCTTTAGGTTTTGCTGTTATGAAATAAGCTATGATTTATATATATACATTGTACTCAAAAATAAACATTTTGATATTTATTTATAGAAATAGCATAGTTGCTGAAGCCAATGGGGAAAATATAAGTATTTGACAAGAAATATATCATTAATAATAAAATTAAATTGATTTGAATTTTTGTCAAGTTGATACCTTTGGCTTTTCTGCTCTTTCATGAAATTCTCAAATTATTCAATTATTCTTAGTGCTGCTATTGCAAATGGTGTCAGTATTTGGTGATATTTGTGTTCTGGCATGATTCTACATGCAGAATGACTTATATTTTTACACCTCTAAACATCTTCTCCAATCAGCCCCTCTGTAATGAGGAATGGTATCTAGATGAGAAGGCAAAGTGACTCTGCCAGCATACTACATCTATAATTTAGCTCTTCCATCATTGTGTCTCTGCTTGCATCTTCTTCCTTCTCTCTTTTCTCCTCCGTCTCTCCCAACCCACTCAAAGCAACAGTAGCTTTTGGGTTATACTAACTACATTTTTTTCTATATATGTCTCAACTTCTAATTTGTTCTAGCAACTATAGCACTAAGTATGTTTGTTTAAGTAAAATAAAATCTAGTTTGCTCGCCTTTTCACCTGTGAGGTCCTTGGAACCCTGCAACACAGCTTGCTTCAGTGCTGAGGGGAACTAAGAGGTGAGTCATTGGCCACAGTGCTGGACAGCCCGACACCCCACTCTCTGGGATCTCCCCAGAGGGACAAAATCCAGAGGCCCCTCCTCAACTCCCTCAGCTTTTCTAGCCAGCCAGCGGGGAGTGGGGAGTTTTCCTGCCGCTGGGCTATCCCCCAGCCCACCTCGCCCTCAAGCCTGCCTTTTCACCTGTGAGTTCTATGAAACCCTGCAACATAACTTGTTCCAATACTGAGGGGACCTAAGAGAGGGAAGACCAAGAAAAACTCCCAAGTTAGGACTTTTCATGACACTGAGACACATCTGTTCCTGGTAGCACCAATTACTTCAAGAAGAAGATGGGCACTGAAGAGGCTCCTCACGGAGTTTGTTAGCCACTTAGGCACGAAACTGTTCTTGCCTGAACTGCTTGATGACCTGTACATGCAGGACTCGCAGAGAAATGACTGCTGATGCCTAAACATGAGACAATCCTTTGAGGTTCTTGCTACATGAAAGAGTCTGCCAGACATTCTGCAAGACACAGAAGAAAGCGACTGACAAACTGCCAATCAATATAGGTGGAACTGCCTTAGAAATTTCCTGCTTCATAAAATAGTCTGATAGATATTATGGGCCTGAAGGGTGAAGATGGATGCCTTAATGGCACAGAAAAACTTTGGGTGACTGTCTAGGCTGTGAAATGTTTCTGTCACTTCCTGTTTACTTAGATGATATTATATCCTTCTGGAGTCTTTGATGGGATTGAAGAATATATAGTTATAGCTTTCCTTAGTTATTATGAAAGATAAAGTAGACATAAGTATTATAACTAAAATTCTTGTTTGATATATGTAATTTTACTATGTTAAAGTCAGAACCTTCCTTTTTATTTAAACAGAAAAAGTAGGATGATGTAGGATTCCCCTCTGTATGCTGTGAATAGTATTGGTTAATAAAGGAATGGCTTTGGGTAACAGAGCTAGGTGGAGAAAACTAAACTGAATGCTGGGAGGAAGAAAGCAGAGTCAGAGAGAATCCATGTAGTCTTACCGAAGCCAGACAGAACTTTAGCTAGTAAGCCACAGCTACATGGCAATACACAGATTAATGGAAATGGGTTAAATTAATATGTAAGAGTTAGCCAATAAGAAGCTAGATCTAATGGGCCAAGCAACGATTTAAATAATATAGTTTTGTGTGATTATTTCTGTTCTGGGCAACAGAAACCAACAAGTGGCCCCTCCTACAACATCATTTCCTAAACCTTCCCAAAGAACTCCATGTACTGGGAGCCAAGCATTAAAACATGAGTATATGGGACCATTCTCATTTAAGTCACCACAGTTTTCCTCCATTTTTGCCAATTTTCATAATCAGTCTTTCTATGGGTGAACATCGTCTCTATTGTGACTAGACCAACATTCAACATGGATGAACAAGTATCTCTGTGTTAAGATATAGAGTCCTTCATTGTTATTATATTTGTGTCATTTTTATTTCTTTTAGTCATAAAATACAGATAACATATTATGTATCATATAATATAGTAGCAAATATTTACCTATATTTTGTGGGAGAAGAGAGTTGTTGTGATCCAGCTGCCCTCACTCCCCCTGACTGACAGCAGAACGTCCTTGTGGTCTGTAATTGACAAGGATGTTTGTGTTCTTTCTGGCCGGTGGGTCTCCACAGAAGGAGTAGAGGTATAAAAGGTTGCTGGGAAAAATAAAGGTTGCTGTTCTTCCACCTGAAAAGAAGCCTCCATGTCTCAATCCCAGCACCCCCTGCCAGTCTCGGCTATCCAGGCTGCACTGGCTGCAGCAAGAGTTGTGGTTACTTTTATTATTGAGATAGGACCTTGATATATAGTCTAGTCTAGCCTATAACTCATGATTCTTTTTTTTTTATTTCTCTGCTTGTAGAGTTCTAAGATTACAAGTATATGCTGAAAGACCAGGATAAATACAGACCTCTCTAGCCGGAAAAATAGAGCCAAAAATCTAGGTTAGCTGGTTCAGTGACTCTGTTTCAGGAACTAGCTGAAGATAAAGTTAGATTATAATCTTGAGAATAATCTTGAGAAACAGGGAGTACCCCCTTGTGATTATCACTGGTATTTTTGGAATTTACCAATGATGCCCTCCCTACCACCTTTGGATTACTGGGTTGTGCTTTCTTTCCTTAAATACCCCTTCTCCCAGCTACTCGGCGTAGAACTCTCTACCCCTGTGTGGGAAATGAGTTTTGGCCCCAGTGCACTGGTTCCTGTCTGGCAGTATACCTTGTTTGATTGCAGCAAGGATGGTTTCTCGTGATTTCCTGGGGGTGGGGGTCATGTTATCCTGAAACATGAGTAAGAGTCTCCCTACTCCGAGGGTCTTTCAATGTCACCCCAGCTAACTCTCTTTATCTCTTGTTTGTAAATAGTGCTTTCAAAATCATTCTGTTATTCTTTTTGATTGTACTATATATAATCTCTCTCTGTTATCTTAGTGGTACACTATAGTTGCTAATCACTCCCTATGTGATTCTAGTTGGCTGTACTTGGCTTTGTGAAAAGATTCCTCTGTCATTGCCTTTGACTCCTAGATGCCATTTGTTTTGGTGTAATATCCTCCAGCAAGGATCATATAGAAGACTTAGTCACAAATGCAAAAGGTACTCATAGCGCTTTGGGGAAGTGATTGGATCATGAGGGTCATGACTTCATCAGTATATTACCCCATTTTTTGATTCACAAGTTGATAATTGTAGGTGAGGACCTGCTTTGAGAAAACAGATCAAAGGAAGAGGTTTTGATGTCTATCTTATCCCCAAACCCTTTCTATATATTTTGCTGCTTCCTGTATGTCATGAGGTAGGCAGCTCTTTTCTACAATGCCTTCCTGCAGGAATATACTGCTTTCCTATGGGTCTAGAAACAAATCAAACCAGTCAACATGCATTTAAACCTCTGAAGATGCTGAATGAAAATATACCTTTCATCTTTAATTTGTTTGCCTCAAGGATTATCACAGTGACTGGACAGTTTACTTACTCACATTTTGATTGTCTTAGATGCAAGTAGAACTCAGTAGTACTTTGGTGAAAGGGCAAGCATAATCTGTTTACTGATTTGGTAGCTAGTCAGAGAGTAGTAAGAATAAAAAGAGCATTACAAAGGATGTTGTTCCTGGATAGATTCCTCTCTGTGTGTTGTGGGATATTTGTTTATACTGTGAAGACAAGTCTTTGTCAGTGTGCCTTTTGATTGGTTTAATAAAGAGCTGAATGGCCAATAGCTAGGCAGGAAGAGATTAGACAGGAGACAGAGAGTGATAGAGGAGTAATAGATGCCAGATGTGGAACAAGTCAAACATGGAAATAGAGAAGAGTTTAAAAATTCCACTTGGCAGAAAGTAGATTAATATAAATGGGTTAATTTTATTTATAAGAGTTAGTTGGAACAAAGCTGAAGCTAAGGCCTAGTTTTCATAATTAATAATAAGTCTACCTGTTGTTATTTGTGATCTTGCAGCCCAAAGAAAATTCTGACTATACTATGTGCGCTGAAAGAGTCCCTAGTGCATAAAGAGTAACAACCAATGGCTTCAAAGAAAGGAAGAATCAGTCTTTACAAGCATGAGACCCTAATTGGTGATCTACTGCCAAGGTCAGTCCTAACATATATATATATACATACACATATATATACAACATTAAATGATCTCAAAATGTTGTATTTGCGTATTTATCCACATGCACACACACACCACCAACAACAACAACCATAACTAAAGAAAAAAATAAAAAATTTGACAGGAAGTTGAGGGGACACATCACAGGAACAGTTACAGGATGGAAGGGGAAATTACTTAAATACAGTTGTCTTACAGTTACCATTGTTGTGATGAAACACCATGACCAAGGCAACACAGGGAGAAACAAATTTATTTGGCTTACATTTTCATTTCACTGTTTATCACAGGAGGACGTCAGGACAGGAACTCAACAAGGGCAAAAACCTGGAGGCAGGAGCTGACACAGAGGCCATGAAGGATGCTTACTGGTTTGCTCCCCATAGCTATGCTGCCACTGGGGCCATACAGACCTGAGTGACATGTGCTGCCAACTGGGGCCATGGCACCATATGGGCAGAGCTGCAGCCAGGGCCATGCCTAGATCCTTGGCTAAGCCACAGCTAAAGTCTGTATTGATGTCTGGGGTTCCTGTTGCCATTGAGGGCTGTGTAGATGCTTGGGATCTGGGCTGACACCTGAGGTCATGTTGGTGTTTGAGGGCCTTGCAGCCACTAGGCTCATGCCAATTTGAGTGACCTGCACTTCCAACCGGGGCCGTGGTGATATCCTGGCCCAAGCTGCTGATAAGGACCATGTCTGTGTCCATGGTTCAATTGCAGTTGGGGTCAATATTGATATACACGGCCTGTGCTGCCACTAAGGGCCACACAGACAACTGGGCTCTGGGCTGCTACCTAGAGCCATGTCAGTGTACCAAAGCCATTCTGTTGCTGCAGACTTATAGATCTAAGAGGACTGTGCTGCCACCCATAATCATGGTATAGTTCTGGGTGCTGCCAAGTGCCATGTCTGAGTCCATGGCCCTGTCACAGCTGTGGTGGTCCGTGTTGATGTCCTGACTCCTATTCCCACCAAAGACAGTGAAGATAGGCCTTCGCAGAATTGGCACAGCTCCTCACTGGTTACTGCACTAGGGAGAAATAGCCCTGTCCTTCACTAACTGTAGCACTCAGAAGACCTGGCCATGGGCCTCATCCAGGCAACACAGTAGAGCTGATCCTGTTGGTGGTATAGATGTACCAGCCCTGAGGGCATGAGAGCAGGAGAGCTGACCCTGCCTCCCCTCATATACTTTCTCTCTCTCTCTCTCTCTCTCTCTCTCTGTGTGTGTGTGTGTGTGTGTGTGTGTGTGTGTGTGTGTGTGTAGGGGGTGCACAGGTGAGCCAGCCCTGAGGGCATGAGAGCAGGAGAGCTGACCCTGTCTCGCCACCCAATCTACCATGTAGTGCCTTAGGTAAGGGAAAGATGCCCTCCCCCCTCACCTCCCCTTGTCACCTGCTGCATGCAGGAGAGCTGGCCTCAGGGCCATGAGAGTAAGATGGCTGGCCCTGCACCTCACCAAGTATGAGAGTCAGGCAGAGAGGGCTTTGTACCTTGCCTGGGTAAATTGCAGAGCTGGTCTTGGTGGTATGGGAGCAGGTAGGTGAGTGGGCTGCAAACGTGTGAGAGTGGGAGAACTAGTCCTGATCCTTGCTGCTTGCTGCACTGAGTTCACCCTGCTGGTGCCAATGAGGGAAAACTGGCAAGCTGACCAACCCAGCTACTTCCCGGGCCCAGAGACAGGTATCTGAGTTGCCCCACCCCAACATCCACCTCATCTACAAACTACTCAAACATGTGAAGGGGCCAAACTTGCAGATCCAAAGCTACAAGATCTCTTATGACACAAAGCAACAACAGAATATCTAAGAGGAGTCCCAGTGAGGGCCCAGTATTAAGGGTGTAGCAGAAGCCAGAGACCTCTAGCCAGATCAATGACTCACTATAAAAACACTTACAAATAAAAATGCATGGACTAAAAGGAACATTGTGTGACTCACTGTGTCACACTACAGTTTCCTCTCTCTCTCTCTCTCTCTCTCTCTCTCTCTCTCTCTCTCTCTCTCGTTAGTTTGTTTCGATTTTTGTTTGAGGGGGGTTGTTTGCTTTTCTTTGTTTTATTTTGTGAGGGAGATTGCAAGGGCAGAGGGCAGATATGAAGGGATGGGAAGATGACTGGGATCAGGATGCATGATGTGAAATTCACAATGAATCAGCTAAAAAAATTATACTTTCATTAATCAGGCATAGTGGTGCACACCTTTAATCCCAACACTGTGGAGGCAAGAACAGGTGACTCTCTGAATCTTTAATACCAGCACTCTGGAGTCAGAAATAGTCCAGCCTAGTCTACATGTGAGTTTCATGGCAGTCTGGGTCACATACAGAGAGAGAAAAGAAAGATTATAATATGATTCAGTCCTTTCCCTATTCTTTTTCCTCCTTCCAAATCTTTCCGAATATGCTTTCTTGCTCTCTTTCAAATTCATGGAATATAATATATGCATATTCTTAAATATATTTATTCATACCTCTATATAACAATTTTTAAAAAGAGGCCATCAATTTGTGAGGAAGTGAGGATGAGTTACAAGAGAGGTCTATCTTTCTGGCTATCTGTCTTATTGTCTGTCTGTCTGTCTATGTGTATCTCTCTCTCTCTCTCCATTTCTCACTTTTTTGAGACAAGAGCTTCACATATAGCACTAGCTGTCCTAGAAATAACCATGTAGCCCAAGCTGGCCTTCAACTCATGGCAGTCTTGCTGCCCCAGGTGCCGATAGTCCAGACATGCATCACCACATATGGCCTATGTCTCATATTTTAAAGTAATTTAAATTCGTTTTTTTTTTGTAAATAATGCTACTTTCCCTGCTGAAAATTTCTGGATCATATTGGTTGTTACTGGTATGTTTGTTCCAATTTAAAAATTGATTGCTGTTGCATAGCATAATGATAAAAGTATAAGATGTATTTAGAAAGATCTGTGACTGTTCTAGGTCTGTTGCTAATTAGCTATAGAAACTGCCATTGCAGCTTTATCTTTGCTGTCTGACTATCCACAAAACAAGGATGATAAGGTCTATCACACCTGTCTCACTAGGAATAAACTGTAAGGATCAAACATGTGCATATGTGAAGCCCTTTTGGACCCATAGCATACCCTGTACTATGTAACTGGATAAGAAGACATGAAACCCCTGTGTGAAATGGAGTTCCACTTTCTAGGAATGCAATGCTGAGTAGACGCTTTAGCACTTCTTTTTCCAAGTCTTTCATTTCGGAAATGTAGATAACATTCCCTAACTTCTGGAATTTCTAGCAAGATTAAATGAGTTGTTAGGTTCAATGTGTCTGGTTTGACATTTAATCTGCCTATGACTGTAGTGTATTTTCCTTTGTCGCCAATCTCTCCACTATGTTTTATTATGGTATGAAATTAGCTGGGACCTGGGGAGACAGCTCAGCAATTAAGAGCATTTGCTGTTCTTAAGAAAAACCCAAGTTATGTTCTCATCACCCACAATGGGTGCCTCACAGCCAGGAGACCCAACCTTCTTTCTGGTCTCTGCAGGCACCTGCATGCAGGTGGCACCCATACAAACAAGCAATCACACATATTTACATAAATAAAAATAATTTCTAAAAAGCAAAACTAAAAAAGAAATTAAAACAAAATGAGCCTAAGAAGAAAATAGCCGAGTGAAAAACTGAGCAAGCATCGCCGGTGTTCACAAAGCAGTTTTCTGCTAGCAAGTATTCATTGTTGATCTTCCGTGTGCCGTTGCATTGTGAGCCATTACTCATCTGTGTCTTGAATGAGGTCTTCAAAGTGGAGCCCTTCTTATTCACTCTACCCATCTGTTCTTCCCCTCACAGCGACCGTCAAAGGCATGTTAGAAATGAACTGCGCTAAGGAGCATGTCAAGGTTTCCGCTCATTAACAGCCAGGGAGGCTATGCTTCTAGGTGATTTCTCTGAGGTGAAGATAAAATCTATGAAACGATTTAAGCTATTCACTTGCAACTTTTAACAAGCATTTAGCGGTTTAATTTTTTTAATCTGGTAGTTAGAGAGGAAACTTGAGCTTGTTTCAATAAATCACTATAACACAATCCATGTAACCCGCAGAATCTGGTGTAGACATGTTAGGGTATTTTTATTTTCACTTTGTTCCAAGTGATCTGTTTGAAGACCAAGCGATCTTGTTTCTGTGGACAGTAGTGATATTTCACCAATGAAGTAAGTTTGCACATTGCTGATGAAGGAAAGTGAAGCACACTATACTTTAACCACAGATCTATAGCCCTTTGCAAAGTATCAAGGGAGTCATCTCGTCAGTGCTTCGGATGGGGAGATTTATAAGTTATCTAAAACAAGCTCACATCTCCTGGGCTGCAAGGATATGTCAAGTGAATGAATGTGTGGGAAGGTTATCAGGAAAGTGTTTCCAGATGAAACCTGCACCTTTTATTTAATTACTCTATTCCCTTCATTAAAATTCTCCTTTAAACGGCAAACAGCCCTTTAAACATAGCAACAAGATTTTGATTTATGGAAAACCAGATACTTGTGCAGTTTGATTTAAATGGAGGTAGCTATGATTTTAGCAGAAGTATATATTGAGCTTATGTTGTGGCCTCTCACACTAAAAGATGTGTGGTCCCCTTGAAGATAAAGGTGAGGGAACTGTTGTTCTTTACTGAATGCTAACAGACTCAATTTTTCAACTTGTAATTAAATATCCCATAGATATCTTAAGAGGTTGCTAGAACAAGTGCTTTTGAAGCAAACCTTGATGAAGTTATAGCAAATAAAGTCTAAGAAGAAAACCACCTGAGAAATTAAGATGATTAAATAGTTATACCCACCAGGGCTCTTAGAATGCAGTTAGCAGTGATTGTGAGTATTTGAAAGAAGCACATAGCTAATCATTGGTACATAATTCAAAATTTAATAATGGATCCAGCTCTTATGGTCTGCTTTGCAAAATTCAGACATAGAAAAAAAATGTATGAATGAATTTTTTAAATGGCCAAAAGGGAAAATTTCAAACAAGAAAGTATGTATACCATAAGTAACATTGTGAGCATGAGGTAATTTTGCCACATCTCAAGTTACATTGTTGTCCATGTCTAAGCATAGATTGAGCCTCTTCTCAGATCTTCAGGCTAATAATTTACTCACATATTTACTCCTGACTATCAGGAGAAAAAAATGTCCAATATATGAGCAGAATAAGAGTTGGAAGGGAAAGTTAGGAGGGCTAAAATTTTGAAACTAGAAAGTATTCAGAGCAAGACTATCTCAGAAAGCAAAATGCACTGCTGAATTCAACATTGCTAAGCACCACAGTAGCTCAGTAGTTCCCAGATTCTCAGGGAAACGTACTAGTTATCATAGCAGGCAGGAAGGAGATGCCACTCTCATCTAGTGAATAAAATTATAGACCTAAGTATATTATTGAAACCTAAACAAGACAAGTTTGGCTCAGGAAACCAAAATAGTGATTTTATTTTTGAATCTGAATATTTTTTAAATTCAATCTCACAATTATCATTCAAGGCTTTTCTTAAAGAAAATATGGGTTGATATGAATTTTTAGAATGGCATTATTTTGAACAGCAAGAAAAACATAGCAAAGAAAATAATCTCTAAATAGTATCAAAGGTTCTATTATGTGCTTTTATTTCTTTCAAAAAACAAACAAAACAAAATTCTGCCATATCTTTACCTTCAAATTATAAATTATGAAGTGTAATTCTGATAGATAGTATGGTGGTGGTATTTTTGTCTTGCTTTTTGCTTGTTTTATTTCTTGATGGGAGAGATTGCTCTTGTCTCTTGGCTATGTTTTCCAAAGATTTGTCAACTGAAAGGGCTATGTTCAGACTCATTAATATAATTTTGTATAACTGTTTTCTACTCCATAAATTGTTTTCATTTGTATACTTGATTCAAGTTTTTTTTTTACTGTATTTCTAACATCTGGAAATGTGTACCTAGTTTGATAATTTTATTCTTTTATCAGACTCATTAATATAATTTTGTATAACTGTTTTCTACTCCATAAATTGTTTTCATTTGTATACTTGATTCAAGTTTTTTTTTACTGTATTTCTAACATCTGGAAATGTGTACCTAGTTTGATAATTTTATTCTTTTATTATGTACACATCTGAAATTATAACTCTTCATCTAAGCATTCTTTATCTATATTTTATCTCTTTGGACTTAAACTGTGTATTGTTATTCCTTAAAAATGTTTTCTAAATTCTAGGCAGTTACCAACCACATACTGATTGGATCTAAGACTGAATTCATGAGATGGAATACTCATATTTGTCACTGTCAAGGGCCCAAGAACCTGTAGATAGGTTATAGGCCCTAGGGGAAAACCTGTTAATTCTGCTAACTGCACATAGGATTGAAATGACTTCTTATGACTAATTGTTATACTCATTGGTCAGAGTATTTCTAAATCTTTAAAGAGAGGCTTCTTCTTGCTATAGATGACAGCTAGTACTGAGACCCATAACTGATCAGAGAATAGAAAACTGTGCAGTGCTTAGTCCAAAATGGAATATATATCACACCCCTACCCCTACAAACTCAGAGATCTTTGAGAAATAGGAGGAGACAAAAGTTGTAAGACCAGGCATGGTTGATAATATCAAGGAAACAACATTCTCCTGGTACAACAAGATACATCTACATAGGAACCAACAGGAATACAGAAGATCTGTTCAGACTGCAGGCAGACAAAATCCCATCATATAGAGAGAATGTGAGCACAAAATCCCATTACTATTAGAGGAACTATAGTTGTTTGATAACTGTGGTTAGAGGGAGATTTGGTTTCTTTGATGATATGACACCTGTTAAGGAACCACACAGCAGGGCGGGTTCCATTCTGAAGACTGGCTGGACAGCACAAACTGGAAGAAATGAGGGAATAAAATAAAAGACTAAATCTCAAGTTGGGTAAGAAGAAATGAGAGAATGAAGAAGACAGTAATGAGAGAAGTTAGGAAAGGGGTGGGGAATATATTCAAAATCTATTGTATAAAATCCTAAAAAAATAGTAAAAATAAAAATTTCTAAAATGTATTTTCTAAGTTCTAATATAAAATCTTTGTAATTAAAAACATGATAAAGCAAGTAGTCAACTTATATTTGAAAGGAATGAAGGCTCAGCAAATAACAATTTTATATTGTGTGTGTGTGTGTGTGTGTGTGAGATAAAGTTTGCTAATACAGTTAAATGATCTGTTCTTGGAATTTTCTGTTTTTGTTGTTGTTGTTTTGCCAATTGTTCACAAGAACATTTTGTAAACTTTTGGTGTGATTACATTTTTCCTATACTTTCACTTACTTTTATTTTATATATTTTGAACCTATATTGGTAATGGTACATAGATTTAGCTTTACAACCACATGAATACAAGATTATTATAATGTTGTCTTGGTATTTTAAGGACAAAATGTTATGAAATATTAGTTTATAGACAGAATCTTTTTTGTATGATATTTTCATAAAATTTGTTTTGATTTTTCTTCATATTTCACGTAACCTTCTGATTCTTATGAAATTAAAAGAAATAATAGGAGTGGATGGGGAAGGGACCAGAGGTAGGAGGAGGGAATGAGAGGAGAAGAGGGAGGGGAAACTGTGGTTGGTATGTCAAATAAATAAAAAATAATTAAAAAATATCTCCCCCATCAAAGTAAATGATATATGGTTGGATGTAATAATTAAGTCTCCTAAGCTTTTAAGAAATGTATTAGTATGTAAGATATTATGTTTCATTATGATTTTTTTCAACCAATATTTGCTTCTATTTATTCTTCCTTTTCTCCTTCCTCCTTTGGCTCTCTTGTTTCCTGCTAGCCCTAGTAACCTGCTTTTCATTTTCATGTCTTGTGTGTCTTTTTCGCTTTCCCCTGTATTCCTTAACATCACTTTTTTCCTTTTGTGTTCTACCTAGTTTCATAATTTTTTTTTATTGAAAAAAAATTTTTCCACTTCCTCCCCGCCTCCCATTTCCCTCCCCCTCCTCCCGCCCATCTCCCCTCCCCCCCCTCATCAGACAAAGGTCTGATCTCCAAAATATATAAAGAACTCAAGAAACTGGACATGAAAATTCTAATTAACCCAATTAAAAATGGGGTACTGAACTGAACAGAGAATTCTCATCAGACGAAGTTCAAGTGGCCAAAAGACACTTAAGGTCATGTTCAGCCTCCTTAGCTATCAGGGAAATGCAAATCAAAACAACTTTGAGATACCATCTTACATCTGTCAGAATGGCTAAAATCGAAAACACCAATGATAGCTTATGCTGGAGAGGATGTGGAGTAACGGGAACACTCATCCATTGCTGGTGGGAATGCAAACTTGTGCAACCTCTTTGGAAAGCAGTGTGGTGATTTCTCAGGAAATTGGGAATCAATCTACCTCAGGATCCAGCAATACCACTCTTGGGAATATACCCAAGAGATGCCCAATCATACTACAAAAGCATTTGTTCAACTATGTTCATAGCAGCATTATTTGTAATAGCCGGAGCCTGGAAACAACCTAGATGCCCCTTAATAGAAGAATGTATGAACCATGATTTAATAAAACCAAAATATTAGCATTGAGGGGCCTTGAGAGATTGCTTAATAGATAAGAGTACTGACTGTTACAGAACCCAGGTTTCATTCCCAAAATAAAAATAGCAGCTTATAACTTCCAGTAATTCTAGTTTGATGATTTCTAATGAATTCTGTGGGTCTCTGCAGACACCTGCATGCACATAGTACACATATATACACACAGCATTCACATACACACATAAAATAGAATTAAATCTTTAAAAAGTTGATGGAGGAAGGTCATTGGTTAAATAATAAAGAAATTGCCTAGGTCCATTGGATAGGCCAACCCTTAGGTGGGTGGAGTAAACAGAACAGAATGCTGGGAGAAAGAAGCTGAGTAAGGAGTTGCCATGATTCTCCCACTCCAGACAGACGCAGGTTAAGATCTTTCCTGGTAAGCCAGCTCGTGGTACTACACAGAATATTAGAAATGGGTTAGATCAATATGTAAGAGCTAGCCAATAAGAGGTTGGAACTAATGGGCCAGGCAGTGATTAAAAGAATACAGTTTCCATGTAATTATTTCGGGGCATAAGGTAGCCATGCGGGCGGCTGGGTGCCTGGGACACAGCCCCGCAGCTCTTATTACAACAGAGTGGCACCCAATGTGCTAATGAACTCCACGTAAAACCTGAGAGGGCTTAAAAAGGAGAGAGAGAGAATTTAAGACAGCTTTTTGCTGTTTGTGGGTTGCGTGCCGCAAAGAAATTGTCCTGACTCAGCAACAGGAAAAAACTGGCTGTTTTAAAATGCCGGCTTTCTGGGCTGTGCCGCCAGCCATTGCGATCTCTGTCTGGCTCCTGCAGGAGACAGAGCTTTTGAATGGAGCATTTGGAGTAAAGTGCTACGATTTGTTTGATGGCAACTAGACTCACTGTGTGCCTAAAAGGAAGTCATTTTGTGCTGCGGCTCAGAGGCACAAGCAGCTCCACCATGCTACTGGTGCAATGTACAAGGATCAGAGGCACGAGCGGCTCCGACATGTTGGACTGGGCGGGGCAAGCAAGCAGTACCTGTTTTTGACCTAGGAATGTCACAGCTTAGATTCTTAAGTGCTTAGCGATTTAAAAGCACAAAACAAAGTGCTCCTGGATAGTAAAAAAATTAGATTCACAATAGAACTGATTCAGACACTGTTGGATGAATGTACATAGGCTTGAGAGAGAGAAAAAAATATATATAAAGAATAAAGTTAATGTCTTAAAAAAAGGGTAAAGTCTTTAAAGAGACAGAGTACAGATAATTATAGATTAAAAGAAATAAAGAAAAATAAGCCACGTAAAAATGGAAAATTCACAGAGAGTCTGGATTCTTTGTATTATTGTGTTTTCTTTAAAATTTTTGACTGTAAAGGAGCTAACTGCAGAGAGACATTTCATTATATGGGCTGCCAAGCTAAACCAGAATGGATACAAGGGTATTATGATTTCAGAATATGGGTCTAAGGATATGATGCTTTGGAGAGGGTCTTCTTTTGTTTTCACAGAGGATGAGACTCTGTGGATTTCTTCTATCCCAATATGGTATGATAGACCACGCCCTCCTGAAAGGTTACTGTGAACCCCTTCAAAAAATTACTTCACACAACTGCCAACCGAAATGACCCTGACACACAGGTCACACCATGAAAGATCTGAATAACAGCGCCCCCATTCAGCAGGAAGCAGTTTGGAGAGAAAACTGCGCCCATGTTCCCATATATTGTTTATAAATGTTCTTTTACATTTAAAGGGGGATATGATATAGATATAAATAATTTGCATTGGTATGGATTTTAAGGTCAATTTTGTTATATGTATATGTATTTCTGATCTTGATTAAGGTATTGTGATTGTGTAGTTCATTTAAAAATGTAATGTATAATTACGAAATATAGGTTGCTAATGGATAATCATAAATAATAGTCAAGCTTGTAGTCACGTTAGTTAGATTTTCTAGATATATAGAGATATATTTCAATTAGGCATTCTTCATATTTTTCAAAGACTACAGAACATGGCATTTAATGTTTTAATAATTTAGGGCTTTTTATGACAATGAGACACATCTGCTTCTGGCAGCACCAGCTACTTCAAGAGGAAGATGGGCATTGAAGAGGCTCCTTATGGAGTTTGATAGCCATTTGAGCAAGAAACTGCTCTTGCCTGGACTGTTGCATAAACTGGACACAGAGAACCCGCAGAAAGAGGACTGCTGAACTTGCCTAAAGGTGAGATGGTCTTTCAGGGTTCCTGACTCATGAAAGAGTCTATGAGACATTCTGCAGGACACAGCAGAAAGTGACTAAACTGTCTTTGGAATTTCCTGCTTGAGGAAAATGTCTGCTGGATACTATGGGCCTGTAGGCTGAAGATGGATGCCCCAACAGTACAAAAGAACTTTGGGTGACTGTCCAGGCAGTAAGATTTCTCTGTCATTTCTAGAGTTTTGGATCTCTTGTTTGCTTAGGTAATATTATATCCTTCTGGAGTCTTTGATGGAGTTGAAGAATGGTTAGTTATAGTTTTCCTTACTTATGATAAAAGATAAAATAGATATAAATATTGTAACTGTAATTCTTGCTTGATAACTGTTTTGCTATATGTAATCTTACTATGTTAAAATGAAAGCCTTTCTTTTTTGTTTAAACAGAAAAAGGGGAAATGATGGAGGAAGGTCATTGGTTAAATAATAAAGAAACTGCCTAGGTCCATTGGATAAGCCAACCCTTAGGTGGGTGGAGTAAACAGAACAGAATGCTGGGAGAAAGAAGCTGAGTAAGGAGTTGCCATGATTCTCCCACTCCAGACAGATGCAGGTTAAGATCTTTCCTGGTAAGCCAGCTCGTGGTACTACACAGAATATTAGAAATGGGTTAGATCAATATGTAAGAGCTAGCCAATAAGAGGTTGGAACTAATGGGCCAGGCAGTGATTAAAAGAATACAGTTTCCGTGTAATTATTTCGGGGCATAAGGTAGCCATGCGGGCGGCTGGGTGCCGGGGACGCAGCCCTGCTGCTCACACTTCAATAAAAAGTTAGTTTTCAAAAAGAAAACATGCTTTTCTTTTTCAAAATATATCACCATTCAATTCATTCTACTTAAATGAAACAATCCTGATACCAAAATTATAGCAAAACTTGGATAATGATACAACAGGAAAACTACAAAACAATTTCCCTCATGTTCACAGATGCAAAAATATATCCAAAAATACCTGCTAACCACATTCAGGAGAACCTTAGAGGATGGGAGAGATGACTTGACAGTTCAGAACACCTCTTGTTCTCCAGAAGACCCAGTTCAGCTCCCAGGATGCCCTTTGGGCAGCTCACAACCTCCTGTAACTCCAACTCCAGGCATGCAGTGCCACTGTTTGGTCTCTCCAAGCTGTCACACACACATGGCACACATTCACAGAAATACGCATGTACATAAAAGTAAAAGCTACATTATTCAAAGAAAAGAACACATTACATACATCATGACCAAGAGAATTTCACCTTAGGAGTTCAAGGTTGTTTTCACAAATGCAAGTTAATGGATGCAATTCAAAATATAAATGACCTTAAGGCAGAAACCAAATAAACAAGTTTTTGTAGAAACCAACACACAAGATATTATCCATGAGAGGTGATACAGAGTGCTTAACACAGAGAATAGAGAAGGGAAGGATTAGGAGTAAAAAGAGTTATATTGAATGGGACAAAGTGATGGGGAAAGATGGAGGTTGGAGGAGGTTCTATCAAAATAGAATGTACAAAAAATCAGATAAAACCTATTCTTGTATACATTAACAAAAATAATTAAATGAATTTAATTGGAAGTTTCTTGCATGAGTTACTAACAATACCCTAGAACTAATAGATTTTAAAACAAAATCCCAGTGCCAGGTATAGAATATCTCCCTGTTATTGACCAGAGAGCCACTAGATTGTCCCAAATCAAGTGAGTCCATTGCCATTGCTCTTGACTGTTCGCCAGAGATAAATTATAAGACCTGGTTCCTGAAGCCGTATTTTGGTTGCAGGACTCAGAGAAATCAACTTAACTGGAAGCTTCCTCCTTTTTAGTTAGCATTTACAGTGCTGGAAGGTACTGTGCATGCTGCCAATAAAGAAATATTATCAATGGCCTTTCCAAGCTGTGAGTCCTGCATACTACAACAACTACGTGCCAGATAAGCTATTCCCTTTAAATTGGGCACTGCAGAAACTAAGAGACTGTGGATGCAAGCGCAGACTACTGTACCCAGCCAAACTTTCGTTCACTATAAATGGAGAAAACAAAATTTTCCAGGATAAAAACAAATTTAAACAATACGTAGCCACAAATCCAGCCTTACAGAAAGTAATAGAAGGAAAATCACTAACCAAGGAGTCCAACAATGCCCACAATAACTCAGGCATCAAGAGACGCTTCACCAGCACAACCTGAAGAAGGGAAACACACAAACTCTACTACCAAAAAAGTGACCGGAGTTAACAACCACTGCTCATTAATATCACTTAATGTCAATGGACTCAACTCACCTATAAAAAGTCACAGGCTAAAAGATTGGATACAAAAACAGGATCCAACATTCTGCTGTTTACAAGAAACACACCTCAAGCACAATACAGGAATCTACTCAGAGTAAAGGGCTGGGAAAGGCTTATCAAGCAAATGGAAACAAGCAGGAGTGTCCATACTAATTTCTAACAAAGTTGATTTCAAACTTAATCAGAAGAGATGGAGAGGGACATTTTATACTCATAACAGGAACAACTCATCAGGATGAAGTCTCAATCCTGAATATCTATGCCCCTAATATAAAAGCACCCATGTACGTAAAAGAAACATTGCTAAAACTCAAGGCAGCCATCAAACCACACACACTAATAGTAGGAGACTTCAACACACCTCTCTCACCAATGGACAGGTCAATCAGACAGAAACCTAACAGAGAAATAAGAGAATTAATGGAAGTAATGAATCAAATGGACTTAAAAGACATCTATAGAACATTCCACCCAAATAGGAAAGAATATAACCTCTTCTCTGCAGCTCATGGAACCTTCTCAAAAATTGACCACATACTCGGTAACAAAGCAAACTTCCACAGTTACAAAAAATTATTAGTAACCACCTGTGTCTTATCAGATCACCATGGATTAAAGTTAGAATTCAACAACAATGCTACCCACAGAAAGCCTACAAACTCATGGAAACTGAACAGTCAACTGCTGAACCACACCTGGATCAAGGAAGAAATAAAGAAAGAAATTAAAGTCTTCCTTGAATTCAATGAAAATAAGTAAACAACAAACTCAAACTTATGCGACACTATGAAAGCAGTCCTGAGAGGAAAATTCATAGCATTAAGTGCCCACTTAAAGAAAACAGAGAAAGCACACGTTGGAGAATTAACAGCCCACTTGAAAGATCTAGGAAAAAAAAAGAAGCAGACTCACCCAGGAGGAGTAGAAGACTGGAAATAATCAAACTGAGGGCTGAAATCAACAAAATAGAAACACAGAAAACAATCCAAAGAATCAATGAAACAAAAAGCTGGTTCCTGGAGAAAATCAACAAGATTGATAAACCTCTATCCAAACTAATCAAATGGCAGAGAGATTTTATGCAAATTAATAAGATTAGAAATAAAAAGGGGGACATAACCACAGACACAGAGGAAAGTCAGAGAATCATTAGATCTTACTACAAAAGCCTGTATGCCACAAAACTGGAAAATGCAAAAGAAATGGACATTTTTTTTTTAAATAACTACCATATATCAAAGTTAAACCAAGACCAGGTAAAACCTGGGTTCTGTAACACTCAGTACTCTTATCTATTAAGCAATCTCTCAAGGCCCCTCAATGCTAATATTTTGGTTTTATTAAATCATTTTTCATACATTCTTCTATTAAGGGGCATCTAGGTTGTTTCCAGGCTCTGGCTATTACAAATAATGCTGCTATGAACATAGTTGAACAAATGCTTTTGTAGTATGATTGGGCATCTCTTGGGTATATTCCCAAGAGTGGTATTGTTGGATCCTGAGGTAGATTGATTCCCAATTTCCTGAGAAATCACCACACTGCTTTCCAAAGTGGTTGCGCAAGTTTGCATAAAACTGGAAAGTGTAAAAGAAATGGACACTTTGTTAGATAAATACCATATACCAAAGTTAAACCAGGACCAGGTGAACAATCTAAACAGACCTGTTAGTCTCGAAGAATTAGAAGCTGTTATCAAAAACCTTCCTACCAAAAAAGCCCAGGACCAGATGGTTTCAATGCTGAATTCTACCAGAAATTCCAAGAAGACCTAATACCTATACTCATTAATGTATTTCACAATATAGAAACAGAAGAGTCGTTGCCAAATTCCTTTTATGAAGCTACAGTTACTCTGATACCAAAACCACACAAAGACTCAACCAAGAAAGAGAATTACAGGCCTATATCACTCAAGAAAATCGATGCAAAAATCCTCAATAAAATACTGGCAAACATAATCCAAGAACACATTAGAAAAAGTATCCATTATGATCGAGTAGGCTTCATCCCAGAGATGCAGGGCTCGTACAACATACGAAAATCTATCAATGTGCCGGGCGGTGGTGGCGCACGCCTTTAATCCCAGCACTTGGGAGGCAGAGGCAGGCGGATCTCTGTGAGTTTGAGACCAGTCTGGTCTACAAGAGCTAGTTCCAGGACAGGCTCCAAAACCACAGAGAAACCCTGTCTCGAAAAACCAAAAAAGAAAAGAAAAGAAAATCTATCAATGTAATCCATCATATAAATAAACTGAAAGAAAAAAACCATATGATCATTTCATTAGATGCTGAAAAAGCATTTGACAAAATTCAACATCCCTTTATGATAAAAGTATTGGAGAGATTACGGATACAAGGGTCATACCTAAATATAATTAAAGCTATTTACAGCAAACCAACAGCTAACATCAAATTAAATTGAGCGAAACTCAAAGCCATCCCACTAAAATCAGGAACACGCCAAGGCTGTCCACTCTCTCCATACCTCTTCAATATAGTGCTTGAAGATCTACCAACAGCAATAAGACAACTTAAGGGGATCAAGGGGATTCAAATTGGAAAGGAAGAAGTTAAACTTTCGTTATTTGCAGATGATATGATAGTGTACATAAATGACCCCAAAACCTCTACCAAAGAACTCCTACAGCTGATAAACACCTTTAGTAATGTGGCAGGATACAAGATCAACTCCAAAAAATCAGTCGCCCTCTTATACACAAAGGATTTGGAAGCAGAGAGGGAAATCAGAGAAGCATCACCTTTCACGATAGCCACAAACAGCATAAAATATCTTGGGGTAACTCTAACCAAGGAAGTGAAAGATCTATTTGACAAGAACTTTAAGGCATTGACGAGAGAAATTGAAGACGATACCAGAAAATGGAAGGATCTCCCTTGCTCTTGGATTGGGAGGATCAACATAGTAAAAATGGCAATTCTACCAAAGACAATCTATAGATTCAATGCAATCCCCATCAAGGTCCCATTAAAATTCTTCACAGATCTTGAGAGGATAATAAACAACTTTATATGGAAAAACAAAAAACCCAGGATAGCCAAAACAATCTTATACAATAAAGGAACTTCTGGAGGCATTACCATCCCTGACTTCAAACTCCATTACAGAGTTACAGTAATGAAAACAGCGTGGTACTGTCATAAAAACAGAGAAGCCGACCAATGGAATCGTATAGAAGACCCGGATTTTAACCCACAAACCTATGAACACCTCATTTTTGATAAAGGAGCTAAAAGTATACAATGGAAGTAAGAAAGCATCTTCAACAAATGGTGCTAGCACAACTGGATGTCAACCTGTAGAAGAATGAAAATAGACCCATATCTATCACCATGCACAAAACTCAAGTCCAAATGGATTAAATACCTCAATATCAATCTGAACACACTGAGATTGCTTCTTCTGTATAACTCCAGCAGCACAAACATTAAAGGCAACATTGAATAAATGGGACCTACTGAATCTGAGAAGCTTCTGTAAAGCAAAGGACACTGTCACTAAGACAAAAAGGCAACCCACTGACTGGGAGAAGATCTTCACCAACCCCTCAACAGACAAAGGTCTGATCTCCAAAATATATAAAGAACTCAAGAAACTAGACTTTAAAATGCTAATTAACCCAATTAAAAAATGAGGCACTGAACTGAACAGAGAATTCTCAACAGAAGAATTTAAAATGGCCAAAAGACACTTAAGGTCATGCTCAACCCCCTTAGCGATCAGGGAAATGCAAATCAAAACAACTTTGAGATATCATCTTACATCTGTCAGAATGGCTAAAATCAAAAACACCAAGGATAGCCTTTGCTGGAGAGGTTGTGGAGGAAGGGGTACCTTCATCCATTGCTGATGGGAATGCAAACTTGTCCAACCACTTTGGAAATCAGTGCGGCGGTTTCTCAGGAAATTCGAGATCAACCTACCCCAGGACCCAGCAATACCACTCTTGGGAATATACCCAAGAGATGCGCTATCATATGACAAAAGCATTTGTTCAACTATGTTCATAGCAGCATTATTTGTAATAGCCAGAACCTGGAAACAACCTCGATGTCCTTCAATGGAAGAATGGATGAAGAAAGTGTGGAATATATACACATTAGAGTACTACTCAGCAGTAAAAAAACAATGACTTCTTGAATTTTGCATGCAAATGGATGGAAATAGAAAACACTATCCTGAGTGAGGTGTCCCAGACCCAAAATATGGACATGGGATGTACTCACTCATAATCGGTTTCTAGCCATAAATTAAGGACATTTAGTCTACAATTTGTGATCCTAAGGAAGCTAAATAAGAGGGTGAACCCAAAGAAAAACATTTAGTTATCCTCCTAGATATGGGAAGTAGACAAGATTGCCGGGCAAAAAATTGGGATCTTGGGGGTGGGGTGGCATAGGGGTAAGGGGAGATGGGGAGAGAAAAATGAGAAGGGGAGGATGGGGATGGTAGGGATAAAGGAAGGATGGATATGGAAGCAGGGAAGCATATATCTTAATTAAGGGAGCCATCTTAGGGCTGGCAAGAGACTTGAACCTAGAGGGATTCCCAGGTGCCCAGGGAGATGTCCCCAGTTAGTACCTTGGGCAGCTGAGGATAGGGAACCCGAAATGGCCCTATGCTATAGCCATACTGATGAATATCTTGCATATCACCATAGAACCTTCTTCTGGCGATGTATGAGGATAGAGACAGAGACCCACATTGGAGTACCGGAGTGAGCTCCCAAGGTCCCAATGAGGAGCAGAATGATGGAGAACATGAGCAAGGAAGTCAGGACCGCGAGGGGTGCACCCACCCACTGAGACAGAGGGACTGATCTATTGGGAGCTTACCAAGGCCAGCTAGACTGGAAGTGAAAAAGCATGGAATAAAACCAGACTCTCTGAACACAGTGGACAATGAGGACTGATGAGAAGCCAAGGACAATGGCACTGGGTTTTGATCCTACTCCATGTTCTGGCTTTGTGGGAGCCTAGCCGGTTTGGATGCTCACCTTCCTAGACCTAGATGGAGTGGGGAGGACCTTGGACTTTCCACAGTGCAGGGAACCCTGATTGCTCTTTGGACTGGAGAGGGAGGGGGAAAGGAGTGGGAGGAGGGGGAGAGGAGTGGGAGGAGGGGGAGGGAAATGGAAGGCTTGGAGGAGGCGGAATTTTTTTTTCAATAAAAAAAAATAAAAACAAATCAAAACAAAAGCAGTCAAATGTCTCAGGTCCTAGAGGAAAATGTACTTCAAGTATTTTGCTAAATGTACATGCAGCCAAGCTGCCTCATAAACATTTATGTTTATGTCTATAGACTAATGTTACTCTCAGCCTCGGTATGACAAGCTTCTTTTTCAGAGAGCAATGATTAAGAATTTCATAATTGGTCAAAATATTGCGAATAAGTGACAGTTGAGTGTTGAATGCTTATCCCTAAAGTAGTCAGTCAAATAACCTTCTTTAAGATTCATGGGACATTACAGAAACTTGGACAAGACTATTCAAATTACTGGAAGATGGAGAATATTGATGGAGAGGATTGCTATAAAATACTGTTTCCTAAGTATGGTAAGACTGACACAAACATGAACACTCAGAAGGTGTAGCTATTTATATAAGACCTACACATATACACACACATTCACAAGCCATAGGTGTAGCAGGGGATCCAGTTGGGAAGATGAGAATCATCAAGAATGGAATAAGAATAAAGGAATGTAATGGGTAATTAATATGATCACCATACATTCTATATCTAACCAGCAGAAAATTTAAAATTCCTATTACATAGAAAGCAAAAAAAAACTATTCAGTTTTAATTATAGCATGATTCCATTACAAATCAAAAAGTTTCTTCTACCTATTTTCTTCAAATAAAGAAATAAGAAAACAATGCAAACAAATGAACTAGAACCTGATCTTATTTACAAGAACAAAATTCTGCAAAAGATGTTGAGATTTCTGTGAAGGTAAAAGGTATAGTTGAAATCACTGCTTGATATGTGCCAAAGGCCATATACAGGAGCAAAGTCTCTTGTGTGGGTTGTTATTGTTAAGACTTTAACACGGGCTCTTGTGATTGCACAGGCTGTCCTCTAACTGGCCATTCTTGTTTCAGCCTCTTGATTCCTCAGATTTCAGACATGCATTACCAAGCCTCCACCTGATTTACACAGGAGAGTAGAATCAACCTTAATCATATCCTCATGCGTCACATGGAAAGGCAAGGTGTTATTTCATTTACTTAGGGTTTTTCAGCAGTGTATTTTGCTTGACTGGTATAGAAATTGGTGCACTGAATTGTCAAAAGCTTCTGTATTCTTTCACCACATGGATTCTACTCCAAGGAAAATGTGGCAGAAGGGGCTCACAGTTAGAGGTACTATCAAAAGCTAGGCAAGCAGAGAAATATTTATGCTACTATAGCATTTTGCAATTTTAGAACACAATGGCACCTTTTGGCCAAATGTTATATCCTGCAGTTTGAATTGAGTGCTCGAACTTTCCCTCATACTGCAGATATCTTTGCAGCTTTCTCGACTCTCTAAGAGAGCTAATATTTTCTTTGTCCGTTATGTTTCTTCATTAATTTTTAAAATTTTTATTTATTTATTTATTAAAGATTTCTCCCTCTTCCCCGCCACCACCTCCCATTTCCCTCCCCCTCCCCCAATCAAGTCCCCTTCCCTTGTCAGCCCTAAGGGCAATCAGGGTTCCCTGTCCTGTGGGAAGTCCAAGGACCACCCACCTCCATCCAGGTCTAGTAAGGTGAGCATCCAAACTGCCTAGGCTCCTTTTGCATGCAAATGGACGGAAATAGAAAACACTATCTTGAGTGAGGTAAGCCAGACCCAAAAAGAGGAACATGGGATGTACTCACTCATAATTAGTTTCTAGCCATAAATAAAGGACATTGAGCCTATAATTTGTGATCCTAGAGCAGCTAAATAAGAAGGTGAACCCAAAGAAAAACATATAGGCATCCTCCTGAATATTAACCTTCATTGGGCAATGAAAGGAGACAGAGACCCACATTGGAGCACCAGACTGAAATCTCAAGGTCCAAACCAGGAGCAGAAGGAGAGAGCGCACGAACAAGGAACTCAGGACCGCGAGGGGTGCACCCACATGCTGAGACAATGGGGATGTTCTATTGGGAACTCACCAAGGCCAGCTGGCCTGGGTCTGAAAAAGCATGGGATAAAACTGGACTCGCTGAACATAGAAGACAATGAAGACTACTGAGAACTCAAGAATAATGGCAATGGTTTTTTGATTCTTCAGTAATTTTTATGAATCTTTTTATTAATTAATTAATTAATTTTCTCAGCCCAATCATCGTTTCCACTCCCTCCCTCTTCTCCTTCCAGTCCCTCCCCCAGCATTCTCCTCCTGCATCCACTCTTTCTCCCTTCCATTTAGAAAAGTGCAGGCCTTCCCTGTATATTAGCCAGCTGTAGAATATCAAGTTGCACCAGGAGTAGGCACCTCCTCTCCTATTAAGGGTGGACAGGGCAATCCAGCAGGAAAAAAAGAGGTCCCAAGTGCAGGGAACAGAGTCAGAGATGGCCTCTGCTCCCTCTGTCAGGAGTTCCACGAGAAGACCAAGCTACATAACTGTAGCTTGTAGGGATATAGCCCCACCCATTAAGGGCGTGTTCGCCTTGGGATAATGTTTGCTGATAAATCTGCTGGGCATAATCCCAGCAGCGCTTTTTTGCTCCGCTTTTCCTGTTCTCCTCGGGAACCTGTGGTCCTGTAAGTCTATTTCCTTATTAAAGCTGTATATATCTATATAATCTATCTGCATTCATTTATGCCGCCACATTTTGGTGTCCAACGTCGGGCTATTTTGCCCCCGACCCGGCACAGGGGTGGCACAAGCTCCATCTTTCCCAGCTTTTGCGAGCAAGTTAGTTACCGGAGCTCAGGAAGTGCAATTTACAGCACGCTCCCTGCTCGCTTTCCCTTCCCCCATTCCAGGCCACGATATAGTCGCAGAGCAGCAACCCCCACAGAGCAGTTAATAGCTCCCTACTTCTTCCACACCCTCACTGCCCGATTTAACGGAAGCACCTGCGGTTTTGAAGCAAAAGCCGCCAAACAGGCACTACAATTATTTTTGTTTTGAGTTAATTGTTTCAGACCGGCTCTGGCTTAGGCCGCGTGGACTCAGGTGCATTTCTTTCGCCACCACTGGCAGGAAAACTTCATTACAGGTACATAATTTTCTTTTATAAATAAGAAAAATGTCTGAAAACATTACCATTCAAGACTTTAACAGCCTTTTCAGTTGTACCATGTGGGAGATTTTGCAAGAAGTGTCTGTCAGCCCACAGATATGGATCTTTCTGGGATTCGTAGTTTTCCTTGGTACTGTATGGTTTGATAATAGAAATATGATAAAGTCTTTACGAGACGAGGTTAAACACTTAAAAACAATTGAGAATGACAACAATCTTCTCAAAAATCAGTTTGAAGTTCTCCAGGCAGAGAACAGATCTTTGTTTAACACAACTCGACAAACTGAAAAAAATTTAGAAGAGGTACAGGCTGATGTTAAGGAGAAATTCATTACTATGGAAGAAGGAACAGCTGATTTGGATCGTAAGCTTCAGTCCCTTTCAGTAGGAACTGAAACATTAACTGAGAGAATCAAAACTGCTGAATGTGACAATCAGATTTTGTCTAAAGCTTATGACAGATTGGTGGAAAGATTGTCAATACAAGAAGGCACGGTATATGCTATAAAAATTATGTCCAAAGATGAGATGTTATCTCTAATGGACAAACTTCATACTTTAGAATCCTCAATGAAGGCTTTAGAACATAATTCTGGACAGGAGATTCAGACATTAAAGAAGGCAATGGTGAATAGAATTGAAAAGATTGAGGAATTTCTAAATTCTGAGGAAGAAGAGCAAGAGGTAGAAAGGTAAATTTTAACAAAATCTGTGGGTAAATCTCTCTGGGACAATTCCCACAAAGCTATACCTACAGTTCTACCTGCCTTTCCAGTTGTAACAACAGAGAAAGTAGTTGGTTCCAGAAACCCTAGTGTCATCAAGGAAGATACATGGGAACCTGTCTGTATGAATGATCTCAAAGAAATTAAACAGGCTGTAATGACTTTTGGAATGAATGCCTCTTCTGTTAAAGAGATGCTAAGATCTTGGGCCACAACGAATAAAGTCACCTCCTCTGACTGGTTTCAACTGAGCTCTGCTGTCCTTGAGAGTGGACCGCAATTGAAATGGAAATGCTTATTCAGGCAAGAGGCTAGACTTTTAGAAGAGCAGGAAAGAGCAAAGGGAATTGAGATTTCCATAGATCAAATTTTAGGAGAGGGGCTATTTTCTGACCCACAGGAACAAGCTAATTTGGATGAAAACACACTCTCCATGTGTACTACAGCAGCCTTAAGGGCTTGGGACAGGGTGCAAGACCCAGGACAGAGGATGGAATCATTTGTCAGAGTTAAACAGGGTCAGAGAGAACACTTTACTGACTTTTTACAAAGAATAACTAACGCTGTACAAATAGGGATATCTGACCCAGAAGTAAGATGTATAATGATCGAGACTTTGGCTTATGAAAATGCAAATGTGGAATGCAAAAGGATTTTGGGACCTTTAAAGCTCAGATCAGCGCCATTAGAAGAATGGGTCTTGCATACACTAAATGTTGATACATTTGACTATGGCACTGAAGCATGGGTAGAAGAAGCAATTTCCAATGGTAAAAGGAGACATCAGAATACCAAATGTTTTAATTGTGGCAAAATGGGTCATATGAAAAGGAATTGTAGACAACGGATTTTCAGAAATAATAATAATGCATCTTCTAGAAATAACAGAAATAGGAGGACTCAGCCTTCAGGTTTATGTAGAAGATGTGGAAAGGGCAGACATTGGACGAATGAGTACAGGTCTACAAGAGATAGACAAGGCAACCTGATACAGATGGGAAACGTGAGAGGGGGGACCTCACAGGCCCCCATGGCAAACATGGTTCAGTCATTTCCAGTTACTACAGAGAACGTGACTCATCAGGACAATTAGAAAGCCCCATGCCTACTGTTACAAGCAATAATGATCAGAAAGATGAGTTCGGTGTGTTTTGGCAAACTTCTATAAATGATCAAAGACCAAAGCTGAGAGTGTGTGTAAATGGCATTTTTATTACTGGCCTGCTGGACACAGGTGCGGATGTAAGTATCATTACCCCAGAATCTTGGCATCCATATTGGCCTCTTCAGAATATAAATGTTCAGCTCCTGGGAATTGGAACCCTATCTCGAGTAAGGCAGAGCACGAGATGGGTTGAATGTATAGGACTAGAGGGACAAATACGAAAATTAAGGCCATATGTAGCCAATATTGCAATGAATTTATGGGGTCATGACCTATTACAACAATGGAATACCCAAATTAACATTCCTGCTACTTCTAGAGCCTATATTTCTGGGGATAATATTAAAAGATATTACAAACGGAGAAAACCGGCCATTCGGGCTGTACAAGAACAAGCAATTGATGTCCCTTCAGAGATACCAACAGCCTTGCCTTTAAAATGGTTGACTGAGAAACCAATATGGACAAAGCAATGGCCTTTAGCTGAGGAAAAGTTACAGGCTTTAGAACAGTTGGTACAAGAGCAATTAGATGCTGGACATATAGAAGAATCTACCAGCCCTTGGAATTCTCCTATATTTGTGGTTAAGAAAAAATCAGGTAAATGGAGAATGGTGACAGATCTCAGGGCTATCAACAAGGTTATTCAACCTATGGGCCCTCTGCAATCTGGAATTCCTTTGCCCTCTTTATTGTCAAAAGGATGGCCTCTCATAGTTACTGATTTAAAGGATTGTTTTTTCACTATACCTTTACAAAAAGAAGATAGAGAAAAATTTGCCTTCACAGTGCCTACTTATAATAATTCTCAACCTTCGAGGAGGTACCACTGGGCCATCCTCCCCCAGGGTATGTTAAATAGCCCCTCCCTGTGCCAATATTTTGTAAATCAACCATTGCAAATAATACGCAAGAAATTTTTCAAATCGATAGTATATGATTACATGGATGACATTTTGTTATCCGATTCAAACATGGATACCTTGAACAGACTGTTTGAAGAAATAAAAATACTTTAAAAATATGTTTACCAAAATGGGGATTGCAAATTGCTCCTGAAAAGATTCAGAAGGGAGATTCTGTTAATTATTTAGGTTATAAAATAGGTTTGCAAAAAATTAAGACACAAAAGGCACAAATTTAGAGAGATCGCCTACGGACTCTTAATGACTTTCAAAGACTATTAGGGGACATTTCCAGTCTATGGCCAGCTATTGGGATAACACCTGATCTAATAATTCATTTGAACAAAACCTTGGATGGTGACAAAGATTTAAACAGTCCCAGAGAATTAACAGCTGAAGCAGAAAAGGAACTGACGATGATTGAGGAAAAATTACAACAGGCACATGAGGACAGGGTAAATCCAGAGCTCGATTGTATTCTCGTCATACTACCATCAAAATTTTCCCCTACAGGAATTTTAATGCAGAGAGATGATATTATCTTGGAATGGATCTTTTTACCACATAAACCAAGTAAGAAACTGAAAACTTATGTGGAAAAAGTCTCTGAGTTAATTATAAAAGGCAAGTTGAGACTTCGTCAACTAGCAGGCATAGACCCAGCAGAAATTATAGTGCCTTTCACTGCTGATGAATTAAAGAAATTATGGGAAGATAATGAACCATGGCAAAGAGCTTGTGCTAATTTTTTGGGAGACATTAATAACAACTATCCAAAAAGCAAGAGGCTTAACTTCATAAAGAGAACTTCTTGGATCCTTCCTCGAATCGTCCGTGATGCTCCAATAACTGGAGCCCGTACATTCTATACTGATGCCAATAAATCAGGGAAGGCAGGTTACAAATCAGAAGACTTGGGTAAGGTGGAACAAAGTCCTTATGATTCTGTCCAGAAGGCAGAATTATATGCCATTTTTATGGTGCTAAGGGATTTTAAAGAACCTATTAATATAGTTACTGATTCACAATATGCAGAAAGAGTTATTTTACATATTGAAACTGCTGAATTTATACCTGATGATACAGAACTAACCTCTTTGTTTATCCAGGTGCAAGATTTGATTAGGAACAGGCTTTGCCCTATGTACATAACACACATCCGATCCCATACGGGTCTGCCAGGTCCTCTAGCACAAGGTAATGCAGAAATTGATCAATTATTGATTGGTAGTGTGCTACAAGCCTCTGAATTTCATAAAAAACATCATGTTAATAGCAAAGGTTTGAAGAAAGAGTTTTCTATTACATGGCAACAAGCTAGGGAGATTGTAAAGAAATGCCCTACTTGCTCTTTCTATAACCAGACGCCACTGCCTGCAGAGGCTAATCCAAAGGGCACCCAAAGGAATGAAATCTGGCAGATGGATGTGTTCCACTTTGCAGAATTTGGCAAATTAAAATATGTTCATCACACCATTGACACATATTCAGGCTTTCAGTGGGCAACGGCTTTAAGTTCAGAAAAAGCTGATTCAGTTATCACTCATTTATTAGAAGTCATGGCTATCATGGGTATACCTACACAAATAAAGACAGATAATGGTCCTGCTTATGTCTCTAGGAAAATGAAATGGTTTTTTGATTATTACAATATCAAGCATGTTACAGGTATACCATACAATCCTACAGGTCAAGCAGTCATAGAAAGATCAAATCGAACTATAAAGGATATGTTGAACAAACAGAAAGGGGTGGAAAACACCCCCAGAAATAGGTTACATAATGCTTTGTTAACCTTGAATTTTCTCAACGCTAATGAGAAGGGAACATCGGCTGCAGAAAGACATTGGATAATGGAAAAGTCTACTGAACTAAATCAACCAGTTTATTTCAAGGATGTGCTGACCTCACAATGGAAGCCAGGAGATGTGCTGCGTTGGGGAAGGGGATTTGCTCTTGTCTCCACAGGTGAGGAAAAATTGTGGATACCGTCAAAATTGATAAAGGTTCGTTTTGATGAAGAGAAGCCAGTTGGGAAAGATAAATAACAATTCAGTCACATGGATGGCAATCATACTGATGGTAAGTAATACAGATAGGTTGGGGGCAGGGTTCTCTTCTTATCTCCACAGGAAAATACCCATCTTCAAAGAATTTAAGGGACTCTGAATATTTAATTACTGATGGAGGGACGTGTTCTGTAAGTATTAATTATATATATATATATATATATATATATATATATATATACATGTCTTAAACTTTCTTTGCTTTTCCTCATATCTGTGTCTTTCTTTATATGTCAGTATATGTCCTTGTTGTTAATGTTTAAATTTCCCATAACAAGCAACAAATTTTCCTACAGTAATCTTTGAAGTTTCCAGGATGAAGATGGGGCCCCACGACATCAACTCAATCTGGTTTTTATGACGTCATGAATTTTTTTTTTAAGTGCTAATATTAGACCTATTTTTTGGTACCAACTACATGAGACAATTTCAAATGGTGCACATTTTTGACAACACTCTGGCCAGATCTTCTCAAAATGCTCTGAGACTAGTTACAATTTTCTTAGGTCAAAGGTTAATTTGGGAATTTTACCATCATTTGCTTTCACAGGACGTCCCTAAGAAGAACGTCGCCCCCATGTCAGCTAGAAGCAATCTTAGAGGACGACATCCCCTCTCCCAACAGAGTTTGCCCTCAGGGTTAGGGACATCTTTTAGTGGTTGGTTTAGGGTTGAGGGGATGGGATGATATTTTTATGAAAAAAAAAGAAGAAGAAGAAGAAGAGGAGGAGGAGGAAGAAGGGAGATTAACTGGTTCTATGGGATGATTGGTTTTTGTGAATTACTGTTTATAGAAAATTGTATTGGTACTGTTTCTTGTATATTGATGTATTGAATATTGAATGTGAGTGTTACTACCTCTATTTTTGTATGAGTATACTTATAACTTTGTCTATATTGTGATGGAGGAAGGTCATTGGTTAAATAATAAAGAAACTGCCTAGGCCCATTTATAGGCCAGCCCTTAGGTGGGTGGAGTAAACAGAACAGAATGCTGGGAGAAAGAAGCCAAGTCAGAGAGTCGCCATGATTCTCCCACTCCAGACAGACGCAGGTTAAGATCTTTCCTGGTAAGTCAGCTCGTGATACTACACAGAATATTAGAAATGGGTTAGATCAATATGTAAGAGCTAGCCAATAAGAGGCTGGAACTAATGGGCCAAGCAGTGTTTAAAAGAATACAGTTTCCGTGTAATTATTTCGGGGCATAAGCTAGCCATGCGGGCGGCTGGGTGCCGGGGACGCAACCCCGCCGCTCTTATTACAACAGAGTGGCACCCAACGTGCTAATGAACTCCATGTAAAACCTGAGAGGGCTTAAAAAGGAGAAAGAGAGAATTTAAGACAGTTTTTTGCTGTTTGTGGGTTGCGTGTGGCAAAGAAATTGTCCTGACTCAGCAACAGGAAAAAACTGGCTGTTTTAAAATGCCGGCTTTCTGGGGTGTGCAGCCATTGCGATCTCTGTCTGGCTCCTGCAGGAGACAGAGCTTTTGAATGGAGCATTTGGAGTAAAGTGCTACGGCTTGCTTGATGGCAATGTGTACTGCTGTGTGCCTGGAACTGTGTGTGACTCAGGGGCACCAAATGGCTCTGATGCAGGAGCGGCTCAGCTCCACCACGTGGAACTCTGCTGGTCTCAGGCAGGAGCTACCGTAATTACCATAATAACAGCGCAGTTAAGGTTTAGACTGGGCAGGACACAGGCGGTACCGTATTACCTGTACATGGTGCAACTTAAGTTTTTAAGAAGTGCTTAACATTTTAAGAAATGCTCCTGGATAGTAAAAAAATTACAGATTCACAATAAAACAGATTCAGACATAAAAGACCACAGTGTTGGTGCCTGTACGTAGGCTTGAGAGAGAGAAAAAACAAATATAGAGAATAAAGTTAATGGTTTTAAAAAAAAAGGTAAAGTCTTTAAAGAGACAGAGTACAGATAGTTGTAGATTAAAAGAAATAAAGAAAAATAAGCCACGTAAAAATGGAAAATTCACAGAGAGTCTGGATTCTTTGTATTATTGTGTTTTCTTTAAAATTTTTGACTGTAAAGGAGCTAAGTACAGAGAGACATTTCATTATATGGGCTGCCAAGCTAAACCAGAGTGGATATAAGGGTATTATGATTTCAGAATATGGGTCTAAGGATATGATGCTTTGGAGAGGGTCTTCTTTTGTTTTCACAGAGGATGAGACTCTGTGGATTGCGTCTATCCCGATATGGTATGATAGACCACGCCCTCCTGAAAGGTTGCTGTGAACACCTTCAAAAAATTACTTCATTCAACTGCCGACTGAGATGACCCTGACACACAGGTCACACCATGAAAGATCTGAATAACAGCGCCCCCATTCAGCATGAAGCAGTTTGGAGAGAAAAACTGCGCCCATGTTCCCAAATATGGTTTATGAATGTTCTTTTACATTTAAAGGGGGATATGATATAGATATGAATAATTTGCATTGGTATAGATTTTAAGGTCAATTTTGTTATATGTGTACGTATTTCTGATCTTGATTAAGGTATTGTGATTGTGTAGTTCATTTAAAAATGTAATGTATAATTAGGAAATATAGGTTGCTAATGGATAATCATAAATAATAGTCAAGCTTGTAGTCATGTTAGTTAGATTTTCTAGATGTGCATAGATATATTTCAGATAGGCATTCTTCATATCCTTCAAAGGCTACAGAATATGGCATTTAAGTGTTTTAATAACTTAGGGCTTTTCATGACAATGAGACACGTCTGTTCCTGACAGCACCAATCTACTTCAAGAGGAAGATGGGCATCGAAGAGGCTCCTTATGGAGTTTGATAGCCATTTGGGCAAGAAACTGCTCTTGCCTGGACTGTTGCATAAACTGGACACAGAGAACCCTCAGAGAGAGGACTGCTAAACTTGCCTAAAGGTGAGATGGTCTTTCGGGGTTCCTGACTCATGAAAGAGTCTACGAGACATTCTGCAGGACACAGCAGAAAGTGACTGAACTGTCTTTGGAATTTCCTGCTTGATGAAAATGTCTGCTAGATACTATGGGCCTGTAGGCTGAAGATGGATGCCACAACGGTACAAAAGAACTTTGGGTGACTGTCCAGGCAGTGAGATTTCTCTGTCATTTCTAGAGTTTTGGATCTCTTGTTTGCTTAGGTAATATTATATCCTTCTGGAGTCTTTGATGGAGTTGAAGAATGGTTAGTTATAGTTATAGTTTTCCTTAGTTATAATAAAGGATAAAATAGATATAAATATTGTAACTGTAATTCTTGCTTGATAACTGTTTTGCTATATGTAATCTTACTATGTTAAAATGAAAGCCTTTTTTGTTTAAACAGAAAAAGGGGAAATGATGGAGGAAGGTCATTGGTTAAATAATAAAGAAACTGCCTAGGCCCATTTATAGGCCAGCCCTTAGGTGGGTGGAGTAAACAGAACAGAATGCTGGGAGAAAGAAGCCAAGTCAGAGAGTCGCCATGATTCTCCCACTCCAGACAGACGCAGGTTAAGATCTTTCCTGGTAAGCCAGCTCGTGATACTACACAGAATATTAGAAATGGGTTAGATCAATATGTAAGAGCTAGCCAATAAGAGGCTGGAACTAATGGGCCAAGCAGTGTTTAAAAGAATACAGTTTCCGTGTAATTATTTCGGGGCATAAGCTAGCTTGCGGGCGGCTGGGTGCCGGGGACGCAACCCCGCCGCTCTTATTACAACAATATTGTATTGATACATCTACCATATTACAATGTACATTTCTACCTCTGATACTATGACATTGTTTACAATTGAAGATCATTGTCTTCATATATTGCACAGTTGTTTATTCTTTTAGTCTTCAAGTTAGATAGGTATTGAGAATTATATGTTTGTCATATTTATTTTTAAGTTAATCAGGTCTTTTAGTTACATAGAGATTATATTTAGTATAGATAGTATGATCTTCAGCCTCTTCGAAGAGCTGTAGAAAATGGCCTTTAATCTAACCAAAAATTTCTGTGCCAATGAGACACAATTACTCTTGGCAATGCCACTCTACTCCCGAGAGAACGTTGAGCACCAAAGACACTCCACTGGGAGCTTGTCTTCTTGGCAGAACTGGCCTTTGGGTTAAGAAAAGCCCATACCTCAACTTCTGACAAAGATACAGAATATCCCTAAGTGGATGAAACAGGATTGTCTTATCCTGACAAGACAGGGTAGGATAGTTCTAAGAATGGTATGCCAGTTATGTTAGGCCTTAGCCAAAGTTGGTTGACTCAACATTGCAAACGAGACTTTGGGTGATTGCCCAGGTAGCCAGTTGTCTCTGTCAATTGTTGCACATTTTGGATATCTCTCGATTGTTAAGTAATATTTATTCCCTTCTCAGATCTTTGACGGAGTTGAAGATTATATAATTGTAGTTACTCTTTATGTTATTTAGACTCCTTGAGATAGAATGTTTAGCAAAACTTTTGTTCTCAATATTGTTTGTTATATTTATTATTTATTATTATTGCATATAGTTGTATTTGGTTTAGTTCTATCTTATTTAGACAAAAGGGGGAGATGTAGGGATATAGCCCCACCCATTGGGGGTGTGTTCGCCTTGTGCTAATGTTTGCTGATAAATCTGCCGGGCGTGATCCCAGCAGCCCTTTTTTGCTCCGCTTTTCCTGTTCTCCGCGGGAACCTGTGGTCCTGTAAGTCTATTTCCTTATTAAAGCTGTATATATCTATATAATCTATCTGCATTCAATTACGCCGCCACAGTAACTTACATGTAGAGAGACTAGATCTGTTCCATGCAAGTTCTCTGGCTGATGGTTCAGCTTCTCTGAGCCCCTATCAGCCCAGGTTAGTTGATTCTGTGGTTTTCTTATGGTGTCCTTGGCTCCCCTAGCTTCCATAATCCTTTCTCCGCCTCTTCCACACAATTTCCTATGGTCTGCCAAATGTGTGGTTGTGGATCTCTGCATCTGTTTCCATGAGTTGCTGTGTGAAGCCTCTCTGATGACAATTGGGATAGGCAGCAATCTTTGAGTAAAGTAGAATATCAATAGGAATCATTTCACTGTTTCTCTTTTTAAATTGGAGTCATGTTTGGTTCTGTTCTAGGTCTTTGGGCTGTCCAGGCTCTGGGTCCTCACCCTCCAGGAATTATCCGTAATGGACTTCCTCTCACACTATGGATCTCAAGATGGACCCATCATTGGTTGGCCACTCCCACGTATTCTGTGCCACCTTTGTCCCAGCATTGCTGCAGCCAGCACAGCCTGGACAGCCAAGACTGGCGGGGGGTGCCGGGATTGACACACGGAGGCTTCTTTTCAGGTGAAAGAACAGCAACCTTTATTTTTCCCAGCAACCTTTTATACCTCTACTCCTTCTGTGGAGACCCACCAGCCAGAAAGAACACAAACATCCTTGTCAATTATAGACCACATAGACGTTCTGATGTCAGTCAGGAGGAGTGAGGGCAGCTGGATCACAACACAGCATATCATGTGGGTAGGGAAAATTGTAGGTCAGTGGTTATGTGGTTGGGTTGGGGTCTCAATCCCTTTACTGGAAGCCTTGCCTGGTTAAAGGGGGTGGCCATTAGAGGCCCTGTATCTCCCATTGCTAGAAATCTTAGCTAAGGTCACCCTCATAGATTCCTGGGAGTTTCCATTGCTCTAGCTTTATAGCTCATCCCAGGGGTACCACTGATTCCAGTTCTCTCTCTCTCTCTCTCTCTCTCTCTCTCTCTCTATTATCCATCCACCTGACCCCTTCTGTTCCCATTCCCACCTGCCCCATTTCACCCAGAATATCTGTTCTATTTCCCCTTTCCAGGGAGATTCATGTATTCCTCCCTTTAGCCTTCCTTGTTACTTAGCGTCTCTGGATTCAAGGATTGTAGCATGGGTATCCTTTACTTTACAACTATTATTCACCCATAAGTGAGCACATACCATGTTTGCCTTTATGGGTCTTACATTACTTCACTCAGGCTATTCTTTTCTAGTACCATCCATTTGCCAATAAATTTCATGAAGTCATTGTTTTTATGATAATGAATGATACTCCATTGTGTATACCATGTTTTCTTTATTTATTCTTCATTGTTCTTCATCTAGCTTGCTTTCAGTTTCTGGCTATTAGAATAACACTGTTGTGAACATAGTGGAGCAAGCATCCTTGCAATATTGTAAAGAGTCCTTTGGGTACATGCCCAGGAGTGGTATAACTGGATCTTGAGGTAGATTGATTCCCAGTTTTCTTGGAAGTTGCCATATTGATTTCCAAAGCAGTTGTACAAGATTTTACTCCCACCAGGAACTGAGGAGTATTGCTTTTCCTCCACATCCTGGACAACATGAGCTGTCAGTTGTGTTTTTGACCTTAGCCACTCAGAAAGGTGGAATCTAGAGTTAATATGATTTGCACTTTCCTGATGACTAAGGATATTGAACATGTCTTTATGTGTTTCTCAACCATCACTTAAATTCTGTTGGTGATACTTGCATGTGTAGTTTTTGTTTGCTAACCCACATTTTCCATTTCCAGAATTCCTTCTATTTGTTTGTTTGTTTTTATTGCTTCTACTTCCATTTTTATTTCTTGAACAGTTTCCTTCATCTGTTCATGTTTTCTTGACTTTCTTAGCATTCTTTAAAAGATTTAATGATTTTTTTCTGTTTTTTTTTTTCTTTTTTGGTTTGTCTTTTCCTCATTTTTAAATTTTTTTTTCCATTTCCTCTTTAAGGACCTCTATCATCTTTGTAATGTTGGTCTTACGGTCATTTTCTTGTGCTTCTGTTGCATTAGAATTTTCAGATCTTGCTCTTGCAAGATAGCTAATCTTTGGTGCTGATATATTGTCTTTCCTGCTATTTATTGTGTTCTTATGCTGGCATTTAGGCATCTGGGTTTGGGATGATTATTAGGTCTAGGTGTTGGTTCCTGAGTTTGTCTTTGTTGGATGTATGTTTTGTTCGTTTGTTTGTTTCTTTTCCTATTTTCAGGTGTAAGTGGACAGGAGTTCTGGTAACTAATGAGTCTTCAGGTTCAGTAGTGTGTCTCAAGTGGGGCTTTTGTGGCTTGCAAGACCTCTGGGGGTTGAATTTCAAATATCTCTGTGGTCTCTGGGATTCTGGGTACCTGCTGATCTCTGGGATTCCTGGCATGGTGTGTCCTCTAATACAGAAGTTTTCTTCTTAGGTTGTGGGCTGGAATATGGAGCTCAGGGGAGAGGTTACAGTTGGAGGCTGCTCTGTAAACATAAGAGAATGTTAGCTGTGGGCAGTGTTTTACCTTGGGTCGCTGGCAGCATCCTGGCTTCACATAAAGGAGAAGTGTTCTGCTGATATTGTGGGCCAAAATATGAAACCCAGAGGCAGGAGTTAAGTCTGGGGCTGTTGGGCAGGGTTTCAGGACTGTTAGTGGGTAGTCAGTGTCTTACATGGGGCCCCTAGATCTAGCCTGGCCTCAAGTGAAGCAGAAGTCTTCTGCCGATTATGGAACCGAGGGAAGACGGTGCAGTCTGGGGTTGTTGGCTGGCTTAAGCGGTGTTAGTGGGTGGTGAGGTGATGTCTTACCCGAGGTCCTTAGGAACAGTCTGGCCTCCAGTAAAGGAGCCAGAGATGTTTGCCTGGTTATGGAACGCAGGGGGTGGAGGGTAGGGTACTATTGGGGAATATTGTTAAGAATTTAAAGAGTTGTAGCCAGCAGTGGGAGGAGCCTCACATTCTTTTCAGGCATTTTTAATGTGATACCCTTGATAAGAAGAAACATATTAATAGTTCCATTTATTAGATAGTTTTGATGAAACTAATTAGCTAATACTTCTATCCTGATCACTTAGCTGCTAAAAAAAAAAACCTGATAAACTTAACTTTAAAAAAGTAACATTTAATTTTTTTTTTTTTGCTTGCAGTAATAAGGATGAAGTCTAGGGCCTTGAACATACTAAGCGCATGCTCCACAACTGAGCTACAGTCCCCTCATTTTTTTGGATTTCAAATATTCACAGTTGTTTACAAATGGGATATGTTCACCTGTTGGCCACTGTACAAAATCTGAAACTTTTAGTCATATTTGGCACCAGGATTCTCCAGCTTCATTTACTACACAATACTGACTTTTGCACTATATCTGCTTTAGATGACAACTCCAATGGAGATTTGTAAATACATGACATCAAAATGAATATAATTGTTCCAGTGCTTTGTAGAAATCACAGACTTTTCCTTGAAATATTATTTTACAGTGCTGCTGTAAATATGTTGGCTATCATAGGACATTTTAAGTATCAGGACTCTGTAAGATATCCTATATGTGCAAAGCTAGTTCAAATAGTTGTCCACTGTGAGCGTATTACTTCATATAAACCAAAATATAAATTTCTACCTTCCACACTGCTTGTATTGAGGAGCCTGGCTGGTGATATTTATTTTTAATCAAACTCCTTGCCCCCTCAACCACTCTTCCTCTGTTTCTACTAAGAAAAGGACAGGCCTCCCTTGGATATCAGCAAAACAGAACATATCAAGTTGCAGTAAAACTAAGACTCTCCCCTTGTATTAAGGCTGGACAAGGCAACCCAGCATGAGGAGTAGGATCTCATAAGCCAGCAAAAGTCAGAAACAGCTCCTGTTTCTGCTGTTAGAAGTCCTACAAGAGGACCAGGTTACACAACTGTCACACATATGCAGAGGGCTTAGGTCAGTCGCATGCAGACTCCCTGATTATCAGTTCAATCTCCGTGAGCTCTTATGAGGCCAATTTAGTTGATTATGTGGGTCTTCTTGTGATGTCCTTGACCCCTCTGACCTACTATAATCCTTTCCCCCTTCTTCTACAGGATTCCTTGAGCTCAGCCTAATGTTTGACTATTGGTCTCTGCATCTCTGTCCAGCAACTGCAGGATGAAGCCTCTCTGATGACAGTTGGGCTAGGCACCAATCTATGAGTATAGCAGAATGTAGTTAGATGTTATTACATTGACTTTTTTCCTCCAGTAGTGTCTGTTTCTGTCCTAGGTCTCTGGACCATGTAGTCTCTGGATTCTGGTGCTCCAGGCAGTGTCAGCGGTGGGTTCATTCTTCCGGCATGAGGCTCAGGCAACCAGTCATTGGTTGGCCACTCCTACAATCTCTGTGCCACCCATACCCCAGCATATGAAATAGGCAGGACAGACTGAAGGTAAAAGGTTATGTGGCTAGGTTGGTGTCTCAATTCCTCCACAGGTAGTCATGCCTGAACACAAGTGATGGCCAGTTCAGGCTACTTATTCCTTATTGCTAGAAGTCTTAGCTGGGGTCATCTTTGTAGATTCCTGAAAGTTAATCCTAACAGCAGAATTTTACTTGACCCTAAAATGATGCCTGCTCCAATCATTTCTTTCAGTACTCTACTTCCACCTGACTTCGACTGGCCCTCACTTGATCCCTCACAATCCCATCCCAACCTGCCCGCAGCCCACCCATGAAATATCTTCATTTTCTTTTTTTTGTTTTGTTTTTTTTTTTTTTTGTTTTGTTTTGTTTTGTTTTTCTTTTTTTTTTTTCTTTTTGGTTTTTCGAGACAGGGTTTCTCTGTAGCTTTGGAGCCTGTCCTGGAACTCCCTTTGTAGACCAGGCTGGTCTCGAACTCACAGAGATCCGCCTGCCTCTGCCTCCCAAGTGCTGGGATTAAAGGCGTGCGCCACCACCGCCCGGCTTGTTTTGTTTTTCAAGACAGGGTTTCTCTGTAGTTTTGGAGCCTGTCCTGGAACTAGCTCTGTAGACCAGGCTGGTCTCAAACTCACAGAGATCTGCCTGCCTCTGCCTCCCAAGTGCTGGGATTAAAGGCGTGCTCCACCACCGCCCGGCGAAATATCTTCATTTTCACTTTCCTAGGGAGATCTGAATGTCCCCCCATGAGTTCTCCTTGCTACCTAGCCTGTCTGAATTCATGGGCTGTAGCATATAGTTTCTTCTCTTAATAGCTAATATCCACTTGTAAGTGAGTATATAGATGATGATATTTAAGTAAATAAATGTAAGAAGCTATATCATCATGAAACAATAATTGGGATTTTATCATATGCAATGGGAGTCAAAGAAAAGAGAGAAAAGAATCATGAACTCTCCAGATGTTTAGTGTGTTTGGCAATATCATTTATACTTATGTGATCTGATTATATAATTTCTTCATTGAGCCTTGTACCTTCTTATCTCAACTTTATGGTTCATCACATTCAGAGGTCCTTTTCAGTTTTCTGTCTATTGCTGACACAATATCTCCTCTCCAGTCTTCCAGTTTCCCACAATTAAGCAGAATCATCTCACTACCACCCTAAAAATCACTGGATTCTGCAACTGCATGTTTTTTTTCTGTTTCTTTGCTTGTTTGTTTTGTGATAAGTATCTCATGTAGCCAGGCTGGCCTCACTACACAGCTGGCTTAGTTAGGGTTTCTATTGTTGTGAAGAGACACCATGACCACAGCAATTCTTAAAAATTGAAATATTTAACTGCAGCTTGCTTACAGTTAGAGGTTTGGCCCATTGTTATCATGGTGAGAGAGCATGGCCACACACAGACAGTCATGGTGCTGGAAAAGGAACTGAGAGTTCTATATCTGCATCTGGAGTCAGCAGGAAGAGATAAACATTGGGACTTGCTTGGGCTTTTAAAATTTCAAAGCCCACCCCCAGTGACACACTTCTCACAGCAAAGACATACCCCTTATTCATTTCAAATAGTACCACTCCCTGGTAACCAAGCATTCAAATCTATGAGTCTAAGGGACCAATTATTATTTAAACTACCACAGCAGTCAAGTATGGTTTGAACTCCTGATTCTCTTGTTGGGCTCTCCCAAGAGCTGAGTTTATAACTACACCAGTTATCTGTTTAGATCTGTACCCCATTTTAATTGGATTATTTGGTATTTTGATGTCTAGTTTATTGAGTTCTTCATATATTTTGGAGATCAGTCTGTCTGATGTGAGGTTGGTGAAGATTCGTGCTACTGGTGTTATATTTAGAAGTAATCTCCTGTGCCCATGCATTTAAGGCTACTTCCCACTTTCTCTTCTATCAGGTTCAATGTGGTTGTATTTATATTGAGGTCTTTAAACCATTTGAACTTGAGTTTTGTGCATGGGGACAGGTATGGATCTATTTGTATTCTCTTACATGTTGATATCCAGTTATGCCAGCACTATTTGTTGAAGATGCTTTCCAAAGTCAAATCTAAATGATATCTACCCACAAATTCAGCCCCACAGAAGGCAATAGAAGGAAAATTCCAACCTGTGGAGGTTAACTATACCTATGAAGACACAGGAAATAATCTCTTACCAGAAAAGTCAAAAGAAGGGAAACACACACCACCAACAACAGCAACAACAACAAAATAGCAGAAGCTAACAAGCATTGGTCATTAATTTCTTTTGTGAGACCCCAATTCAAATAAGACCACAACTCAAAAAGCCTGCTTGCAGCTGCTTTTAGCACATGCCTTAGATAGATGGCAATCAGCAGTGGAAAAGTAGAAAATTTGCAAAATTTGCAAGACATCCTCAGTTGTTGCTTGCACCTTGACCACAGTACCTTGTGCCACCCATCAGTCAGGAAACAACTGGCGCCAAAACTAGGACAGACAGAGTTTGTGGTTGATGCCAACATCTTTTATGGCATTTCTGGGAAACAAACAACTATGGCCTAGGACTGACCCAATATGCTAATGTTGTATCCAATCATGCTGTACCCCATACCCATTGTATTAATGTTGCGGTTATTCCCTATAAAAAACTTGCTGGAATTGCTGTTCAGTGTGCTCTACCTCTTTGGAGACTAGAGACACCCGGGGTGCTATTGTTAATACGTTAATAAAGCCTCTTGCTTCTTGTATCTGCTGGACTTGTTAATTGAGTCGTGGGGCTTCTCTCTCTTGGGCCTGCACCCATCTGGGTGAGGGTCTTTCATTTTCAATATCAATATTCCAAAATATCTCAATATCAATGAAGTGCATTTTCCCATAAAAAGACACAGGCTAGCATAATGGATGTGAAAACCTGATCCATCCTTCTACTCCATTCAAGGAACACATCTCAACATCAAAGACAGGCATCAATCACCTCAGAGTAAAGGGTTAGAAAAAGATTTTCCAGGCAAATGGACACAAGAAGCTGTCCTAATATCTAAAAAAATAGACTTCTAATCACAAATAATCAGAAGAGGTGGCGAGCCGGGCGGTGGTGGCGCACGCCTTTAATCCCAGCACTCGGGAGGCAGAGGCAGGTGGATCTCTGTAAGTTCGAGACCAGCCTGGTCTACAAGAGCTAGTTCCAGGACAGGCTCCAAAACCACAGAGAAACCTTGTCTCGAAAAACCAAAAAAAAAAAAAGAAGAGGTGGCGAAAGTCACTTCTAACTCATCAAAGGAAAATTCCATGACAATGACATCTCAATTCTCAACAAATAAGCACCAAACACAAGGGTGTAGTTGTAAAGGAAACACTACTAAAGCTAAAATATCACACTTTTGCCCTCACACATTGATAGCAGGACTTCAATACCCTGCTCTCACCAATGGACAGATCATCCAGACATAAACTAAACAGAAAGTTAACAGATGTTATGAACCAAATGGATTTAGCAAATATCTATAGAACATTTCATCCAAACACAAAAGAATATACTTTCTTCTCAGTTCTTCACAGAATATTCTCCAAAGTTGACAACATACTTACTTGATCACAAAGAAAGTCTTAACAGATATATATATATATAAAAAAAAACTAAAATGCCACTCCCCATACCCTATCAGACCACCATGGAAGAAAACTGAATTTCAAGAACAACTGAAAGCCTAGAAACTCATGGAAACTGAACAACTCAATGTCAAGGAAGAAATAAAGAAATTAAGGACTTCCTAGAATTCAATGAAAATGAATGTACAAATTACTCAAAGTTATATGACACAATGAAAGCAGTGCTAAGAGGAAAGTTCATAACACTAAGTACCTGCATAAAAAATGGAGAAATTTCATACCAGTGACTTAACACCTGGAAACTCTAGAACAAAAAGAAGCAAAAACCCAATTGGAATAAACAACAGGAAACAATCAAACTGAAGGCTGAAATCTATAAAATAGGAACAAAGAGAGCAATACAAAAAAATCAATGAAATGGAGAGTTGTTTCTATAAAAAACTAAACAAGATAGACAAACCCTTATACAAACCAACTAATGGTAGAGAAAGAATATTCAAATTAACAAAATCAGAAGAAAATGTGGTATATTTACACAATGGAGTATTACTTGGGTGCTAAAAGCAATGACATAAGGAAATTTGAAGGCAAATGGATGGAACTAGAAAAAATCATGCTGAGTGAGATAACCCAGATCCAGAAAGACAAGTATGTTATGTACCCACTTATATGTGGATATTGTCTGTAAAGTAAAGGATAATCATGCTTCTACTTACAGACCCAGAGAGGCTAGGTAACAAGAAGGGCTTGGGTGTGGAGGTGACTTGGATCTTCCTAGGAGGGGGAAATGGGATATATTTCATAGGTGAACGGTGGGCAGAGGACAATGGGAACATGAGGGATCAGATTGAGGGCTAGAGTATGAGAGCACTGAGAGGGGAAACTGGAAAAGCGGGACATTTCGTGAGGAAGTAGAAACCTAGTGCAAGGGAAATTCCCAGGAATCTAAAAAGATGACCCCAACTAAGACTCCTGGCAATAAGAGATAAGTAACCTGAACTGGCCATCTCCTGTGATGTGGCAAGACTTCCAGTGGCAGTATTGGGACACAAATCCATCCTCATAACCTTCAACCTACAGTCTGTCCTGCCTATGGGATGTGCTGGGATAAGGATGGCACAGAAATTATGGGAGTGGCCAACAAATGACTGGTTCAACTTGAGACTCATGTCAGGAGAGTTACCCCACCCCTAATATGCCTGGAGCACTAGGACCCAGAGGCTGGATAGCACGGAGACCTAGGATTGAAACAAAAACTACTGGGAAAAAGAAAAAAAAATGTCAATGCAATGATGTCTAACTACATTCTGCTATACTTCTAGATTGGTGCCTACCCCCAACTGTCATCAGAGACACATTGTCACCCAGCAACTGATGGACACAGATGCAGAGACCCACAGTCAAAAATGAGTCTGAACTCGGGAAATTCTTTGGAAAGGTGAAGGATGGATTGTAGGAGCTAAAGGGGTCAAGGACTTCATGAGAAGACCCACAGAATGAACTAACCTGGGTTTATAAAAGATTCCAGAGACTGAACCCATAACCAGAGAGCCTACATGGGACTGAGCTAGACCCTCTGCATATATGCGACATCTGTGTAGCTGGGTCTTCTTGTGGGTCTCATAACAGTGGGAGCAGGAGCTGTCTCATTTACTGGCTTTTGGGACCTAATTCCTCCTATTGGATTGCCTTGTCCAGTCTTAATACGAGGGGAGGTGATTAGTCTTACTGCATCTTGATATGCCATGTTTTACTGATATCAAAGAGAGGCCTACCCTTTTCTGAGTAGAAACAGAGGAGGAGTGGATGGGGGAGGAACATAGGGGAGTTTGGGAGCAGGGGCTAATAAGAGATGAGGGAGGGCAAACTGAGGTAGGGAATAAATTAACTAAAAAGAGTTTGAAGGGACACTAGCCTACTCAATCATGTGACTCTGCCAGGCCTTTTCTTCTCCCCCATTCCCTCTTCTTTACTACAAACCATTAGATCATATTCCTAAAGCTAGCCACTGAGGCCTATTCCCTTAATTGCCCACTTTCTCCTCTTTTTTGCTTTATTTATTTATTTAAAATAAAAGCAAGTATTTGGGGGCTTACTTAACTTAAATTTTCATTGTTTTTCAATTGATCAGCTTCTGATATTCATATAATGATTCCAATCAGACTGGAAAAACAAAATTTCTTTTTTTTAATTTTAATTTTTATTTTTATTATTTAATTAAGAATTTTCACCTCCTCCCCTCCTCCCATTTCCCTCCTGCTCCCTCCATTCCCATTCCCCTCTCTCTCCAGTTCAAAGAGCAGTCAGGGTTCCCTGCCCTGTGGGAAGTCCAAGGTCCTCCCCCCTCCATCCAGGACTAGGAAGGTGAGCATTCAAACAGACTAGCCTCCCACAAAGTCATTACATGCAGTAGGATCGTATATATCTTAATTAAGGGAGCCATTTTAGGGTCGGCGAGAGACTTGACTCTAGAGGTGTTCCCAGGTGTCCATGGAGATGTCCCCAGCTAGGTCCTTGGGCAGCTGAGGAGACGGAACCTGAAATGGCCCTATCCTATAGCCATACTGAAGAATAACTTGCATATCACCATAGAAACTTCATCTGGCGATGGATGAAGCTAGAGACAGAGACCCACATTGGAACACTGGACTGAGCTCCTAAGGTCCAAATGAGGAGCAGAAGGAGGGAGAACATGAGCAAGGAAGTTAGGACCGGGAGGGGTGCACCCACCCACTGAGACGGTGGGGCTGATCTAATGGGAGCTCACCAAGGCCAGCTGGATGGATGGAGCATGTGATCAAACCGGACTCCCTGAACGTGGCTGACAAGGAGGGCTGGCTGAGAAGCCAAGGACAATGGCACTGGGTTTTGATCCCACTTTCTCCTCTTGAGGCTGACTAACGAAGTCCAGCATTCAGAAGTCCACTTTCACCTAATTAACATGCCTAATTAAAATTAAACACCTCATCCTAACGTGGGGTTTCCCCCTTTACTTTTATAAACCCCCATTTGCCTATGTGTCGCACCTGTCTCCCTCTAGCCAGATGCAGTCCTTTGTCCCTCTGGTACAAATATCCACTGTGCCTTTCTTCTCGTCCCCTTCCCTTTCTCCATCATCCCCTACTTTCATTGCCACAGCATCCTAGTCCATTCTAACACAGACCTCCCCTTCTCCTCTTAAAAATTACACCGGTAAGGTTGTTTGCTGCTGTTTTCTGTCCAAGTCAGAAAACAGTCACTTTATCTTTTCTTCTCTGATTAATAAAGGATCTCTCTGTGAAAGAGAGGTGTTTGGGTGTGGGAGTGTGGAAGGAAGGCCCTGCTGTGTAGGGTCCCTTTCAGAGTTGTCATGGTGTCTCTTCATGACAATGCAACAGTGACTAAGACACTCATGGTCCTCCTGCTCCAGCTTCTTGAGTTCCGGGAATTACAATCAATTTAACTTCACATTCTAAACTTCACAATGTGTCTTGCATGGCATCTACTTACCTAGACCTATACATATCTGGAAGTTTGGGGAAATAGTCTGGCTAAAGTTGTATAATAAATTTATTACAGCATCTACGCTCACTTGTCACCCCCTCCCAAAGAGCAGGAATGTTTCCCACAGAACCTGATTCATTATAAGGGATTATATAATATTGACAGATGAGGAATAAGTGAATGAAAGAACAGAAAAACATTATCTAAATCATCAAGAAATTTACTATCAATAATAAATAGTTGGTGATAAGCAAGGCAGCAGGTAGAAAGAATCTTCTAAATTTCTCCAAAGTAAAAATTAGCCTACATTCAAATCCTTTTAGAATTAGGAGAAACAATTGAAACATCCCAAGGTTTTGTCATGTATGCATAGATCTTTTACACTTTAAAATTATGTTTATAGAGGTTACATAATTTAATAGATTTAAATATAAAATGGGTCATCACTTTTCTGGACATATATGACAAAAATATTCTTTCAGAAAAGTTGCAATTAAATTTTAAAAACAAAAAGTTGATTTCCTAATGTCCAATTAACTGGTTATCAACTAAATTAACTATTAAATAAGGGTTATTAACTGGTTAATTACAAAATATTTGTTAAGCCCTTTCAGTTTTGAAATCACTTTTTAAAATACCTTAGTATAAAAACAACTGATGAAAAATATTATCACCCTGTGTCTATTTGTTTTATTTGTCACAATGTCACTTGAAATTAACAAAAAAAAGTTTTTGGTTTTGATATCATTTGCCCTGTTTTAAGCCCCAAAGCACCATCATCATGATTGTTGTATAGTTTATTTTAAATGATTAACAGCTGCATTGTCAACAATATATACCCACTTGTAATCATATCCTTGATAGTTTGCAGAAAAAAGTTTGGAGAAAACAGTCTCCACTCTTATGTACAATATTTTTTTTAGAAAATATTTAGGAGTAGGTATCCAAATTACACTTACTTTGATCATCTCCATGGGAGCAGAATCAACAATTACAGGTAAAATAAACAAACACACACACTTTTCCACTAATAGTCACTGTATATATACATATATTATATATACATACATACATATCTTTTTATCTTCTGCTGTATGCCTGTATACTTACTAGGTCCCCTTGAAAATAACAAGGAGCCAGAGAAGGTGGCTGTATCTCTGTATTGTCATAACTGTAGAGGCTGTGAATGCAGAATCAAAAGTTTCAGGCCAGCCTGTGCTACATGGTGAGTCAGTCCTTCAAAAGCCTGGAAAGCTTTTGGAAATTCTTAAGAAGTAAACTTATTTTCTAAAAGTCTTGTTCATGTGACTTTAAGTAATAAGAGAAAGCCAAAATCTCATAGCCAATAACTGTGACATCTATGTGTGTACATTTTAAGGCAGTCATTTTCATTCTAATATCTAGACAAAAACATTTAGCTTGAGACAGGCCAAATGTTCCTGTAAGACTAAACAGCTAACGAATTGCAAACCCAGAACTTTAACTCAGGATTATAACCAGTTAAAAATGAGAAAGTTTTTATTGCCTTCATTATGCTGTAATGCTTCACAATCTATGATTACTATACAAGAGTTTAAATATTTAGAATGAATTTCACAGGAGCATATCAATTCCTTTCCAGGTGTTGTGCATTAACCTTATGCACAGTCATCTTTTATTCATTATTTGATTCAGCAAATATTTATCAAGCGTTTAATATATACCAGTCACTTCTCAAGGAGCTATATAGTGGCAAGCCAAAGTCTCCATTCTTACTGGCTTCTAGTAGAAAAGTTAAAAATAATACAGTAACATAAAAGTATAATATGGTATAAGGTAACTAAAAAAAAAGTAGTCACAATTTAGGTGTGTTGAGTGTTATGTGTGGTCAAATTAGGATCTATAAATAAATAGTAATGATGGAGATGCTTACAAATATTGCCATTTTGGATAAAGACCTAAAATAATAGAATACTTTTAACTCTACTAAGCTGCTTTAAAAACAGATATTAATTGGCATTGCTAAGAAATAATCACTGATAGTCACTGGGAAAAACAGAATTTTGAATATTGAGAAAATACCTTTACAACGTGTGTTGTCCTGTCAGTAGACTGTCTCCAATACTATCTTTGATCATATTTAACAGTGCAAACTCTGATGCTCTGAAGATAGAAATCTTTGAACCCAGGGCCTCACACATGCTACACAACCACTCTATGATTAAGATACATTCTCAAGCTCTAAAGGTATTTACTCTCCAAATTTACAACTGTCTTTCCCATCCTGCCTTAAAATGTGATTCACTTTCATTAAAAGTGCATTTTCATACTTCTATTTTAAATGACAGACTTCTGAAGAATTAGACACATTTCTTTTCCTTTTGTCTTTTCTTAATATTCTTATTATTAGTCCACAAAACACATATGAATTAAACATTAGTCTATTATGAGAGGTTTTAAAGGAGATCAGTAAGGAAAAGAAAAAAATATATAACCCTGCCACTGTAGAAGAAATGAGAAAGAATACAATTCAAATGTTAAGGTTGTTTATTGAGAAAATACAGCAAAGTGATCAAAATTTGTTTATCCTAAAGTCAATTCCCATGCATTCAAAGTCAAGATATTTTCAAGGCTTTGTATGTGAATGGAACTGATTATTAAGTCTTTGGTGTCCCTCATATGTGAATGCATCACAATTATACATGACTTATATATTCATTGTAAAAACTGAATGTTTCACTTCCAAGAAAATGGAAAGGATAATGAGAAAAGAAATGCAGACAAAGCAAACAGAATGTTATTTTTAAGAGGAAGTCCCTCACTTGCTCCAAACCCATATAATAAGTAGGGATATTAATTATTCCTCAAAGTTCTCCATTTTGTAAAATGAGTTAACATAGCTTTCATGCTAGCTCATCAGCCAGCCATTGGAAAGGAGGTGGTATAAGAAATAATGTTATAGTAATTCTTTCTTCTAGCAGTGCTTTGGATATAGGCCATGGGTAAAAGCAATCACAAAGCAGACAACAGCAAAAACTGGAGGTAGGCATGTGTGCAACAGTTTTCTCAGAGACTGAGATATCCTGTCTCCCAGGGAAGCTCCTTGAGACAGAGAATAAACAATATAAAATAAACTTCAAGAAGTTCCTGAAACTGACCAGATTCACTAGGCCCATTCTTCCAAAGAGGAAACAATAATATCAATAATAGTCACTCTTAGACAAGCCAAGGTATAAAGAGTATTTTCTTTTTTTATTAATTAATTTATTTAATTATTAAAGATTTCTGCCTCTTCCCCGCCACCACCTCCCATTCCCTCCCCCTCCCCCAATCAAGTCTTCCTTCCTCCTCAGCCCAAAGAGCAAGCAGGTTTCTCTGCCCTGTGGGAGGTCCAAGGACCACCCACCTCCATCCAGGTCTATTAAGGTGAGCATCCAAACTACCTGGGCTCCCACAAAGCCATTACATGCAATAGGATCAAGAACCCATTGCCATTGTTCTTCAGTTCTCAGTAGTCCTCATTGTTCATTATGTTCAGCGAGACCGGTTTTGTCCCATGCTTTTTCAGTCCCCGGCCAGCTGGCCTTGGTGAGTTCCCGATAGAACATCCCCATTGCCTCAATGTGTGGGTGCACCCCTCGCAGTCCTGAGTTCCTTGCTCGTGCTCACTCTCCTTCTGTTCCTCCTTTGGATCGTGAGACTTCAGTCCAGTGCTCCAATGTTGGTCTCTGTCTCTGTCTTCTTTCATCGCCTGATGAAGGTTAATATTCAGGGGGATGCTTATATGTTTTTCTTTGGGTTCACCTTCTTATTTGGCTTCTCTAAAATCACGAATTATAGTCTCAATTTCCTTTATTTATGGCTATAAACCAAATATGAGTGAGTACATCCTATGTTCCTCTTTTTGGGTCTGGCTTACCTCACTCAGGATAGTGTTTTCAATTTCCGTCCATTTGTATGCAAAATTCAAGAAGTCATTGTTTTTTACTGCTGAGTAGTACTCTAATATGTATATATTCCATACTTTCTTCATCCATTCTTCCATTGAAGGACATCTAGGTTGTTTCCAGGTTCTGGCTATTACAAACAATGCTGCTATGAACATAGTTGTGCATATACTTTTGTTGTATGTTTGGGCATCTCTTGGGTATATTCCCAATAGTGGTATTGCTGGGTCGAGAGGTAAGTTGAACCCGACTTTCCTGAGAAACCACCACACTGCTTTCCAAAGTGGTTGCACAAGTTTGCATTCCCACCAGCAATGGATGAGAGTGCCCCTTTCTCCACAACCTCTCCAGCAGAGGCTATCATTGGTGTTTTTGATTTTAGCCATTCTGACCGGTGTAAGATGGTATCTTAATGTTGTCTTGATTTGCATTTGGTTCTTGGAGAAAATCAACAAGATTGACAAACCCCTATCCAAACTAATTAAAAGACAGAGAGAGAACACCCAAATAAATAAGATCAGAAATGAAAAGGGGGACATAACCACAGACACAGAGGAAATTCAGAGAATCATTAGATCTTACTACAAAAGCCTGTATGCCACAAAACTGGAAAATGCAAAAGAAATGGACACTTTTTTAGATAAGTACCATATACCAAACCTAAACCAAGACCAGGTGAACGATCTAAATAGACCTGTTAGTCGGGAAAAATTAGAAACAGTTATCAAAAATCTCCCTTCCAAAAAAAGCCCAGGGCCAGATGGTTTCAATGCAGAATTCTACCAGAACTTCCAAGAAGAGCTAATACCAATACTTCTTAATGTATTTCACAATATAGAAACAGAAGAGTCATTGCCAGATTCCTTTTATGAAGCTACAGTTACCCTGATACCAAAACCACACAAAGACCCAACCAAGAAAGAGAATTACAGGCCTATCTCACTCATGAACATCGATGCAAAAATTCTCAATAAAATACTGGCAAACCGAATCCAAGAACACATTAGAAAAGTTATCCATTGTGATCAAGTAGGCTTCATTCCAGAGATGCAGGGCTGGTTCAACATACGCAAGTCTATCAATGTAATCAACCATATAAATAAACTGAAAAAAAAAACCATATGATCGTTTCATTAGATGCTGAAAAAGCATTCGACAAAATTCAACACTCCTTTATGATAAAGGTCTTGGAGAGATTAGGGATACAAGGGGCATACCTAAATATAATAAAAGCTATTTACAGCAAGCCGACAGCTAACATTAAATTAAATGGAGAAAAACTCAAAGCCATCCCACTAAAATCAGGAACACGACAAGGATGTCCACTCTCTCCATACCTCTTCAATATAGTGCTTGAAGTTCTAGCAATAGCAATAAGACAACATAAGGGGATCAAGGGGATCCATATTGGAAAGGAAGAAGTTAAGCTTTCATTATTTGCAGATGATATGATAGTATACATAAGCGACCCCAAAAACTCTACCAAAGAACTCCTACAGCTGATAAACACCTTTGGTAATGTGGCAGGATACAAAATCAACTCCAAAAAATCAGTTGCCTTCCTATACACTAAGGATAAGGAAGCAGAGAGGGAAATCAGAGAAGCATCACCTTTCACGATAGCCACAAATAGCATAAAATACCTTGGGGTAACTCTGACCAAGGAAGTGAAAGATCTATTTGGCAAGAACTTTAAGTCTTTGAAGAAAGAAATTGAAGAGGACACCAGTAAATGGAAGGACCTCCCTTGCTCTTGGATTGGGAGGATCAACATAGTAAAAATGGCAATTCTACCAAAAGCAATCTATAGATTCAACGCAATCCCCATCAAAATCCCATCAAAATTCTTCCCAGATCTGGAGAAGACAATAATCAACTTTATATGGAAAAACAAAAAACCCAGGATAGCCAAAACAATCTTATACAATAAAGGATCGTCTGGAGGCATTACCATCCCTGACTTCAAACTCTATTACAGAGCTACAGTACTGAAAACGGCTTGGTACTGGCATAAAAACAGAGAAGTTGACCAATGGAATAGAATAGAAGACCCTGACTTTAGCCCACAAACTTATGAACACCTGATTTTCGATAAAGGAGCTAAAAGTATACAATGGAAAAAAGAGAGCATCTTCAACAAATTGTGCTGGCAAAACTGGAAGTCAATCTGTAGAAGAATGAAAATAGATCCATATCTATCACCATGCACAAAACTCAAGTCCAAATGGATTAAAGACCTCAATATCAGTCCAAACACACTGAACCTGATAGAAGAGAAAGTGGGAAGTACTCTACAACACATGGGCACAGGAGAACACTTCCTACGTATAACCCCAGCAGCACAAACACTAAGGACATCATTGAATAAATGGGACCTCCTGAGACTGAGAAGCTTCTGTAAAGCAAAGGACACTGTCACTAAGACAGAAAGGCAACCCACTGACTGGGAGAAGACCTTCACCAACCCCCAACTGACAAAGGTCTGATATCCAAAATATACAAAGAACTCAAGAAATTAGACCGTAAAAGGTTAATCAATCCAATTATAAAATGGGGCACTGAGCTGAACAGAGACTTTTCAACAGAAGAAGTTCAAATGGCCAAAAGACACTAAAGAGTATTTTCTAAGACTAAACCAGCTGCCTGGAAGAAGTAGGGAAAAAATGAGCAGCCAGGAAAAGGTTTAGATCAACTGAATCACTTGAGAAGGATACCTGCTAACTTCTTGAGCTGCTGGCATACTTTTCAGTGTGCTCCAGGTTCCCAGCTTTTGTGAGTCATTGCCCAAGTTGAAGGGGGCTTTAGTGATGAAGCTGTTTTTGAGTCATTTCTGCTTCTGTAAGTAACCCTTTACTCATACTCCTACAGTTAGCTTCTGCTGCAGCCAGCACAGCCTGGATATCCAAGACTGGCGGGGGGGGGGGGGGCGGGATTGAGACACAGAAGCTTCTTTTCTGGTGGAAGAACATCAACCTTTATTTTGCCCAGCAACCTTTTATACCTTTACTCCTTCTGTGGAGACCCACCAGCCAGAAGAACACAAACATCCTTGTCAATTATAGACCACAGGGAGTTCCGCTACAGTCAGGGGAAGTGAGGGCAGCTGGATCACAACAACTCCCCCCATTTTATTTTATAATACCTTGCTTGTCATGGGGAATATCCCTCTAATATTTCCTCTTAGGTAGCATCCTGCCCCCAAAGTATTGTCCATCAGTGGCTACCCAGACATATAGCCCTAAACCAAGTATCCCCAGGACTGACAGTGCCAAGGAGCCAGACCAGCGCTGTAACCATCTAGCATGCACTAACTGGGTGGTAAAATTAACAAAAGCAGTATTCCAAACCCCTCTCATATGATGGTTGAGTTCCATAACAGTAGCAGAAGCATGCAATACAGTGCCATGAGTGGCACATATAACATGATTAACTATTGAAAAGTCCAAAGACAGTCCACTTGCTCCTGAACCAAAGCTACTTGTTGGTTCAAGGTCAATATGCCCAATTGAATATGTCCAAAGCATTGCTGACTCTTTTCAGCAAGCTGGTTGACAGTCTCAGCCATCTGCACAGTTTGTGAGAGATCAAGTCTGGCAGCAGTAACTGTGGTGGCAAAGCTCTGCTCCAGCTGCCTTCTGGCCCCAGCCACACTCTCTCTGCATCCAAACTGGTGCATGGAGAGGAGCAGAACTCAGGGAAGCAGGCTCGCTGCTCCTGAACCACTGAAGGGGCCCCACTTTAACAATCTTTTAGGGAATTTGGGCGTCGTCAACCTGTCTGGCTACTTCCTGCTGAGCGGGGGCACTGCATTCTTGGGGGTATTTTACATCAGCATTTCAGGGGGGGCTCAGTAATTCAAACCACATAAATTTGTAATGAATCCACAGGTTCTCATCCTCTGTGGAGACAAAAGCAGAACCTCTTTTCCAAAACATCAAATCCTTAGGCCTGTATTTTAAAGCCAAAATAACTTTCTTAGCAGTTCCCAAATCAAATGTCTTTCTCCAGTCCAGAACGCAGAAGACAACACAATCAACACAATAACATATACGTCTACACATTCTATCTTTTGAGGCCCTCAATTCACCTTCCTGCCTCCTTTTTATTTCTTCCCTACTGGCCAGTCTCCCAGAAGGCACCCCTCAGAGCATCTCTGGGGATGAAGACATACAAACTTCTTTTAATCTGACTTGGCTTGTTCCCAATCTGGAACATTTAAACCCCCTCCTGTACAAAATCTTTGACTGTCTTCCTTGTTACTTCCGTGCCTTGTTGCTTTAAGAGTTTCAGTTACTTTTTGAGGCCTTTCAATTCACCCTCCTGCCTCTTTATACTTGCTTATCTTTTGGAGGATGTCCCTCAGAGTTATCTCTGGGGATGAAAAATAAAAACACTTTACCTTCCCCAATATGCTCCTCGATTTAGCCAGTGTCTGGAGTGACCCGTTCACATGTCTCACTGGATTGGAGCTTGGAGCAGAGACCTTCAGGGTCTTTGTAAAAGCTGCATACCAGGGCTATTCTAGGGCCTGGGTCTCTCAACAAGAGTTTTCCTGAAAAGATACAACACACATCTATCCACCACAGATAGGGATCCTACAACAGAAGAAAGAATGAATATCACCAAAGTTCAATTTGATGAACCAATGAGTTTTATTGAGGCTTGTTGTGATCCAGCTGCCCTCACATCCCCTGACTGACAGCCGAACTCCCTTGTGGTCTGTAATTGACAAGAATGTTTGTGTTCTTCTGGCTGGTGGGGCTCCACAGAAGGAGTAAAGGTATAAAAGGTTGCTGGGCAAAATAAAGTTTCCGTGTCTCAATCCCGGCACCCCCTGCTAGTCTTGCTAGTCAGGCTGCGCCTGCTGCAGCAAGTGGAGATGCCACCAGTGAAAGAAACACACCCTGAAAATGGGATTAGAGTTGGGGTAAGAGACACTTTGTCCCTGAACCTAGAGCTGGAAAAAAGTACCCAGGACCAAAAGAACACACTAAGCCCCCACATCCAGAGCAAACCAAAAATAATCAGCCTGGTCCCAAAATTAGAGTCAAAAAGATAAAAAGAATCTAAGAAAGGAAAACAGTTTGGTCCCAGAATCAGAACCATCTCTGCTGCCGAAACAAAACCAGCCAATCCCTGAGCAGGGACCAATCACTGAGTTCCAAGTGGCTTGGAATTCCCCAAGCTTCTTCTCATACATAAATGCCCAAGGTTTATTTTACACTGTTCCTGCTGCTGCTGTTGCTGCTGCTTAGGACAGACAAAGAGACCTGAGTTAATTCATAATAAAGACTCTATTTTTGCACTGGAGTTGGTCTAATGGTGGCGATTGAGGTTTGGGATTTTGGGTGTAACATATTCACATAACAGGGCTGTGGAAACACTAAGTGAAGGAGGGAATAGGGATATAGCATCAATAGTGCCTTTCACATAACCTCTCTCTTTTCAAAATGTTTTATTTTATTTTGGTGCGTTTGTGTGTACACATGCATGTACCTACATGTGTGCACAGTGTCTGTGAGGGCCCCCAAAAAGGCAGTGGACGGTGGATGGGCTCTAACTGGAGTGCCAGACAGTTGTGAGTTGCCATGTGAGTGCTAGGAATTGAACCAGGATCATCTGCAAAAACAGCAAGTACTTTTAACTATTAAATTGTCCCTATGGCCCTTAAGATTTTCTTTTATTTTAAATTATGTATATATGTGTGTCTGTATAAGGGTTGTAGATATGTAATTGTAGGTGCCCACAGAGGACAGAAGAGGGCAGCAGATCTAGAACTGAAGTTACAGGCAGTTGTGAGCCACCAAAACTGGGTGCTGAGAAACTGAACTCAGGTGCTCTTAAACAGTAGCAAGCACCTTCTGCAACAGCACACAGACTTTTCTTAAGAAGTCCCACTATTTTGATAATTTAATTCTAAATTCCCTACACTCTTCTTATTGCTTCTTGTTTCTGGCCCACTTCTGAATGATTTGTTATGGGAATGATTTAAGACATAGGCCTTATCTCAGGAAATTTGGTATCAACCTACCCCAGGACCCAGCAATACCACTCTTGGGAATATACCGAAGAGATGCCCTATCATATGACAAAAGCATTTGTTCAACTATGTTCATAGCAGCATTGTTTGTAATAGCCAGAACCTGGAAACAACCTAGATGCCCTTCAATGGAAGAATGGATGAAGAAAGTGTGGAATATATATATATTAGAGTACTACTCAGCAGTAAAAAACAATGACATCTTGAATTTTGCATGCAAATGGATGGAAATAGAAAACACTATCCTGAGTGAGGTAACCTAGTCCCAAAAAGATGAACATGGGATGTACTCACTCATAATTGGTTTCTAGCCATAAATAAAGGACATTGAGCCTACAATTTGTGATCTTAGAGAATCTAAATAAGAAGGTGAAACCAAAGGAAAACATATAATCATCCTCCTGGATATTGGAAGTAGACAAGATTGCCAGGCAAAACTTGGGAACTTGGGGGTGGGTTGGGATGGGGGTAAGGGGAAATGGGGAGAGAAAAGTGAGAAGGGGAGGATGGGGAGAGCTTGGGGGAGTGGGATGATTGGGATAAAGGAAAGGTGGATATGAGAGCAGGGAAGCATATATCCTAATTAAGGGAGCCATTTTAGGATTGGCAAGAGACTTGGCTCTAGAGGGGTTCCCAGGTGTCCAGGGAGATGTCCCCAGTTAGTTCCTTGGGCAGCTGAGGAGAGGGAACCTGAATTAGCCCTATCCTATTGCCATACTGATAAGTATCTTGCATATCACCATAGAACCTTCATCTGGCGTTGGATGGAGATAAAGGCAGAGACCCACATTGGAGCATTGGACTGAGCTCCCAAGGTCCAATTGAGGAGCAGAAGGAGGGAGAACATGAACAAGGAAGTCAGGACCGCGAGGGGTGCACCCACCCACTGAGACAGTTTGGCTGATCTGTTGGAAGCTCACCAAGGCCAGCTGGACTAGAACTGAAAAAGCATGGGATAAAACCAGACTCTCTGAACATGGCGGACAATGAGGGCTGATGAGAAGCCAAAGACAATGACACTGGGTTTTGATCCTACTGCATGAACTGGCTTTGTGGGAACCTAGCCTGTTTGGATGCTCACCTTCCTAGACCTAGATGGAGGGGGAGGACCTTGGACTTCCCACAGGGCAGGGAACCCTGACTGTTCTTTGGACCGGAGAGGGAGGGGGAAAGGATTGGTGGGAGGGGGAGAGGGGTGGGGGGAGGGGGAGGATAGGGGAAGGGAAATGGGAGGCGGGGAGGAGGCAGAAATTTTTTCATTAAAAAAAGAAAATAATAAAAAAAGAAGAAAAAAGACATAGGCCTTGAATATCCCTTGCCACAATCAATAGAATTCTAATTTCTAGGAGTATCCACTGTACCTTCTTACCCTTGCCTTAAACAACATTAGCATTTCCTGCAGAAACCTCTGAGGACATAAATCCCTTCGGCCACTCCCTACACAGGAGGCATGGCATAAGGTCATTGCTAGATCAGGCCATAATACTTGAGAACATATTTTGCAAACAATTATTCCCTATTTGTGTATCTTTCCAACATCTATGACAGACTAAACAGTAACTTCAGTTTCTTCTGAACAATAACTTATAAAAGCTTGCTTTATGTCTGGTTTAATGCTACTCCTGTTGACCAGACACTTACAGGGCCCCTTCTCTAGTCTATAGTTTAAGTATCTGCCCAATACTTTTGTCTAAAGTATAATCTCATTCCACTCTAATAGTTACACAAGGAAAAAAATAAATTGCTTTTCCCTTTCTAATTAAAAATTTTAAAGCAATGTCTCCTTCTCTAATACTCCTGCCATTTTACATAAAGTTGCTTTATCAATATGTTAGGAGAGAAAACTTTGGCACCCATGCCTTCTGCTTCCATAGTTGGAATCTTCCTTCTAAGTAAACTTCCTCATTTCTCAGAAAATCTTCTAGAACTGAGGAACTTCTATTCACAATTTGTCATTATCCATTTTTAAAAATTCATAAAGCTTGCAGGATTTGGTGACATTTTAACCATAATGCGTTATTTGGTATAAAGTTAAAGACTTTCTAAAGCAGCCTTTAATAAAGAAAGGAGCCATTCTAGAATGAAAATTTACTGTGTAACTAAAAATACTGTCTTGTGTAAAATTTCCAGTGGAATAAAGACTCTATTTTTAGATGTATTCATCCATGGATAGGTTGATAAATTTAGATATATTGATAGATTATTTATAGCATACAATACAATGATTTCTCTCTACTGGTTAGTTTTTAGACAAATTTGTTTTATTTTAAATAGTACACAAAAACACAGAAATTGTACATGCTAATAGAGAAATGTGATATTGCAATAAATATTCATATTGTATAATGGTTTAATCAAGCTAAACATACTTGTCCATTCATTTATTATCTCCTTATTGTTATGTTCATTCTTTATTTTATATATAATAAGTTAGAATTTTATATAAATAATATATACTGCATTTATATATAATAAATATACAATTTTATATATTATATAATTTATTCCAACCACACTGAGAACCCTAGGAATAGAGTATGATTTAAAACAATCAAACAAAAACAAACCAGAGTTGTTTTTAGAGCATCCAAATAAAACAGGAGGGATAGATAAATAATTATAATACAATCTTAAATGTACTGTACAAAAATAACACACAAGAGCAAGAGGTGAGATTACTAAATGATGTTGGCAACTATCTCTGTCTCACGTTTGTTCAGTTAATGAACTACTTGATTGTGATTCAATTCAGTTCAGTCCACCAAGGCTAAGTTTCTTCTTGTCTGTGTCCCAGAATCCATCATAATCGTACATCCTCTAATTCTGATTCTCTGAAAATTCCTGAATACAGATTTGTCTGATCATCTTGGAGTCAAAACATCAACTGTATTATTGGTGCATAATTGATCTTAAATAAATATCTTTGTAATGAATGAATAAATAATGAATGAACTGAGGCAAGGACAGAAGGGGGAAAAGAATTTCTTTGGCATCATCATGTAGAAATTTATATTTAAGATACTATAAATTTCATAAACAACTAAAATTCTGATTCAAATGAAGTACTGAGGATAGTCAGAAGCCATATACTGTCATAAACTTTGTTTTCTCGTCTTAAGCCCTAGACTTTGTCGATTGGGTAAGCATCACCAATATTAACATCCTACATGAATAGAGAACAGCTAAACTTTTCAATCCAACTCAAAGATGTGCTACAAAACAGTTTTTCTTATATCAAGATAACAGGACTTTAATCAAATATTGGATCCAGTTCTGGTAAGTTAGCTTTAAAAATACCAAAGAAGGTTATTATTCGCTATCCCTGCAGTGCCATTAGATAACCGCTGCCTCAGCCCTTTGGAAGCAATTATGGTAAGTTTTACAATCAAACAACATTGCAAAGGTGTTATTCTTTTGGTTCTTTGATACAGCTTGACTTTTTACTTTAGTGCTCTTGAATCCACCTTTATATGACTCTTGGACTTTCTAATATTACTGCGGAGTAAGAGTATTATGCTGTTCATTTTCAGGTATTCAAATGTTTTCTCTTTTTGAAATGTAGTTTAAAAATTCCAGATGCATATTTGAATTAAGTCTATTAAGTATTCCCATCATAGGAGTTAGCTATACAGATAATCATCCTAGCCCTCCAAGTTCAATAAACTGTTTGCCCCAAGTGCCTCTTTAAATGCTTTAGAAAAGTGTTGGCTTGGAAGACAGATGCTTTCCTGAATTTTTTTCTCCATGACTCTAAAGGGAAAAATTAGCTTGAGAACAATCAAATAACTCTTCTTGCTTTTTCCTTTAAATGATCAGAATATGATTTCCAAGAGTTTGAGGGCTCAATACTCTCAACTAAAAACAAGCAGGTTTTATACCTTGACAAGGTATTTTGACTCAGTATCCTGCTCCTGCCAAATCAATATGGTACAATATTAAATGAAGAAGAAATTCAGCTAGCGTATTCTCTCCTCAATCTTCTTTTAGGACTCAGTCCTTAATTCTCTTTTCTGGTCTCTGTTACCTGGAGCACCATCATTTGACCCTTCTGTCCTTTCTTGCTACTAAGCTTGCTTTCTGTGAGAAAGCTCTCTTTGACTTCTTTCAATTCTTGTTTGCAGAGGAACATCAAAATGTTCAAAAGAAACAATGGTACAACTTTCCTAAGAAGTTAAATTTGTTCATTTCCCCTGGTGAAAGTAACCTGCCATGAGTGTCTTCCAAACAGCTAGGCCAATGTCTATATAATGGAGTTTAAAGTTATTTAAACAACTAAGGAAAGATCTAAAGCTTGTGCTTCCTGTGTAAGAGTTATGTAGGAGAAGCTCGTGTTCACACGGGGGCTGAAAATGCAGTTAGCACATATCTTTTAAGCATCTAATAAGCATGAATTGAAATATGTAGCCCAGAATTTGTAAAATGACTTTGTATCATTTTGTGAAGAAAAATGAAAATCCTACAAAAGAAAATAATAAATACAGTATAAACATTCTTCATTGGATTAAGCACAAACATAGCTTTTTACATTTTTTAAACTACAACATAAGAAACAGATCACTTAGAACTACAGCCTAATTTGTAAAGAAGTAAATTGTAGTCTAAAAAGATGATAGTATCTTTTCTTTTCTTTATTTTTAGAGTATTTTTTTAATTTATTTATTTATTATGTATACAATATTCTGTCTGTGTGTATGCCTGAAGGCCAGAAGAGGGCACCAGACACCATTACAGATGGTTGTGACCCACCATGTGGTTGCTGGGAATTGAACTCAGGACCTTTGGAAGAGCAGGCAATGCTCTTAACCTCTGAGCCATCTCTCCAGCCAAGAAACAGATCACTTAGAACTATGGCCTAATTTGTAAAGAAGTAAATTGTAGTCTAAAAAGATGATAGTATCTTTTCATGTTAGCACAACGTCTCCAATCATTAGCAGAAATATGTAGGCCTCAGGACATCTGACTTTCTTTTTTTTTTCTTTAAAAAAAGGGTGGGAGTTCACATGTGGCTCTCCATGACTTCTTTGGTATTCCTCCAATCTTTTCTAGACCTATATCTAGAAGAATGTAACTCTACAATCATCCCATTGATGAAGTGGAATTTATCTCATGCATACATAAACTTTGACAATCAGCACCAACTAGGATAACACAGGCACACTCACTGCTACCATCAAAACTGGTTTAACTAACTGGATCTAACTTTCCCCAATTCTTTGTTTTTGAAAATCTAGCATCATTTACTGCTCAGACCTCTTAGTTTCTATCATTGGCCGAGAGCTTCCTTTTCAGTGACATAACAATGACTGTCTAGACCTTATGAGGCACCTAAGTCATTTCCTATTATTCTACTGTTCCCACATGAAAGACTGGTGTGCTACAAGCTGTGCGAAACACAAGCTCTAGGCCTAAATTAATGAAAGGAGCACAGCTGTCAAGTAAACAAATACTGACCCCCAGTTTTGCAGTACAAATCAAAGAAGACTGTCAAAACCTGAGCACCCATGCCAATTGATTTTTTGCCCTTTCAACATGCATATTCTACTTTCAGTATCTTAATTCCACTCTTGATCTCCTGAAATTCTTATATTGGTGTCATGATTTTTTATATAGCATCCCATCCTATGTGCAAACTATTATATAACACAACTGAGGGGGAAGGACAATGAATTACTCACACAGAGTGCTTGAGCATTAGCCAACTCCAGCTCTCAGGCAAAAGACTGCCAAAGCAAGCAACAGTTTCTAAAAACACACTTTATTCATTTCTACTTCCTTTGCCATTAACTAATCCAGAAAAGTATAATTTCCATATTTTCGTTTGTAAGACATAAAATTCATTTTAAGTCTCCTAAGAGCTCATAAAATATCACTGAAATATTTGTACAAGATGTTAGGTGTCTTTAAAAATCTGTTTTTAATTTTAAAAAAGTATATAGAGCCACATTTTTATCAAATTATTTCTAATCTACAAATTTATCCATTTCACTAATGAAAAAATATTTGATTCACTAGTCACCACTAACATCATTCTTTCTGAACAGAAATGGGGGTGTGAGACTGCACATGTTCGTGTGTGCATGTGTTTCTACTGCTTGATTTTTACTTTTCTGTATTGTGAGAGATACTGTCTTTCAATTCTCTGTTTAAAAAACAGAAATTCAGTCTCTCTTTATACATTTGGACTGGGGAGAAGTGCAGTAGCTGAATTTCTGAAAAGAATTATAAGGATACAGTGACATCTACAGGCATTATGTATATTGCTAAATAGGATAAAGTTATTATATACTGAAGAATAAACTAAGAAGCTTCTCTGACTTACATTTCTAGTACCCAACAAGAAAGGTTAGATCAATTAAACTGGAGGAACTTATGTAGGAGAGCTTGCTAAAATTGAAATTCATGTAATAAATGGGGCTTTGTTTTATCTACTTCATAACACTCTATTGATCTTCATTTTTGCAATGGGAATAACAATTTGATTGGCAGTAGTTCATTTTGAAAACCTACATAAGACATTCATACAAACTTGATGGAAATGGTTATTCAAAATCCATGGAAATAAAGAGAAGGAATATGAGAATTAGAAATTCAAAACGTCTTTTCTTTTTATTTCTAGGAAATTCTAGTGATCCAAACTAGGGTCCCCTACACACTAATTACATTTTACCACTGAAATATGGCCATAGCCCCTCAATGGTAAAGCAGTAAATTTCTAATAGTCAGTTTCAGTACTTACAAATAAGATTAGTATTTTACTAGAATTTAGCCTTAACAGTAAATTTAAAGGGTAGAAAATAAAATATAATCAAATTAGGTTCATTGGAATCTGTGATTGTTAATCATTTGTGTCAACTTGATTGGATTAATGCATACTGAACTTGTTGGTAAAGCATTCTTTCTAGGTGTTTTTCTGAGGTCATGTGGAAAAAAAAACTATCATTCAAAAAAGAAATGGTAAAAATGGTGCCTTTGTAGCAATGTGAGTAGGTGTCATTCAGGCTACTGAGGACTTCTACAGAAAAAAGAGAAGATGTATAGCTATTTTTAGATCACTGTGATGAGCTATCTAACATAAACAATCATTAGAAATATATACTATATCTTGTGGTTTCTTTGAGATGTGGCCAAGAGGCAATGACAAAAATAGAGCAGTTCACATCAAGGAAGAAAAGGATGCACAAGGAAAAAAAAGTAGGAGTTGGCTTTCCTCAAAACACTTTCCTTCTATCTAGTCCAATCATTAAAGATGATGTATTCTACATTCAGCATGGGCTTTTGCTGACTTTTATTTTGTCTGGAAATATGCTAACATATACACTCAAGTCTGGGCCTCATCAGTCCTCTGGATGATTCCAAATCCACTCAAACTGACATTGAATACTAAACTAACAGTGACAAGTTAACTTCTTGTCCACTTGAAACTTAAACCTATCACTTTCAGTTATAACATTCTTTCCTGAGGCCCCCAAAGACATCTTATATTTCAAAATGTATTCCCAGCCTATGTCCAAGAGTCTACATAGTCTTAAATGATTCTATCATTGTTATAAAGCCCAAGTTCAGTGTTTCTACTGAGGCACAAGGAAATCTCCTAGCTATATGTACTTGTAAAATTTGAAAGAATGTTATGAATTACAAAGATACAAAGATATAGAATAAACATTGCCATTATAAAAGGGGGGGAACAAAACATAAGAAAGAGAAACAAAATCAAAATAGGAGTGAAACTTGGCAGAGGAAATTTTAAAATCCAAATCCTGCAGCTCTATATCTAGCCTTCATGGTATATGGTAGAATAAACCCCAATAGGCTTAAACAGTTTGTTCCCTATGACCTTGCAATTTGCCTCCTACATACCCTCTCTCCTTTGTTTTCTCGAATCATTATCTGAAGCTTTCCTGAACAGACATTCCATGTTCCTTCTATTTCTAGAATATACTATCACCATCCCAGGGGCTCTTCAGAGAAATACAACTCTAGTGCATATTGCATGGTCTTTCTTTTCAAATCTGGGTGGAATACTCCATAAGAATTTTTATATTCTCCATGCCCGAAAAATCAGAAACGTAGATAACATCAACCCCTGCCATCAACTTATGCAGAAACTGAGCCCTTTGAACCATGGCTCCAACAGTTTCCTAGTGTCTGGCTATTTGAACTGTGGAAAACACATCTCAGGTCATCTTGCGTGATTAGCACACCCTTCCAGCTTTCTTTTTAAGAAAACATCTATCAACTGACTTCACAATTTTATACCTTGAACTTGTGATAGCCAGTGTCTAGGCTCCTTTTGCATCTTAATGAATATGCTAACCTCTTTTGAAGCACATCTTTAAAAGCACTTTCACTTTCCACAATTTAAACTTGTCTTCCTTTATCTATAGGCTGCATGTTTTTGTTGTTACTGTTTCTGTGCTTGTGTTTGTATGGTGTTTTTTAAACAGGACACTACTATTTAGCTTGGCTAACCTGGAACCTGCTACATAGACCATAAAGCTGGCCTTAAACTCACAGAGTCACCTGACTTTATCTCCTGAGTGCAGGCATTAAAGATTTTTGCTAACATGCCCAACCTTAGACTTCATCTTATCCAAAACCCTGCTGATGTCTTAAAATGTCTTCTCCCTAGGCATGAGGCTCAGTGGTACAGTGTTTGTCCACGTAAAATCCTATATGCAATCCCCAGTACCAAAAAAAGAAAAGACACTTTTACAAATTTAATAAATCTATCACTTTTTAACTGAGCCTCCCACAAAACATTAAGGCATACAAAATATAAATTGTTTGCCCAGAATATAACATGGATGGTCTCTAGTCTAATTTCCAGTAGAGTCTTTGTTACCATCAAAAACCTCATGAGTCTAGTCTTTTCTTTCTGAATTTGGGGCAGCATTTTCATCTTCTAGGGTTTTTCAAGAACCAATGAAGTTCTGCACCCAGAATTCCAGACCATTCAAATTTGTCTAATAAACAAACCTGCTCCCAAATGATTCCTCTAGTTTTTGTGGTGCTCTAGTTTCTCTAGGACATTTCCTTCTACATAATTTTGATATCAAATCCTCCTAAGTTTGTGTGTGAATGTATGTATGTATGTATATTTATGTATGTATATGTATGTATGTATATTATGTATGTATATCTTATCTATCTATCATCTATCTATCTATCTATCTATCTATCTATCTATCTATCTATCTATCTATCTATCTATCTATCTATCTCTCCAGGCATATATCTATCTATCTACCTACCTACCTAGCTGCTATTTATGTTACTGGCTTCTATAAAGAACTCTATTATAGTATTGCTTATTTTGCTAATTAGTTGAAATATAACAAATCAAAGAAAGGTAAACAAAAAAATTAAACTTCCTAAGTGCTAAAATTATAAGCCTTACTATTTTTCCTGATTACTAGAGATACTTAATGAATATTTGACTAATTAGGAAAAATTAAGAAGCTATAAAACTGCTTTTCAAAACTTTTGTGTTTATTAATTAAAAAGAAAACAAAAATTGAATCAAAATTAGGATTTAGCTGTTAAGCCGCTAAAACATCTTCATCAGTAGCCACTATATTCAGATTTCTTATTGAATGTGGAAACATACAACTTCATCAGTAGTTCATATCATTTTGTTATATCTCCTGTTTCCTCTTTTATCTTTCTCCTTTCTAATACTTCAGTAACATGGGCACTACGTGTGAGTTTCCAGTGGACACTGTTTAAATCATCTGATTAGAACAATTTTCCAAAACCCTGTTATAGGAAGCTGGTTGTGAGTGTTCACCATCTGTAAGAAATAATACAACATTATGTCACTTAGAGGCCATTTATATTAAGAAACAGCATAATAGGCATGCTTCTCAGAAACCCACTAAAAACTTACATCTGTATTCAATAAACACATCAATACTTAAGTGCTCATCATGCCCGACAATATTTCAGTCCCTCCGTATTAGTCACAGAAGCAAGATCAACCACATAAACATCTAAGTCTGAAACATGGAGGAGAGACAGGTATTTCAAAGTAAGATCCAACTGAATGCCCACCAGCTCCAACAAGAAATCAGGACTGTCACTCAGTCCCAACCTGAAGTAAGAAAGACATGTGATTCAAAACAAACCTGGAATCAAAGTATTAATCTGTACTAAAATGTAGTTGTCAGAAGAGACAAAATACTATATAAATCTTCACAAGATCATATTGCTGGACCTCAAAAGGAGCTATTACCAGATAAGAAAGAAGGATGTAATTGAAGGCAGGAGACATGATGAGGTTGGTAGAAAGGTTGCTTAGTGTGCACCAAATTCTAGGTTAAATCCCCACCACATAAAGTGGATATCGTAGCACACAACTGTAATCTTAGCACTTGGGAGGAGGATGTAGAAGGCTCAGATATTCAAGATCAACCTCTGTTGAAACATCAAGACAAAATTTGAGTAGACAAAAATCACTTCATGGCAAAACAAAACAAAAAATAAACAAGAAACCCAAAACTTTGTCAGATAGTAAAAATTATTAGTCATTGCAGATAAAAAAGATTAGACTGAAAAAAAAGGGAATTTCTTTCACATGCCAGTTTCAGAGTAATGCAATTTTAAATGGAAATAGCAGAGTTCAATTAAATCCTGATCATCTGGTCATGATTATGAATTATTGCACTCAAATACTAACCGGGAATTCAGAGGCACCACCTTTTATCACCACTGGCAAAGGCAGTCCGCCATGCCAACCTTGATTTTTCTCGGGATTGCTTAACAGAAACTAATTTAACAAGCTTGAAAGTAGAAAAAGATTCTTTGAATACCAAGACAGGTTACAGACTGATGCCCTAAAATTCAATAATAGTATATTGGAAGTTAACAGTGCACTGAACAATATACATAGCAACATGGTAACTACAATGGAAAGAAACAAGCAAAGACAAAGAAACATTGTTCTATTAGCTCTGGCCAGGGTGGGTCATGACTTTAATCCCACCACTCAGGAGGCAGAGGCAGGAAGAACTCTTCACGTTTGAGGCCAGCCTGGTCTACAGAGATAGATCCTGGACAGCCAGGGCTATGTAGAAAGACCCTGTCTCAAGGGAGAGGAGAAACAAGAGAGAAAAGAGAGAGACATAAAAATCGTTTGTTATTCCAAATTAGAAAACCCACTATTTAAAAGAGAAATAGTCTTAACTTCTAGTTTCTGATCTCACAAGAAAAGAACTTGAACAAATTAAATATCAACAATTCTTAGATCCATAAAAGCACAGAAGTCACAGAGCAAACTGTGATTCTCCAAACTGTTGAGACATAGAGACAGACAGGTATATGCAAAACTTCCCAGTTCATTGACAGTACAGGCCCATAGCAGGAGCCAGAATTGCTAGAGAACTTTAATGTGTAATTGATTAATTGTTGCAATTTCAGTGTAAACTAACAAGAATTTTAAAAGTCTAAGAGGGAATCTATCCCTAATGAGTTACCTACAGTTTCCTGGGTTTTGCTTTAAAGAGCACCATGAAGTTCAAATGGGAAAAAAGAAAAATACCTTGTACTTCAGAAAAAGCAAGGAGGAAACACTCACAGAGCACTCTGTTCTAATCAAAACAGCCTTGCCCTCTGAGAAATTACTTTATTGGACTCTAGCTACATGGAGTTTTAGAAAACTTATCTGCAGTGTGGAAAATGCAATATAGAATTCTGATTCTCTCTAGCCTTCCATAAGAGGAAAGTGAACTAAAAGATTAAGAGCTAATCTTAGAATTTTGGAATGCTTCCCTCATCCCACTGTTTGTCACTCCATTAATAGCATTCAAGTACAAGAACAGCATTTTACAGCTCAAATAAATGGCTGTTTCAGAACATGTCCACTAACTTCTGTGAAGTGGTGTATCATTCTATGTGTTGATTTTATTGGTTAATGAATAACGAAAACTGGCTTGTCCTATAACATGGGAGGAAGAAGGCAGAGTTGGAGAGAAGCCATGGAGCCACCAGAGACAAGCACTGGAAACTTTACGCGGTAAGTCACAGTCACTTGGCAATATCCAGATTAATAGAAATGGGTTAAATTAATATGTAAAAGTTAGCCAATAAGAAGCTAGAGCTAATGTGCCAAGCAGTGGTTTAAATAAAACAGTTTCTGTGTGATTATTTCGGGGCTGGGCAGCCAGGAACCAAGGAGCAGTCCCCTCCTCCAACAGTCAAAATCCAAAGATAATGTAGGAACAGCAACAACAAAAAGACCTACTAAGGACACTAGAAGGAATTTTTGCCTCTGACATTGCATTTACAGTAAGTAGCAAACATCATTGACTGTCTAGATGATCTTAAAATTTTTACCTACCTCATGTCCTACTACTGATGTATTTATTACTTTGGTTTTAAGCAAAAAATATGCAAGAGATAAGAAAAGACAAAACATGACTCTGAGAAAAAGGCATCAGAGCGAGACTCATAGATCACAGAAGTTTACAATGACCAAACTAGAAATTTAAAATAGCTTGTATTAGTACTGCTAAGACCTTTAATGGACAAAGTGGAAAACATGTATAAATAGATGGGTAACATAAAGAGAAAGATGAAACATCTGGTCTTAAGGAGATTCCCTGTAGGATGGAATGTTTCAATCTGTAGGAAACTACTATACAAACTCCACCCTTTTCTCTGTGTATCACATTTTTTTTAATTTTTGTTTTTCAAGACAGGGTTTAATAGCCCTATGGCTGTTCTGGAACTCACTCTGTAGATCCTCCTGCCTCTGGCTCTCAAGTACTGGATTAAAGGTATGCACCGCTGTGCCTGGCTCAGTAATACATTCTTTCCATGCCTTCTTCCAGAATTATCTCTGAACATTGGAGGAGGTGATTATAGGTCTTCACATATAACTAATGATTAGACCACAATGCCACAGCCAGTCATTTGTTATAAGAAAGTTTATCAATGGTTATGAACTGATGCTGTCAATGATGGTGGTCTACAAATGGAAACACCCAAGTTTAGGAGGCAGATTGACAGGCACATAACAGTCATCTAGTAAAACCATAGAAGTTTGTTCTTCAATGGACCCATGACCTTTCCAGGCATAGGTTTTTGTCCTGGTTTACAGTAGCAGATGTGGAGCAGGCCTCAAATTCAATCACAAGGCTGCTGTTCTTACCCATGATAGCAAAGTCAGTATTACACACATAGGCACATCAACCTGGCATGTCAATGTTTTAGCATGTGGGATCCACAGCCAAGCAAGAATGTTGGTGGCAGTTTTCAACCAGCAGTCTGAATGCCCCCTCTGGCACTATGAAAGCCAACCAGTAGGGTAGGAGTTTCCAGTTCAGTCCTAGCTTAATTTCGCCATGTCCTACAAAGCATGGTCAGTAATACGGTCTTACTGTCTAGTACTGGCTTGCAACCAATAGCAGTAGCAATAGCCTGCATGATTTGTTGGGACTCAAGGGCTTCCCTGGCCAAGTTACCAGGAGGTAACTTATCCCTGGCATTGGGGTTTTCCTTCAGTAATTTGGGTGGAGGTGAGACAGGGTTTCTCTCTATAGCCTTGCATGTTCTGAATTCGCTCTATAGAACAGGCTGACCTCAAACTCATAGAAATCTACCTGCCTCTGCCTCCCAAGTGTTGGAATTAAAGATGTGTGCTACCACAGCTGGCTTAATTCAGTAACTTTTATGGTCTCTGGAAGTGTCCTTTTTCACCCATGTTGAGTACCATTTTATTTTTTTTCTTTTCAATTAACCTAGCCACAGAAGAGTTGTAAAGGAGGTGGAAATAACATTGTATATGGTTGTCTCTCCAAAGGCTGCTTTCCAAATCTGAAAAACACTCAAAAATTAGCATTATTCCACTAACATAACATAAACTTTTCCAAAGGGTGGGCAGGACAAGACAACATCCTGAGCTACCCTCCCATAACAAATACTGGGCTTACAAAGATAACCTTGGTAAAAACACTCTCAAATTTGTCATATGTTCTGAGCAAGAGTCAGATGACGCCAGAAGCTCATAACTAAGAAGATGCTAAAATGTAAGCAAAGTTAATACAAAATGAAAAGGTTCCATCTGTTTCTACCAATTGTTTCTGCTACAGATCAAGATTGAGTAAAAAGCATGGATAAGAGGTATGGTGATTTGAATAAGAATGTCCCCCTCAGGCTCATATATTTGAATACTTAGTCATAAGGAAGTGGAACTATTTGAGAAGGATTAGGAAGTGTGACCTTGTTAGATGAAGTATGTCACTGGGGGTGGGCTTTGAGGTCCAGTCTCTCTCTCTCTCTCTCTCTCTCTCTCTCTCTCTCTCTCCCTGGATCCAGATGTAGGTCTCATTTACTTCTCAAGCACCGTGGATATGGCCATGCTCCCCACCATGAGAATAATGGACTGAAACTATAAGTAAGTTCCCAAGAAATGCTCTTTAAGAACTTGCCTTGGTCATGGTGTCTCTTCATAGCAATACAGCAGTGACTAAGATGGGTGGCACTGAATTAATTTGCTCCCCATAATTCTTAGTCATGCTCTCTGAGCCATTACTTTTCTATATCCAGGAACTCTTCCATGGAGCCTTTCTACATTTCTCCAGGTCTGATGAACTCAGCAGGCCTGAATTAATCTGCCCAGACCTACTCAGGGCAAAAGATAAACATGGCCCTGCACTTCCTTGCTATACTTCCTGGCTTCCTGGGTCTAAGAGGCCCTGGGTTTGTATTGTGGTTAAGTTGTAGCTGTTAGCTGTTGCCACTCCACCTGGCTGTTGGGGGAGACCCTGACATGGCAACCCCCTAACATAGCCCCTAACTCAAGGAAAATGTACCTTTCTTAGTTTGAGGGGAAATTACTCACCCCTGGGATAGAGTTGATCTTGTTCACTTGTATTGTTCTATCACAGATGTCTTCTGAGTACTGTTCCTCGGGATTTAAAGCCTTTCAGAAGGTCCAGAGCACATAATTTGGCTTTTTATAATTTTTCCCTTAGCAACTCTGGCTCAACACAAATATTGGTAGATTTGTCTTTGAGGAACCCAGATAGACCTCTTCCTCCCTTTTGCCTTTTTCTTTCCTCTAGGTTGCTCTCTCACTTTCTCAACTGTCTTTACATGCTGATCTATGTCACTGAGATCTACCAAAGTCTTTCCTGCTTTTTATAGATCTATCCCCAACAAAGGCTCAGCACAGTTGTTAGAGCTCTACAGCAGCCTTGAGGTCCTTGTTGAATCAACCTATTCTTTTTTTCTGAGACAAGGTTTCTCTGTGTAACAGTCCTAGCTGTCCTGGAACTAGCTCTTGTAGTCCAGGCTGGGCTTGAACTCACAGAGATCTGCCTGCCTCTGCCGCCCAAGTACTGGGATTAAAGGTATGCACCACCACTGCCCCATTTGGATCAACCTACTCTTTAACACCTCTGTGTTAAAGTTCTGTGAGCTGGGCCTCAAATACAGTTTCTCTTATTCCTAGTTCCCTCAATAGTTAGTGTCTGTTCCCCTCTATTGTGCTCCATTCCTGGACATTTATGGGGATTTTAGATGGAGATGACCAAGTGTGCCTAATGGCTCTGATAAACCAGTTTTCTCAGAGAGGGACTGATTTCCCTCATATTGTCTCTGATTATGCAGCTTCTGCCTTAAAGAGTGATAGGTAGTTTATTTTCAGTTTTTCTGCCTCCATAGCACTCAGATCATTCCCATCAACTGCCATCTCCCATAGCTTGACAAGCCAGGTTGGGACAAGCTTTCATTACTTGTTTAAAAGTCTTCCCCAACTCTAACAATCAAGTGCTAAGTATTTCCTGATTACCACAGTTTATTGTATGGGACCATATTTGAGACCCTAATCTGTTTACTGCGTCACAGATTTGTCCCTCCATTTCTATTAAAGTTCAGACCTGCAGGATATCACCTATGGCTTTTGCCACATTTTTTCCTTCTATTTACTTGCTAGATCAAAGGCTAACACAAAGGATGCCAACTGCATCTCCCTTTCTTGTTACAATTGTGCTTTTAAACAAACAAGTTCTTGCTTGGCCTTATTCTCAGCTTCAGATGTACTTCTAACTACACACATTAGCCAGATAACCCTGACCACTGCTTGCAGGCAGTCTCAATTCTTGTACACTAATCTCAAAGACTGCAAAATTTCCTCTAAATCTTTAACTGTTTTCAGAGTATCTCCATATTCACATGGTGGACCTCACTTAGCAAGCAGGCATGCCACCAATACTACATAGACAAACACTGCCATCCTGGGATTCATCCCACAGACACTTCTAATCCTGATGGCTCAGCCTTACTTGTATGCCTCATTACCCATAAAAAGAACTATGCAAGCACTGTTATACCACAAAGGCATATTAGCACATACCATACAGGAAAGCACAACTTATCAGAATATCCCCGACAGATGCTCCCCTTTTAGCCTGCTCACCCTCAGTTACATGCCTTGCTATCCATAAGCAGGACCATGCACTCATTTCTCCTCAATACATCTTTCTTCTGTCAATTTTCTATTTTGGTGTAAATTATATGACAAGAGTTTTTCTGGGAAGACACAATACATGTCCACTCACTCTAGATAGGGACCCTACAATAGACAAAAGTATACATATCACAAAACTTGAGGGACCAATGATTTTATTGGGCTTACTTACAGGAATTTGAGTGAAGAGTTACTTACAGGAGAAAATGATTCGAAGGCAGTTATATCACCAATGCCCTCCCCAGCATGGGAGACGACTTACAAAAAGTGGGAACCTGGAGCACACTTCACAGCCTACAGCTCAGCAAGTTGGAGAGTGTCTTTTTCAAATGCCTGAGTTCATCTCAACCTCTTCAAGGCAGCCTAGCTAGTTTCTGCTTCTTCTAGTCAGGTGGTCTCCTCTTAGAATCTTCTTTAAAGCTTGGCTTGTCTAAGAGTCTTCCTTGTCCTTTGGATCATCTGAAAGTGAATTTCAGATCTCCTTGTTGCTTACTCTTGGAGAGAGGGGATGCCTAGTGAATCTGGTCACTCTCAGGAATTCTCTGAAGCTATTTTGGGTTGCTTACCTTCTAGTTTAAGGAGCTTCCCTGGTAGATGGAATATTTCAGTCTTGGAGGAAATCGCTCTGTAACAAGAATGAAAGTAAGACATAGAAATACTGTAAAGTATTATTTGTCCTAGCCATGAAACAACAATATAGTGTTATTATAAAGTACCCTTGAATTAGTTTTAGATGCATATTGCAAACTTTGTAAAATCTACTAAAGGTTTCAAATGTAAAACTGATATTGTAAGATAGGATAGGAAATATTGCCACGTAAAATGTTCAATAAAAACCAGTAAAGGTGGCAGAATATGGTAATACATGTCTGTAATTCCAGCACTTGGAAAGTGGAAATAGCTGGTTCAGAAATTCAAAATCATCCTCTACTACTGCTGGGGTCCAGCCTCCATGGGTTCATATGTTCCAGGATAGGGATGTGTGAATTAGAAATATTAGGCAGAATAAACAGAGATATAAAATAAATATAGAGACATAGGCTAGAATCAGAAAGACAATCCAGTGAATATTGAATGTGCTTGTGTTTATTTCTTATGTCTTTAAGTATCCCAATCCAAAAGAGGGGAAGGAAGCAAAAGACGTTTTTAATCATGATATAAGGAACAAAAAAAGTGATTATGATCTTAATACCTAAAACACCACATAACCATACCCTAGGTCAAGATATCCTGTTAGTAGCCTCACCTTAAGTCAAATTGCTTGTCAATAACCTTGAAGAAGCAAGAATAGGCTTAAACTCTCTGACCTTTATTCAAGGGAGGATGGATACACTTCTGTGGGCCATCTTAACACCCAAAACACCAAGTAACCACACCCTAATTAAAGACATTCTGTTAGTAGTCACACTTAACATCAAATCTCCTGTCAATAACCTTAAAGGAACAAGACTAGGCCTGAACTCTCTGACTTTTAGTCAAGATGGAATGGATCCAGTTCTGTGGTCTCCGACAAACTACATATTAAATTCAAGTGGGCATCATGAGACCTCATTTCAAAAGAGCAATAGCAATAATCTCTTAGCAAATGCATAAAGTAAAAGACAACAAATAGGAACTAGTTATAGATAATACATGCATTACTATAACTATATTAAAATAATTTCATGTGCTACAGTTTAAATATATTAATGGAAAGGTAGATGATATGTAAGTGTGTAACAAAACAGGAACTCAGCCAGTTGTTTTTAAAATAAACCTCATTTTAAATTAAAAATGGAATGCTTTCCCCTCACCATTTTTGGAACAAAACACAGATGCAGTATACATACATACCTATAGACAAAATATACAAATAAAATAAAATGAATATATTTAATTAAAATATGTTTTAATATTAGAGAGAGACATGAGAGAGGAGTATTAACTTTAGGTTTAACATCCTTCATAAGAAGGAAATTTATCAAAGAAGTTTATTTGAGGCCTTAGCAGGTAAAGGTGGCTTCTGTTAAGCCTGCTAATTTGAGTTCAATCCATGGAACCCACATAGAAGGAGATAACTGACTCCCATAAGTTTTCCTCTTCTGGCTACCACATGCCACACCTCCTCTGATGTGGGATGCCCTTCTGTATGTCGTGAATATGTTCTAATACCATTGGTTAGCAAAGAAGCTGATTTGGCCAATAGTCAGACATAATATAGCCAGGTAGGAAATTTAAGCAAAGATAAGGGAAAAAGAAGATGGGATCAGGGAGACACCAGCAGTCTCCAGAAAAGCAAGATGTAAAGTGACACCATGACTACATGACAATACATGGAATAATAGAATGGGTTGATTTAAGTTGTAAGAGATACTTAATAATAAGTCTGAGCTAATAGGCCAAACAGTTTTTAATTAATATTAAGCCTCAGAGTGGATATTTGGGAACTGATGGACAGGAAAGAAACCTCCAGTTATACTCCTCCACTAAATGGAATAAATAAATAAATACGCTATCTTGCTTACAGGTCCAGATGTTCAGCCCATTATTATTGTGGTAGAAGCAGTTTGGTGCACAGGCAGACATGGTGCCTGAATGGGAGCTAAGACTTCTACATCTGGATGGGAAGGCAGCAAGAAGAGAGAGAGAGACCGTAGGCCTGGCTTGAGCATTTGAAATACCAAAGGCAATTGCCAAGGACACACTTCCTCCAAGGTCACATCTATTCCAGCAAGGTCTTATCTACTAATACCTGTTGAGTGGAGCCACTCGCTGCTGACTAAGTATTCAAATACATGAGCCTATGGGGGCCACTCCTGCTGCACACTGTGCTCCTGTGTCTGAGTTTGGTGCACTATTACCCAGTTACTGAGCTTCGGGCAAAGGGGCTGGAGGTTAAAATACACAGACAGAGAGACAGCAACACGGGTCATCCTTGAATTCCCCAAGAATGCCCCCTTTATTGTGTTCAGGGGCAGATTATATAGAGATAGCCACACCCCAGCCAAACCCACCAGAAACCACTCTCCTGCCATCAGGAACTCCTGAAGGTCTTGTGCTCAGAGCAGCTGTAGGCACTCAGATCAGGGGATTACAAGAAATTCAGGATCTCAGGATCTCACTGATCCCAACACACTCCTATTCAAACCACCACAGGTTTCATAAAACATACTCAGTTTCATAAAACATACTTAGTAAATTTAAAAGAATGTTAATACCATAAAAGAATTAAAATAGAAGCCAATAATTGAGAAAATTGAGACATCTCAAAATATTTGGGTATTTAACACATCTAAATAATGCATAAGTTAATGTATCAAGAAAAAATTAAAATATTTTATATAAATAAAAATAAAACCTATGAATTAAAAATTAGTAGTATGAAAGAAAGAAAAGAGGTACTAGATAGATATGAAAGAATGATTTAAAAGCAATTATGCTTTCAGCCTAAGAAAATTTATAAAAATCAAACTCAAAGTGAGCAGAAAATAATAAACAATAAAAATTAGTACAGAGATCATTGAAATTAAAACAGGAAAAGCAACAAGAAAATCAATAAAAGTAAAAACTGGTACCTTGACAAAAAAATCAATAAAACTGATAAATATCTAACCAAATTAATCACAATAAGGGAAAGGGGCAAATAAATAATAACAAAATATATAATAAGCTCATAATAAAATATTATTTTTTACAACTCTATAACCAAAAACTTGATAACTTAAAAGGGTCTGATTTCTTGCAAGACATAATGTGTTAAAACTCAGATAATGAAAAACGCATAATCTGAATAGGCCCATTTCTATTAAAGGGACTAAACCAATGATTAGTACCTTCCTAACACTAAGCACTTGTTCATTAATGTGTTCACTAGTAATTTTACAAAACATAAAAGGAACAACCTCATTATTTTTCTATGATCTGTTCTTTCCATATCTAGCATTGTTGAGGCCTACTTACTCATTCTTTGGTGTTAGCATCATCTTAAAACAAAAAAAGACAGATACCAGAAAAGAAACTACTGAGTTGTATCTCAAACACAGATGCAAAATTCCTTAATAAATATTAGCCAAATATATTTAGCAATGTAATCTAACCAGACTTATTGCAAGGATGAGAAGTTATTTCAGCATTCAAAAATCAATCAGTACATCCCATTGTATCAGTAGACAAAGGGTAAAAAAAAAAAAACGTAAACAACTTATTTAAATAGATGAAGGGAAAAACCTGGCAAAATCTACTGCCCATTCATGATTTAGAATAACTGTCAATGAGCAAGTAATAATTGAGAGGGGATAATAACAACACGGGAGTCTTAGAGTAGTAAAACTGTTCTCTATGTTATGATAAAACTGTTCTCTGTGTTAGACACATAGCATAATGCATTTAGAAATTCTCCTCCAAAATTATGCAACTCAAAAACATTACCTCAAGTGGGCCTGGTGCTACAAGCTTGTAATCTTAGCTACTTACACAGCTGAAACAAGATCTCAAGTTTAAGAACAAACAGAGAAACACTGTGAGATTATGTCAAAATTAAAAATAACAAAAGGGCTGTGGTTACAACTCAGTGATAGGGTACTTTCCTAGCATATCTGTGGCCCTGGATTCAGTTTTCAGTCCTGCTTTTCACATCTTCTTATATGAACTTTGAATTTTCCTTAATAACAGTGTACTAATATTGGACGATATTATGATGATATCATCATAAATCAACACAAGATGTTATAGAGACTTTTTGCTTGTAAGAGAATATGTGAAAACTGTACTTTCTGTTTATTTACTGCAAACATTAATGTATCTCAGAAACAGCCTATCTGTTAAAAATAAGTTAATCAAAGTTTCCACATTGGGACCCTCTATCCTTATATACATCTAAAGTACTTTTCTAAGGGTCCTAGAGAGATAACTCAGAGATTAAGGGCAGTGGTTAAGAGCCCAGGTTTGGTTTGCAGCACCCACATTGTGATTTACCAATTTCCAATGACCTCTGCTGGCCTCTGTGGGTACTGCAAGCACATGCTTTGCAAATATACATGCAGGCAAAACATGCACATGCAAAACAAAAATCAATAAAATCTCAAAAATCTCAAGGTCCAAATCAAGAGCAGGAGACAGAGCACGAGCAAGGAACTCAGGACCTCGAGGGGTGCACCCACACACTGAGACAATGGGGATGTTCTATCAGGAACTCACCAAGGCCATCTGGCATGGGTCTAAAAAAGCATGGGATAAAACCGGACTTGCTGAACATAATGGACAATGAGGACTACTGAGAACTCAAGAACAATGGCAATGGGTTTTTGATCCTACTGCACGTACTGGCTTTGTGGGAGCCTAGGCAGTTTGGATGCTCACCTTACTAGACCTGGATGGAGGTGGGTGGTCCTTGGACTTCCCACAGGGCAGGGAACCCGGATTACTCTTAGGGATGATGAGGGAGGGGGACTTGATGGGGGAGGGGGAGGGAAATGGGAGGTGGTGGCGGGGAGAAGGCAGAAATCTTCAATAAATAAATAAATATCTCAAAAATGGACTTTCTCCAATTATCAATCAGTATCAAGGATTTGGTAGACAACTCATATCTTTGTAACTAGCAAAAGAAATTGACCTTTGATCCTGATATGTTCCAGACTATGTCAAGCTGTTCCATTTCTCAAGGTGTTTCCTTTCTCATGTAGGAAAGGCCTTTATCTTCTTCAAGATCAAGTGCTATATCCTCATCAAAACTTTTCATCTCAAATCTGATAAAACATCATGCTCCATTTATTCTTATATTTATTTTAAATGTGTTTTTAATATTTTATATTATTATCTATTCCTTCATTTTTCTAGTGGTTCATAAATTTCTCAGTGATTGTATTTGAATATTTTATACTGAATTTTTATAATTAACTAAATATTTTGATGAAAGCCTGAATGAAGAGAAAATAAAATGTTTGCTACATGTCATCCATATTCTACTCAAATAAGTTTCTTTGTGCATGTGGAAATCCAAATGGATATCAAGGATGAACCAGAACTTTCTTTTACCTAATATTGTATCAGTCAAAATGGATATTATATCATTGTTTATTGAAAAGATGTTTTTACCCATCAGCTAAGGGTTCTTTTGTTCAATTTAAACAGAAATTAAAAGGTACATTTCTTTTTGATGCTTCCAGATTTCAGCTCTGAGTGTTATCAGCTTTTAGTTTTACCAGGTCAGCCAGTAGTTCTAGCTATTCAGTCTGAGATAAAAATCATAAAACCGCAAAGCAACATCACCAAAGCATCATTGACGCTTGTAGCTGGGAACAAGGGAGGTAGTTTGTGTGTGTGTGTGTGTGTGTGTGTGTGTGTGTGTGTGTGAGAGAGAGAGAGAGAGAGAGAGAGAGAGAGAGAGATCCCAGATCAGCTATCTGAGAATAAAATAAATGAAACTTACATAGGCAAAGAGGTTAGTCTTCTGAAGGCAGAGCACAGTTACACAGGATCACAGAATTTCTATAGCCTGTCACTGTTTTTGCAGTCAACACCAAGGTTTGTACTTGCTTCAGCAGACAGCTCATGTGTGTTGGGACTGTCTGATCATAAACTGCAGAAAAGATAGAAGTGTGCATTACCAGCACTTTAGGAGGCGAAAAGAAAACTTTAAAGAGGCTTTTGCCAAACCTCAAGGGATTTTTGTCTACTAGATTAGTGACAGTGGCAGTTGTTAGAACAGAGAGTCTCACACAATAGTAGTAGAAGATGCAGCATCAAGAAGAATGGCGAATGCAGCGACAACAGCAGTTGCCGCAAAAGTAGGGGGACTGTAGCCTGTGGCGATGAAATTCTGGCATATATTACTACCTATCAAAGCATTTCAGCAGTGGCTGTATCTGACACTCGGTATCTCAGTAGCTCTTAGTCTGGATCACCACTCTCTCTTCACTTCATTCTGAAGGCTAGAGGTGGTAGAGGTTTTACATAAGGTCACCTGGGCTTAATATACAGAAACAGAAAACAATCCTTTCTTGGAGATGAGACCTCTCCTATTTTGTCTCAAATTAGTGCGTGTAATTTACCAATATACTTACACCATTTCACAAATGTGAACTTTTTAACTAAAGCTTGTAATGAATCGTTGAAACTAAATAGGTCATTAGGCATATCAGCAGTTTTCAATTTTTATTTATTCTTTGGATTTATGTACATTTATTCAATGTATCCCTAATCCATAGCCACCCCATTCCCTTCCTCCAACACATTTCCCTCATGAGTTCATGCCCTTTTTAAATACATAACCCAAAGTTCAGTTATCACTGCTGATATGAACACTGATGTGGGGCCATTTACTGGAGTGTGGTTAACTCTTTCTCTCCCAGCAACCATCACTTTCCAATACCACACCATATAGGGGTAGGAACCCATGACTTCAACTCCCATGCTAGCACCAGCCTTGAAGTCAGTAATAGGTAATACAAGTGATCTGACCCATTAAAATCTAACATTTGCTTAATAAAAAAGTGATGACTAAAACAGAAGAGGGAAAGGAGAAGAAATCAAAGGAGAAATTTATACATCAATATAATCCAATAGAATATTCTGTATTAGTAGACATTTTCTCCAAATATGGGAGATGCATACTATCATAAAACATTTAAAATGAGCAGAGTAAGACTAGATAATATTGCACTTAGATATTTTTATTCATTGAGAGTTTCATTCCGTGTATTTTGATAGCATCCACACCTTATCCGTTCCTATAACTACCTCCAAATCCACTTCCACTCTCCCCGTAACAACTGTATCCTCTTATTTTTCCTTCATTAACCCATAAAGTCCAATTTCAGTTACCCATATATTCATGGTTATAAGGCCAACCACTGGAGCATGGCAAACCTATCAGGAGGTTTATATTTAAGGGTAATATGAAAAAGAAAACACACACACACACACTCCCCTATATTGTCAACCAAAACCCTAAGCTAAAACAAAGTCTGCAGTACTACATATTAGGAACAGAAAATAGGCCAAGATGCTTATTAACAAAGAAAAAATGATGAGGATATATCCAAGATATTTCATAGTTTTAAAAAATATAGTTCATGGAGAGTATTTACCTCACACTATCTCAAAATGAAATTTCTGGACTGAAAGCATATGAACAAAGAACCAGACACTTGTTGCTTGAATCCAGACACTGCTATGATTAGTTATGAATCTTGAATAAATTATTTATCTTCCCAATGTTTTTTAAGACCTAGAGAATAGTCTTCATGAATACTTAAATACTAGGTATGCATTAATTTTTTTATTATCAGAAACATTTGTGGTAGTAGAGAGATGGCTCCACAGCTAAGTGTTTTCTGTTCTTACAGAGGGCCTAACTTTGGTTCCTAGCACATGACAGTTCACTATAAGCAGTACCAATAAATCCAGTGTCCTCTTTGGGCCTCTGTGTGTTCCAGGCACCTATTCAGGTAAACACTCAAATAAAATAAATGGTAAAATTCTGCTAAAATTGCTATTTTATTTTTGTTTTAGAGGAATTAGTTTAACTTTAATATAGAAACAATATTGATCCTGACATAATTTTGAGGATTAAGAAACTAAGTTTTGGAAATAATAATAGCCTTATGACAGTGCATAGTCCTAAAACACTATGTAAAGATTCATATAGCTATTCATAAATTAAAAAATGAATAATAATAACAATAATAAATGTTAAAAATGTTCAATCCTGGCTATAGAAATGGTAGCATGAATCCCCCACTCCTTGTTTTGGGTAGGATAAGTGAAGCTTCCAGGGACTGTGAGATGGCTCAGTGGTAGAGACACTTGTTGCTGAAGCTGGTGAGTTGAATTTTACCCCATGGACTGACAAGGTAGAAAGAAAGAACTAACTCCTCAAGCCGTTCTCTGGTTTCTATCATGCATCATCATGTTCTTGGTAACAAAGGACTAGAAGAACTAAGAGACTCACTTGGACCTCTCCCTATATGCTAATATCACTTACTTAAACATTGCTAAGAGAATTTCACATATCCACAGAAGTTACTTACTTCTATAGGAACCATCTTATAAATCAGGGCTGTTTAATTATTTCCCACATGTTACTCTTTTTACATGCAAAACTTTTACATGACCCCAGGAATAGAAATATATGTTGTAGGTATATTAATAAAACATTGACTGATAATAAAGCAAAAGTAAATTCATTTAAAAATAATTTTGTTATAAAAATCATGTTAACATTTACTAAAAATTAAAATAAATTTGCATAATAATGAAGTTTACATACTTGTTTATTTCTACATAAAGAATTAAATCATGAGGACTATAAGATGCCTCAGGGGATAAAATTACCTGCACCAAACCTGATAACCCAAGTTTGATCCCCAGGGACCACATGGTGAAAAAGAGAATCAAATTTTCCAATTATTCTCTGACCTCCACACATGTGCTTCAATGTGAACTCATATAAAATAAATATGTAAAATGTAAAAATACGAAATTATGTAATCTATAGAGATGTTGCCATCAGGATAAATAGTCTTCTCCAGGGAAGAGCACACTAACTGGTTAAACAATACCAAATGGTCAGCCCTGAAAACTTATACACATAAAAATTGCTTTATGTAGACTGAGCAGTTTGTATTTAGATTACATGGTACTGTAAGGTGATGTACACTACTCTACTTGGAAATGCAGAGGGTGAGTCATCTATAGTCAAACTCAGCTGTGAACCTTGTGAACTGCAATAATCACCTGCGTGTTTAGGTAGTCATGTTGGTGAGACCTTATGGATGTGACTTCAGGCAATAGGGTTTGACTTCAGACAATCTCACAGGAAACTTTGTTATCCTCTGGATCTTACAGTCTTTCCAACCTCTCTTCTGCAATGATTCTTCAGCTTTAGGTGGGGTGTTGTATTGTAGATATATCTAAATGGGTTCCACATATATGCATTTTGATCAGGTGTGGCTTTCTGTAAAGGTCCACATTTGTCGCAAAGAGAAGTTTTCTTGATATGGTATGAGGACTACACTTATCTGTGGGTATAAGGGCAAATATTTAGAATGTATTTAGGGATTAGTAAAGTTGCAGTTATAGGTTCTTCTCTAAGATTCATGACTCCATCATCCTTGGCTTTGCTTTCAGTACCAGATATGATTTCCCTGTTGTTGTGTGGGTCTTAAGTACAATAAGAAAGATATTGCTTATGGCCATGGTATGGATACATCTAACTTGGGTTATCATGTCATGTTGTGTTGTGGTTCATAGGTGTCATACCTGGGCAGGGTTATTGGTTGCTTCCCCCCCTTGGAAGCTTATATGATACCTTCTGGTTGTAGGAAAACTGGTCCTCGTGGAGGGGGCTTTCAAATCAACTCCAGCACAGGGGCCTCTAGGCTCCACATCTCAAGCACATTGTGTCTTCAGCAATACGTTCTTACCTTCTACCTCTGTTGAATAACCAAGGGAAATAACAATAGCCTACAATGGCCCCCGCAAGGGAGCACGGGCCCCTGCTGCTGGGGCTGCAGGGGCTGCTGTGCTCTCCTGGACCCGCCCTGCCTGCCTCCTTCTTTCCTTGGTCCCTGGCTCATTGGGCTACCAGGTGTCCCTCTGTAGGTGCTGAGAAGTTCCATCTGGACGGGTGAGTGTGTGCTATCCAGGGGCAGACTGTCCCGGAAGAGAGCACAAACCCCCCTCCCCCAGCTCCTGCTGCAGGGCTTTCTTTCCTACACCCCCCCAAGCCTGCCTTGTCTGCAAGGTCCTTAGCTGAGGATCAGCTTCCTACTCCTACACTAAGGCTAACCACCCAGAGCAGTGAGTGTCTGACTAGCAGGCAGGCCTCAAGGTCCCCAAGAGGGAGCACAGGGCCCTGCTGCTGGGGCTGCAGGGTCTGCTGTGCTCTCCTGGACCTGCCCTGCCTGCCTCCTTCTTCCCTTGGTCCCTGGCTCATTGGGCTACCAGGTGTCCCTGTGTAGGTGCTGAGAAGTTCCATCTGGACAGGTGAGTGTGTGCTATCCAGAGGCGGACTGTCTGGGAAGAGAGCATAAACCCCCCTCCCCCAGCTCCTGCTGCAGGGCTTTCTTTCCTATACAAGCACCCCACCCCAAGCCTGCCTTGTCTGCAAGATCCTTTGCTGAGGAACAGCTTCCTGCTCCTACACTAAGGCTACCCACTCAGAGTGGTGAGTGCCTGCCTACCGGGCAGGCCTCAACAACCCTCCCAAAAGGGAGCACAGGCACCTCTAGCTTGTACTGTACTGTCACCTGTGTACTACTCGACCCCGCCCTACCCCCTCATTTGCTCTTTTGTCCACGGGTCATTGGACTACCAGGCATCCATGTTTTGGTGTTGAGGAGTCCATCTGGAAGGGAAAGGTTCCTGCCCCTACACTGAGGAGATACACCCAGAGAGTTAGTCACAGCAAAGACTGGACCAAGACACCAGGCCTCTCCTGGCTCAATTTGAAGGAAGAGATGGGCAGGTGCCAATGCAAGAATTCCTCCAACAACCTGAAAGGCAACATGACATCACCAGAATCCAGGAAACCCAAAATAAAAAGAATTGTACACCCTATTACAGAAAAATTAGAAGAATTCGACTCAAAAGTGAATTATATGAAAATAATAGAGGACCTTAAACAGGAGGTGAAAAACGGCCATAATCAATTAGAGATTACAAACAAAAAGGTAGAGGAAATGAATAAATCTCTCAAAGATACCCAAGAAAACCAAGAGAAGCAAGAAAAAGTAATCAAAAAGGTAAGGGAAACGGTTCAAGACTTGAAGAATGAAGTGGAAGTAATAAAGAAAACAAAAACCGAGGGAAGGATGGAGATGGGAAATTTGAATAAACGAACAGGAACTACAGAGACAAGTACTACCAACAGATTACAAGAGACAGAAGAAAGAATCTCAGACACTGAAGATACCATAGAGAAAATAAAGATACTTATCAAAGAAAACAGCAAAACCAACAAATTCTCATCACAAAACGTTCAGGAAATCTGGGACACAATAAAAGGACCAAACCTAAGAATAATAGGGATAGAAGAAGGAGAAGAAGTACAGCTCAATGGTCCAGAAAATATATTTAATAAAATTATAGAAGAAAACTTTCCCAACCTTAAGATAGATATTCCTTTGAAGGTCCAAGAAGCATACAGAACACCGAATAGACTGGATCAAGAAGAAAATCTCCTCATCATATAATAATCAAAACACAAAACATACAGAATAAAGAAAGAATATTAAGAGCTGCAAAGGAAAAAGGTCAAGTTACCTATAAAGGTAAACCTATCAGACTTACACCTGACTTCTCTATGGAAACCATGAAAGCCAGAAGGTCCTGGATAGATGTACTGCAGAAACTAAGAGACCATGGATACAAGCCCAGACTACTATACCCAGCCAAACTTTCATTCACTATAAACGGAGAAAACAAAATTTTCCAGGATAAAAACAAATTTAAACAATACGTAGCCAAAAATCCAGCCTTACAGAAAGTAATTGAAGGAAAATCATAACCGAAGGAGTCCAACAATGCCCAAAATAACTCAGACATCTAATGTCCCTTCACCAGCACAACTTGAAGAAGGGAAACACACAAACTCTACTACCAAAGAAAGAAAGAAAGAAAGAAAGAAAGAAAGAAAGAAAGAAAGAAAGAAAGAAAAAAATGACCGAAGTTAACAATCACTGGTCATTAATATCACTTAATATCAATGGACTCAACTCACCTATAAAGAGGCACAGGCTAAGAGATTAGATACTAAAACAGGATCCAACATTCTGCTGTTTACAAGAAACACACCTCAATCACAAAGACAGACATCTACACAGACTAAAGGGCTGGGAAAAGGTTTATCAAGCAAACAGACTTAAGAAACAAGCAGGTGTGGCCATACTAATTTCTTTTTTTTTTCTTGCTGATTTTTTTTATTAATTAATTAATTTAATTATTAAAGATTTCTGCCTCTTCCCCGCCACCACCTCCCATTCCCTCCCCCTCCCCCAATCAAGTCTTCCTTCCTCCTCAGCCCAAAGAGTAAGCAGGTTTCTCTGCCCTGTGGGAGGTCCAAGGACCACCTACCTCCATCCAGGTCTATTAAGGTGAGCATCCAAACTACCTGGGCTCCCACAAAGCCATTACATGCAATAGGATCAAGAACCCATTGCCATTGTTCTTCAGTTCTCAGTAGTCCTCATTGTCCATTATGTTCAGCGAGACCGGTTTTGTCCCATGCTTTTTCAGTCCCCGGCCAGCTGGCCTTGGTGAGTTCCCGATAGATCATCCCCATTGCCTCAGTGTGTGGGTGCACCCCTCGCTGTCCTGAGTTCCTTGCTCGTGCTCACTCTCCTTCTGCTCCTCCTTTGGATCATGAGACTTCAGTCCAGTGCTCCAATGTTGGTCTCTGTCTCTGTCTTCTTTCATCGCCTGATGAAGGTTAATATTCAGGGGGATGCTTATATGTTTTTCTTTGGGTTCACCTTCTTATTTAGCTTCTCTAGAGTTACGAATTATAGTCTCAATGTCCTTTATTTATGGCTAGAAACCAAATATGAGTGAGTACATCCCAAGTTCCTCTTTTTGGGTCTGGCTTACCTCACTCAGGATAGTGTTTTCAATTTCCGTCCATTTGTATGCAAAATTCAAGAAGTCATTGTTTTTTACTGCTGAGTAGTACTCTAATATGTATATATTCCATACTTTCTTCATCCATTCTTCCATTGAAGGACATCTAGGTTGTTTCCAGGTTCTGGCAATTACAAACAATGCTGCTATGAACATAGTTGAGCATATATTTCTAACAAAGATTTAATTCAAACTAAAATCAATCAGAAGAGATGGAGAGGGACATTTTTACTCATAACAGGAACAATTCATCAGGACGAAGTCTCAATCCTGAATATCTATGCCCCTAATATAAAAGCACCCACTTATGTAAAAGAAACATTGCTAAAACTCAAGGCAGTCATCAAACCACACACACTAATAGTAGGAGATTTCAACACTTCTCTCTCACCAATGGACAGGTCAATCAGACAGAAACCTAACAGAGAAATAAGAGGATTAAGGGACGTAATGAATCAAATGGACTTAACAGACATCTATAGAACATTCCACCCAAATAGGAAAGAATATACGTTCTTCTCTGCAGCTGATGGAACCTTCTCGAAAATAAACCACATACTCGGTAACAAAGCAAACTTACACAGTTGCAAAAAAATATCGGTAACCACCAGTGTTTTATCAGATCACCATGGATTAAAGTTAGAATTCAACAACAATGCTATCCCCAGAAAGTCTACAAACTCATGGAAACTGGACAGTCAACTACTGAACAACACCTGGATCAAGGAAGAAATAAAGAAAGAAATTAAAGTCTTTCTTGAATTCAATGAAAACGAAGACTCAACATATTCAAACCTATGGGACACTATGAAAGCAGTGCTAAGAGGAAAGCTCATAACACTAAGTGCCCACTTAAAGAAAATGGAGAAAACACACATTGGAGACTTAATAGCCCATCTGAAAGCTCTAGAAAAAAAAGAAGCAGACTCAACTAGGAGAAGTAGAAGACTGGAAATAATCAAACTGAGGGCTGAATACAACAAAATAGAAACACAGAAAACAATCCAAATAATCAATGAAACAAAAAGCTGGTTCTTGGAAAAAATCAATAAAATTGATAAACCCCTATCCATCTAATCAAATGGTGGAGAGAGAATACGCAAATTAACAAGATCAGAAACAAAAAGGGAGACATAACCACAGACACAGAGGAAATTCAGAGAATCATTAGGTCTTACTACAAAAGCCTGAATGCCACAAAATTGGAAAATGTAAAAGAAATGGACAATTTTTTAGATAAGTACCATATACCAAAGCTAAACCGGGATCAGGTGAACAATCTAAATAGACCTGTTAGTCGTGAAGAATTAGAAGTTGTTATAAAAAAACCTCCCTACCAAAAAAAGCCCAGGACCAGATGGCTTCAATGCATAATTCTACCAGAACTTCCCAGAAGACCTAATACCTATACGCCTTAATGTATTTCACAATATAGAAACAGAGAAATCATTGCCAAATTCCTTTTATGAAGCTGCAGTTACTCTGATACCAAAACCACACAAAGACACAACCAAGAAAGAGAACTACAGGCCAATCTCACTCATGAACATCGATGCAAAAATCCTCAACAAAATACTGGCAAACTGAATCCAAGAACACATTAGAAAAATTATCCATTATAATCAAGCAGGCTTCATCCCAGAGATGCAGGGCCTGTTCAACATATGAAAATCTATCAATATAATCCACCATATAAATAAACTGAAAGAAAAAAACCATATGATCATTTCATTAGATGCTGAAAAAGCATTTGACAAAATTCAACATACCTTTATGATAAAGGTCTTAGAGAGATTAGGGATACAAGGGTCATACCTAAATATAATAAAAGCTATTTATAGCAAGCCGACAGCTAACATCAAATTAAATGGAGAGAAACTCAAAGCCATCCCACTAAAATCAGGAACACGACAAGGCTGTCCACTCTCTCCATACCTCTTCAATATAGTGCTTGAAATTCTAGCAATAGCAATAAGGCAACATAAGGGGATCAAAGGGATTCGAATTGGAAAGGAAGAAGTTAAACTTTCGTTATTTGTAGACGATATGATAGTGTGCATAAGCGACCCCAAAAACTCCAGCAAAGAACTCCTACAGCTGATAAACACCTTTAGTAGCGTGGCAGGATACAAGATCAACTCCAAAAAATCAGTTGCCCTCCTATACACAAAGGATAAGAAAGCAGAGAGGGAAATCAGGGAAGCATCACTCTTCACGATAGGCACAAATAGCATAAAATATCTTGGGGTAACTCTAACCAAGGAAGTGAAGGATCTATTTGACAAGAACTTTAAGTCTTTGAAGAAAGAAATTGAGGAGGATACCAGAAAATGGAAGGATCTCCCTTGCTCTTGGATTGGGAGGATCAACATAGTAAAAATGGCAATTGTACCAAGGGCAATTTATAGATTCAATGCAATCCCCATTAAAATCCCATCAAAATTCTTCACAGACCTTGAGAGGACATTAATCAACTTTATATGGAAAAACAAAAAACCCAGGATAGCCAAAACAATCTTATATAATAAAGGATCGTCTGGAGGCATTACCACCCCTGACTTCAAACTCTATTACAGAGCTTCAGTATTGAAAACAGCTTGGTATTGACATAAAAACAGAGAAGTCGATCAATGGAACCGAGTAGAAGAAGTAGAAGTTTGCTGATTTTAACCCACAAACATATGAACACCTGATTTTTGATAAAGGACCTAAAAGTATTCAATGGAAAAAAGAGAGCATCTTCAACAAATGGTGCTGGCACAACTGGTTGTCAATCTGTAGAAGAATGAAAATAGATCCATATCTATCGCCATGCACAAAACTCAAGTCCAAATGGATTAAAGACCTCAATATCAGTCTGAACACACTGAACCTGATAGAAGAAAAAGTGGGAAGTACTCTACAACATATGGGTACAGGAGAACACTTCCTACGTATATCCCCAGCAGCACAGACATTAAGGACAACATTGAATAAATGGGACCTCCTGAAATTGAAAAGCTTCTGTAAAGCAAAGGACACTGTCACTAAGACAAAAAGGCAACCCACTGACTGGGAGAAGATCTTCACCAACCCTGCAACAGACAAAGGTCTGATCTCCAAAATATATAAAGAACTCAAGAAACTAGACTTTAAAATGCTAATTAACACAATTAAAAAACGGGGCACTTAACTGGACAGAGAATTCTCAACAGAAGAAATTCGAATGGCCAAAAGACACTTAAGATCATGTTCAACCTCTTTAGCGATAAGGGAAATGCAAATTAAAACAACTTTGAGATACCATCTTACACCTGTCAGAATGGCTAAAATCAAAAACACCAAGGATAGCCTTTGCTGGAGAGGTTGTGGAATAAGGGGCACACTCATCCATTGCTGGTGGGAATGCAAACTTGTGCAACCACTTTCGAAATCAGTGTGGCGATTTCTCGGGAAATTTGGGATCAACCTACCCCAAGATCCAGTAATACCACTCTTGGGAATATACCCAAGAGATGCCCTATCATATGACAAAAGTATCTGTTCAACTATGTTCACAGCAGCATTGTTTGTAATAACCAGAACTTGGAAACAACCTAGATGTCCTTCAATGGAGGAATGGATGAAGAAAGTGTGGAATATATACATATTAGAGTACTACTCAGCAGTAAAAAACAATGACTTCTCGAATTTTGCATGCAAATGGATGGAAATAGAAAACACTATCCTGAGTGAGGTATCCCAGACCCAAAAAGAGGAACATGGGATGTACTTACTCATTATTGGTTTCTAGCCATAAATAAAGGACATTGAGCATATAATTCGTGATCCTAGAGAAGCTAAATAAGAAAGTGAACCCAAAGAAAATCGTATAGTCATCTGCCTGAATAGGGGAAGTAGACAAGATTGCCGGGCAAAAACTGGGAACTTGCGGGTAAGGTGGCATGGGGATAAGGGGAAATGGGTGAGAAATGTGAGAAGGGGAGGATGGGAGGAGCTTGGGGGTTTGGGATGGTTGGGATATAGGAAGGGTGGATATGGGAGCAGCGAAGTATGTATCCTAACTATGGGAGCCATCTTAGGGTTGGCAAGAGACTTGACTCTAGAGGGGTTAGCAGGTGTCCAGGGAGATGTCCCCATCTGGTATCTTGGGCAACTGAGGAGAGGGAACCTGAAATGACCCTATCCTATACTGATGAATATCTTGCATATTACCTTAGAACCTTCATCTGGCGATGGATGGAGATAGAGACAGAGGCTCAATTTGGAGCAATGGTCTGAGTTCTTAAGGTCCAAATGAGGAGCAGAAGGAGGGAGAACATGAGCAAGGAAGTCAGGACCACGAGGGGTGCACCCACCCACTGTGACAATAGAGCTGATCTATTGGGGGCCTACCAAGGCCAGCTGGACTGGGACTGAATAAGCATGGGTTGAAACTGGACCCTCTGAACATGGCGGACAATGAAGGCTGATGAGAAGCCAAGGACAATGGCACTAGGTTTCGATCCTAATACATGAACCGGCTTTGTGGGAGCTTAGCCTGTTTGGATGCTCACCTTCCTGGACCTAGATAGAAGTGGGAGGACCTTGGTCTTCCAGCAGGGCAGGGAATTTGGCCTGCTCTTCAGTATGGAGAGCAAGGAGGAATGGAGTGGGGGGAGGAGAAGAGGAGTGGGTATGGGGGAGGGGAGTGGGGGGAGGGGGCAATATGTGTGAGGATGGGGAGAGAAATGGGAAACGAGGAGCAGGTGGAAATTTTAATTAAAAAAGAATAAAAATAAATAAAAAAACATAAAAAAATAAAATGTTATGAAAAAGAAAAAAATAGCCTGCAATGTTTTGGGGGTCTCTTAGACAACCCTGACCAACATCTCAAAAGAGGGCTTCTCATGTCTTGATTTGGATGTTTTGTGTTAGACTTTTTTTACACTTGCTGTATTGTCAGCAAGACAGAAATATCCAATCAAACTATATATGAATGTTTATACAAATATTTATATTTATCTAAAGTATTTTAGATTGATAATTAATAGTATGATTCTTATGACTTTTTCCAGACATCCTTAATGTTATTTTACCCTCAGATTTTTCTTCTTATATCTCTCTCTTCCCTACCTAATTAGAGACCCCCTTTTCTTTTATTTCCCCCATCAGATCACATCTATTCTGTTCTTCCTCCATCTTTCTCCATTGTTCCCCACCACTGGAAATGGTATCTTCTTATTTTCCTGGTTTCTGTCATTACTCCTGGATATACTTACCGCTGAAGATTTGTAGCTAGGAGCTCAGATGAAAGAGAACATGTGATATTTGTCATTCTGAGTCTGAGTTGCCTAACTCAAAATGATCTTTTCTAAGTCTGTTTCTGATACCATTTTCACTTGCAGTTAAGACTATAAAGAAACCTTGTCAAAGGTATAGGTGTGAAAATGTGGTAATAAAAACTATGGAAGCATCTGAAAAATGAATGAAGGAAATAATCATGTGACCTAAAATCTGTTTTACATTTATCTACCCAAAACTCCAAGTATTAATAGTGCTTTAAGTGGGTTCAACTAACATTTTGAGCCAATATTGCTTTATACACTCTGATACTATGTGGACAGTTTTATGCCTATGTCTGTGTCTTAATAAATCACCTTATCCAGCTTCAAAAAAACCTGTGATTAGTGAAATAAGTCTCAGCAATGAAAAATGATCACTAAAACATTTAATATGTTTTATAATATATGAATGACCAATAATTACATGTAAATCTAAACAAAATATTTCTCCTTTGCTGAAAGTGCTATTAAGTTATCAGAGAGGGTAGCAGTGTCACTTTCTGGCATAGCACACAAGTCTCTAGAGCTGAGCTCCCTCTTTTATTTTCATTGAAAATAGCTTCCATGTGATACACAATATATCCTGATTATAGCTTCCCTTCCTCACAGTTACTACCCACCTACCCTCCCATCTGGATCCACACTCTTTCTGCTTCTCATTAGAAAAAAAAACAGGCTTCTAAGGAATAATAATAAAATTGAGATAAAACAAAAGCTACCATATCAGAAAAGTACAAAAAATACAGAAGGAAAAAGGATCATAGGAAAGACACAAGAAACAGATAGAAATGCAGAGACCCATTCGTTCATGCACTCAGGAATCCCATAAAAAAAAAAACACTAAACTGGAAGTCAAAATATATATGCAAAGGACCTGTGGAGTACAATAGAGAGAAATTGATTCTGTGGGCCATGTTTCCTGGTGTCCTTGACCCCTCTCTCTTCTACAATCCATCTTCCCCCTCCTCCACAGGATTTCTCATGGTCTGCCTAATGTTTGGCTGTCAGTTGCTGCACGAAGCCTCTGTGATGACAGCTGGGCTAGGCACCAGTCTATGAGTGCAGAAGAATATTGTTAGGAATCATTTCATTGATATTTTTTTCCAATCATATTTGGTTTTGCCCTAGGTCTCTGGGCTGTGTCAGGTATGGGTTCCGTTTCGTGAAGTGGTCCTGAGTCAAATCACATATTGGTTGGTTGGTCCCACAAGTTTCTGCCACCAATGCACTAGCATATCTTGCAGGAGGGCACCATTGTGGGCCAAAGAGCTTATGATTGTGTTTGGGTTTACAGTTCTCCTTTGGTAGCATGCAGAGTACCTTTCTGCACCAAAGATTCTAGCATATAGGAATGAAGGCTCTGTGTAGACAACAACTCCACTTCTCCATATTCACTGAGTTGTGTAGCAATAGGGCTTTGCTGTCAGTTTCTGATGAGCAAGCTATAGTCTCCACAAAAACCTGTGTGGTTTTGGTATTCTCATTGTACTCCTCAGGCCAACAAGTCAATAGATGTGAACCATTCCTCATACTAGATCTTCTTTTGATGACAAGAGATGTCCAGTTGAGACTCTGTATCCCCTGTTCTTTTGGAGTGTTCATTTAGATTGCCTTCATATATGTGAATATTTTAGAACACTTCTACTGTATTAGGTTTCCATACTACTCCTCAAATGACCCTTAATTTTAGCTGTCTCCATATTCCCTCCCTCATCACACACTTCCCTAACTTTCCCTACTTAATCCTCCCATTCCAGTTCCCCTAAATCAATCTACAACTTTCTATTTTTCTTTCATAAGCGATTCTATTTTTTCCACCTTGTTCCTTATTTTATACCTTACTTCAGTTCTATGGAATTGGTTATCATTGTTTTAATAACAATGCACATATAAGTGAACAATTCCATATTTATATTTTTGGCTCTGGGCTACTGTAGGGGGCCAGCTTTGACAAAAATAACTCTCTGACCTTTGGCTTCTTTGGGCCTCCACAGGTTACCTCACTCATGATTAATTATTATTCTAATAAGTCTGCCTTTATGTGTAACTTTGTCTTTTTCCCTTGCAGCTTTAATATTCTTTCTTTGTTCTGTATGCTTAGTGTTTTGATAATTATATGCTGAGGAGACTTTCTTTTCTAGTATAGTCTTTTAGTGTTCTGTGTGATTTTTGTACCTTCATAGGTATCTTCTTTTTAGGTTAGGGAATTTTTTCTATGATTTTATTGAAAATATTTTCTGTGCCATTGACATGGGTTTCTTCTCCTTCCTTCATTCTTATTATTCTTAGATTTGGTCTTTTCAGAGTGTCCCAGATTTCCTAGATGTTTTGTGTCATGAGTTTTTAAGATTTAAGATTTTCTTTGACTGGGTTATCAATTTCTTTTATTGTGTCTTCAACATCTGAGATTCTTACTTCCATCTTAACTGCTTCAGTGGACTCCTTGCTTCTCTGGCAAGCTTGGCTGATAGGTTCCCAGAGAATCTCTGCTGGATTTGGGAGATGGGATAACAAAATGAATGGGGAGAAAGGTTGGAGGCAAAGGTCTGCGTGATACCAGAGATGGGTGCAGAGAGGAGGGAGAGGCTGCTGCAGGTGATCTCCTACATGGATGGGGATGAAACTGCTTTCCTGGCTCAAGTGGCCTGTGGGTTTCCAAGAAATGCCTGCAGCAATGGAACTTTCATCAGTATCTATACTTCTCACTGATAATTTTATACCTCTTGTATCATTTGCTTGCCGTTTAATATGTTTTGGATTTCAAATACTCATTGGGTATTGTTACCAAGGAACAACTGGTTTTGCTTACTTTCTCTATGATCTCTTTTGTTTTCCACATTTTGATAGAAACTATCTTCAATCAAGAACTTAAAGCCACAGAAATCTAAATTCTATGGTTTTTTTTTGTTTGTTTTTTTTTTTTTTGGCTTGGGTGATACATATGACATAATCCAAAGTTTAAAGCCCCATCTAGTTCACAAACTTTTAATCTAGATATCTAACTTTCAGTAAAAATGTCAGATTAAATTCACTTCATTAAATAAGTGCTCAGGTTACCTGGCTATTGTGTGTTTAATTGGTATTAAAGCTTAGAGGGGAAAGTCCATGCATTTTATACTTTATTTTCTCTGTCAATCACTGACAACATCTGAAGTTCAAGGTGTGATGTTAGTTTTTTGTTGTTATTTTATTTGGTTTTGTTTCCTTCATTCTTGCTCTTTGAGTAGTCTGCAATTTTGCTGCTGTTTTCTCCATAGGGGTATTTCTTAAGAAGGAGAATTATTGTCAACAGCTTAAGTAAACGTTGCAGCAGTCAAATCAATGCATAAAAGAAAAGAAGCAAAGAGCTGAGTTTCTTAACCCATCTGCAAACTGAAAAGACGTAACTAGATGGCAGGCTTCTGTCATTATTTGCAGGTAGTACGCCACGTTCTTTGTTCTCGACAGCTAAAGTTTTCTAGCCGCAAACACAAAACAGCCTGAAAACAGCAGCTACCTCTGAGTGGGACAGATTATCCTATTTTGGTTTACAGGTTGTTTTAAAATTTCCTGCCTTATTTCAATGATAATTTTGAACAATGAACATTAATACTTTTGAAGAGGCTTTTGCTATGAAGTGAAAAACTCTGCTAGAAGAAATATAAAAGCATTCTGTACAATAATGTGTCACTTTGCAAATAATTGAAATCAATTTATACATTGATGTTTAAATTTCTTCCTTTAGTTTCTTAATCTATGATAAAATAATAGCATGTGGTTGTACAAAATTATAAAACTTGAAGTTGCTTTTTACTTGTAGTGGCTATTCTGTGGATATGTTTCAATTGCAGCATTGTTTCTAGCAAAATCAGAGTGCTCTATTGCAATTATCTGATACTTTTACAACTCATTAAAATTTTATCTAGGCAAATATTATGGAGGAAAATAGTTAAAGTGGAATGGAAGATACACTACTAAAATGTATGTTGGAGGAACAGATTTTAGAAATGGTTATATTTAATATCTTTATTAGTTAGCTAGAATATTTCTACAACAATATACTAACAACTTTCATGGAATTTATTGCACTGATGTAGGCATTAACAATCACTAATATTGCCCAGCAGATGTAAGTAGAATCTAAAAATGGTTATACTCATCTGCTGCTTTATTTAAAATGCCAGCTATCTTTAGTCATTTCATTTCCTTATATTTAATGTTAAATATAGCATTGAAGAAAGTAACTACAAAAGCTCAACACCTTTCTAATTGTGTAACATTTTAAGTCCACAATACAAAATAAATATATATTTTTTTTGTTTTGCCACTTTATCTGAAAACTTGCTGAAATGATCTGGTGCGAGCGAAAAGAGAACACGAGAGGTGAAAAAACCCACTTAGGAGTTTATTAGAGGGCGAAAGTGCACACAGGCCTGGGAAAAACGGTAGAGAGAGGGAGAGAGAGAGAGAGATTGAGAGAGAAGGCTGCCTCTCTGAGTGGGGGCAGGGGACAGAGAGAGAGCAAAGATGGGGAGTCCGGCTTTTAAAGGCTGCCTAGCACATGCGCACAGGGGGAAGATGTGACTTACATGCTGATGACGCTGATGATGCAGATAATGGGTGACCCACGAATGCACACAAGGGTTTGCGTGAGTATGTCACACAATAGTGAAGGGCAACCCAGAAGTGCAGCCTTGTGGGTGGCTGAATAATTACATTCCACCCTTTTGTTTATTATAAAAATTTGGCGGGTTTGAGGATCTTAATGGGTGGGAATGGAGCATCGTAAGGTATCTCATGACTGCTTCATGCTGACTCTGTGGGCATCCAGGAGTTGAGATGTTTGACCACGTCCTGGGGTGGCTGATTACTGCTGTATTTTCTGGGCTCTGGGAACTGCTCAGCTGGCAGCTTGGACCTCACAAAATACTGGAAAGGCAAAATTTATGTTTGGAAAAAAATTTAGATACTAGAGATTAACAGAGGAGAGTCCAAAGATGGAAGATAGAGGTTCCCCCCTCCAGGGATTCCCGAGACCAGGAATGACGAAGAAAGAATTAAATGATACTTATTCCGGGAGAGTTTGGTCTGTTTAGGTGGGTCCAATTGGCTCCCTGGAGCTTATAAAAAATGTTTGAAAAGAAATAAATTTTAGACATACTAAAAGTTTATGGTTATAACAATAGAATGGAAGATGGTGGGAGGGGGGAACAAGGAGGAAATTATTGAAAAGGATAATTATTAAACCCTTTAATGTTTTACCTGAAGTAAATTCTTTTGCATCATGCTATTACCTTATCATCCAGGAAACACTGTTGCAGTCAGTGATAAAACCTGCTATGTTAAAGTTTGTTTTGTGAGTTTTTAGAGTTTGGGGCTACAAACTCATTTTTGTTTCTTACCACCTGGGCTTTTGACAGTCCTTGTACCTCCAGCTCTATGTTTAATGATGGTTCCTGTAATAACAGATGAGTGGTTAACTGGAAATTTAAGCATGACATTGAAAGCAGATAGGAGAAAGAAGAAAATGGAGAGTATATGGAGTTTTGGCACGAGAGAGATGAGTAAGGATGAGACTTCTATTTTTTTTTTTTTTGGAACTGGAGAAAGAGTGGCTGATCCTGGTGCGCTCAGGAACTTAAGGAAACAGGGACCTGTTTGAGTTACTATAGAAGAGGGGGTATCTTGGGCTGGAAGAGTAAAAGGTTTAAGATGCAACAGGTGAATCCAATGAGGAAGTCCCTGGAGCTTGGCAGCTGTGGGAGTTACAAGAATTACTTTAAAGGGGCCCTGCCATTTAGGAGAAAGGAGTGAGGGGCATTGGTCTGGGGGAGAAAATAATACCTGATCCCCTATTTTAATCGGTGGTGGGCATGAATTAACACATGGTTGAGGTAATGAGTGGTCTGTGGAATCCCATAATAGGGAGAATAGATTGGATAATAGTGGAGTAAGCAGGTGATCAGAAAGGGGAAAGGATTTAGGTGAGAGGCTGGGGATTAAAATTGGCCACCCATACATGAGTTCAAAGGGCGAGATGAAAATGGGGCCTTTGGGGAGAGCCCTAAACCTTAGGAGGGCCAGAGGCAAAAGTTTTACCCAGTCAAAGTGAAGTTCCTGTGATATTTTAACAAGAACATTTTTTAAGGAATGGTTAGTTTGTTCTACCTTCCCTGAAGACTGAGGGTGGTATGGGATATGAAAATGCCAGGGAATGCCTTGGACAAATTTTGGGAAATCTGGGAAGTGAACTCTGGGCCATTATCTGACTGAAGAGAGGTTGGAATTCCAAACCAGGGGATGATTTCTCAGAGAAGAACGTCAGAAACTGTCTGGGCACTATTATCAGTGGTGGGAAATGCTTTAATCCACCCAGACATTGTATCCACCAAGACCAGGAGATATTTAACTCTTCTGACTGTGGGCATATGAGTAAAATCCAGCTTCCAGTCAGTTCCTGGAAGGGAGCCCTTAGCCTGGTGGGTGGGAAAAGGGAAGCTAGGATATTTGGTCTTGGGATCTGACTTTTGACAGATTTGACAAGAGGCAGTGATAGCTTTTAAGAACTCTAAGTCCTCAGGGGTGGGTTAGAGGTGAGCCTTGACAAAATAAAACAGAGCTTTGCTACTAGGATGAAAGAGCTGATATAAGTAGGTCAGAATTTGCTGGGTGTCAGGGGGTGTCTGTGAGAATGTGGGCTGTACTGTATGAACCCCCTGACGTGACTGAGGTAGGTTTGTGCTTTGGAATGCTGCTGTTTTAGCTGCTTGGTCAGCCCAGTTATTTCCCTTGGAAATAATGGAACTGTTGGTCTGATGAGACTGACAGAGAATAATTCCTATAACTTTGGGGAGATGGGAGGCTTTTAACAGGTCCATAATGTAACCTGAGTTAGTTATGGATCCTCCTTTCATTGTAAGAAGCCCACACTCCTTCCAGATAGCCACGTGGAACAGGAGGCTATGAAAGGCATATTTGGAGTCTGTGTAAACATTTAAAGATTGTCCCTTTGCTAACTAGAAGGCATGGGTAAGAGCTATCAGCTCAGCCTGTTGGTTAGTGGTATGGGTAGGGAGTGCCTGTGCTTCCACGATCTCCATATCTTATACTAGTGTGTAACCTGATCTATGGGTCCCATCACATAAAAAGGAGCTGCCATCTGTGTACCAGGTATATGTGACCTGGGACAATTTACCCTCCTGTATATGTGAGGGGTGGGGCAGTAGATCCTCTAAGATCTCTCTGCAAGAGCGAGATGGGGAATCATTATCATTAGGTTGAAGTAGGTGATTTGAGATATTAAGGGGTGGGCAGCACTGGAGAATAAGTGTGGCATTTTCTACCAGTGCCACCTGGAGGGAAAAGACTCAGGAAGGGGGTAAGGTTTGTAAGCCTTTGTAAGTTAAGAGGTGAGACAGATTATGGTGGGAGAAGACAGTGGTGGGTGACCCAAAGGTTAGTTTTATTGACTCATGAATAAGAAGCTCAGCAGCCACTAAAGCACATATTCAGGGTTCCCAGCCCTGAGTGGTGAGGTCCATCTTCTTTGACAGGTATGCTACAGGTTTAAAGGAAGGTCCCAGTTCAGGTCCTAGGACCCAAAGGGCATATCCCTCCTTCTCTGCTACATAGAGAGAAAAGAGACGGGTTAAATCTGGGAGATGAAGAGCTGGGGCCTGGATAAGGACTTGCTGGAGTCTCTGGAAGGGTTTAGTAACAGGATGGAGAAGGGGCACATGCAGAGAGCCAAGAGCTGTGTCCTATAAGGGACAGGCGAGGAAAGAAAAAGAAGGGATCTGGGAATGCAGGAAACCAGCTACTCCTGAGAACAATAAAACCTCTTCTTTTGTAGAAGGAACTGCAACAGACTGAATTAGTTTTTTTTCTGTCTAGAGTAATGCCCTTTTGGGTTGGGGTTATAGTTAATCTCAAATAAATGACCTGAGGGGTAAACAGTTGGGCCTTAGAAGGTGAGGTTCTATAGCCCCTTTTGGACAGGAAATTTAAAAGAGTGGGGGTATCAGTTTTGCTGATCTCCAATGATGGACTGCAAAGTAAAATGTCATCCACATACTGTATGAGCTTAGACTTAGGGAAAGACAGTGAGAACAGGTCAGAAACTAAAGCCTGACCAAACAGGTATGGGATGTCCTGGAATCCCTGGGGAAGGACAGTCCTGGTGAGCTGTGTGGAGAAGTGTCGGGATCAGTCCGGGTGAAGACAAAGATGTTTTAAGATTGAGGGCTGAGAGGGATAGAGATAAAAAGCATCCTTGAGGTCTAGAACAGAGAAGTGGAAGGTTCCTGGAGGAATATTGGATAAAAGTGTATGAGGATTAGGCACTACAGGATAAAGAGGGACCACTGTGGAGTTAATGAGCTGGAGGTCTTGAAACAGACCATAGGTTCCATTAGGTTTTTTAACAGCAAGTATAGGAGTGTTAAAGGGAGAAGAGGTGGGGTGAAGTAACTTTTTTTTCTTAAAAGGTCAGAAATGATAGGCTTAAGTCCCTTAAGGCTCTGGAGAGAGAGGTGGTACTGAGCTTGGGTAATGTACTTAGTAGGTGTTGTAATTGGATAACAGTAGGGGAATGGTGTTCAGCAATGGAGGGGTTTGGGTGTCCCAGATTTGGGGGTCTACATAGGAGGCTGGTAGAGGAAAAGACACATTAGGTTTAGGAGGTTGGGAGGCCAGGAGAAGGAGGAATGGAGCTACTGGCGAGTCTCGGGTAAGATAAATGGGAGGAGCAAAGGAAATGGAAGCTCCTACCTTTGCTAAAAAATCCCTTCCCATGAGAAGTACCAGGCAAGTTGGCATGACTAAAAATAAATGAGTGAGATAAATACCCCTAAACACACAGTTAAGTGGTGGGATCTGCTGAGGTAGATAAGGCTGTGCCCCTACCCAGACAATAGGGACACTAGAAGGAGAAGTACGCCCCGAGAAGTCCCTCAGTACTGAGTATGTGGCTCTGGTGTCCAAGAGAAAGGAGATGGGCCATCCTGATACTCTGACATCTATCCGTGGATCCTCATTACAGATGACAGTTGTGGTTGGGTCAAAGGAGCCCGGGCAGCCTCACTCATCTATGGCCAGACCTAGAAGGTCAACTTAGGATTTTCTGGGTCCGATGTCTCCATGCCACTATGTGCACGAGGACAATCTACTCCCCAATGACCTATCCTGTGACACCTCGGACAAGGTCTCATGGGACTAAGATGAGGATTAGGGCATGCTTGGGTCCAGTGACCAGTTTTACCACATTTGAAACATGGACCTGGCAGTTCTCAAGACCCAGGGGTCAGGGGAGCAGCATGAACAGCACAGATTGGGCAGTCTGTCACCTCAGCCTGTCGGCAGGCCGTGGTTAACACATGACAGTGATTGCGGGCTTTGTCATTTCTCACATGGTACACCTTAAAAGTCAACTCTAAGACTTCTGCCTGTGGGGTCAAAAGGCCTTTCTCCAAATGTCTAAGTTTAGCCCTAATGTCAGAGTAGCTCTGATTTTAAAGATGAGTCATGAATAACTGTCTGCCTTCCATAGTTTCTGGATCTAAGTTAGTATACTGTAACAGAGCTTTTGTGAGGTGTTCCAACAATGTAGAAGGATTTTCCGTCGTATCCTGAATGATCTCTGAGAGCTTAGTATAGTTTACCAGCTTGAGGGCAGCCTTATGGAGACCTGCCAGGAGGCAAGTCAAAAACCAGTCCCTAGCTAAAATCCCGCCAAGAGTATTATAATCCCAGTGCAGCTCTTGCTCTGGGACCACCTATGCTCCAGGAGGGTGGGAGGCAAGAGTTTGGTGAATCTCATCAGCATGTAGTCTGGCCTGCTCCCAAACTCACCTGCACTCTCAGGAAGTAGGTTATTGGATAGGATCATATAGATGTCATGAAAGGTGAGATTATAAGATTGGGTAAGATATTGGAATTGATTATGAAAGTAGTAGAATTAGATGTATAGGACCCCAGTTTTCATTCTATATGGGAGAGTTCTGAGAGTGAGAAAGGAACATGTACCCTAATCAATCCGTCTATGCCAGCCACCTCTCACAACAGGAGAACTGTAGCTTGGCTTGGTTAGAGTTAGCTTCCATAGCAGCACGTGAGTGTGTGAGAGGAGGGGTAAAGGTGGGTGCCAGAGCAGGGTGGTTGCTATAGCTGGTCACCAGAAAGGAAGAATAATTCAGCGGGGCTGTTGGAGCAGGTGGGGGGGAGAGAGCTAAACAGCAAACACCGGGAGGTGGCGAGGCAGCAGGTGATAAAGGAACTGGCATAGAATCTGGGGCTTCAGTAGCTGAAGAGACAGGCATAGAAGCTGGGGCTGAAGGGACTAGAGAGAAAGGAGTAGAAGCTGAGGGAACAGCAGTAGCTTCCCACTGAGGTAGAAAAGACGGAGGTTCGTTAGCTGGGTCCAGAGTGGAAGTGGGGGTTCTTCAGGTACAGATGGCATAGCCAGGAACATGTGAGCAGGTGAACAGTTTGCAAGGACAGAGGGCTTAGACTTAAAGCTTAAATAGTAAAAGGCTTGGATGTAGGGAAACTCCTTCCATTTGCCTGTGGGCTGACAGTAGTTAGAAAGTTACTGTAAAATATTAGGATTAAAGGTGCCATTAGGTGGCCACTTTAGATTACCATCTAAATTGTAACGGGGCCATTTTTTGAACAAAGGTGGACAAGTGTGGGAATCTGCAGGTAGGGCATTAAGACCTGGGGTTTTAAGGCCTCTAAAAGGCACCCCAGGAGGAGGCTGGATTGATAGGTTTGGAAGGTTTGGTTCCCATGGTCAAAGCCGTGTAAACCCTCAAAACAGTGACACCGCAAGGCTCACACAATAAGACGACTGTTGACTGTGGGCGGAGTGTGAGTCATCAGGAACACCACAGGGACCTGTGGCCAGGTGTCTCCTGACCCCAGGTGGGGTGCTATGGCCTGACTGGATCTGGTTGGGGTGACTCAGAAGCCAGAGAGGCCAGAGGCCGCTCCGAGTGGTCTTTTACAGCAAGGGGAAAAAGGAAAAGAAATAGAAAAAAAAAAGAAAGAAGAATCTGTTGAATGCACCACACAGAATGTGCAGAGCTAGTGCGGGCTGACTGACCCCAGATCAGTCCAAACACGATTTTAGCTGAGGGAAGCAAACTGCAGATGATTGTCAGCAAAGGGAACAACTGTGGCCTTGAAGACCATGGTTGGGGGCAGTCCCCACCATCTCTAGGAACTCCAGAGGATTGCTGGGAGCTCAACAGTCAATTCCTCGGGTTCGGAGAAATGGTTAAGCTGACCAGAATGGGGAAACTCACCAATTGAAGCCGGTGTTGTTCGGAGAGGTCCAGCTCAGGCATATGGAACATGTGGGTTGTTTATGAGAAGGTCCCCGGTTTTTATTCCAACCCCAGGAGAGGGGCCTGGGGCAGATTCCGACCCCAGGAGAAAGGCCTGGGGCGGAAGAGTCTCTTGAGTCTTGGCACCAACAAAATGATCTGGCGTAGCAAAAAGAGAACACGAGAGGCAAACAAACCCACTTATGAGTTTATTAGAGGGGGAAAGTACACACAGGCCTGGGGAAAACAGTGTACAGAGGGGAGGGATAAGGGAGAGAGGGAGAGAGACTGCCTCTCAATCTGTCAGGGACAGAGAGAGCAAAGATGGCATGTCCAGCTTTTAAAGGCTGCCTACCACATGTGCACAGAGGGAAGATGTGGCTATGTTACACAATGATGACGGGCGATGCACGCCTTGCACATGCACACAAGGGGTTTGTTTGAGTACATCACACATTGATGACGGGCAATCCAGAAGTGCAGCCTTATGGGTGGCTGAATAATTACACTTGCTATAGTTTGTAAATTTATTTGAAGTCTAAGGAGAGAAAACGATGTGCTTCTCCGAACCCAATTTCAATTTCCGTAGACCATGTCTGGTGCATTGCTCTGTGTCCCCCATCTCCAATCTCTAACTTTCTCTTTTCCAGACAGATACATGATGCATTATTTCTACATACTCTATCTACATTTTCTGAATTAGTCATTATTCAAATAAAAGGAAGAATGTCAGTCACCCCAGTCTCCATGTACAGAGGAATGAAAGAAGCAGCCTTCCGATGGAAGTATGTACTGCATCATTTAGATAAAAGGCAATCATTTTGTGGCTTCTATGTTATTAAAATCTCTCTCTAAATAAAGTCATTTGATAGGATAATACTTTTTCTCCTCCAAATGTTCTCCTTCTCTACTGTGGATGGATATTTACTCTGAGTTTATCCTTCTTATTTAGAATCCCTGAAGTTTAAATGATATGCCACTGTGGGACTTAGAACTTAGTCACATGCTTTGATTACAGTAGCTTTAGCCTGGAATCATTTTGGAAGGAGGAGGAATCTAGGTGTTATACATTTAACATCACTCTTTTGATGATGCCTCTTAACAATCAGGTGTCTGAAGTGAATTTTAGATGTGCTGGATCTCTATTGAGTTTCTAAATTTATTTTTATAAAAAATAACATTTCATGTAAGTTATTAAAATATTTTTGCACTTTAGATATTATCTTTATGGCAACTAAAGAGGACATTTCGTTCTGAAAATGTGCTTGAACTGTATTCTTCTTCCCTTCAAGGATCATTGCATTTTCACTGAAACATTCAGAAAACACAAGCCGACAATCTGTTAAGAAAATCCACAATTTAATCTCTGAATAAGCCTTGAAATGCAATGTGGAAAATGGCAGAAGGGCATGTTTTCATGGCCACCTAGGCTTAGAAAACTTATTTCCAAACCATGTTACCACTTTGAGAGTTTCTAAGTGTATATCCAAAAATGGGGGTGGAGTTCTGGGAGACTCTGCAGAGAAAACAAAATTGGAAGCTAAAGCGTGCTCAACTTACTTACACCACTTACTCCAAAGTCTATTTGACTTTGGGTGGTGTGTGTATGTGTGTGTATGTATGTGCGCACATGTGCATGGGTGCGTGTGTGTGTTTATGTGTAGCCAAATATACCTGATATCTTATTATCCTATTTTGAGAAATGCTGGTGTAAAAATCATTCCATCATTTTTTGAGAGTTGTATTTGTGTCTCAGTAATATCTTTGCAAGATATCCATTGCCTTCAACCCCTACCCAAATCACTTGTAAGTCCTTGAACTTGTTTTAATTTGACTATCATGATGATTTCTTGATATATCTGAATTTCTCATACGAACTGAGAATAAAACAGTTCCAGTGTCCTACCTACTCCACCTTTATTGTGAGGCTTAAGAGTCCCAATCAGAGTTACAAGCAGAAGTCTCTCCTATCCTTCTTAGGTAAGTTGCCAAGCATCAGGAATGAAGGAAACAGCTACTATGTTTCTTTGTACTGTGTTATTTTCTCCTTATGGGACATCAGTACTTTGTCTAAGGATTCAAAATTATTGGAAGAAGAAATTGCAAATTATTTTTGAGAAGCAAGATAAGGACCCTGATTTTATGGGCCCAATGACACCAGAACAAATGATACCATATAATGACTGTGATCACCAAAATGATACTATGACTACACGTGTGCAAGAAACATAACATGTAACTATATGTACAAACAACTGCTTCACAAGATGATCTGAATCCTGGAGTGCCTATGGTCTTATGTAGTGCTTCATAAATGAAGACTAAGAACTCAGGAAGAATAGTTAGAAAGTCAAACTTGCAGGCTTTGTCGAACACTGAATTTTCTCAGCTCTCTTTTATATTAGAAAACAGCTTTATCCGTGGATGAATGATTTCTTCTCATTAATCCAATGAAAGAGACATGCTGAAAAATATCATAAAAACCATAAAGGAAACTTTCTGAGTTCCCCAAGAGAATCTTCAATCTTATTCAACTACTCTTCAAAGATGTAGCAAAAGGAGAAGGCCACTCTTATGCCCCTGGTGGAAAGCTGAACTTCTAAAACCAATAATCTATAATAAGAGAATATTCTCTTATTACAGTGACAAAACTGGCTTCCAGATGACTGTCCTGAGTCAGAAAGACCTAGAAGATAATCTTGGAAGAAATAACTATAATGACAATATATTTCAGAGAGTATTTTGTCTTTAGGGATCCCAGGAAGCTAAAGATTTGGTTCAGTAAAGGTCACTGAAATACCAGCAAGTGTGGAATAGTGACCTTCACATTTCCAATCCCTGTGGAGTCCAAGAACCCACACTCAAGCCCGGAAAACGAGAGGATTAAAAGTTTCTGACCCAAGACTAGTATCCTGACTGGATCTTCACATAAGAATCTTTGAGACAAATTTAGGGACAAACTTGGCAGTGCTGTCAAAACTGAAGCATCTTCCAGAACCATGTCCAGCAGCTTCTTCCATGTCTAATAAAGGCTGTGTAATTTTTTTGCTTTCTTTTTAAAGTTTGTGATCATTGCTCTTATGTTGTATAACAAAATGTTTCCTGGGGAGACACTACACACCTCTACACACCCTAGAGAGGGAATCCACCTCAGACCAAAGTACAGATACCACCAAAGTATAAATTGATGAACCAGTGATTTTTGCTGACATTGTTTATAGATTTATAGGTGAAAGGTCACTCACAAGAGAATAAATGACTCAAAGATAGCCCATGCCAGCATGTATGACAGCTCACAAACGCTGGGAACTTAGAGTACACTGTACAGCTTGAAGGCAGCTCAACAAGTTGGAGAGTGTCCTTTCTCAGGAATTCAGCTGCTCTAAATCTCTTCCAGGCATTGTGGCTTGTCTAGGAGGCTCTCAGCAGTCCTTTTCTGTTTATTCTAGGAGAGGGGGGTCTAGATAAACTTGTCAGTTTCAAGAACTTCCTGAAGCTATTTTTAATTGTTTACCTTTTGGTTTAAGGAGCTTCCCTGAATGATGGAATATTTCAATCTCAGAGAAAACTGCTACATATTAGTTCTAAACAATACATATATGGTTGTAGGTATGAGAAGTGCCCAGAACATCTGTCCTTTGTCCTATTGGTATATATTGCACATTGTTTGTTTATTTATACACTGATATTTTCTTTCGGGTTTTTTTTTGTTGTTTTTGTTTTTTTGTTTTTTTTTTTTTGGTTTTTCAAGACAGGGTTTCTCTGTGAAACAGTTCTGGCTATCCTGAAACTCATTCTGTATGTAGATCAGGCTGGCCTCAAGCTAATTATATTTTTTTTATGTAAGATTTCTATTTGTGACAGGATCACACTCTATAACCCAGATTATCTAAGAAGTCATCAGGAATAACTGGCTGATCTTGAACTCTCAACAATCCTCTTGTCTGAACCACCTTTGTGCTAGGATTGTAATCATGAGCCATCATTTCTGGCTTTCATAGATGATTTGCTTAGCTTGTAATCTTATGGTTTTGATTCCATATTTATTGCTGCTTAACAAATTTAGAAATAAGAGTTTTAAGGATTGGAGATATAGTTCAGTGGTAGATTACTTTCCTGACATGCTTGAAACCCAAGGTTCAATTCTCAGTATTGCAAAAAAAGTTCTGATATTTAGCAAAACATTAAAAATACTTGATCCACAACCTCCCACCAAAGTATAGCATTGAGGTAATCATTTTCTTAGAAAATAGGAATGATGTTACATTAAAAAACAACTATAATCATGAATAGAAATATAAAATTATCTGGAGTCTTTTGTAGCTGGGAGATGGTACTAGTCCTGAACCCAGGGTCTTACTCATGCTATATGAGCACTATATCTCTAGCTTCTTATTAACTAATTTTTATAAATATATTGAAACCATGGATATCACTAGAAATAACCTTAAACATTTAATCCTTCTGCTCAGCCTCAGAGTTGCTGAGACTACAAACATGTCTACTTGAGGTGGCCAGTTATTGATTTACCTTATTGCATTTAGTGTTTATGTTTGTAAAATTAAAATTTATGTATACACCTGAATTTATTTGGCTTATTACAACATGTAGAATAAACTAGTCTGCAATTATATAGATCTCCTGATTATTGACTCATATCATGCCCAGATTAGTCAAAAATCTGTTCTTTAGAAGAACTTTGAGCTGTTTCCAACTGAGGAGGACCCTTCAACATAAGTATATAACAACAGCACTAGTAATATAAATGACAAATCCCCTAATGGGGAAGTGATGGTTATTTCTTTAAGTAGTGTCTTCTCTGCTTACAGTTCTTTTGCTTTGGGATACAGTATGTGGTCAGGTTCACAAGACTTGTTATCAGCAGCAGTAAGACCAGGTTCCCAGTGTGAATTTTTCTTTATCCCACAGTGTTTGTTGCATACTCTTAGTACCTGAGGCAAAGCTTACATTCATTAATTCACATTTCCTGACAACATTCTCAAATATAGATACTCTCTCATGGAGTATCTAGTGTCTTGTGAGAAACTGGCAGTATTAATAAAAGCCAGCATGTCTCGCTTAATCTTAGGTCTATCCCCCTTAACAGATTCTGAATATTTCTAATCATAAAGTACTGAGCCCCTTCCTTCTTTGGGCACATAACACCACCTAGCTCAGCCTGTCTGAGCGCTGGGGGCGAATCCTCAGGGCAAACAGGCGGGCGGGTGTTCCTTTGTTTCACTGGCCTGCCTGCACGAAGCAAGGTAGGCACTTTGTTTACAAACTACCCATCCAGCACGGAGATCTGAGCTCGGTACCAGGAGAGCCATCCTTGGGCATGGAGATCTGATCTCAGCACCAGGAGAGCCATCATTGGGCAGGGAGAGCTAATCTTGGCACCAGGAGAGCCATCATTGGGCACGGAGATCTGATATTGTCACCAGGAGAGCCATCACTGGAACACCAGGAGAACCATCACTGGGGAGTACCATCACTGGGAAGGTACAACAGTAGGCAAGGAGACCTGATCCTGTAAAAGAAGATCAATAGGATAGCATTCGGAGGAAGAGATGGGCAGGCGCCAATGCAAGAATTCACCCAACAATCTGAAAAATAATATGAAACCACCAGAACCCAGCGACCTCACAACAGGAGGAAATGAACACCTTAATCATGAAGAAGTAGAAAAAATTGACTTTATGAAAGTGATTGACGCCCTTAAACAGCATGTAAAAAATGCCCTTATAGAAATGGATGAGAAGTATAACAGAAAGTTTGAAGAATTGAGTAAATCAGTGAATGATACCCTAGGAAACCAAGGAAAAACAATCAAACAGATAATGGAAACAGTTCAAGTCTTGAAAACTGAAATGGAGGCAAAGAAGAAAACACAAACAGAAGGCCAGCTGGACAGGGAAAATCTAGGTAAACGAATAGAGACTACAGAAACAAGCATAACCAACAGAATACAAGAGATAGAAGAAAGAATCTCAGATTCTGAAGATACCATAGAGAAAATAAACACGCTGATCAAAGAAAACAGCAAGGCCAACAAACTCTCATCACAAAACATTCAGGAAATATGGGACACAATAAAAAGACCAAACCTAAGAATAATAGGAGTAGAAGAAGGGGAAGAAGCGCAGCTTAATGGTCCAGAAAATATATTTAATAAAATTATAGAAGAAAACTTTCCCAACCTAAAGAAAGATATACCTACGAAGGTTCAAGAAGCATACAGAACACCGAATAGGCTGGATCAAAAAAAAAAAAAAATCCCCTCGCCATATAATAATCAAAACACAAAGCATACAGAACAAAGAAAGAATATTAAGAGCTGCAAAGGAAAAAGGCCAAGTTACTTATAAAGGTAAACCTATCAGACTTACACCTGACTTCTCTATGGAAACCATGAAAGCCAGAAGGTCCTGGATAGATGCACTGCAGAAACTAAGAGACTGTGGATGCAAGCGCAGACTACTGTACCCAGCCAAACTTTCGTTCACTATAAATGGAGAAAACAAAATTTTCCAGGATAAAAACAAATTTAAACAATACGTAGCCACAAATCCAGCCTTACAGAAAGTAATAGAAGGAAAATCACTAACCAAGGAGTCCAACAATGACCACAATATCTCAGACAACTAGAGACCCTTCACCAGCGCAACTCGAAGAAGGGAAACACAGAAAATTTACTACTAAAAAAATGACCGGAGTTAACAAGCACTGGTCATTAATATCACTTAATGTCAATGGACTCAACTAACCTATAAAAAGGCACAGACTAAGAGATTGGATACGAAAACAGGATCCAACACTCTGCTGTTTACAAGAAACACACCTCAACCACAAAGACAGGCACCTACTCAGAGTAAAGGGTTGGGATAAGGGTTATCAAGTAAATGGACTTAAGAAACAAGCAGGTGTGGCCATACTAATTTCTAACAAAGTTGACTTCAAACTTAAATCAATCAGAAGTGATGGAGAGGGATATTTTCTACTCATACCAGGAACAATTCATCAGGATGAAGTCTCAATCCTGAATATCTATGCCCCTAATATAAAAGCACCCACGTACGTAAAGGAAACATTGTTAAAACTCAAGGCAGCCATCAAACCGCACACATTAATAGTAGGAGACTTTAATACTCCTCTCTCACCAATGGACTGGTCAATTAGACAGAAACCTAACACAGAAATAAGAGAATTAATGGAGGTAATGAATCAAATGGACTTAACAGACATCTATAGAATATTCCACCCAAATAGGAAAGAATATACCTTCTTCTCTGCAGCTCATGGAACCTTCTCGAAAACTGACCACATACTCGGTAACAAAGCAAACATCCAGAGTTACAAAAAAATATCTGTAACCACCTGTATCTTATCAGATCACCATGGATTAAAGCTAGAATTCAACAACAATGCTACCCCCAGAAAGCCTACAAACTCATGGAAACTGAACAGTCAACTACTGAACCATACCTGGATTAAGGAAGAAATAAAGAAAGAAATTAAAGTCTTCCTTGAATTCAATGAAAATAAAGAAACAACATACTCAAACCTATGGGACACTATGAAAGCAGTCCTGAGAGGAAAGTTCATAGCACTAAGTGCCCACTTAAAGAAAACAGAGAAAGCACACATTGGAGACTTAACAGCCCACCTGAAAGCTCTAGAAAAAAAAAAGAAGCAGACTCACCTAGAAGGAGTAGAAGACTGGAAATAATCAAACTAAGGGCTGAAATCAACAAAATAGAAACACAGAAAACAATCCAAAGAATCAATGAAACAAAAAGCTGGTTCCTGGAGAAAATCAACAAGATTGATAAACCCCTATCCAAACTAATCAAACGGCAGAGAGAGAATTTGCAAATTAATAAAATCAGAAATGAAAAGGGGGACATAACCACAGACAGAGAGGAAATTCAGAAAATCATTAGATCTTACTACAAAAGCCTGTATGCCACAAAACTGGAAAATGTTAAAGAAATGGACACTTTCTTTGATGAATACCATATACCAAAGTTAAACCAGGACCTAACCTAAATAGACCCGTGAGTCGCGAAGAATTAGAAGCTGTTATCAAAAACCTCCCTTCCAAAAAAAGTCCAGGACCAGATGGTTTCAATGCCGAATTCTACCAGAACTTCCAAGAAGAGCTAATACCTATACTCCTAAATGTATTTCACAATATAGAAACAGAAGAGTCATTGCCAAATTCCTTTTATGAAGCTACAGTAACTCTGATACCAAAACCACACAAAGACTCAACCAAGAAAGAGAATTACAGGCCAATCTCACTCATGAACATCGACGCAAAAATCCTCAACAAAATACTGGCAAACCGAATCCAAGAACACATTAGAAAAATTATCCATTATGATCAAGTAGGCTTCATCCCAGAGATGCAGGGCTGGTTTAACATACGCAAGTCTATCAATGTAATCCATCATATAAATAAACTGAAAGCAAAAAACCATATGATAGTTTCATTAGATGCTAAAAAAGCGTTTGACAAAATTCAACATACCTTTATGATAAAAGTCTTGGAGAGATTACGGATACAAGGGTCATACTTAAATATAATTAAAGCTATTTACAGCAAGCCAACAGCTAACATCAAATTAAACGGAGAGAAACTTAAAGCCATCCCACTAAAATCAGGAACACGCCAAGGCTGTCCACTCTCTCCACACCTCTTCAATATATTTCTTGAAGTCTTAGCAATAGCAATAAGACAACATAAGGAGATCAAGGGCATTCAAATTGGAAAGGAAGAAGTTAAACTTGCATTATTTGCAGATGATATGATAGTGTACTTAAGCGACCCCAAAAAATCCACCAAAGAACTTCTACAGCTGATAAATACCTTTAGTAATGTGGCAGGATACAAGATCAACTCCAAAAAAATCAGTCGCCCTCTTATACACAAAGGATATGGAAGCAGAGAGGGAAATCAGAGAATCATCACCTTTCACGATAGCCACAAACAGCATAAAATATCTTGGGGTAACTCTAACCAAGGAAGTCAAAGATCTATTTGACAAGAACTTTAAGTCTTTGAAGAAAGAAATTGAAGACGATACCAGAAAATGGAAGGATCTCCCTTGCTCTTGGATTGGGAGGATCAACATAGTAAAAATGGCAATTCTACCAAAGGCAATCTATAGATTCAATGCAATCCCCATCAAGGTCCCATCAAAATTCTTCACAGATCTTGAGAGGACATTAATCAACTTTATATGGAAAAACAAAAAACCCAGGATAGCCAAAACAATCTTAAACAATAAAGGAACTTCTGGAGGCATTACCATCCCTGACTTCAAAATCTATTACAGAGTTACAGTAATGAAAACAGCGTGGTACTGTCATAAAAATAGAGAAGTCGACCAATGGAATCGTATAGAAGACCCGGATTTTAACCCACAAACCTATGAACACCTCATTTTCAATAAAGGAGCTAAAAGTGTACAATGGAAGAAAGAAAGCATCTTCAACAAATGGTGCTGGCACAACTGGATGTCAACCTGTAGAAGAATGAAAATAGACCCATATCTATCACCATGCACAAAACTCAAGTCCAAATGGATCAAAGACCTCAATATCAATCTGAACACACTCAACCTGATAGAAGAGAAAATGGGAAGTACCCTACAACATATGGGCACAGGAGATCACTTCCTATGTCTAACCCCAGCAGCACAGGCATTAAGGGCAACATTGAATAAATGGGACCTCCTGAAACTAAGAAGCTTCTGTAAAGCAAAGGACACTGTCACTAAGACAAAAAGGCACCCTACTGACTGGGAAAAGATCTTCACCAACCCTGCAACAGACAAAGGTCTGATCTCCACAATATATAAAGAACTCAAGAAACTAGACCATAAAATGATAATTAACCCAATTAAAAAGGGGGGCACTGAACTGAACAGAGAATTCTCAACAGAAGAAGTTCGAATGGCCAAAAGATACTTAAGGTCATGCTTAACCTCCTTAGCTCTCAGAGAAATGCAAATCAAAACAACTTTGAGATATCATCTTACACCTGTCAGAATGGCTAAAATCAAAAACACCAAGGATAGCATTTACTGGAGAGGTTGTGGAGAAAGGGGTACCCTCATCCATTGCTGGTGGGACTGCAAACTTGTGCAACCACTTTGGAAATCAGTGTGGTGGTTTCTCAGAAAAAATGGGGTCAACTTACCCCTGGACCCAGCAATAGCACTCTTGGGAATATACCCAAGAGATCCCTTATCATATGACAAAAGCATTTGTTCAACTATGTTCATAGCAGCATTATTTGTAATAGCCAGAACCTGGAAGTATCCTAGGTGTCCTTAAATGGAAGAATGGATGAAGAAAGTGTGGAATATATACACATTAGAGTACTACTCTGCGGTAAAAAACAATGACTTCTCGAATTTTGCATGCAAATGGATGGAAATAGAAAATACGATCCTGAGTGAGGTAACCCAGACCCAAAAAGAAGATCATGGGATGTACTTACTCATAATTGGTTTCTAGCCATGGATAGGGGTCCACTGATTCTATAATTTGTGGTCCTAAAGAAGCTAAACAAGAGGGCAAACCCAAGGAAAAACATATAGTTATCCTCCTGGCTATGGGAAATAGACAAGATTGCCGGGCAAAAATTGGAATCTTGGGGGTAGGGTGGGATGGGGGTAAGGGGAGATGGAGAGAGAAAAGTGTGAAGGAGAGGAAGAGGGGAACTTGGGGAAACGGGGTGATTGGGGATATAGGAAGTTTGGATAGGGGAGCAGGGAAACTCATATCTTAGTTAAGGGAGCCACCTAAGGGTTGGCAAGAGACTTGAACTTGGAGTGGCTACCAGATGCCCAGGGCAATGTCCCCAGTTAGTTCCTTGGGCACCTGAGGATAGGGAACCTGAAATGAACCTATTCTATAGCCATACTGATGAATATCTTGAATATCACCATAGAACCTTCATCTAGCGATGGATGGAGATAGATACAGAGACCCACAGTGAAGCACCGGACTGAGCTCCCAACGTCCTAATGAGGAGCAGAAGGAGGGAGAACATGTACAACGAAGTCAGGACCACGAGGGGTGTACCCACCCACTGAGACAGTGGGGCCGATCTATTGGGAGCTCACCAAGGCCAGCTGGACTGTGACTGAAAAAGCATGGGATAAAACCGGACTCTCTGAACATGGCAGACAATGAGAGCTGACAAGAGGCCAAGGACAATGGCACGGGGTTTTGATCCTACTTCAGGTTCTGGCTTTGTGGGAGCCTAGACAGTTTGGATGTTCACCTTCCTAGATCTGGATGGAGGGGGGAGGACCTTGGACTTTCCACAGGGCAGGGAACCCTGACTGCTCCTGGGACTGGAGAGGGAGGAGAAGAGTAGTGGGGGGAGGGGGAGAGGGGCGGGAGGAGGGGGAGGGAAATGGGAGGTGGGGAGGAGGCGGAAAATTTTTTTTCAATAAAAAAAAAATTAAAAAAAATTTTAAAAAGTACTGAATTAGAGTAGCGAGACAAAGGAATTAAAAACAATACCAAAAATTAAACTTTTTAATAAAAGAAAAAAGGATAATACAATGTGACAGTAGTATTATTACCCACATATGCAATGTCAAGTAAATGCAAATTCATTGATCACATAAACATTCTCCATAGAAATATTTTCCATGACTGAGGTAAATCAGTTAAAACAAGGGTGATATCAAACTCACACTAATTGTTATAAAGGAGTATACATAACCAGCATTTTTCTCTGACGCCTCAGTGACTGTATCTCACAGCCTGACTGACCCCTCACATGGAGTTATCCTCACTTCACATTAGACCCAAAGTGCCAGTGGTCAACTTTATTGTGGGGACAATATTCAAGAGGTTTCATGGACACTTCATTTTCTGTGAAACCTCTAAGGAAGGAGAAAAATAACTCTATGAATGAATACTAAAATTATACCAACCCGTCTAAAAAATTATAGCCTAATACAGCAAGCCATCTAAACTTACACTCAGTCTTCAAATGCCTTTGGTGGGATATTCAAGCTAGGCATCTCCCTTGAGCCAAGAAAGAACATTGGCCTTAAGTGGTAACTACAGTTCAGCAGAGCTATGATCCTTAGGTTGTTAGATATCCAATAAGAAACCTAAATGAACACTATTTGAGGAAGATGAAAAGTGAAGTCCCTCACAATATTGACTCTACTATCAGCTCTCCTAAGACACAAGTGTCCCCAACCTAATTTCTAAAGTAGCTTATCCAACAGGAGAATAAAGGAAAAGGAATCTAATTGGTGTGGGAAAGAACTCTCACCAGAAAGGATAAGTAATTCTGTTCTTAACTATGGGAGAACTCGGCAGGAGCTATGAAGCTGAGCTATGTGTTAGGATTTTTTTTTCTGGATGGTGTATGGGAATAATGAGGAAGATGTAATCGAGTGAATTTTACCCTTTGCAAACAGAAAGATGTCACCATATGTAGTTAAGTTGAGGATAACCACCAGAACTCATTACAAGACACCCCTTAAAAGAGTGCTAAGCCAAAAGCATCTGTCCTAAGTCACTCACACTATAAAATCAAATGTACTGAGTCTGGGAAATGGACAAGTAGGGAGGGAGGAAGGTTTATAGAGATAGGAAGGAAGTACAAGGGGCTTGGTGGAGAGTTTCCAGGATGTATTATATATGTGTATGAAATTGTAAAAGAAATAATTTAAAAAAAGAAGGAAAATGGAAAACAAAGCCTCAAATCTATTTCTATATCTGTGAGGGTCGAGAAATCAGTTGTAACTGAGGCATGTGCACACTTCCACTCACATGAGTGAAAAGGGGGAGGGCTGTGTTTATAGAAAGTGGACTCATGGAAGTAGAAAAAAAAATTCAGGATCCTCAGAATCCACTCTGTTGAGCCAGCATATAGAGTATGGGGTGCTCTCTATTTCTGCCTTGAAGATCCCAACAAGGGGGCAAATGGAATGTAACGGGCAAGGCCTAGGTTCTGCAAGGGAGAGTTCTTCAAATTCCAAAGACCCTAAGTGGGAAAGAGAAAGACTGCCGCCACACATGGAAATTCAGAGTCCTTCTCTCAGGCCTGAGAAACAAAAGCTGCGGATTCATGTAAGGCTTGGCCAGGACTTTGGGTTTGTGACCTAGGAAGGTGTGGGCTTTTTGTGGAGGCTAGAGGGCTTCTATAAGTACAGCAAAAATTTGCTTGGGTCTGCTAGATAACTCCAGAATAAAAGAATGACATCAAAAGTCCTAACTATTTTCACCCCTGTGAGCCATGGAGAAATCTGTCAACCTTTATGTCATATCTAGGCTTCCACTCCAAGGATTACGAAATAGGAGAGCAATATTTGCTGCTGACAAATTTTAATTAATAGAGGGAAGGCTCCTCAGACAAGCAGTAATTGTTCCTGATTGCGATGTACCATACAATGTTGCAACCTTGTTACTCTCATATCTCTGGGGAAGCAGAGAACTTTATCTGAAAGCTGAGAGGAAAGCTCCAATTGGTAGGGTACAAACAATATGGGGCAGGGAGTAGAAAATGAGGGTGTTTAGGAGGGTTTGAGAAATGGATGGAGACATAGTGGAAAAAGCAGAACAGATGCTGCAATGGGATTCAGAGGATCAAACATGGAACTTTGTACGCGACATACTGAAAGGCTCGAGTACAGTAAGGAATTATAGGTTGCCTTCCATATTGAACTGACAGTGGGGTTCCTTAGCAACCTGGCCCTGCTGTCAATATTCAGAGCCAGTCCTTGACTGGATGTGATCTACTCTCATTTCCTGTTGAAAGGGGAGAAACTGGGTTGTTGGTGCCCTTGGCAGAGATGCTGAGTGCCTACTTGTAGAGTGGCTGCCAGCAAGTTCTAAAGGAGCCTTCAGTCAAGGTAAGGAACCTGAATATGTATGAAGAAGAGGATAAGCGTCAGATAAGCAATGGGGCTGTACTTAATTCTATCACTAGGTCAGCAGACTTGTTCTGAGAAACCACCCGTGGGTTGCAATGTATCTTGTAAGTTCTCAGAACAGAGAGGGGACCTTGATCTTGGAAAGGAGACCTTACACTGAAGATGGCATGGTCATATACTAGACCACAATCAAAGCCAAACTTTGGACCCTGAGTGATCAGTAATGCTCATTTTAAACAACTGTACTTCCACACTCAGCCCCCCTTGCACTGGGCTCTAGAAGACCCCATACAGATTAGGCAAGTAAAAATGAAAATACTTGATTAAATTCCCAGGGATTAGGACATTTGTAGTACTCCCTCACCCCCCAAAAGAAGATGAAAAACAAAACCCGTACAACAACAGTAAACAAAACATAGTTTAAAAAGAAACAAAACTAAAAAGCCCCAAATATCTTGTATTTAGACAGCAAGGGAGCATGTGGGCGGGATGCAGAGGCAGGAGGAGATATCTTCAAAAGGCGAGGCCATGCTGAATTGTATAGTGATACAATGTTTTGAGTTCAAGGAACAGAACAAAGAAAACACAGAAGGATTTAATCCTATAATTAAGAACCACATACAATTTTAGATATAAGAGGTTTATGAGAAAAAAATAGTATCTGAAGAAAAGGAGGTAATCAAACTACGAAATACATATGTGTAAAATTCCATTATAAATCACATTATTTAGTATAATCAAAATATACAAAAAAAGAAAAGTATTAGCTAAGATTGTTTAAGCATAGTAGTATGTTACAAGGGCTGAAAAGAAAATGACATATTGAAAGCAGTACAGGACTTATTAAGTCTTGTAAGGGATCTGACAAAATAAAGTGTTGTCTCATTTTTTTCCAGAGTTAGTTTCACAAAATCAGCTACCTAGACCTTGTGGAGTAGGTTCGCTGAATCCTTGCTTTACAGTGCCTAACAGGAGTGAAGTATGTAACAATGAACTATGATGAGGGGACCACTTTCAGAAAGAAGGGGCCCATTTAGAGCCCCAGATTTGTTGTAAGCTATGGACACGCTGGCATTATTAGCCACCGTCAGTGCTTTAAAGGCATTTTCACCTGCAGAAAGCAAAGAGACGAGCCGCCAGTTTCAACACTTTCCTCAGCTCTTTGTTTTCGCCCAAAGGGTAAATATCTTCAGTGTAAAAGTTTAGCATAGAGTGAGTGGTGCCAAGATTTTCGGGGAGCTTAGGCAAGGAACCTGATGGAAGGTTGAAGACCCCAGAGAGCCCAAGACAGAAAGGGCTTTGCTAATTCTCAGCACTCTGTGTACCCAAGTTAGTGCAGTGTACCAAAGCTCCCTGAAGCTTTCTCCCTCAGGGCTACAAGGAACCTTGGAGCTGTCAAATGAGAGTAGCAGAGGGGAGTGGCCCAGAAGCTAAAAATGAGTTTATAAAATCCTAGAACTGAGGGTGTTCAAACACTAGAAGGAAAGGAAGCCTTGGTGAACCTTAGCAGTGCCTGCAGGACACTCAGGAGCCCAGGAGCCCTGTGGATTTGGGGAAAGTTAAAGGAATATTGGTAAAAGGCAATACTTTCAAAGAATTATTAAGGTGCTTCTATTATCTCATTTTCTCTGTCCAGGTATCCAAGTCACCTGTTCTGCAATATACTTACTGACCATATCCATCATGCCCAGGGGACAAAAGAGCAACGCTCGGTCTCGTGAGAAACGTCACCAGACCAAAACAGAATCCCAAGAGCTCGAGGGTACTCAGACCACGGCACCAGAGAAAAGGGAGTCATCCTCTTCCTCTTCTAGTGCCTCTGGAGATGTTGTCCCAAGCATCCCTTCTGATGTCTTTTCCAAGTTGTTTCAAGTAATGCCTCTTGCCACCAATTTCAGTATCTGCATTGCCTGCAAAATGTCTGATAAAAGTGCCAAGGGCCGACAGAAGAAAAATATGAGCTCCTCTAGTGGCCAGCATTCCAATAAGAGCCAACAGAAGGATCTTCTAACAAGGAAGACAGGGATGCTGATGGAGTACATGCTCATCAAGTACAAACAGAAAGAGCCCCTGTTGAGAGAAGAAATGCTGAATGTTGTCAACAAAAGATTCAAGGAGCAGTTCCCTGAGATTCTCAAGAAAGCTTCGAACCACCTGGATTTGGTTTTTGGCCTAGAGCTGAGAGAAGTCCCTCCCAATGGTCAGACCTACATGCTTGTGAGCAAGCTAGATTTCGAAGATGATGGAAGTAGGAGCAGTGATATGGGTCTTCCCAACAGGGGCATTCTGATCCCTCTCCTAAGTGTGATCTATCTAAATGGCTACCGTGCCCCAGAGGAGGAGGTCTGGCATTTCTTGAATATGCTAGGAGTCTATGATGGGATCCCACATCTCATCTTTGGAGATGTCAGGAAGCTCATCACTGAAGATCTGGTACAGGAAAAGTACCTGGTATACCGTCAAGTTCCTAACAGTGATCCTCCGTCCTATCAGTTCCTGTGGGGTCCCAAAGCCTATGCTGAAACCAGCCAGGTAAAGGTGATGGAGTTTTTGGCCAACATTAATGAAACTGGCTCCTCTACCTACTCATTCAATTATGAAGAAGCTTTGAGGGAAGAAGATAGAGCCCATGCTGAAGGTGCAGCCCAGAGAAGCACTACGTGCAAGACCAAGAGATGCTCTAAAATCAAGTCCAGCCTTCCTACCTGCTAATGAGATCTAAGGTAGTCTCCATTACATGATTGAAAGAGCCTACTAATTTTTGCTTTTGTAATGCTCGAATTAGTTATTGATAAAGCTGTTTAGTGTTTTTTTTAATCACTTGAAGTCAGAAGTTAAATAGAAAGATACCATAGATTATGTTTTCATAATGTTTATCAAGTTGAGGGTTGAAAGTTTGATTTGATGAGAAATGTGATTTGAAATTTCATAGTTAACTTTGGTGACGTACCATGAGGTAATATGGAATTAGAATCTAGATGTTCCTAACAGGAGAAAAGAAAATAGAAGGAAAAATAGTGGGCTTTCAGTTTGTATTTTGTTTTATTCCAAACTTTCTTTTTTCAAACATGTAAAAGATGCATACCTGGTTTGCTTATGATATTAAAGGATGTATAAGAAACTAAATCATAATAAATTGTATTTCTTGCTCAAGGTTTATATTTTACCAAAACACTAGATTGAATATCTGTTCTTGAGGAGTCTTACTGGAGATGTTTAGCAAAATACAACCCAATACCTGCCTATACAATGATAGCTTCTAGAAGAAGCTCTTACTATATATAGATGAAAGTCAAATGTGGTATATTTCCTAAATAAGGAACAGGGGAATGTATGCTTGATTAGAAGACATTTCTTTCACTTTTCATTGCTGTGTGACTGAATGTTTTTGTTAATTTCTCTCTGTTTGGGAACCACAGAACTATATATTTTATGACATCTGTTAGGGTAAATATTAATAGAAATAGTCCCAGGTGGCTACTACCAATTAAACAAGTCAAAATGCTCACATTAATGAGTGGCATCCTTTAATAACTAAATAAAAGACTAGTCAGATACTGAAGCCACACATTCAACATGAATCTTGCTATTCTTTAATAAAAGGACTCCATTAAATTTACTTTTTCTTAATTGAAAGTTTGAGCATTACAGAAAATCCTAATGTCCCCATGTTTGCAGGGACAGTAAATAACAAATTCTTACTGGTTCCATGGTCTAGAGCCCATGGTACTTCAAAACTAAACTGAAGCTCTTATTTCAGTACTCCAACACACATCTTGATTAATGTAGAGAAGGAACTTGTGCCCAAATTATGGGATTAGAATCCATAGCTAGAGCAAGAAGAGAGTCCCAAAATAGAATGGGGGTCTGCAAGATGGTGCAGCACCTTCCACCATGCCTGACCACCTTGGTTTTATCTCTAGGATCCTTGTGGAAGAAGAAAGAAATCCCACAAATCATCTTCTTACCTCCATAAATGACCTCCATTACATGTGCCTCTTGTTCCCCCAAATGAATATGCTTTAATGAATAATAAATAATGAAATCAGGCAGACACGGCGGAGACACCGGAGTGCAGACACCACGGAGCAGACACCGGCGCACAGACGCGGTGGATGCGGGATACTCCAAGAATAAAACAGTGAAGCCCACACTGAGAGCAGATCGCCCCACTACAATTAAATCAAGTAGGTTTTTTGGGTCCTGGCCTGCAGAGTAGTAGGCCTGTTAGTGGCGAGGTCCATGGGCGAATGGGGAGCCTGGTCCTGTCCCTGAAGACCCTCCTGAGTGGGGAGAGTGTTCTTGGCCCGTGGCGGGACACAGGAAAAGGAGAGGGGGCATTCCCTGACCCCTTTGACGCCCTGGTTAGTCTGTGAGGGCTGGTACCCTCTGCTGGGGCTGCTCCTCCTCTACTGCATCCTCTCTCTCCCTGACCCATCCCAGCTTGCGCCCAGGGGCCTCCTTCACTCCCCCCTCCCTTCCGCGGGGCCGCAGGATCACCCAGTTTAGCCTGTTTGGGCTCTGGGTCGGGAGCTCGGGGCAGAGGGCAGCAGGAATTTCTGTTTTGGTGACTGCCCTGCAGAGGGGTATGCCTTTTGTTGGTGCCATCCCTGGCTAATGGGGAGCCTGGTCCTGGTCCTGAAGACCCTTCTGAGTGGTAAGAGGGATCCTGGCCAGCAGTGGGAGCCAGGAAACAGATCAAGGGCATTTTGTAAGCAGGGCACCTAGCCAGCAAGGAAAGCTGATCCTGTTTTAAAAGACCCATCAGACAGCATCGATAGGAGGAGATGGGTAGACACCAAGGCAAGAATTCACCCAACAATCTGCAAAACAATATGAAAACACCAGAACCCAATGATCTTACAACAGAAGGACTTGAACACCCTAAAACGGAAGAAGAGTACAAAACTGACTTTATGAAAGCAATAGAGTCCCTTAAACAACATGTAAAAAACGCCCTCATAGAAATGGATGAGAAGTATAACAAAAAGTTTGAAGAAATGAGTAAATACGTAAATGATACCCTGGGAAACCAAGAAAAAATGATCAAACAGGTAACGGAAACAGTCCAAGAATTGAAAACTGAAATGGAAGCAAGGAAGAAAACACAAAATGAGGACCAGCTGAATCTGGAAAATCTAGGTCAAAAAGCAGAGACTACAGAAACAAGCATATTCAATAGAATACAAGAGATAGAAGAAAGAATCTCAGATTCTGAAGACAGCATAGAGAAAATAAACACACTGATCAAAGAAAACAGCAAATCCAACAAATTCTCATCACAAAACATTCAGGAAATATGGGACACAATAAAAAGACCAAACCTAAGAATAATAGGGATAGAAGAAGAAGACTCACAGCTCAAAGGCCCAGAAAATATTTTTAACAAAATTATAGAAGAAAACTTTCCCAACATAAAGGAAACAAATACTCATATTCCATTGAGTATTCAAAAAGCATGCAGAATACCAAACAGACTGGATCAAAAAAAAATCCCTTCGCCATTTAATAATCAAAACACAAAATATACAGATTAAAGAAAGAATATTAAGAGCTGCAAAGGAAAAAGGGCAAGTAACTTATAAAGGTAAACCAATCAGACTTACACCTGACTTCTCTATGGAAACCATGAAAGCCAGAAGGTCCTGGATAGAGGTACTGCAGAAACTAAGAGACCATGGACGCAAACCCAAACTACTATAACCAGCCAAGCTATCGTTCACTATCAATGGAGAAAACAAGACATTCCAGGGTAAGAACAAATTTAAACAATATGTAGCCACAAATCCAGCCCTACAGAAAGTAATAGAAGGAAAATCACAACCCAAGGAATCCAACATTGCCAACACTGCCTACAATAACCCAGGCATCTAGCGACCCTTCAACAGCACAACTCAAAGAAGGGAGACACACAATCTCTACTGCCAAAATCAATAAGAATAACCAAAGTAAACAACCACTGGTCATTAATAGCATTTAATATTAATGGTCTCAATTCACCTATAAAAAGGCACAGACTAAGAGATTGGATACGAAAACAGTATCCAACATTCTGCTGTTTACAAGAAACACATCTCAACCACAAAGACAAGCATTTACTCAGAGTAAAGGGTAGTGAAAAGGTTTTTCAAGCAAATTGTCCTAAGAAAAAAGCAGGTGTGGCCATACTAATTTCTAACAAAACTGACTTCAAACTAAAATCACTCAGAAGAGATTGAGATGAACACTTTATACTCATAACAGGGACAATTCATCAGGATGAAGTCTCAATCCTGAATATCTATGCTCCTAATATAAAAGCAACCACTTATGTAAAAGAAATATTACTAAAACTCAAGGCAAACATCAAACCACACACACTAGTAGTAGAAGACTTCAACACACCTCTCTCACCAATGGACAGGTCAATCAGACAGAAAGTTAGTAGACAATTAAGAGAATTGTTGGAGGTAATGAAGCAAATGGACTTAACAGACATCTATAGAACACTCCACCCAAATAGGAAAGAATACACCTTATTCTCTGCAGCTCATGGAACCTTCTCGAAAATTGACCACATACTCGGTAACAAAGGAAACCTCCACAGATACAACAATATCAGTGTCCACCTGTGTCTTATCAGATCACCACGGATTAAAGTTAGAAGGCAACAACAATGCTACCCCCAGAAAGCTGACAAACTCATGGAAACTAAACAGTCAACTACTGAACCACACCTGGGTCATGGAAGAAATTAAGAAAGAAATTAAATTCTTCCTTGAATTTAATGAAAATAAAGAGACAACATACTCAAACCTATGGGACACGATGAAAGCAGTGCTCAGAGGAAAGTTCATAGCACTAAGTGCCCACTTAAAGAAAACAGAGAAAGCATATATTGGGGACTTAACAGCATACCTGAAAGCTCTAGAAAAAAAGAAGCAGAAGCACCCAGGAGGAGTAGAAGATTGGAAATAATCAAACTGAGGGCAGAAAACAACAAAATAGAAACACAGAAAACAGTCCAAAGAATCAATGAAACAAAAAGTTGGTTCTTGGAGAAATTCAACAAGATCGACAAACCCCTATCCAAACTAATTAAACGACAGAGAGAGAACACGCAAATAAATAAGATCAGAAATGAAAAGGGGGACATAACCACAGACACAGAGGAAATTCAGAGAATCATTAGATCTTACTACAAAAGCCTGTATGCCACAAAACTGGAAAATGCAAAAGAAATGAACATTTTTAAAGACAGGTACCATATACCAAAGCTAAACCAAGACCAGGTGAACGATCTAAATAGACCTGTTAGTCGCAAAGAATTAGAAACTGTTATCAAAAATCTCCCTTCCAAAAAAAGCCCAGGACCAGATGGTTTCAATGCAGAATTCTACCAGAACTTCAAAGAAGGCCTAATACTTATACTCCTTAATGTATTTCACAATATAGAAACAGAAGAGTCATTGCCAAATTCCTTTTATGAAGCTACAGTTACCCTGATACCAAAACCACACAAAGACCCAACCAAGAAAGATAATTAAAGGCCTATCTCACTCATGAACATCGACGCAAAAATCCTCAACAGAATACTGGCAAACCGAATTCAAGAACACATTAGAAAAATTATCCATTATGATCAAGTAGGCTTCATCCCAGAGAAGCAGGGCTGGTTCAACATACACAAATCTATCAATGTAATCCACCATATAAATAAACTGAAAGAAAACAACCATATGATCATTTCATTAGTTGCTGAAAAAGCATTCGACAAAATTCAACACTCCTTTATGATAAAGGTCTTGGAGAGATTAGCGATACAAGGGTCGTACATAAATATAATAAAAGCTATTTACAGCAAGTCAACAGCTAACATTAAATTAAACGAAGAAAAACTCAAAGCCATCCCACTAAAATCAGGAACATGACAAGGATGTCCACTTTCTCCATACCTCTTCAATATTGTGCTTGAAGTTCTAGCAATAGCAATAAAACAACACTAGGGGATCACAGGGATTCGTATTGGAAAGGAAGAAGTTAAGCTTTCGTTATATGCAGATGATATGATAGTATACATAAGCGACCACAAAAACTCTACCAAAGAACTCCTACAGCTGATAAACACCTTTGGGAATGTGGCAGGATACAAGATCAACTCCAAATATCAGTTGCCTCCTATACACTAAGGATAAGGAAGCAGAGAGGGAAATCAGAGAAGCATCACCTTTCACAATAGCCACAAATAGCATAAACTATCTTGGGGTAACTCTAACCAAGGAAGTGAAAGATCTATTTGACAAGAATTTAAGTCTTTGAAGAAAGAAATTGAAGAGGACACCAGAAAATGGAAGGATCTCCCTTGCTCTTGGATTGGGAGGATCAAAATAGTAAAAATGGCAATTCTACCAAAAGCAATCTATAGATTCAATGCAATCCCCATCAAAATCCCATCAAAATTCTTCACAGATCTGGAGAAGACAATAACCAACTTTATATGGAAAAAAAAAAAAACCCAGGATAGCCAAAACAATCTTATACAATAAAGGACCTTCTGGAGGCATTCCCATCCCTGACTTCAAACTCTATTACAGAGGTACAGTATTGAAAACAGCCTGGTACTGGCATTAAAACAGAGAAGTAGACCGATGGAATCAAATAGAAGATCCTGACTTTACCCCCACAAACCTATGAACACCTGATTTGCTATAAAGGAGCTAAAAGTATACAATGGAAAAAAAAGAGCATTTTCAACAAATTGTGTTGGCAAAACTGGATGTCAATCTGTAGAAGAATGAAAATAGATCCATATCTATCACCATGCACAAAAATCAAGTCCAAATGGATTAAAGACCTCAATATTAGTCTGAACACACTGTTCCTGATCGAAGAGAAAGTGGGAAGTACTCTACAACACATGGGCACAGGAGAAAACTTCCTATGTATAACCCCAGCAGCACAGACACTAAGGGCATCATTGAACAAATGAGACCTCCTGAGACTGAGAAGCTTCTGTAAAGCAAAGGACACTGTCACCAAGACAAAAAGGCAACCCACTGACTGGGAGAAGATCTTCACCAACCCCGCAACTAACAAAGGTCTGATCTCCAAAATATATAAAGAACACAAGAAACTAGACCATAAAAGGCTTATCAACCCAATTATAAAATGGGGCACTGAGATGAACAGAAAATTCTCAAAAGAAGAATTTCAAATGGCCAAAAGACACTTAAGATCATGCTCAACTTCCTTAGCGATCAGGGAAATGCAAATCAAGACAACATTAAGATACCATCTTACACCTGTCAGAATGGCTAAAATAAAAAACATCAATGACAGCCTTTGCTGGGAGATTGTGGAGAAAGGGGTACACTCATCCATTGCTGGTGGGAATGCAAACTTGTGCAACCACTTTGGAAAGCAATATGGCCGTTTCTCAGGAAATTCGGGATCAACCTACCACTGGACCCAGCAATACCACTCTTGGAAATATACCCAAGAGATTCCCTATCATACAACAAAAGTATACCCTCAACTATGTTCATAGCAGCATTGTTTGTAATAGTCACAACCTGGAAACAACCTAGATGCCCTTCAATGGAAGAATGGATGAAGAAAGTATGGAGTATATACATATTAGAGTACTACTCAGCAGTAAAAAACAATGACTTCTTGAATTTTGCATGCAAATGTACAGAAATAGAAAACACTCTCCTGAGTGAGGTAAGCCAGACCCAAAAAGAGGAACATGGGATGTACTCACTCATATTTTCTTCTAGCCATAAGTAAAGGACATCGAGCCTTTAATTGGTGATCCTAGAGAAGCTAAATAAGAAGGTGAACCCAAAGAAAAACATATAAGCATCCTCCTGAATATTAACCTTCATCAGGCGATGAAAGGAGACAGAGACAGAGACCCACATTGGAGCACCGGACTGAAATCTCAAGGTCCAAATCAGGAGCAGAAGGAGAGAGAGCACGAGCAAGGAACTCAGGACCGCGAGGGGTGCACCCACACACTGAGACAATGGGATTTTCTTTTTGGAACTCACCAAGGCCAGCTGGTCCGGGTCTGAAAAAGCATGGGATAAAACCGGACTAGCAGAACATAGCAGACAATGAGGACTACTGAGAACTCAAGAACAATGGCAATGGGTTTTTGATCCTACTGCACGCACTGGCTTTGTGGGAGCCTAGGCAGTTTGGATGCTCACCTTAATAGACCTGGAGGGAGGTGGGTGGTCCTTGGTCTTCGCACAGGGCAGGGAACCCTGATTGATCTTTGGGCTGACAAGGGAGGGTGACTTGATGGGGGAGGGGGAGGGAAATGGGAGGCGTGGTGCGGAGGAGGCAGAAATCTTTAATAAATAAATTTAAAAAATAATGAAATCATAATTAATGAAAGAAAAACTATTTAATAACCGTGTGAATCTTTACATTTGCTTTAAGTGATTAGGTACTTCAGATCAGGATGGGGAATACATTGTGAAGAGCAATTGCCTAGCTGACATGTAGCCTTGTTTCATTCACTCCCACTATGGACATCTTATTTACTCTAGAAAGTAAGTCACTTGTATCAGATGTTAATGCATTTCTACCTATGAAGAGAATGATCATGTTAACATCCCAAATCACTCATGGCACAAGAACCTGTTCTCAAGAAGGTATACTAGGGTGAACTCACTCTAGACTTAATAGTGTTGTACATTTCCTAGAATTATTCAATCTCAGAGACAAAGTCAAAAGACACTGATATATGAACACACCTATAGAAGAATTGTAGGTATCAAAATATCAGAATCTAAGGTGCATAACAGAAAGAACTACCCCATCTATTTTCTGACATAATCCCAATCAGAATATCCAGTCTGATAAACATTGGTTCACATATGCTTTTCAGGTTTAAAGACCTAAGGGCCTTGGAGACACCATGCTAATGTGAGGTGTGAAAGGAAGGCTAGGCTTTGGTAGACATTAACTAATGAACTGCAGTGAGGGTGACACAGGGCCCTGGAAAAGAGAAGTGTTCAGTTATGAATTTAAGGGAAAGCAGATAATAAAATTAACTTTAGAAAATCTCACCTTTCTATTCCAAGAAAGGAAGGAAGAGGATTGTCAGATTGGATTTATCCCTTTTGTGTGGGTGAGGTGGTCTCAAATACAGGCATGCCCTGGAATTGAATAGAAGAGATGGCATACCCACTGGCTAACAGGAGCCAACACAATGATACAAAGCATGAATAAAGGGACTGAGACATGATTAGGGTGACAGTTCTTTTCAAGGAATCACAGATACAAAGTGTGTGCAATCTCGTGTCAAGAGAAGTCAGATTTCAGATTGTACCAGGAAACTACCAACTCCTTACACATAAAAGGGCAACACAGACTCCTTTCAGTTCCTACTCTGGGGGAATAGGGTAGTGCAAGGCTTTATTCTAGGTTTGTACCCCACAGGAACTGAGGTGGAAATATTGGGACTGCCAATGGTTTGGACTGACACTCATTTTTTACTCCCATCAAAAGGCTCCAATCTGTGTGTCATAGTGTTTATTCTAAAGACACCATTGACAAGTATGTGACCAGAAAAAATTCACTTCACTTTCTTCTAGTGGATCTCAGGAAGCCACAGGCTTCATCTACAAGCCATATCTTAGAGTTCAAATGGGGAAGGGCAAAGTTAGAGAGATTGCTCAACAGGTAAGCTATTTGTGACACAAATATGAGCCCCCGAGTTCAACCCTAGCATGTGTGTTAAAGAAGCTAGGTGTCTCAACATGCTCTTGTAATAACAGTACTTGGGTGCAAGAAACTAAAGGGTTCCTGGGACTTTCTGACAAGCTATCTAGTCAAATTGGTGAGGAAAAGATTCAATGAGTGATAGGGAAAGTGCAAGATGAAGAAGAAAGTGCAGGATGAAGTAATCCCACACTAGCTCCCAATAGGGTATAATAATGGGTTCTTTATTTAAAGGGTAACTCACAGATCACAACCTGGAACAGAAATGGAATCCAGCATCCAGGTATGAGAGTAGTTAGAAAGGGAGTGAGAGCATCAGAGTGGGGATAGTGTGCCTTTTTGATACCCAAGGTAATGCCCAACCTGGTCCAGCCTCTCAAAGGCCATTGCTTGAAGGAGACTCCCCATCACCTCCCCCTTTTGTTTAAATAAGAGAGTTCTAAACCCAATACAAAACTATATACAATAAGAACAGATATCAAGTATAAAATTAGAATTACAACCAACATAAACAATATTAAGCAAGAAACATATGATAAACATTTTAATAATTATTTTATCCTAATGAGTCTAAGTCTTATATTAGAAATGGCTTGGCTAGGGAAAAAGTAACTACGACTATCTAGTCTTTAACACCATCAAAAACCTGAGAAGCGAGATAATATTCTTGAGTAGGCAGGAAGTGCAATCAAGCAGCTTCCAAAATGTGCAGTAGATGACAGAGACAACTGGCTATCTGGGCAATCACCCAAAGTGTCATTTGCAAAGTTGGAGCAACCAACATTGGCTAAGGCCTAGAGTAACTGACAGACCATTTTCAGAGGAAAGAAAATTTTCAAAATTGTTTTACCCTGTCTTGGCAAGGTTTGGCAGTCTTTTTTTTTTGTATCCTGCTTGTTCAGTTTGGACACCATGCATTTTGTCAGTGGTCAAGGCCTGAGCAGTTCCTTGCCCAAAGACCAGTTTTGCCAAGAAGAAAACAAGCTCCAAGTGGAGTGTCTTCCAGTGCTCAACATTCTCTCAGGAATAGATTAGTGCTACCAGGAGCAATCATGTCTCACTTCAACAGAACCATAAGTTATTTAAATGCCATACTTTACAGTTCTTTGAAGTGGTTGAAGATTACCTATCTATGTAGAATACAATTCCTATGTATCTAAAGAACCTGACTAATCTATCTGTAAGTGTGATGATTATTGACCTATAATTCTTAATACCTATATAGCTCAAAGACTTCATATTAGAATATTAAACAAAACAGGGTAGGACATGGAAAGTTGGATATGGTGGGATGTCTGTAATATAAGGAAAATGATGGATATGGAGGAGTAGGTGAGGCTACTATCAGTCTTCAGAGGCTCTGTCAGGGAAATCTTGTGGAGTAGACAAAGGAAGGTGTATGGGTTTGGGAGCCTAGATGACTTAGGGAAGCACCATGAAGTATTTCAGGCAGCTTTCCATATTTCCTGCACAACAGTGGGGTTCCATAACAACCTGGCCTCTCTGTCAATCTTCAGAGTGTACTGGCCAGATGTAGTTTACCCTCCCTTTCTGTAAGAAGGGGAGAAATTGGGTCTTAGTGAGCTTTGGCATAGTCACTGTGTGCCTTTGCCTAGACTAGTTGCCAGCAAGTTTTGTAGTGACCTACAGTCAAGGTAAACACCCTGTTTATGTGCTATGGATGGTATACCTCTGTGATTCAAAGAGGCAGTCCTTTGTCCTACCCCTAGGTTGAAGGGCTTACTCTGGGAACATGTGTGTTGCAATGTACTTTGGAATGCCTCGGTGCATGGAGAGGGTGGTGGTCTTAGAAAAGACCCCTGTCTCTGCAGATGGTGAGGCCCTAGAGTACAAAGTCAAGCCTCAGGTTCTTGACGGTAAAGAGAGAAATTCCAAACAATTGCATACCCATTGCTACATTAGCCCTCACTCTATGCCCTAGAAAGCTCCAGGCAGAATATACAACTAAACCTGACTTCATCCTCAGTGAAATTGAATGTCAAGACAAAAAGAAAGTGAAAAATAAAAAAGAATGTGTTTTTATTTAAATCCCCAAATTTCACATGGTTAAGCATTACCAGCACATGGGGGTTTGAGGGAGCCTCAGACCAGGAATATTGAGGAACTTTCATGGTATGTAAATTGAAATTGTAAAAGAGTATCTCAAAATGGGGGGGTGAGACATTTCTGTACACAGCAGCTGAGCTGGGGTTATTAGGATAACCAACACTTTTGGTCATCCTTTTTAAGATATTCATTTGGTACTCTGTGTTGACTGGCCAATTATAAATCCTCAATCTGGCAGCTAGGTGCACCTATTAATTTTTTGTTAATTTGCCATAAACTGGAATAATTAGAGAAGAATGAGCTGTTTGTGGGATTGTCTCCATAAGATTGACCCATAAGCAAGCATGTGATGGCTATAGTATGGCCTAGAACATTATAAGTGACACCACTCATAGGCAGGTACTCTGGAGTGATATAAGAAAGTAGGCTAAGGAGCTGGGTGGTGGCAGCATACACCTTTAATCCCACCACTTGGGAGGTAGAGGCAGGTAGATCTCTATGAGTTTGAGGTCAGCCTGGTCTACAAGAGCTAGTTCCAGGACAGGCTCCAAAGCTAAAGAGAAACCCTGTCTCAAAATAAAGAAAAGAAAAGGAAAAGGAAAAAAAAGTAGGCTGAGAAAGCCACAGGGAGTCAGCCAGTTCATAGAATCTCTCCATGGACTCTGGTTTAGTCTTACCTCCAGGTTCCTGCCTTGTTTGAGTTCCTGCTTTGACCTCCCTCAGTGATAGACTATAATTAGGAAGTGTAAGACAAATAAACCCTCTTGTCATCAAGATGGCCATTATTCTGTCACAGCAATAGAAAACAAACTAGTACCAGGAATGGAGTTATTGCTGTGATAGATCTAACCATATTGTTTTGGAAAGAACTGTGAAAGAATTTGGAGGGGGATTTGAGTTTGAAAAGTCATTGAATTTTGAGTGATCATAGCTTAAGGTAGTATTATGGAAACTTAAAATAATGATGAGAGAAATGCAAACAATAGAAGCCTTTTTTGACATTTCAGAGAGAATTCTGAGGGTCCTTCAAAGACCCTATCATGTCTGCTTGTGTGTTAAATTAGAATTAAGACCATGCAGTTTCTGTTCAGCTGGGGCAGAAGAATCAGTTGTAATTAACAAGAGAAAAACATCTCTGAAGCGAAAGCTTTGCTTTACTGGGGAAAAAAAATGATACTAGTTAGCTAGGACTGAGAAATAATCTGCCAGACCAGATATTAGGAAGAAACCAACATCACTGAGGCAAAATTTCCTATGAGGTGTTTCCCCTGAGTCACCAAACAGAAGTTCAGGTCCAGTGGAAGGTCAAAGCTATATCTCAAGCTGGAAGCTGAGCTTATAATGTCTAAGAGTTGCCAATACAGACTGATACTAGAAGCATTAAGGGAGCATGAAGAGCAGCTAAGGCTTGGTGCTGGGAGAGGTCAGAAAAGGCCCATGGTAAAGGTGAAACCTCTACTACAGTAAAAAGCCTAGATTTGAATGGATTACATTATGGAGGGAAGCTGAAGTATGTTAACATGTCATCTGGTTTGTAGTCTTTAAAGAGAGCCACTTATGATGAAGGTGCAGTGCCTCAGTTATAGTGGAGACCACAAATATTGGAGATACCAGGACTGTGGAACCAGCAGAGAGTAATAAGTAGAGGTTATCTTAACAAATGTGACAAACTCTGTGCACTGCAGATGGCAGAGTTTGATGGGTGGGGTGACCAAAGCCCTTTGGAGCCTAGAAGATTGTGAGTGATTACCAAAACATTGCAAACAGGGTTAGTCAGTAGTTGGTGGAACTCTTTTGGAATGGATTTAGAGGTGTGGCCTTGTTGGAACAGGTATGTCACACAGTCTTATTCCCTCTAACTCCATCTTACACATATGTAAGCTGTCAACTTCTGCTCCAGTGTTACGCCTGCCTGCTTGCTGCTTTGCTGTCTATCAGGTTAGTCATGGACTCACCCTCTGAGACTGTAAGCAAGCCCATGATTAAATTCTTTCTTTTATATTTCTCTTGAGAATGATGTCTCTTCACATCAATAGAAAAGTAACTAAAAGAGTAATAAAAAGCACACTTGGACATGAGAGAATATATATTCTTCACTTCTTCCTGCCGAGGTAAGAAAAGTATAGGGTTCACATAGAGGACTAATATGAAGTTCAAAAAGATGGTTATCTCATTTTCTGACGGAATAAATCAGGTTACCTGGGTAAACACTTAGCTGACATTATACCTTTACATATAAGGGATAGAAAAATGTCATGCTCTACCTTACATTATCACATGGAGGTTTTAGATCAGGACTGTCAGATGAGATCCCCTCCAATTTTCTTTATATCAGATCTAATTAGACGGAGAAATCACTGATTGGAAACTAAAGTCATCAGACAGCTGAAGAAAAGTATCTGAAATATATAAGTCACCATGCTGAGTACTTTATTTTATTATATTTCTTCTACCAGTTGTGGAGGACAAGGCTTACCAAAGCCATTCCATAGAGTTGGAATCTAAAATTCAGATAGTTTCTCAACTGACACATTTCACAAAGTGGGTGAAAAGATCAGCTGGGTCTACTTCCATGGTGTAAGATCATCTAAAGCTAAAACATTTCATTTTACCTAATCTGAATCTTATGTCTTAAGTCAGTTTTCCTCATTATTGGGAATGTATCATAATCAATAAAACCTCTTTACTTAAACTCCTGCATGTAGAGAAAAATCAGAAAGATAATCAAAACCAATGTGAAGTTTTTGTATTTGTCAAGACAGGATTTTACACTATAGCCCAGGTTGCCCTGGAATGTCTATGTAGCCAAGGCTACCTTTAGAAATTGGGAATTCCTATTTCTGAATACAGGGATTACAGGTGTAGTACTCGTGGGGAAGTCTTGTTAACCAATTATCATTAAGAGGTGGGACCAAGTTAGGGCATTGCTTTCTGGGACCCAGAGTAAAACCAGCACAAGGCCCAGGTATGCTCCTCACTCCCCGCTGTGGTTCCCTCACTGCACAGCTAAGCTTGAACTTCTTGTTCTGGTTTGGTAAGTTTTTCCCTTATAATAAATAAAAATGTAATTGTTTATCTTTTAGCTAGCCTGTTTATTTCCCAAATCAAGTTAACTTCTACAGTTGGCACCCGATTCCATGGGGCTCCCATCTCCGTTGGCTCTAGCCAGCCTCCATCAGGCTCCATGCAGTTCACTTGGGTATAGAATTCCCACACAGTGGTCCTGAGTAGCCAGATGCAGTCCTTCATATTTTCTCATTAAACGTCTCAGCTGGATTCTGGGTCCAGTTTTCCTGTACTCGTGGATGCTCAGGTGGGACACAGGCTTTCCCGGTTGTCTCTGTTCAGTATTTGTGCTTATGCAGGCTGCTGACCAATCAGGGACCTCCATGGAGCACACAGTCTGTGATTTACACTAAATAACTGTGTTTAATCTGAGCATTTTTTTTTTAGCATTTAAGGCTAAAATTCAGATTCAAACAGGCCACATGGCTACAAATGCACCATGACACCTACTGGCAGGTAATGGTTATTGCACCTATTCCAGCTCAATCTCAAACACAAGTAAGATTTATAATTTAAAATATAAACTTATAAATTAAAAGGGCAAGATGGTGGACTATTTAATCATACAGGAGTTCTATAGCTGTTTTACTAATATCATGTACAATATTATGCAAGGTTTATATGATTTCCCTCCTACATCCATCTATTTGATTCTCAGAATTAGCTTTGTCCTTCATATTTTCTCTTTAAAAGTATGGTTTAAAAATAGGGCCATGAATGAGGAACTTTTAGAAATGATACAGTCTTTACAGACTGAAAATAACCAACTAAAAGGGAAATTCAAAACTCTGGAGAAGGATACAATCAATTTAACAAACAAAACTCAATCAATGATAGAGGGTGCTGAGACATTGTCTGAGAGAATTCATACTGTTGAATATATCAATCAGACTCTGTTGAAGGGTTATGACAGATTGACTGATAGAATGTCTCTCCAGGAAGGTAATATGCATGATATAAAAAGTATATCCAAGGATGAGACAGACTTCACATCTTGGAATCCTCAATGAGGGCATAAGAACAGAACACTGAACAGGAGATCCAGACTTTACAAAAGGCACTGGTAAAACAATTTGAAAAGATTGAGTAATTTATTGAAATTGATGACCAGGGACAAAAGGTACAAAGACAAAATATAGCCTCGTCAGTATGTACCAAACTCCAGGATAAATTACCAAGAGTTCTGGTGATATCATCAGAAAGAGCATCTTGGCACCAAATATTTTAAGGTAGTCAAAGAATATACATGGGCGTCCATATGTATGATAGACCTAAAGAAAATTAAACAAGCAATTGCGGCTTATGGAATACATTTGTCCCTTGTTAGGGAAATGGTCAAAACGTGGGCTTCGAGCAGCAAAGCAATGCAACAAGACTGGATTCAGTTAATCTCATCAGTCCTTGAAAATGGATCACAGTTGATTTGGAGCTGTTACTAGAGAGAAGAAGCAAAAAATTTTAGAGCAACAAGGAAAAGAAAAAGAATTTCCAGTTTCCCAAGATCAAATTCCGGCCAAAGATTAAAGCTAAGAGTGTGTATAAATGGCATTTTTACTGAAGGCTTACTAGACATGGGTGCAGATGTAAGTATCATTACTCCAGAATCTTGGCATCCAAATTGGCCTCTTCAAGAGGTAGGTTACAGAATAGGTTTACAGAAAATTAGAACACAAAAGACACAAATTAGGAGAGACCAGTTGCAGACTCTTAATGACTTTCAAAGATTGTTAGGAGACATTTCCAGTATACAACTAGCTGTTGGGATAACACCTGATCTAATAAGTCACTTAAACAAAACCTTAAATGGTGATAGACTTGAATAGTCCCAAAGAATTAACAGCTGAAGCAGAAAAGGAATTTACAATTGTTGAGGAGAAATTACAGGAGGCACATGTGGATAGGATGAATCAAAATCTTAATTGTATTCTAGTCATATTGCCTTCCAGAACTTCTTTCACAGGAATTTTAATGCAGAGGGATGATATTATCTTAAAATGGATCTTTTCACCACATAAACCAAGTTAAAAATTAAAATCTTGTGTGGAAAAAGTCTCTGAATTAATTATAAAATGTAAATTGAGACTTTGTCAATTATCAGGTATAGACCCAGCAAAGATTATAGTGCCTTTTACTACTGATGAAATAAAGTTATGGGAAGACAATGAACCATGGCAAAGAGCTTGTGCTAATTTTTTGGAGAAATTAATAGCAATTATCCCAAAAGCAATAGAGTTAGCCTTATAAAGAGAACTTCTTGGATTTTTCTCCAATAACTGGAGCCTGTACATTTTATACTGATGCAAATAAATGAAGGAAGGCAGGTTACAAATCAGAAGAATTAAGTAAGGTGAAACAAAACCCTTATAATTCTTTCCAGAAGGCAGATTTATATGCTATTCTTGTGCTGCTAAGGTGTTATAAGACTGGTTTTGGGGTACCAATGCTGGAATGGTGCACCTTCTCATGATGGTCTGGCAAGAACTCCAAATAAGAACTTTGGGGAAAAAACCCTATCAACTGCTCAGAAATAATTTGCAACTATGCTAGACAGTAATCTTGAAACTTAACCATCACTTTACTTTTGCAGGATCCCATAAAGAGAACATGTCCCCCTCCATGACAGCAGGAAGCAATTCTAAAGGACTGAAAACTAATTCCTCAGGGTTGGGAACACCGTTTAGGAGTTCTTCATTATTACTTGTATCAGGTAGAGGTTTGGGTGGAAACTCTGTAGGTTCAAAAAGGGGGGGATAATAATAGTGGTTAATAAAGTGAATACTTGTGATCTATTATTTATGGATAATTTACATTGGTATAGTATTTTGTATATTGATACAAGTTCAAATTATATTTGTTATTTTATTTACAATATTTGCACATCTATGCAAAGTTATTCTATCAGATAGTATACATGCATGTTTCTCTTTCTGTTTAGGACATTTTGTATATTGATACAACATTTAGGATATATTTTAATATTTTATTATATATTACTCTTATCTCTGATCAAGATATTTATACATTGTTTACATTTTGAGGTCATTGTCCTCATTTTCTGCATATTTGTTTACAGATTATTTAATATTCTGACATAAAGTCTTAGTCTTTAAATCATACAGCTATTAAATATTATAGGTCAATAGTTGTTCATGTTATGCATATAGTCAGACTAATTAGGTCCTTTAGATACATAGAGATTGTATTCTGTATAGATAGATAATCTTCAACCACTTCAAGGATCTGTAGAACATGGCATTTAAATAATTTAGGGTTCTGTTGACATGAGACATGATTGCCCTTGACAGTACCAAGCTATTCCCAAGAGAATATTGAACACCAATGACACTCCACTCAGAGTTTGTTTTCTTCTTGGCACAATAGGACTTTGGGCAAGGAACTGCCCATGCCTCAACCACTGACAAAGTACATGGTATCCAGACTATTGGATAAGCAGGACACAAGGAAAAGAGCTGCCAAACCTTGCCAAAACAGGGTAAGACAGTTCTGAAAAAATTCCTTGCCTCTGAAAATGGTCTGTCAGTTATTCTAGGCTTTAGCCAAGGTTGGTTGCTTCAACATTGCAAATGAGACTTTGGGTGATTGCTTAGGTAGCCAATTCTCTCTGTCATATACTGCTCACTTTGGAAGCTGCTTGAGTGCACCTCCTGCCTACTCAAGTGATATTATCTCCCTTCTCAGGTCTTTGATGGGGTTGAAGATTAGATAGTCATAGTTACCTTACTCTTATGATTTAGCCAACCTATTTCTGATGCAAGACTTAGACTCTTTTGAATAGAAATGTTTATTAAAACATTTGTCATGCGTTTCTTGCTTAATACTATTTATGTTGTTTGTAATTTTATGCTTGATATCTGTTCCTATTGTACAGAGTTTAGTATTGGATTTGGATTGCTCTTGTTTAAACAAAAGGAGGAGGTGATGGGAAGCCTTGTTCACCAATTATCTTTAAGAGGTGGGTCGAAGTTAGGGTGTGGCTCTCTGGAATCCAGAGAAAAAGGGTCATATGGGCCTCTCTCTCTTTGTGGTTCCCTCATTGAACTGCTGAGCTTAGACTTCTCATTCCAGTTTTGTGAGTTTTCCCCTTATAATAAATAAAACACAATTGTTTATCTCTTAGCTAGCCTGGCTATTTCCTGAATCAAGTTAGCTTTTACATAATGCAAGCCTCTTGGTCAACATTAGTATGCAGAAATATAAAAAGAGTACATTTAATTGTAATAAGATTATATGTATGTGTGTGTGATAAACATTTAAAAGATTATGAGATCAGAATACTTTTGAATTAATTCATTTTTAAGAAAATAAACACTACAAAGAAATCTGATATATCAGGCCAGCAAAAGAAAGAAAATATAATTATGAGGTTTGTTTTCTTTTTTTTTAGTTTTCTATTTTTTTTACTGCTCCCTTTTTTGTCCTGTTCTCCTCTTATATGTTCATTTCTAGATAAGGCAGGACTTGAACTTACTTTGTAGAATAAACTTTACTAGTCTTATTGGCATGGGCTACACTACACATAATATTTTGCCTTGCTTAATTTTGGGTGTTTGTTGTTTTGTATCCTACCCTCTAATTTCATACTTTGGTTTTGTGATGTCTATTTCCATATCAAACTTCTTCCCAGTGACAAACCTTTTACTGGAATATCAAGAGAGATGATCTGCTCACAAGTGCAGATGAAGCAATGTTTTTGAAGAAGCATTTAAGATATAGGAGAAAAATTAAATCCTCCATTAATAAAAATATACACTCATTTCAAACACATGACATTATTCAAATCTATTCCTAGTCTGTATAATACTGCCAAACAGTAGAGTCCTGATACGCATCCTTTTTGTACCAATTAAGATTACTAATTTGCAGAAGCCAATATAGCAAGTGTAGGGTTCTCACACAGTTTAAATATCCAGATGGGGAATCCTGAGTGAGGATTTAGTAAAAACATACATAATTCTGTTTGCTAGGATTCAGATTACACTGTGTGAGAAAAGTGGACCCTTACTTCAAAGTTGCAAAAGTGAGACTATTTTTGTTCTGACCTTGAAAAGATGAGTGTGTTAGTTACTGTTCTATTGAAGTGAAATGACACCATGACCAAGGTAACTCATAAAAGAAAGCATTTAACTAGGGCTTGCTTACAATTGCAGAGGGTGAGTTCATTATCATCATGGTAGGAAGATGACAGACATGGTAGCAAATCAGTAGCTGAGAGCTTTACATCCTGATCTGCAGGTAGCAGGCAGAGAAGAGGTAGGGGAGAAAGAGAGAGAGACTGTGTCTCTCAAAAGTATATGTCTTTGAAACCTCACATCCAGGAGCACACCTTCTCCAGCAAAGACACACCTCCTAGTGTACCCTGAAATATTTCACCAACTGGGGACTAAGCATACAAATACATGAGCCTGTGGGGCCAATTCTCATTCAAACTACTACAGAGAGCATCGGTCTAGAATGACAAATGCACTACTGGTTGAGCACAGAGAACAGACTGATTGCTCCTTCTTGTTTCCCTCATTGGCTGAGTAATAAGTATGGTTTAGTTTTATACCATCATCTAGATCTTATAGTTAGGGTTGGAGAGAAGCCCCCAAAGGAAAGATCAACAGTCATGTATGCAAAAACAAGAGTATTTTATTAATTCCAATGTTGGGGTGGCACTTGGCAACCCCCCAGAAAAGGTCACAAACTCCTTTGAAGCAGAGTTAGGGGAATTCTATGGAGGGGGATTAATTTGGGGCTGATTGGTGGAGAAAAGATTAGTTTGGGGCCCGGCTGGTGGGAGGTCTTAGTGGTTTAGGATCTTCCAGAAGCAGGGTAGGGAAAGCTATCTTTAGTTATCAGGATACTAGGGGATGCCTGCTGAGACAGCAAAGGGGCTTTGGGATCCTGCTGAACCAGCAGAAGGCTGTGAAGGTACTTGCTGATTGGTTGCTCCTGAGTTGTGGTTTTTCTGAGGACTGCCTGTTTAGCTCTGTTCCATTTTAGTGAAAGGAAACTAAGTATATTTTAGGGCTACTAGGAGAGCCTATCTTGACTTTGGTCTGCTGTAATGCCACCCCATCCACCAAGCCTTTTCACTTATATTTCCACCTAATGTTTTCATTTTTCTTTTTTATCAATTAAAACCAAGTCTACATTTCACAATTTTTTTCAAAGCTTATTAGACGACCCTTCAACACCCCAAACTTTCTGGTCATTCAACAGGGGCTTCTCTCCCCGGCTACTACCTTTCTCTTCTTATCCTGTCCCAGCTTGCTCCCAGATACCACTTCCCTTTGGTGGGGACATAGGATCCCCCAACTCAACCTGCTTTGGGGCTGAGGGTCTGAGGACAAAGTGGGGAATGCAACTGCAAAGAGTTCCTTTGTTTCACTGAGCCTGCACACAGCAAGCCTGCCCTTTTGTCTGTGAGGTCCCTGGCCAGTTAGTGGCCCTGATCCTACACCAGAAGATCCATCAGAGAGGTGAGTGTGTACCCAAGTGGCCAGAGGCCACCCCAGAAAGGGAGCACAGACACCCTTTAACCCCCTAAACTTTCTGGTCATTCAGTGGGGGCTTCTCTACCTAGCTACTGCCTTTCTTTTCTTATCCCATCCCAGCTTGCTCCCAGGTACCCCTTCCCTTCGGCAGAATCATAGGATCCCCAACACAACCTGCTTTGGGGCTAAGGTTCTGGGGACAAAGTAGTGAGAGCAACTGTGCAGGAGTTCTTCTGTTTCACTGAGACCGCACACAGCAAGCCTGGCCTCTTGTCTGCAAGGTCCCTGGCTGGCAAGTGGCCCTGATAAGTACCAGAAGATCCATCAGAGATCATTTGAAGGAAGAGATGGGCAGGCACCAATGCAAGAATTCCTCAAACAGTCTGAGAAGCAACATGATAACACCAGAATCCAGCGAACATACGACAGGAAGACTTGAACACCCTAATCCAGAAGGAGAAGAAATAGACATTATGAAAGTGATAGAGTCCCCTAAACAGGATGTGAAAAACTCCCTTAAAGAAATGGATGAGAAGAATAACAAAAAGTTTGAAGAAATGAATAAATTTCTAAAAGATACCCTAGAAAACCAAGAAAAAAAAACTATCAAACAGGTAATGGAAACAGTTCAATACTTGAAAACTGAAATGGGGGCAATGAATAAAACATAAACAGAGGAACAGCTGGATATGGAAAATCTGAGTAAACAAACAGGGACTAAAGAGACAAGCATAACCTACAGAATACAAGAGATAGAAGAAAGAATCTCAGATGCTGAAGACACTATAGAGAAAATAAATGCACTGATCAAAAAAAACAGCAAATCCAACAAATTCTCATCACAAAACATCCAGGAAATCTGGGACACCATAAAAAGACCAAACCTAAGGATAATAGGGGTAGAAGAAGGAGAAGAATTACCGCTCAAAAGCCCAGAAAATATATTCAATAAAATTATAGAAGAAAACTTTCCCAACCTAAAGAAGGATATTCCTATGAAGGTACAAGAAGCATACAGAACACCAAACAGACTGGATCAAAAAACAATCCCCTTGCCATATAATAATCAAAACATACAGAATAAAGAAAGAATATTAAGAGCTGCGAAGGAAAAAAGTCAAGTAACTTATAAAGGTAAACTTATCAGAATTAAACCTGACTTCTCTATGAAAACCATGAAAACCAGAAGATATTGGATAGATGTGCTACAGAAATTAAGAGACCATGGATGCAAGCCCAGACTACTATACCCAACAAAGCTTTCATTCACCATCAATGGAGAAAAAAGATATTCCAGGATAAAAACATATTTAAACAATACGTAGTCTCAAATCCAGCCTTACAGAAAGTAATAGAAGGAAAATCACTACCCAAGGAACCCAACAATGCCCACAATAACTCAGATATCTAAAAACCCTTCACCAGCACAATTCAAAGAAGGGAAACACACAAACTCTATCACCAAAAAAATTAACAAATAAATAACTGGAGTTAACAACCACTGGTCATTAATATCACTTAATATCAATGAACTCAATTCACCTATAAAAAGGCACAGGCTAAGAGACTGGATACGAAAACATGATCCAACATTCTGCTGTTTACAAGAAGCACACATCAACCACAAAGACAGACATCTACTCAGGATAAATGGTTAGGAAAAGGTTTTTCAATCAAACAGACCTAAGAAACAAGTGGGTGTGGCTATACTAATATCTAATAAAATTGACTTCAAACTCAAATCAATCAGAAGAGATGGAGATGGACACTATATACTCATAACAAGAACAATTCATCAGGATGAAGTCTCAATCCTGAATATCTATGCCCCTAATAGAAAAGCACCCACTTATGCAAAAAAAAAATTACTAGAATGCAAGGCACAAATTAAACCCCACATACTTCAACACTCCTCTCTCACCAATGGACAGGTCAATCAGACAGAAACCTAACAGAGAAATAAGAGAACTAAAGGAGGTAATGAATCAAATGAACTTAACAAACATCTATAGAACATTCCACCCAAATAGGAAAGAATATACCTTCTTCTCAGCATCTCGTGGAACCTTCTTCAAAATTGATCACATACTCGGTAACAAAGCAAACTTCCACAGATACAAAAAAAATTAGTAACCACCTGTGTCTTATTGAATCACCATGGAATAAAATTAGAATTTAACAATAGTTCTACCCCCAGAAAGCCTACAAACTCATGGAAACCGAACAGTCAACTAATGAACCACCCCTGGGTCAAGGAAGAAATAAAGAAAGAAATTAAAGTCTTCCTTGAATTCAATGAAAATAAAGACACAACATATCCAAACCTGTGGGACACTATGAAAGCAGTACTAAGAGGAAAGTTCATAGCTCAAAGTGCCCACATTAAAAAAACGGAGAAAGCTCACATTAGACACTTAACAGCACACCTGAAAGCTCACGAAAAAAAAGAAGCAGACTCACCCAGGAGGAGTAGAAGACTGGAAAAAATCAAACTGAGGGCTGAATAAAAGAAATAGAAACACAGAAAACAATTGAAAGAATCAATGAAACAAAGAGCTGATTTTTTTGAGAAAGTCAACAAGATTGACAAGCATTTATCCAAACGAATCAAAAGGCAGAGAGAGAACACACAAATTAACAATATCAGAAATGAAAAGGGGGATAACAATAGACACTGAGGAAATTCAGAGGATCATTAGGTCTTACTACAAAAACCTATATGCCACAAAGTTGGAAAATGTAAAAGAAATGGATTTGTTGTTAGATAAATACCATTTACCAAAATTAAATCAAGACCAGGTGAACAATTTAAATAAACCTGTAAGTCGTGAGGAATTAGAAGCTTTCATAAAAAAACCTTCCAACCAAAAAAAGCCCAGGACCAGATGGTTTTAAAAAAGAATCTTATCAGAACTTCTAAGAGCAGATACCTATGCTCCTTAATGTGTTTCACATAATAGAAACAGAAGAGTCATTGCCAAACTCTTTTTATGAAGCTAGAGACACCCTGATTCCAAAACCACACAAAGATCCAACCAAGAAAGAGAATTTCAGACTAATCTCACTCATGAACATCGATGCAAAAAAAATCTCAATAAAAGTCTGGCAAACTGAATCCAAGAACACATCAAAGAAATTATCCATTACAATCAAGTAGGCTTCATCCCAGAGATGCCAGGCTGTTTCAACATATGAAAATCTATCAATGCAACCCATCATATAAATAAACTGAAAGAAAAAAACATGATTATTTCATCAGATGCTGAAAAAGTATTTGACAAAATTTAACACCCCTTTACGATAAAGGTCTTGGAGAGGTTAGGAATAAAAGGATCATGCCTAAATATAATAAAAGCAATATATATAAAGCCAACAGTTAATATCAAATTAAATAGAGAGAAACTCAAAGCCATTCCACTAAAGTCAGGAACAAGACAAGGCTGTCCAATCTCACCATATCTCTTCAAAATAGTGCTTGAAGTTCTAGCAATAGCAATAAGACAACATAAGGAGATCACGGGGATTTGAATCAGAAAGGAAGAAGTCAAACTTTCTTTATTTGCAGATGATATGATAGTGTACATTAGTGACCCAAAAAACTCTACCAAAAAACTCCTACAGCTAATAAATACCTTCAGTGATGTGGCAGGCTACAAGATCAACTAAAAAAAATCAGTAGCCCTCCTATACACAAAGGATAGAGAAGCAGAGAGGGAAATCAGAGAAGCTTCACCTTTTACGATAGCCACAAATAACATAAAGTATCTTGGGGTAACTCTAACCAAGGAACTATTTGACAAAAACTTTAAGGCTTTGAAGAAAGAAGTTGAAGAGAACACCAGAAAATGGAAGGATCTCCCGTGTTCTTGGATGGGTAGGATCAACTTAGTAAAAAATGGCAATTCTAACAAAGGCAATATATAAAATAAATGCAATCCCCATCAAAATTCCAACAAAATTCTTCACAGGCCTTGAGAGAAAAATAATCAACCTTATATGGAAAAACCAAAAAACCCAGGATAGCCAAAACAATCTTATACAATAAAGAAACTTCTGGAGGCATTACCCTCCCTGACTTCAAACTCTATTACAGAGCTACAGTATTGAAAGCAGCTTGGTATTGACATAAAAACAGAGAGGTCAACCAATGGAATCGAATAGAAGACTCGGATATTAACCCACAAACCTATGAACACCTGATTTTCGACAAAGGAGCTAAAAGTATACAATGGAAGAAAGAAAGCATCTTCAACAAATGGTGCTGGCAGAACTGGATGTTACCTGTAGAAGAATGAAAATTGATCCATATCTATTACCGTGCACAAAACTCAAGTTCAAATTGATTAACGACCTTAATATAAATCTGACCACAATGAACCTGATAGAAGAGAAATTGGGAAGTAAACTGCAAGACATGGGCACAGGAGACCCCTTCTTACATATAATCCCAGTAGCACAGACAATAAGGGCAACATTGAATAAATGGGATCTCCTAAAACTGAGAAACTCCTGTAAAGCTGTAGTGGGGGCTGCGGGTCTCTTCCCACAGCCCGGCTCCCGCATGGTTAGCTTTATACCCAAAATAACAACACAAGCATTGTATTCTTTTAAATACTGCTTGGCCCATTTCTATTCATGTGTGTAGCACCCCAAGGAGCGCTTACCGGGAAGATTCTAGCCTACATCCATCCTGGGTCGGAGCTTTATCGCGTCTGCCGGGGAGAGGGGAGCATGGCATCTGCTCCAGAGAGCAGAGCTGTCGAGTCTGAGCTCACTTCCTCTTCCTCCCAGCATTCTATTCTGTTTACTCCACCCACCTAAGGGGTAGCCTATCAAATGGGCCAAGGCAGTTTGTTTATTGACAAATGACCTTCCTCCATCATAAAGCAAAGGACACTGTCACTAAGACAAAAATGCATCCTACTGAATGGGAGAAGATCTTCACCAACCCCACATCAGACAAAGGTCTGATCTCCAAAATATATAAAGAACTCAAGAAACTAGACTTTAAAATGCTAATTAACACAATTAAAAATTGGGGCACTGAACTGAACAGAGAATTCTCAACAGAAGAAATTCAAATGGCCAAAAGACACTTAAGGTCATGCTCAACCTCCTTAGCGATAAGGGAAATGCAAATTAAAACAACTTTGAGATACCATCTTACACCTGTCAGAATTGCTAAAATCAAAAACACCAATGATAGCCGTTGCTGGAGAGGATGTGGAGTAAGGGGGACACTCATTCATTGCTGGTGGGAATGCAAACTTGTACAAGCACTGTGGAAATCAGTGTGGCTGTTTCTCAGGAAATTGGGAATCAATCTACCTCAGGATCCAGCAATACCACTCTTGGGAATATACCCAAGAGATGCCCAATCATACTACAAAAGCATTAGTTCAACTCTGTTCATAGCAGCACTATTTGTAATAGCCAGAACCTGGAAACAACTTAGGTGCCTCTCAATGGAAGAATGGAAAAGGAAAGTGTGGAATATATACATATTAGAGTACAACTCAGCGGTGAAAAACAATGACATCTTGAATTTTGCATGCAAATGAATGGAAGTAAAAAACACTATCCTGAGTGAGATAACCCAGACCCAAAAAGATAAATATGGTATATACTCACTCATTAGTGGACTCTAGCCATAAACCAAGGACATTAAGCCTATAGTTCACAAACCCAGAGAAGCCAAATAACAAGGTGAACCCAAAGGAAAACATATATAGATCCTCCTGGAAATTGGAAGCAAACAAGATTGCCAGGCAGAAGTTGTGAGCATGGGGGTGGGTAGTGGTGGTGGTGAAGTTGGGGGAAGGGGAGACAGAGAGAGAAAAGGGAGGAGGGAAGGACTGGCAAGAGCTTGGGGGAGTGGGAAGGTGGAGATTGAGTAAGGGCAGATATAGGAGCAGGGAAGAAGAAACCTACATTAAGGGATCCATTTTAGGGTTGGCAAGAGACCTGGATCTAGAGGAGATCCCAGGTGTCCACGGGGATGTCCCCAGCTAGGTCCTTGGACAGCAGAGGAGAGGGTGCCTGAACTGGCCTTGCCCCACTATCACACTGATGATTATCTCAAATATCACCATAGAATCTTCCTCCGGCCGGATGGAGATAGAGACAGAGACCCTCATCAGAGCAACAGACTGAGATCCCAAGGTCCAGTTGAAAGGCAGAAGGAGGGAGAAGATGAGCGAGGAAATCAAAACTCGAGGGTTTGGTCCACCAACTGAGGCAGTGTACCTGTTCTAATGGGAGCTCACCAAATCCAGCTGGACCGGGTCTGAATGAGCATGTGATCAAACAGTACTCTCTGATTGTGGCTGACAATGGGGGCTGACTGAGCAGCCATTGATAAAGGCACTGGGACTTGTTTTTATGGGATGTTCTGGCTTTTGGGGACCCTAGAATATATGGATGCACAGCTACCTAGGCTTAGATGTAGTGGGGAGGGCCTTGGACTTCCCACAAGGCAAGGTTCCCTCCTTCTCTCAAGCAGGGAGCGATAGGGAGGAGGTGGTGTGGGGGAGTGGGAGGGGATTGGGAGGAGGGAAGGAAGTGTAAATATTTTAATGGAAAATTTTAAAAAGCTTATTAGATATATTGCCTTGTCATGTCTATTGGTCATTAGTTAAGCATGATTGTTAGTAGTTTTTTTCTACTATGTTGGGTCCTAGAGGACAGGCCTTCGCACCCCCACTTGATCTGTTTTGCACTCTTGAGGTTGGTTGAAAACAGGAACAAAAACAGGAACAATCCGTTGTTTTCAGCAATGTTTCTAAGGATGTTTACCCCTAAGCCATTGAGTTAAAGTGATGAGCTTCCTGCTAATGCTGATTCGGCCTCCCATACTGAGGGCTATATATACTTGTGAGAAAGTGAAATAAAATGCTTGTCTGCAGAACCTGAAGATGTGTTGCGTGTTAATCCCGACATCCCTAGCTCAGAAGAATGAGAATTGCCATGCTGGCGCGGCAAAGTGGAGGTTCCCACCGAGATCTGAGAAAGAAGGGGTAGCTGGTAAGGACTGATTGGGGTAAAATGGGATCCACAAGCAGTAAGAGAGACCTATGTCAGATAGCTAAATTGTTAGAGAAACAAAGAACCGCAGTCAAAGAGAGAACCATAGAAGATTTTCTTAAGAATATAGCCGCAGGAAGCCCATGTTTTTTGACAGGTAGAGGTTTGAACATCTCCGATTGGAAACAGGTAAAAACAAATTTGCAGAAATGGCTGCAAAAGGAGGGTGCCGATAGTGTCCCCATGTCTACCTTTTCGCTATGGTGCCTGGTTCGGGATGCCCTACTTACTGACAAAGTGAAAGTGAGACGGAGGTCATCGCAGCTAAAGAGATATTTGTAGAAATACAGGAGGAAGAGACTCGCTGATCACATAGGGACCAAAAGGAAATGTCAGAGGTACCAGGGGGAACTTTGGAATCTGGTGCAGGACTAAGGCTAGCGCCAAAATCTGCCTGCTTTTGGGCACAAAACCAGATAGCAATAACCTCTGAGTTAGAAAATGGGGAAGGCAGCCTCAGCTCTAGTGCAGAGAACAGTTTATCTGATGAGGAAGCACAGCTAATACAGGAAATTAAGGTACTTCAGAAAAGGCTGAAGCACTGTAAGGTGAAGGATTCCTTATGTGTGCCATCAGCCACACTTGCTTTTAATGAGGATTGGGGAAGGAGCGAGTCCCGTTGGTGACTGACAGATGGCACGGAGGTTGAAGAGGGTTCAGGAAGAAGAGGAGGTGTCTGTTTTTTGCCACGGCACACAGTTGCTCCGGTTATAGATGTACCTGATCCTAACAATCCAGGACAGGTGCTGAGACAACATGTGGCCTTGAGCTTTAAGGAGATGGAGCAATTGAAAGAGGCTGTGGTGGTATACAGCTCTCAGGCCCTGTTTACTCTTGCCATGGTAGAGTCTTTTGTGGCATTGAATCTTACACCTAGCGATTGGCAGCAGCTATGCCGTGCAGTATTACTTGGAGGAGATTACTTACTGTGGAGGGGAAAATATCAAGAAAATTGCTTACAAATGGCTAGGTTAAATGCACAAGTGGGACAGGCATGGCACAATCTAGACATGCTAACTGGAGCAGGAGCTTATGCTGACTTGGCCAATCAAATTGTGCTTGATCCTGCCGTATATCTCCAGATGGCGACTGTGGCTACCAAAGCTTAGAAAGCACTGCCAAGCAAGGCCGCAGGGAATCAGCTGTCAAAAGTTTTACAAGGGCCTTCAGAACCATTTCAGGACTATGTGGATAGGATATTGCAGTTAGCAGGGAGATTGTTTGGTGATGTGACCACAGCTATGCCCATAGTTAAGCAGCTGGCATTTGAGAATTTTAATAAATAGTGTAAGGAAGCCTTGCGGCCACATAAGGCAAAAATCTTAAATGAATACATCCGGATCTTCCGGGATATTGATGGGCACTTCATTCAGGGCCAGGTAATTGCCGCTGCCATCAGTCCTGGGCGAAGATCCCGAACAACTGGGGATAAAGCCTGCTTTAACTGTGGTGCAAAAAAAAAAAAAAAAAAAAAAAGAAAAGAAAAAGAAAAAGAAAAAGAAAAAAGAGAAAGAAAGAAAGAAAGAAAAAAGAAATGTCCACAACTCACTCAGGGAACTACTGCCAGACCAGGAAAGTGCCCACGATGTAAAAGGGGGACCCATTGGACAAATGATTGCAGATCTAAGCAGATATAGATGGAAGGCTTCTGCCCGTCCAAGGCCAACAGCAGGAAAACTGGTGGAGGGCCCTGCTCCAGGGCCTCAGAACATCAGTGTATGGAGCAATGACACCAGGAGTCAGGGGGTCCCACCCCGGCAGTGGCCGTATCCAGTTTGTTCCACAGGGCAATCCCTTTGCGTTGCAGACCTTGCCCATGCAACCCCAGGAAGTGCAGGACTGGACCTCAGTACCTCCGCCCGAGAAGTCTTGACAGCCCAAATGGGGGTTCAAGCTTTACCCACTAATGTTTTGGGGCCGCTTCCTAGAGGGACCTTGGGGCTTATCTTGGGAAGAAGCAGTACCATCTTGAGGGGAATTCAAATTCATCCTGGGGTTGTTGATGCAGATTATCAAGGAGAAATAAAAATTATGGCATCAGTTTCTCAAGGAGTTACAGTAATTCCTCAGGGGGATCGTATTGCCCAATTGGTCTTGGTACCCTTAGTTAACACCTTCAACCCAGCGGCCAGGTCCAGTCAGGGTGTTTAAGGGTTTTGGATCATCTGGCACTGGAGCCTTTGGGGTAGCTCATATGAAAGAAAGGCCACAATTGGAATTGACTATTGATGGGAAGTCATTTAATGGGATTTTAGATTCTGGAGCTGATGTCTCCATCCTGTCCTTAGAATTCTGACCTAAGAAGTGGCCATTAGAAAGTAGTACTGCCACCCTACAAGGAATAGGTCAAGCAAGTCCCAAGAACAGTGAAAACATATTAAAATGGCAGGATAATGAAAGCCATGAGAGTTACTTTCAGCCATATGTCATCCCAGGACTACCTGTTAATCTCTGGGGAAGAGATGTCCTGAGTGAGATGGGAGCTGTCTTGACCACTCAGCCCACACCACCACCACCAGCATCCCAAATTATGCAGCAACTGGGTGGAGACCAGGACAGGGGCTGGGAAAAAATCTTCAGGGCCAGTTGCAGCCAGTGACACAAGATAAACAAATTACCAGACTGCTGGGAGACTGAAGTGGTCTAGGCCATTTTTAGTTAGGGTCACTGTTCTCATGCCTGCCCCAATTCTTATAACTTGGAAATCAGATGATCCAGTTTGGGTGGAACAGTGGCCCTTGACTCAAGAGAAATTGCAGGCTGCTCATGCCTTGGTCCAAGATCAGCTGCAGGCTGGACACATTGTCCCCTCTACTTCTCCTTGGAATACACCCATATTTATCATTAAAAAGAAATCTGGAAAATGGAGACTATTACAGGACCTCAGGACTGTCAATGAGTTGATGCAACCTATGGGTCCTCTTCAGCAGGGATTGCCCTTCCCTTCAGTCATACCCCAAGGCTGGCATATAATTATAGTGGATTTAAAGGATTTCTTTTTTTTACCATTCCTCTAGCCAAACAAGATTGCCCTCATTTTGCTTTTACCCTCCCTTCAGTGAATTTTAAGGAACCAGCTTTGCGATTCCATTGGATTATACTCCCACAGGGCATGAAAAATAGTCCTACCATATGTGAACCTTATGTTGCTGCTGCCTTGGAGCCTGTTCGCTGTCAATTTCCACAGTTATATATTGTTCATTATATGGATGATTTATTTTATTTATTTTTTTTTTTTTTTTGGTTTTTCGAGACAGGGTTTCTCTGTGGTTTTGGAGCCTGTCCTGGAACTAGCTCTTGTAGACCAGGCTGGTCTCGAACTCACAGAGATCCGCCTGCCTCTGCCTCCCAAGTGCTGGGATTAAAGGCGTGCACCACCACCGCCCGGCTGGATGATTTATTAATAGCAGGGCCTGATCAAGATCAACTACTCAAGACTTATACTCAAATGCAACAGGACTTAGCGAAGGTGGGGCTAATCATATCTCTAGAGAAGCAGAGAAGGTCCAAATGCAAGCCCTATGTTCCTACCTTGGCTACCAATTGGCCATGGATGGAATTAAACCAAAAAAAATAACTATTGACACCTCTCATCTTTTTTTTTTTTTTTTTTTTTTTTTGGCTTTTCGAGACAGGGTTTCTCTGTAGTTTTTGGTACCTGTCCTGGTACTAGCTCTTGTAGACCAGGCTGGCCTCAAACTCACAGAGATCCTCCTATCTCTGCCTCCCGAGTGTTGGGATTAAAGGCGTGCGCCACCACTGCCCGGCGACACCTCTCATCTTGAAACCTTACATGATTGGCAGCAGTTACTGGGAGACGTACAGTGGATATGCCCCTCCCTAGCAATCAAAACAGGTGACTTAAGACCATTGTATGATATGCTCTTGGGAGATCCTGACCCAACTTCTCCCTGAGTATTGACATCTGCGGCCAGGCAGGCCTTAAGGCTTCTTCTGGACAACATTGAAAGGGTCCATCTCCAGCAGATTAATTATGATCAATCATTAAATTTTATAATTCTTGCGTCCAACTTTGCCCCTATGGGAGTCTTTTGGCAGGAGGGGCCTATTTTATGGGTACATGTGCCTGCCTCTCCAGCAAGAGTAGTCACCCCATACTATGAAGCTATATTGCAATTACTTTGGAAAGCTAAGAATGTTGCTTCCCAGACATTTGGGAAGTCCCTTGACAAGATTATAACACCTTATACTAAAGACCAGCTAGTACATTTACAGCAGTACCATGATGAGTGGACCCTTTTTCTCACCTCCTTTTCTGGAAGTTTTGATTCTCATTATCCTCAGCATCCATTAATGGTCCTATTCAAAAATCATTCCGTTATATTCCCCCGAGTGATTAAAGAATCTCCCATACCCTCAGCTTGTGTTGTCTTTACAGATGTTTCCCTTAAAGGTAATGCAGTAGTGGTTTCTGGAGGAAAAGTACGGAAGTGTCCTGTGGGGGATGTATCAGCCCAAGCTGCAGAGGTAACAGCCTGCCTCATTGCACTCCAGCTCTTCCCTGGGGAACCTGTAAATTTGTATAATGATAGTGTGTATATGGCCCACATCTTTAAGCCATTGGAGACATCTGCATATATATCATCTACCTCTAGGGTCCATCATTTGCTCAGCTGTGTTCAGCATTTGATTTGGCAGTGAACTGAGCCTTTGTTTGTTGGACACATCTGCAGTCATACCCAGCTGCCTGGGCCATTGTCAGCAAGTAGTGATTTAGCTGATAAAAATACACATGTTTGCTTTACTTCTGACTGCACCCAAGAAATACATGGTCAATTTCACCTTAATGCATGCTCCCTTCGACATCATACTTGATGCATGCGAGAAGTAGCACAAGCCATTATATCTTCTTGTCCTCAATGTGCTCCTTTCCTAAGCAGCCCCAATTTAGGAGTTAACCCACAAGGATTACGACCAAATCAGTTATGGCAGATGGATGTTACACACCTGCCTGCTGCAGGGAAACTTAAGTTTGTCCATGTATCAGTAGACACCTTTTCAGGAGTAATTTTCGCATCCTTGCATTCAAGAGAATGAGCAAAAGATGCCATTGCACACTGCCTTTCTGCTTTTGCCTATATGGGCAAACCTGAGGTTATTAAGACAGATAATGGCCCAGCATATATCAGCAAAAAAATTTCATCCTTTTGTTCATTCTATGAAATTTCCCATAAAACAAGCATCCCTTATAACCCAACGGGTCAAGCAATCGTGGAAATAGCCAATCAGACCCTCAAGCAATATTTTCAAAAATTAAAAAGGGGGGAGTTCATATTCTCCCCAGCAACTCAATTATCCACCATTCTCTTTATTTTAAATTTTTTGACTGTGGATGCTGAAGGGTGCTCACCTATGGAGCACCATACACAAGTTAGGGCTCAGAGCCTAGGATGGGTTCGTTGGAAAGATCTGCAAACAAGATGATGGATGGAACCAACCCCTTTGTTGACAAAGGTGAGGGGGGCTGTATGTGTTTTTCCTCCAGGAGTTGATAAACCAATTTGGGTGCCAGAGCAGTGTGTAAGACCAGTGACCCAGGATGAAGACCGTGATGTTCCTTCTACTTCAGGTGATGACTCTAGTAACAACAATATCAATGAGTGATGGGGAGTCTGGTGAGAAACCCCCCACTTTTAATGCCTGTTAGTATTGCATAATACCTATGGTCCCAAACCTGCTCCTTGGTGTTGGGATGCTGATAGAAATTTTAATCTCCACCCCACAGTTATGTGGGGAGAATGTATCACTCAAGAGCCTGATTTGTTATATTGCTGGACGCAATGACTATTTGATCCTCTCCTTGCATTCCTGCCCCATTTTTTCTTTGTATTGTGGAATGGCACTTTGGGGGGTGATATTCTTAATGGTTGTTCCAGGATCTGCAAGCTGAGTAATTGCTGGGACAGTTCTGATGGAGGTTTGATCATTCAAGTGCCTGCTGTGATTCCTCTGCTGGTGTTGGTGTCTCAAGAACATCAGGAGATCATCCTTTATCAACAGTGGGTGAACAGCTGCAATTGTTACTGCTACTGCTGTCACTGCCACTGTGGCTACAGTTGCTAAAGTTGCCATTTTGCAGACAGCTGTGACTGCAGAGACTGTGGATCAGCTGTCTGGAAGGGTTAGCGAGTCCCTACAGACATGGAGTGCTCTGGACTCTCATATTGGACTTGGACTTTTACATTTAAATCAACAAACTGTGCTTTTGCAAGAACAGGTAGATTCCCTTTGACTCCTGCAACAAATGTCTTGTACGTTACACCTGCTAATGTTATAAATGCTTCTGATGTGGTTAAACAGTTGAATGCATGTTTGGATGGCCCTTGGAATTCCTCCTTTTTGAGTTTCACCCTGTAGACAGCTCATCATATTGTTAGTATTAATAGCACATGGGTCCCTGCTGTGTCTGGATCCAGTCAGTACAATGCCATGGCCCACCTTGGGGGCTGGGTCCAGCAAATGTCTGGAATGCTCTCACTTGTACTGATATTTCTATTGGGATTATCTGTTTTTGAATACTCTGCCACTCTATGTGGCAAGCCCACGCAGCACACTGTCACTTGACAAGTGTTGCTTGGGTTGTCTTCCAGTAGTCAGGAAGTGCCCCAAGTCTGGCTGCAGAAGTCATGAGGGATCCCTATGACGGGCAACTGTCCTGGTATAGAGAGCTCGCCTAAGACAGGGATTAAGGCCTCCCGTAGACGGGTAAGAGTCTCTATCTGGGAGAGTCCTAAGACAGGGGCTCTCATGCTTTTAAAATAAAAAAGTGGGGAATTGTTGGGTCCCTAGAGGACAGACCTTCGCACCCCCACTTGATCTGTTTTGCACTCTTGAGGTTGGTTGAAAACAGGAACAAAAACAGGAACAATCTGTTGTTTTCAGCAATGTTTCTAAGGATGTTTATCCCTAAGCCATTGAGTTAAAGTGATGAGCTTCCTACTATTGCTGATTTGGCCTCCCCTGCTGAGGGCTATATATACTTGTGAAAAAGTGGAATAAAATGCTTGTCTGCAGAACCTGAAGATGTGTTACATGTTAATCCTGACGTCCCTCGCTCAGAAGAACAATAGTTGCTGTGCTGGCGCAGCACTACTCAAAACATTTAATATGAGTGAGAGAGAGTAGGTAGACTATCCTCTAGAAACAACACATTAGTTTATGATTACCTGCATTTGGACTTCAACGAGCTCAGGGAACCTCTGAAAATGGAACTTTATAAATGTGGATCCAGGTCTAAGGGCTCTCACTGGCTGCAAATGTGTACTACAGAAAATTAGACTTGGCATATTTGAATGAGAAAGAAATCAATATGAGCAGATGACATTCTAAAGAGGTTAAATGGATTTATGTTTCTTGAAAGAGAAGGAAGTTATCATTTTAACTATGATGGAGGAAACAAAATGAATTTTATTTTTTTTTATTTTTTATTGAAAGAAAAACAATTCCACCTTTTCCCAACCTCCCATTTCCCTCCCCCTCCTCCCACTTCTCTCCCCCTCCCCCCACTCCTTTCCCCCTCGTCTCCAGTCTAAAGACCAGTCAGAGTTCCCTGCACTGTGGAAAGTCCAAGGTCCTCCCCCCTCCATCTAGGTCTAGGAAGGTGAGCATCCAACTGGTTAGGCTCCCACAAAGCCAGAACATGAAGTAGGATCAAAACCCAGTGCCGTTGTCCTTGGCTTCTCATTAGCCCTCATTGTCTGCCATGTTCAGAGAGTCCAGTTTTATCCCATGCTTTTTCAGTTCCAGTCCAGCTGGCCTTGGTGAGCTCCCAATAGATCAGTCCCTCTGTCTCAGTGGGTGGGTGCACCCCTCACGGTTCTGACTTCCTTGCTCATGTTCTCCCTCCTTCTATTCCTCATTCGGACCTTGGAGCTCATTCCGGTGCTCCAATGTGGGTCTCTGTCTCTATCTCCATCCATCGCCAGATGAAGGTTCTATGGTGATATGCAAGATATTCATCAGTATGGCTATAGGATAGGGCCATTTCAGGTTCCCTATAAAATGAATTTTAAAAGTAGGATTTATATGATGGCTCATCTGCTAAAGGCACTTAATTCACAAGACTGATTGCATGTGTTCAATTCCTATCTGCTAGAGGGGAAGAAGAGTCCCCAGTCTCAAGAACTGTCCTCTGACCACTACCTGAGTGCCTTGAAATCTATATGCCTACGTATGCAAATACTGAACACACAATAATACAAGGAATAGAATGAATACAATTGCTTAATTAATAGTAAAACTAAATAAAAGTATATACCTTAAGCAAAAGACTTTATGTAATGGCAGTTGTTAGGTTTGGCAGAGCTGTGAGGATGAGCTAACCCTCATTTTTCTACTCAAGGATGTTGGGAGTGAACCATGACCTTTAAGAGTCAGGAGGCTTGGCTTTGACCAGTACAGAGATGAGAAGAGCCAGGAAAACCAGTTACACAAAAAGAGCTTCCACAAAACCCTCAGCCATGCTTCTGGCTGGAAAGTTAAGGGATGGGAAACAGATCCTAACTGGGACATCATGAAACTTCCACTTTGGGTACTGAGAAGAGTGAATTGATGCAAATGGTCCAAAATGAATAGAAGAGAAGATGCCAGGAACCCCAGAAGTCATGCAGTTGAGCCAGCAGGCAGTGTTTTTCTTGCATCTCATCTCTGCCTTCAGGGTCACTGCAAGCACCCTAATAGGCTTTAAGGGACAGGACCCCAGGTCTACAAGGTAGAGTTCCCGTTCAAAGCCTAAATCAAGCTGAGAGAGCCTTTGTGGATTGAGAGGAATTTTCTCCTAAGAGAAAGTATGCACTCAGACCCCTGACCCTGCTGTATGAACCAAGAAATGCAGGCCTTGAGAACCATGTGAGTATTTGCCCATATCATGTCCTCTGAGACTCAGAAAGGTGTGGCTTCCTACGGAGACTGGACCTGAACCTGAGGTATTACTTGGCTGTGGAAAAGAGTGGGACACAGCACTCTGAGATCCAGGACAAAGCTGTCAACCTGTGTAGTAAATCTAGACTTCCTCTTAAAGGACTGAGGCAAGGGAGGGTTATGTGTGTAGCTGGCAGTCATGGGTGCATACGGGGCAGGAGCTCGAGCTTCACTCTCCCTAGGTGAGACTTGCTAGACAGAAGTTGTGCCCTTGTTCAGAGAGTCCAGTTTCAAACCATGCTTATTCAGTCCCAGCCCAGCTGGCCTTGGAGAGCTCCCAATAGATCAGTTCCACTGTCACAGTGGGTGGGTGCACGCCTCGTGGTCCTGATTTCCTTGCTCATGTTCTCCCTCCTTCTGCTCCTCATTTGGACCTTAAGAGCTCAGACGGTTGATCCAAATTGGGTCTCTGTCTCTCTCTCGATCCATCGCCAGATGAAAGTTCCTGTGGCATTCTCCTTGGCCTCTCGTCAGCTCTCATTGTCCACCACATTCAGAGAGTCCGGTTTTATCCCATGTTTTTTCAGTAGCAGTTAGCTGGCCTTGGTGAACTCCCAATAGATCGGCCCCCCTGTCTCAGTGGTTGGGTGCACCCCTCATGGTCCTGACTTCCTTGTTCATGTTCTCTCTCCTTCTGCTCCTCATTATAACCTTGGGAGCTCAGTCCGGTGCTCCAGTGTGGGTCTCTGTCTCTATCTCCATCCATCGCTAGATGAAGGTTCTATGGCGATATGCAAGATATTCATCAGTATGATTATAGGATAGGTTCGTTTCAGGTTCCCTATCCTCAGGTGCCCCAATGAACTAACTGGGGACATTGCCCTGGGCATCTGGTAGCCATTCCAGGTTCAAGTCTCTTGCCAACCCTTAGGTGGCTCCCTTAACTAAGGTATGAGTTTCCCTGCTCCCCAATCCAACCTTCCTTTAACCCCAATCACCCCGATTCCCCCAGTTCCCCTCATCCTCTCCTTCACACTTTTCTCTCCCCATCTCCCCTCATCTCTGAACAAGGCGGACAATGAAGGCTGATGAGAAGCCAAGGACAATGGCACTAGGTTTCGATCCTAATACATGAACTGGCTTTGTGGGAGCGTAGCCTGTTTGGATGCTCACCTTCCTGGGCCTAGATAGAAGTGGGAGGACCTTGGTCTTCCTGTAGAGCAGGGAATTTGGACTGCTCTTCAGTATCGAGAGGGAGGGGGAGTGGACTAGGGGGAGGAGAAGTGGAGTGGGGATGGGGGAGGGGAGCGGGGGGAGGGAGCAATATGTGGGAGGAGGGGGAGGGAAATGGGAAACGGGGAGCAGTTGGAAATTTTAATTAAAAAAGAATAAAAAAAAAAGTTGTGCCCTTGTGTCCTTTATTAGCCCCCTCCCCCCAATATGGTGTTGGGGGTAGGGTGGAGTTCCAGGATAGCAGAGGAGTGTGGCTGAAAGCTGAGAATTAAGTTATAAACAGAAGATTTGCATGCAACCTGGGGCAGAACATGCAAAATGGGGGAGAGGAGGAGGAGTCGGGTTCAGGGAGTGTATTGCAGAGATGGAAACACGGCGAGGAGGATGATACTTGAGTTAAGTGGGGTTTCAGAGGTTCAGGTTTTAAGCTCTGCACATAATAGCCCAAGAAAAGTGTAGGCAGTGGGAAGGATTAGTGTCTTTTGGAAGTACAGTAAGGAAACCAGACTCTCCACAAAATTTCTTCCACAGCAGTCTGTTTCCATAGCAACCTGGCCCTGCTATCATTCTTCAGAGTCCACCCTGGCCGGATATGGTTTACCCTCTCTTCCTGTGAGGTGGGGGGAGGAGCTGGGTCTTAGTGCCCCTGGCAAGGAAGCCGCCTCTGCTGCTCAGGCCCCACTGCCAGCGAGTCCTCAGAGAGGTCTGCAGTCAAGGTAAGGACCTTGAATGTGTACCAAGGGGGAATATGTCTGGAATAATCACAGGATCTGTGCTAGCTCTCACTCAGGCTTGCCCTGAGAAAATATGAGGCATCTTGTAGCTTTGTATGCTTCTGAGAGGAAACGGGGACCCCCGCTCTTAGAAGGTAACTCTGATTCTGAAAATGGTGGCTTCTTAGATCACAACTGAAGCCAGCCATTGACTTCTACATGGTAATAAAGAACCTTGAACTGAATTCTAGTTCACCATGAGCTGTTCTGGCCCTGGACTCTAAAGTGCCCCTTGGCAGAGTACAGAAGTAAAGGAAGTAGATCTGCTTTGATCACCAGCAAAATGGGTAGTTAATGTTCAGTGGAATGAAGAACGAACTCCTGAGATCTCTGTACTTATTGTTTTTTTCCTCTTAGAGACAGGGATTCTCTGTAACTTTGGAGGCTGTCCTGGAGCTAGCTATTGTAGACCAGGCTGGCCTCTAACACACAGAGATCTGCCTGCCCCTGCTACCCAAGTGCTAGGATTAAAGGCTTGGGACATCACCACTTGGCTCTCTACTTATTCTTAAATGCCTGAGGGGCACTTAAAACCCATATCTTTGAAAAACACGCAAAAGGCACGGGGTTGGTCATGCCCAACATGGGCTCGTAGGAGGTCTCAAGGAGCCAAAAGATGGGTTACATTGAGGATTAAGACAGCCATGCCCATCTCGGAGTGGTCACAGGAAGTGCCATGTGCAGAAGATACCCAAAGGCTTTGGTTAGCCACTCCCATCCCGTGGGAGTCAGAGAAAAGCCTAACTCTGTAGCCACTCCCATACTGTGGGGCTCAGAAAAAAAGCCTAACTCTGGTAGCCACTCCCATCCCGTAGGTATCAGAGGAAAGTCTATCTCTGGTAGCCACTCCCATCCTGTGGGAGTCAGAGGAAAGCCTAAACCTGGTATCTTCTCTCATCCAGTGGGAGTCATAGAAAAGCCTAACTCTAGTAGCCACTCCCAACCTGTGGGAGTCAGAGAAAAAAATAACTCCAGTAGCCACTCCAATCCTGTGGGTATCAGAAGAAATCCTATTCTGATAGCCTCTCCCACCCCGTGGAGTTAGAGAAAAACCTAACTCCAGTAGCCACTCCCATCCTGTGGAAATTAGAAGAAATCCTACATCAAGTAGCCACTCCCATCCCTTGAGAGTTGGAGGAACTTCTAACTATGCTAGGCATATCCATCCTGTGGGACTCAGGGGAAAGCTTAACATGGGTCAGCAAGTGCATCCCCTAGGAGTCAGAGGAATCCTAACCTGGGCAATCATGCCTAGTATATGGAAGTCATAAGGAACATTATACCAGAGATAACTAGAGGTTTTTTTTTCTTTCATTTTATAGCTTTGAAGCCTCTCCTAGAACTCACTCTGTTATTCAGGGAGGACTAGGACAAACAGAGATCCATGTGCCTCTGCCTCAAGACAGCTGGGAGGGACCAAAGGTTACACAGCCACCTCCCAGGTATCGGGACGCTTTTTTTTTTTTTTTTTTTTTTTTTTTTGGTTCTTTCAGATAAGGTTTGGTTATCAGTCATAGCTGTCCTGGAACTAGCTCTTGTAGAGCAGGCTGACCTCGAACTCACAGAGATTCACCTCCTTTTATATTCCCCAAACTACTCTTAAGATTCAAAAATGGAGCCCAGCAGTGATGGCAGGGAGGTAGTGAGAGGCAGAGGCTCTGTAAGTTTGAAGTCAACCTGTTTCTCCAAAGCATGTTCCAGGTTCAAGGACTACTAGGGTTATTACACAGAGAAACCCTGTCTTTAGAAAAAGAAGGAAAAGATAAGAAATGGAAGGATAGACAGAGAGCACAGCTGGTGTATACTGTTTGCTTCGCATTCCGGAAGACCTAGGTAAAGTGGAAAATACGGCAAAAGCAGACATTATTAAATATAAATAAATAACTTGGGAGTGCTAAAGCCTCCTTCCAATATTCTCCTGTACTGTTAGGAAGAATTAAGAAGATAATGGGAAATTGACGAGGATGAGCAGAAAAGGAAGCATATAAATACAGCAGTGGTTGAGGGAAGCGGGGAAGAGTATGATACCTTTACAGCAGTTCCCATGACTACGCAAAATGAGTGCGGACAAAGAAAAAGGGTCAGTTTCAAATGTCTGAGCAGGATACTCACATCCTGGCTGAATAAAAACAGAAAATTAACACGTAGCACAGGGATATTTAAAATGTCCTGAATTAGGAGCTGGTAGTGTGACAGCCTCTGTGCTCCTCTGAGCCTGTTCTCTGAGAAGGGACAGCCTTGGTCTCCTATAGGCCCACTTTAGCCTTGGTCTCCAGTGTCTAACATCAGTGAAGATATACGGAGGTGAGGGAATCACTTCCAAAATAATGGGGCCACCGCAAGTCAGGCTCTATAGTGTGACTTGGACATGTACACCTGTCATAACTAGACACAGGCTCTGTTCCCAAGGCACTGTCAGCACAAGAGGGCAAAGGTCAGCCTTGTGAGTTTCAGCATTTCCATCACATCTTGTGTATGTGTTTTCTCTCATTGTGCATCATGCATTTTGGTCTTTTTCTTTATTGAAAATTCAGTATTTTTATATATAGCTCTGATTTCCCCAGAATTCACAATGTAGACCAGGATAACATTTAACTTCTGGAAGTCCTTGTTTTGGTAATTCCTGAGTGCTATGATTATTTTTGCTTTTGACTTATTATTTAATTTGTGTGTACTGTATTTATATCATTTCCTATCTTCTCCCTCTACCCCCACCCATTCCTGCCATGTGGTCTCAAATCCACAGCCCATTTTATAATTATCATTGTTATATATGTGACAATATATAAACACACACATGTATTTTATATATTGTTTTATGTAACAATAATATCAATAATTTAAGTAATAAACAATATAAACACATGCATTTATTATATGAACACGTAAATACAGCCTAATACGTCCATTTAGTGTTGCTTACATGTGTATGGTTTTAGGACTGAGCGATTATGCCTGCAGAAGACTGAATCTCCCTCTTGTAACAGCCACTGTCTACAGTGCTTCATCTAGAGGTATGAACTTGTGAGACTTCACCATTCATGTTATGTGAATTGGTGTTGTCATTCAAGTTCAAGTCTCCTTTGGGCTTCCTTACTCCTGGATTCTGTGAAACATTATAGCAGCCTAGTGCTAGATGTGAGTAGAATTGAGTGTGTTCAAACACCAGAGAAAGGCAGCCATCCTTTACCTCACAGTATATATAAGGTGACCAGAGGTGAGGAATACAGTGAGTGCTTAGAACACTGATGTCATTATAATGTGTGAGACAAGGAGGGGAAAGAATTGCTGAAAGCCTGAATGTTCTCAACATGCTCAAAGTGCTCATAGTACGTTATTTTCCTGATTCAGGTATCTCAGTTACCTGTTCTACTACCAAGACTCTGCCCTGCTGTCCCTGACACCAGCCATCATGCCAAGGGGACAGAAGAGTAAGGCGCGTGCTCGAGAGAAACGGCGGGCACTCAAGGATGCTCAAGCAAAGGAGGCAGAGAAAGCAGAGTCGCGTGCTGGCTCTGATCAAGCTTCAGGAGATGCTAAGCCAAGCACTTCCACTGCTGACTTCCCACAGCAGTCTGAAAGCTCAGCACCCAGCAGCACTGCCAGCCAGGGAGTGACCCCCAGAAGATCTGATAAGGGTGACCAGGGCCAAGGGGATGGAAATGAGCGTTCCTCCGGGGCTCTACTCTCCACTAGAAGCATGCAGATGGATCTTATGACAAGGAAGACGGGAATGCTCATGGAGTACATGCTCTACAAATACAAAGTGCAGCAGCCCATGAAGAGGGGAGAGATGCTCAAAGTTATCAACAAAAGGTTCAAGGAACACTTCCCCGAGATCCTCAAGAAAGCGTCCTATCGATTGGATGTGGTGTTTGGCCTTGAGCTGAAAGAAGTCCAGCCACATGGTCAAGCATATGAGCTTGTGAGCAAGTTAGATTTCGAGGATGATGGAAGTAGGAGCAATGAGCTAGGTGTTCCTACCAGGGGCATTCTGATTGCTCTCCTAAGTGTGATCTACCTAAATAACTACTGTGCTGCTGAGGAGGATGTGTGGTATTTCCTGAATGTATTAGGAGTCTATGATGGGATCATACATGTCTTCTTTGGGGATATCAGGAAGCTCATCACTGAGCAGCTAGTGCGGGAAGAATACCTAGAATACCGTCAGGTTCCTAACAGTGATCCTCCGTCCTATGAGTTCCTGTGGGGCCGGAGAGCCTATGCTGAAACATGCCAGATAAAGGTGATGGACTTTTTAGCCAAGATCAGTGGAGCCTTGCCTGGGATTTGCTTATCTCGTTATGAGCAGGCTTTGATTGAAGAGGAAGAGAAAGCCCAAGCTGCAGCTGCAGCCAAGTCTGGCACTAAAGGCAAGGCCAAGGGACGTACTAAGACCAAGTTAAGTCGTCCTACTCACAAGTGAGGTATAAGGTAGCCTCTGCTTTATGATTGAAAAGGTCTGTTCATCTTTTTGCAAATAAGCTGTTGATAATCTTTTGGGGGACTTTTAGTACACGTTTTACTTGGGGTTAAATGTACACAGTTAAATTTTGTAGCCTGTCTTTTCACAGCTGTTTACCAAGTTGGGAGCTCAAATTTTTTGGATTGATTTGAAATACAGTTACAACTTGAAATGTTCTAAGGATTTGATGATGTTCATAAGATATTATGGAATTAGATTAAGAAAATGCTGTAAAATATGAAAGAAAACATTCAAAAGTGTTATGCTTTTCAGTGAATATTTTCTTTTATTCCTTGTTTTCTTAGCATTGATGTCAGGGATGTATACTAACTTTTGTTTCTGATATTAAAATATGTGTGAGAAATTAGCAGAGAAGCAGATCTCTTGTTTTAAAGGTTCATGCTTTAACCAAACACGCACTGAATATCTACTCTTGCAAAGTTGTCAACCTGTGTATTAGAAATGTTTGGTAACAGAAGCAGGAGGTCTGGGATATGCAATGATATTTTCTCTAAGAAGCTCTCATTATTGGACAGAATGGAATAAGATCTGTACTTCCTAAAGAGACAATACATAGAGTGATGTCTTGTTCAACAGAAAATATTTTTCTATATTCATTACTAGTTATCTTTAAGGATGAAGGTCTTGTTTTTCCTTCTTGTTCATGACTTGGCATACAGGACTGTCTGTAGAATCTTTTAGGCAAAATGTTAAGAAAAATAAGGATAAAAAATGTTTAGATTATAAGTTTATAAGTGTTATCTAATATACCATAAGTGTACTGGGTTTTAGATATAACCAAATGTGTTTTATATTAATATCACTTCATTAAATTTGTTTTCTGAACTTTGTAATAGCAATCATAATGTTAAGATTAAACTTTGATGTAAAAGGTTGTTTATAAATATATTTGTACTAATTTAAAATTATATGTAGGTTAAAAATTTAAATGTTGATTCAATACCCTGGGATATAATGTTTGATTTTCTACAACAATATTTCTTTTCTTTTTTTGTTTTTGTTTCTGTTTTATTTTTGATACACCATTTCCACGTGTAGCCTGTCTGTCTTGAAACTTTCTCTGTATACTAAGTTAGGCTTAGACTCACAGAGATCCACCTGTGATCAAGTGCCATGATTAAAGGTATTCACAACCACTGCCCAATTAACAATATTTTATTAAGTGTTGATGTGTTCTTATTATTATTTTACTAGATCAACATTTAAAACCTATTCTTAAATTTTAATTTTTAAAAATGTTTTCCCATTGCAAAAGGTTTTGCTGTTTGGACTGACAGTCATTGCTTTAATCATAAGTATTTTGTTCAGAGAGTGATAGTTGCTTAAAATATGCCTAATAAATTGCATAGTGTTGTAAAAGTTGTTCTACTCATCACTTATTTCCACGAAGTGAGCTACCTCCAAACCCTCAGCCATGCTTCTTCTGGCTTGAAAGTTGAGGGATGGGAAACAGATCCTAACTGGGGCATGATGAGACTTCCACTTTGGGTACTGAGGAGAGTGAATTGATGCAAAAGGTCCAAAATCAATAGAAGAGAAGATACCAGGAACCCCAGAAGTCATGCAGTTGAGCCAGCAGGCAGTGTTTTTGGTGCATCTCTTCTCTGCCTTCGGGGTTACTGCAAGCACACTAATAGGCTTTAAAGGACAGGACCCCAGGTCTGCAAGGTAGAGTTCTTGTTCAGAGCCAAGGTGAAGCTGAGAGAGCCTTTGTGGAATGAAAGGAATTTTCTCCTAAGAGAAAGTATGGGCTCAGAATTCTGACCCTGCTGTCAGGCCCAGGAAATTCAAGCCTTGAGAACCATGTGAGAAAGTTTACCCATATCATCTCCTATGAGACTCAGAAAGTGTGGCTTCCTATGGAGACTGGACCTGAACCTGAGGCATTACTTGGCTCTGGAAAAGAGTGGGACACAGCACTCTGAGATCCAGGACAAAGCTGTCAACCTGTGTAGTAAATCTAGACTTCCTCTTAAAGGACTGAGGCAAAGGAGGGTTATGTGTGTAGCTGGCAGTCATGGGTGCATACGGGGCAGGAGCTCAAGCTTCACTCTACCTAGGTGAGACTTGCTAGACAGAAGTTGTGCCCTTGTGTCCTTTTTTTAGCCCCCCCCAACCCCATGGTTGTGGGGTTGGGGGATAGGGTGGAGTTCCTGGAAAGCAGAGAAGTGTATGTAAATCTGAGAATTAAGCTGTACATAGAAAAAGACTTTCATGCGTCCTGGGGCAGGACATGTAAATTGGAGGAGAGGAGGAAGAAGGTTCAGGTAGTTTATGGTGGAGATCGACGCATTGCGGGGTGGATGGTGTTATTCTTTTGGTCTCTGGTCCCTTTAAGGGACAAGCCACAACCACTCCCAGTGACCTCTGACCCCTGCCCCGCTATCTTGAATCTCTCTCACTGTACCCCCTTGGCGTGTGCTCTCTTTCTCTCTCTCTCTCTCTCTCTCTCTCTCTCTCTCTCTCTCTCTCTCTCTCTCCTCTAAATAATAAATGTTCAGCTTTATGCGTCTATTTTCTGTGTCTATGTGCCTTTTACCCATTGCCTGTTCATACCTGTCCACCTTCTGGGGATCCGCCGAGGCTAGCGGCTGCTCTGTGAACCCGCCGGGGGCACACCGGGATTTTTAAAAAATCATAAAATTGGTGCTGTGACTCGAATATCCTGAACTGGGTTCTTTTTCCACTCCCACCACCAGCTTCCTGGATGGCTTCAATCGGTGAGTGCCTCCCCATTCTGCTAAGGTTGCTCTTGTTCTTCTATGGTTGCTTTCTTTTACCAGAGTCGTGTTTGGATCGGTCCTGGGGGTCGGTCTGCTGGCATTAGCACTACGTACTTCCCATGCAGTGCATTTGACCGGGGTCCCTCGTTTTCTTTGTCTTTTTTCATTTTTTCTCTTTCCTTTTTCTCTTCTTTCGTTGGTTAACTGCCATTCGGAATGGTCCTGGCCTCTCTGGATTCTGGGTCACCAGAATCCAGCTAGACTATAACACTCCACTCGCGGTCCTTGTCCATTAGTCCTGAGTGTTCGCACTGATTTGCATCATGCCTATATCTCTTGGAAGATGTTCCAATATAGGCCTTGGATGCTGCTACTTTTGCTGGTTTTCACGATTTTGGCTCTGGATAGCAACCAGCTCCCCGGCTTTTAAAATTCTAGCCATCTTTTCAATTCCAGCCATGGCATGGTGCAGTTTTTTTCAGTTCCAGCCTTTTGCCCCTCCCCTCTGCGGCTTCTGTTATATCATGGCAGCGCAGCAACAGATCAGATCACGCCTTTAGGTCCCTCTCATTAAGCTTAAAATCCTTACAGCTCAAAAATTGTGACTTTTTTCATACAACAAGTGGCTGTCGCCATCTCGGCAGAGGGCCAGGTGGGTCAGGTGACTTTATCGCCATCTTGGCTGAGAGCCAGGTCAGGTGACCAAGCTCTCCCAGTTTTATTACTGCATACCCTGCCTTTTCACCCGGTTTTCACTAAACTCCTCATGTTAACTCTCTAACATGTGTCTAACATGTGTTTTGCACTGTGGCATGCCTTTGATAGGGCCCATCAAAGGCATCCACGTTGCCAATTCCTGTTCACTCTTTCTATGTATAATAATTGTTCATTACATCTCATTTCAGATTATAAAATCATAAGTCTCATATTTTAAACTGGTATGTGCTTTTAAGTCTCTTACAAAAATGCCTTATATTTGATATTAAGCAGTTCTCTACCATTGTCAGTTCTGCCATTAACCTTATATTACAAACAGTTTTTTTCTTCTTTCTGTCTTTTTATGAGTGTAAATCTTACCTGTTAAGAGCCAGTACAGTCAAGCTCAGACCCAACCTTCCAGGCAGATTCTATACTGCAGCTATACATAATAAACAACCCTCAACTGCTCAGAGATCTGGGGAATATGATATTTAAATATTTAATTATTAAAAACTTTTCATAGCAAAAAAGAGACAGGTTGGCTCCTTAGCAGCAACACTCTGCTTCCTCCAAAGAAGACAGAAGACAAACGGGCGCAGAACAACGTCCTTCTGCAGTTCGCTTCGAATGCCGAGAGCTGACCATTGGGAAAAACTGCCTTTAGTCTAAACTAAAGACCTCTAGATGTGGATGGAATCGCTGGAATCGACAGCCTAGCTGCTCAGGTCAAGGTAAGCCTGTCTTCCTATAGATTTCTTATCCCACAGGGTCTTCTGGAGCCTGGCAGGCCTGGTGCTAACCAGCAAAGGTCAATTGTAACCTTCAGCGACCATGGAGGACCCAAAAGAGTAACTCTGGGTGCCAACCAAGTAAGTTCTCTGTCATTTTTTAAATTGATAACTCAAGTAAAATCTTATCCTTCTCAAAGATCTCTGACAGTTTGATAGCTAAGAGGTTTGGCCAGGTTACCTCACCAAATAAATTTCAAATCAAATTTATCTCTTATGCTGCCTTCCATAGTATTAAAAAACACTTTTCATTGTACAAACATATGTCACAGTCATAAGTCATTTTATATATATATATATATATATATATATATATATATATATATATATGTCTAAAACTTCTGTTTTCACAAACCCAAGGAGTTCCTGTGAGTTCCCGGGAGCCGAATTAAGGAATCCATCTTAAACAGGTCAGATACCCCCTCAATTCCCTGGTCCAAAAATTTTTTTTTCCTTAATTTAACTTTGTTCTTTGTTCTGCCAATACCTTAAACAGGATAAGGGATACCAGACATATCCGTGCCACAGACACAGGTCAGAAGCAAAGCTATGCCAGGATGTGGCCAGCACACAGCCTTCCCAGGTTTCCCCCCCAAAGATGATGCCCACAATCAGCCAGAAGCAGTTTTGAGAATCCGCAGCCCCAATTCCTTCAAACTGTGGTGTCTAATCTCCTGCTTTTTATTGTAAGGAAGACGTGGGAAAGTTATTCTTTTGGTCTCTGGTCCCTTTAACAGACAAGCCACATCCACTCCCAGTGACCTCTGACCCCTGCTCCGCCATCTTGAATCTTTCTGGCTGTCCCCTCTTGGAGTGCATACATGTCTCTCTGTCTCTCTCTCTTTGTCTCTCTCTCCTCTAAATAATAAATGTTCAGTTTTATGCCTATTTTCTGTGTCTATATGCCTTTTACCTGCCACCTGTTCACATCTGCCAGCCCCGCTGGGGATCTGCCGGTTGGGGTTAGTGGCTGCTCTACGAGCCAGCCGGGGGCACACCAGGATTTTTAAAAAATCATAAAAGATGGGGCATGAGTTAAGTGGGGGCATCCGAGGCTCAGGTCTTAAACTCTGCACGAAATAGCCCAAGAAAAGTGTAGGCAGTGGGAAGGCTTATTGTCTTAGGGAAGTACAGTAAGGAAACCAGACTCTCCTCTAAATTTCCTCCACAGCAGTCTGGTTCCATAGTAACCCATCGCTGCTGTCACTCTTCAGAGCCTGCCCCTGACTGGATATGGTTTACCCTCACTTCCTATGAGGAGGAGAGGAGCTGGGTCTTAGTGCCCCTGGCAAGGAAGCCACCTCTGCTGCTCAGGCCCCACTGCTGGCGAGTTCTGAGAGAGGTCTGCAGTCAAGGTAGGGACCCTGAATGTGTACCATGGAACACATAGTAACCAGTAATAACCCCACGGAGGGGACTTGGTTGAAGTTGTAGGTCAACAGGCTTGTCCTGGGAAAGTATATGCTACAATTTAGTTTGCTATCTCAGAGAGAAGAGGGTACTATTTTCTTACAAAGGAGCCCTAATTCTGAAGATGTCAGCATCATAGTCTACACTTAATTAAAACATTGGTTCCTCAGTGATAATAATCAGAATTACAACCAAATGTATATCCATACCAAGCAGACAAGACACAACACTCTAGAAAGTCCCAGGCAATGTATGCAAGCAAACCTGGGGAGACCTAACTTCATCCCTAGGAAATTAATTCATCAGCAGAGAGACTAAATATCAAGGTATCGAAACCTTTTACTTAGGACCTGAATTAATATTCTTAGAATCCATGTAAATCTGGATACAAGTATGTCTGTAATCCCAGCACTCCTACAAGTAGATGGCAGGTAGAAATAGGAAAATCCATAAAAGCCAGTGGGTGAAGTTACTCGTGGTGCAAATTGATTAACACACACACACACACACATACACATACTCTTTCACACACAAATACACTGTCTTAGTTAGGATTATTATTGTTGTCATGAAACACAGTAACCTCTGCAATTCTTATAAAGGAAAGTATTTAATGGGGGCTTGCTTACAGGTTCAGAAATTTAGTCCAATGCTGTCATGGTAGAGAACATTTTGGCATTCAGGCAGATATGTTGTTGGAAAAGTAATTGAAAGTTCTACATCCAGATTGGCAGGCAACATGAAGAGAGAGACACCAGACTGTATTAAGAGGCTTCTAGTTAGTTCCTTGCTGCTCTGCCCCAAAATAATCAGACAGAAACCATATTATTTGCAATACTGTTTGGCTAATAGCTTAAGCATCTTTCTGGCTAATGCTTATACCCTAAACTAACCCATCTCCATTAACTTGTGTATTGCCACATGACTGTGGCTTAAAAGCATAGTTTCGGCATGTCTGTCTCTGGCAGTGGCTCCATGGCTTCTCCCCAACTCATCCTTTTTTTCTCCCAGCATTCAGTTTAGTTTTCCTCACCTAGCTCTGTTCTGCCCTTCTCTGCTATAGGCTCAAAACAGTTTTTTTATTCACCAATGGTATTCACAGCATACAGAGGGGAATCCCACATCACCAGGCCAGGCTTGAGCATTTGAAATCCCAAAGCCAAGCCCCAGTGACACATTTTCTCCAACAAAGCCACAACTCTTTTATAGTGCCACTCTCTAATGACCAAGCATTCAAATACATGAGCCTATAGGGATCATTGCTATTCAAAACATTGCACACACTGTGGTTCAGAGATATAAAAACACATACACAAGCATGCACAGAGGGAGAGGGAAAGGGAGAGGTGATAGTAGGGATAGAAAAGTACCCTGGCCTGCCTATGAGGCTCTTATATTATCTTTATATGAGATTTAAGGGAGAAAAAAAAATCTTTGACTGGAAAATACAGCCATCAAAAAGTCCTAGCATATGCTAGTTACTATACCAGTTACATTATTTCATTGCATGCTTTCCACAAGTTGTAGAGAATAACTTGCTAAATTATGACATGATTGCATGTCATAGATTTGCAATCTTAAATTCAGAGAGTTTAATAACTTTCACAGTGTGCAGTTGATTAACTGACTGCACTGAGCTATCATCCATATTGTGAAATAATCAAATGCCTCAATTTTCTACTATTCTCAACCCGAGACTTACCAATTAGCCCTTTTCATTTTTGTAAATGCATAATAGATAAGACTCCCATAGTAACAATACTGTATATACTATGTGGTGAGAGCAATAAAACCACCAAAATTACTGTTACATAATATTATTTGTTTGTTTTCAACACTGGACATTAAACTAGAATCCAGGCCACCCTGTAATTCACCATGTAGCTGAGGCTGGTTTCAGAGTCTTGGCAATCCTTATACCTTATTTGAGGTATAACTATGCTGAGTGCAGAGATTATTGTTGTGAACTGAATCTTGTGGATAAATTAAGGAGAGAAGAAAGAAAACAAAAAAGAACATACACACACACACACACCAAAAGAAAACCCATCGAAACATTAGGGGATAAAAGAATCTGACTATGGCATCCTTTCCATTTTGTAATTAATTAGTATTTGAAATGCAACCTATTAAACCAGGCTAGAGAAAACTGAAGATATAAGTAGAGTTTCACTTAGATCTTATTTGTTCCCCCTCTATCAATTCTTCCCAGACCCTCCTTCCAGATCCACCAAAATCCACACCCTTTCTCTGTTTCTCTAACTAGAAAACAAACAGGCATCTAAGAATTTAATAAGATAAAATAAAAGCAAACAAACCAGTGTAGGACAAAACCAATGGAAGGAAAAAAGCCAAAGAAATAACATAAGAAGCACATACAAATATTGAGACTGTGTGTGTGTGTGTGTAGACATTTTTTATATATATTATATATTTAATTTGGTGCTTTGGTTTAGACAAGGTGTCAATCTATATAGTTTTTGCGATTATAATATAATTACACCATTTCTTGCTTTCCTCTTCTCCTTCCAACCCCTCCATATACTCCTCCTTGTTCTTTTTCTGATTCATAGCCTCCTATTTCATTAATTGTTATTACATACATACATACACACACGTAGATACATATATGTTACTCGTATGTATGTTTTGACTGCTGAACACTTGCTATTGGATAGCAATTGGTGTGTTCTTCCCTGAAGAAGACTTGTTTCCTACTTTCAGTATTTTTCAGTTGCCTGTAATGCTTTGTTTAGGTTGAGGCCCCATGAGGTTTTCCTTCTCTTCTTTGGCATATCTATTGGTATCATTCTCTTGTTCAGTTTATGTTTAGGCAGACATATTGTTGAGATTTCATGTATGTAGCCTCTGACATTGCTAGGAGAAATAGTCTCACAGCAAACGCCCTGTTCCTTTTGTTCTTATAATATTTCTTTCCCCATCTTCCACAATTGTCCCTGAGCTTTAGGTTCAGGACTTACATTGTAGATGTATCCATTGGGACGGGGCTCCATGCCTCTGTATTTTGATCAGTTGTGGTTTTCTGTAATGTTCTCCTTCTGCTGTAAAGAGAAGTTTCCTTGATGTGGGCTGAAGACTACTCTTTTTTTTTGTTTTGTTTTTGTTTTTGTTTTTCGAGGCAGGGTTTCTCTGTAGCTTTGGTGCCTGTCCTGGAACTAGCTCTTGTAGACCAGGCTGGCCTCGAACTCCCAGAGATCCGCCTTCCTCTGTCTCCCAAGTGCTGGGATTAAAGGTGTGTGCCACCACTGTCTGGCTGATGACTACTCTTATATGTGGGTACAAGGGTAACTTTTTAGAATACAGTTAGGGATTATACTAGTTTGGTAAAGTGACAGGTGTAGTAGGTTCTTATGCTGGCTAGTTTTATGTCAATTTAACACAAAGCTACTTATCTGAAAGGGAAGAACTTGAATTGAGAAAATGCTTCCATAAGATTTTGCTGGAAGGTTATGAGTTTTTTTTTTTTTTTTTTTTTTTTTTGCTGGAAGGTTGAGAGTTCTCCCCTCTAATCATCTTTTTTTTTCTTGGTTGCTTCTCATCTTTCATGTGGCACTATGGGCAAGGGAGAGATGCCATCATCATCTCCCTATCAGTGCTTGAGGCAGGTGGGAGAGCTGGCACTGAGGTTAGGAGGGCCAGAGACCTGCCCCTGTCCACCACCAGCTGCAATACTCGGGAGACCAAGCCCTAAACCTGCCTGGACAGCACAATAGAGCCAACCCCATTGGGAAAGATGAGGATAAGCCAGCCCTGTTGTTGAAAGCATGGGAGAACTGTCCCCGTTACTTACCTGTCAATGTCTGTGGCACATGGGAGAGCTGCCTCTGAGGTCAGAAAGGCAAAAGAGCAGCCCCTGCCCACCACCAGCTGCAACACTCAGGAGAGCAGACTCTCCACCTTGCATGGGCAGCACAATAGAATCAACCACATTGGTAGAGATGTGGGTGAGCCAGCTCCAAAGTTATGAGCATGAGAGAGCTGTCCCTACTACCTATCTGTCATATGGTAGCATGGGTGAGGGGCAGATGCCCTCCCACCCCATGCCCATTAACACCAGAGGCAGATGGGAGAGCTGACCCTGAGGTCATAAGAGGAGAACAGCCCCTCAAGAGCTACATCAACTTGGGAGACTGACCCCTATTCCATACCTGGGCAACACAAGTAGAGCTGGCCCTGAAGGTGTAGGTGTGCAAGATCTGACCTGAGGACATGAAAGTGGGAGAATTGGCCCTGCCATTTGCTCATCACTGCAAGTGGTGAACTTGCCAGGGCAGTGCAGGAGAGCTCGCCTTGGTTGAGCGGACAAGGAGGAGCTAGGGAACTGACCGATCATGTAAATATCCAGGCCCAGAACCAGCCTTATATGTTGCCCCACCCCATCTATGCTCTACTGGAGCATGTGAGGGGACTGGTCCTGCAGACCCAAAGCTGCAGGATCTCCACAAAAGCAGGATAACCAAAAGGGGTTCCAATGAGGGCCCAAAATCAATAGTGTAGCAGAATCCAGAGGCCTTGAATCAGACCAATGACTCTGCAATGAACACTTGCAAGTACAAATTTATGGATTAAAAAAAAATCTGTCTGGAAGGCATTTTCTTAATTAGTGACTGATGGGGAACAGCATGTCCTGTGTTCGGTGGTGTCATCCCTGGGCTGGTGGTTCTGGCTTCTATAAGAAAGCAGGCTGTGTAAGTCATCAGAAGCAAGCCAGTAAACTGCACCCCTCCATGGCTTCTGCATCAGCTCTTGTCTCCGGGTTCCTGTCCCCAGGTTCCTGCTCTGTTTGAATTCCTGTCCTGGTGTCCTTTGATAATGCCTGTTATATGAACTGTGAGTGTAATAAACCCTTTCCTCTCCAAGTTGTTTTTGGTCATGGTGTTTCATCACCACAATAGTGACCCAAACTAATACTGTTTTCTTTTAAGAGCCGTGACTTTAAAGCTTGCAGAAGAGAGTTCCTTATCTACAGTGGCCACCATGACTGCCATGATTACATGGGATTGATATTATTTCTATGTCAGTTGGGGGGCTGAGGAAGATACTTTACTGTGATTGCCAGATGTTCACTTTCTAAGTAATGAGGGCCTAATTTTTTTCATTTTACTGAAATAGCTAGACTTTTCTCTTTAAAGTATAGTCAACTTATATAGAATTGTTTATTGAATTAGTAATTAAAATAGAATTAGTTACTGAAGTATTTTTGATTTTTTGGAGTATGGATCATGTTTTGACTATTTTCTATTTACAACATAATGTTATTATTTGCCTCCACAAACTGAGAATCTTTGGATATCTTTTTGTAGCCAAAAAAGAAAAACATTCTGTGAATAATTGTATTACTTCATGAGGGTGGGTCGGGATCACTCAGCAGGTGGGAGCACCTACTTCCAAGCCTGATTATCAGTTTGATCCCAAAAATCTGTATGGGGTGTGTGTCACAACTCTTATTGATCATACCCTGACCTCCAGAGGCCTACTACTGTACATGCACTAAGTAAATAAATATTTACTAAATTTTTTATTTGTATTTAAGAAATATATTTTTAAATATTTAGTAAAAAACTAACTTAAAATTGGTAAAAAAAATTTAAAGAATACTTCTGAGACGAACTCACTTGCCTCCCAAGCCTAGTAACCTGAGTTCAAGCAGCAGAACCAATGAAAAGATGAAAATGGAGAACTAACTGAAATCTTGTTCTGATTTTTATATTTGTGCATGGCACATAGATGCACACACACACACACCATACATCCACACATACTACATACATACACCATCAAAAATTAAAAAGAATATGACTTGTAATTTGTGAATTTACGGTGTGTAAAATCATATTTTCGATAAATATATAGATAATAAAGGATTTATATGGGTCAGCCACCTAAGGTATACATTTTTTTTACTCTTTTATGTGATTTTATTTTTTTGTGGTAAAAGCACACTAAAAATCTATTCCGTTAAGTGATACCCAATACAAACTGCAAAATCATTAATAATAAAATAATCTTGATTCTTTAGAATCCGCAGGCTTGCTCCTAACTGGAGTAAACAGAGAAGAGCTGTCAGTACTCACTGAAGAATGAGTGCTGAAGAGAATAGCTCGTAAACACACACATAAGCACGCGCGCGCACACACACACACACACCAAAAAAACCCACAATAAAACAAAAAGAAAAGCATGTTTCTTGTAAGGACCACAAATTGATACTAAGAGAACAGTTGGACTGAGAACAGTGAGGGTGTGTTTATAACAGATAAGGACGGGCTCCGATCAGTGGAAGGAAGGATCTCGGTACCCAAGAAGTCATTCTGTTAAGTCAGCAAACAAAGAGGTTGGGTTGCTCTCAGGTTCTGTGTGAAAAGGAACAGCAAGAAGCACAATAGACTGTAATAGGTGGAAATCCAGTTTTATTAGTGAAGGTCTTAATTCAAAAGGAGAGAGACCTGTGTGGGGATGGGAGGAATTGTCCCCCAAACAGGAAGGCTTACAGAGTCCTGGCACTCCTGTCAGGCCTGAAATGTCAAGCTCTGAGGAACAAGTGAGGTTAGCTCATATTACCTCCCCTGGGACTATGATGCCCGTGGGAGTTTTATCAAAACCAGGAAGAATCATTTTGCTTTATGAGTCCATTCTTGAAAAGATAGGGACATTAGAAGATCCAATGCAATTTCCGGCCCTCTGAGGTCTAAGAGAAAACTGTCACAATTTATTGTAAATGTAGACTTCCCCTCCAAGGACTAATGAAGAAGTGGTTATGTTTGTGGCTGTTGTACATGTATTCTTAGAAGAAGGGATGCTAGGATACATAGAAACAATAGCTATGGGGGATCAGAGGAACTATTAAGACTGTGAAACCCTCGTTTTGCCCTGGAGAGTCTACGAGACCAGAATTCTACATCTGAAAGTTGATAGTTAAGCTTCAAGGTGTCTGGTGAGTGTGTGTGGGGTGGAGGGCATGCATGCAACACCAGGGATGTGGTATACAAAATGAGAAGGTGGTGGGATGTGAGAGAGTGATAGGCAAATGGCAGGGTGGGCAGGGCCATACTGTCAGTCTTGAGAGGCTCCAACTGTGCAGTGGACTGAGGAGGTGTTGCAATTGGGTAGGATAGGAAGATTTACACGAGTACAGTGAGGAGTTTGAGTTTTTTTTTCACTGTATTGGGCCCACAGCATTGGGATTCCATTAGCAACGTAGCCCTGCTGTCAATCTTAAGAGCCTGTGCACGCCCCGGTTGTCATTTATTCTTTCTTCCTGTGGAAAGAGGGGCGGGAGTTAGTACGCTCGAATAGATCGACAGGCAGATTCCTTCTAAAAGAGATTGGCTGTCAAGGTAAGGACCCTGGGTAGATTCTAAGAACATCCTAAGACCTGTAGAAAAGAACACTGATTAAAAAGAAGGCAGAGCCCTAGACCACGAGTCAAAGTTTGGACTCAGAATTCTGCAGAGAACTTCTCACTAAACGGGCATTCATAGTGAGCCCTCGCAGAACCCTGGGCTGGAGTATTTCTTCAGGCCTAGAGCATAAGGACAATTGAGGACCCAACTTCATTCCTAGGAAAGCAGAGTTAAAGGGTCATAAGGACAGAGAAATAAAACTTGAAAAATGTGCCAGAAAAAGCAGAAAAAGGTCTCACTTGGCCAGCCCTTAGACATGCCCACCAGTGACTCATGAAGGGACTCCACAGAGAGCCCGCCTCGGAACTGGAAATAAAGTCACATTATATTGCAAAATTTGGGCGCCATCTTTCAAAGAAAAAGGAACCAGGACCACCTTTAAAAAGAAAGAGAAAAAGCTAAACAATGGTGGCACCCGAATTTAATCGCAGAACTCTGGGGAGGCAGAGGCAGGTGGATCTCTGTAAAGTTAAGGTCAACCTGGTCTACAAAGGAAATTCTAGGAGAAGCTCCAAAGCTACACTGAGAATCCCTGTCTTGAAAAACCAAAAAGGAAAAAAAAAGGATCAGCACATTGTCTTGCAAAATACTACTACTACTACTACTAATAATAATAATAATTTATAATATATTATATTTATATAATTTATAGTTATAATAATAATTTATATTGTTATAATTTAATGTAATAATTGATAATATAATATGTAGTTTACAAAATATAATAATAATTTGTTATTATTATAAATAGGGTAGAGGCTGAAAAATTACCTCAATGATTGCTTAGCATTCATGAAACCCTAGGTAAAGTGGCAAAGATGGCAAAAGCAGATGTCATTAAATATAGATAAATAACATGGAAGTATTAAAGCCTCCTGCCAATACTCTCATGTTGTGTTAGGGAGAAGTAAGAGGATAATTGAAAATTTACCAGGATGAGCAGAAAACTAAGCAAGGAAATACAGCAGTGGTTGAGGGAAGCGGGGAAGATTATGATACGAGGTGTGCATGTCAGTAACTTTACAGCAGTTTACATAACTTCACCAAATGAGTGCGGACAAAGAAACAGGGTCAGCTTCAAATGACTGAGCAGGATCCTAACATTCTGGCTGAATGAAAACTGAAAGCTAACACATAGCACAGGGATATTTAAAATGTCCTGAATTAGGAGCTGGTAGTGTGACAGCCCTCTATGCTCCTCTGAGCCTGTTCGCTGAGAAGGGACAGCCTTGGTCTCCAGTACCTAACATCAGTGAAGATATACGGAGGTGAGGGAATCACTTCCAAAATAATGGGGCCACTGCAAGTCAGGCTCTATAGTGTGACTTGGACATGTACACCTGTCCTGACTAGACACAGGCTCTGTTCCCAGGGCATTGTCAGCACAAGAGGGCAAAGGTGAGTTAGCCTTGTGAGATTCAGCATCTCCAACACATCTTGTGTATGTGTTTCTCCCAGTGCGTATCATGCTTTCTTGACTTTTTCTTTATGTAAAGTGAGGGGTTTTTTTTTGTTTGTTTGGTTGGGTTTTTTTTTTTTTTTTTTTTTTTTTTTTTTTTTTTTTTTTTTGTATCTAACACTGGTTTCCCCAGAATTCACAATGTAGACCAGGATGACTTTTAACTTATTGAAGTCCCCCTGCCTGTCATTCTGAAATGCTGGGATTCTTTTTGTTTTTGACTTTTTATTTAATTTGTGTGTACTGTATTAAAACATTTCCTGTCTTATCTCTCCATCCCCGATCATTCCTCTCCATGTAGAAGGAGCTGCAGGCTGCATTCCTGCCACCTGGCTCCCCGACGCCTGGTTAGCTTACGACCCAAAATAACGACACACAAACTGTATTCTTTTAATCACTGCTTGGCCCATTAGCTCTAGCCCTTACTGGCTACTTCTCATATCCTGATCAACACATCTCTAATAATCTGTGTAGCACCAGTCTTACTGGGAAAGATTCAGCATGTCTGACCTGGTGGCTTGCATCATCGCATCAGACCTGGAGAGAGGCATGGAGTTCTAACCTATGAGGCCAAGCAGTTTCTTCATTAATTAACCAGTGACCTCCCCACATCAACTCAATGTCGTCACAAATCCACAACCCATTTTATAATTATTACTGTTACATATGTGACAATAAATAAATACATATATGTATTTTATATATGGTTTACATAACAATAGAATCAATAGTATAAGTAATAAATATGACAAACATCTGTATTTATTATATAAAGGCGTAAATAAAGCCTAATATGTCCATTTAGTGTTGCTTACATGTGTATGGATTTAGGACTAGCGATTATGCCTACAGAAGACTGAATCTTCCTCTTGTAAAAGCCCCTGTCTACAGTGCTTCATGTAGAGGTATGGCCTTGTGAGATTTCACCATTCATGTTATGTGAATTGGTGTTGACATTCAAGTTCAAGCCTCCTTTGGGCTTCCTTACTCCTGGATTCTGTGAAACATTATAGCAGCCTAGTACTAGATATGAGTAGAATTGAGTGTTTTCAAACACCAGAGAAAGGCAGCCATCCTTTACCTCACAGTAAAAATAAGGTGACCAGAGGTGAGGAATACAGTGAGTGCTTAGAACACTGATGTCATTATAATGTGTGAGACAAGGAGGGGAAAGAATTGCTGAATGCCTGAATGTTCTCAACATGCTCGAAGTGCTCGTAGTACGTTATTTTCCTGATTCAGGTATCTCAGTGACCTGTTCTACTACCAAGACTCTGTCCTGCTGTCCCTGACACCAGCCATCATGCCAAGGGGACAGAAGAGTAAGGCACGTCCTCATGAGAAATGGTGCTAGGGGCTCAAGGATGCTCAAGTAAAGGAGGCAGAGAAAGAAGAGCCACCTGCTGGCTCTGATCAAGCTTCAGGAGATGCTAAGCCAAGCACTTCCACTGCTGACTTCCCACAGCAGTCTGAAAGCTCAGCACCCAGCAGCACTGCCAGCCAGGGAGTGACCCACGGAAGGTCTGATAAGGGTGACCAGGGCCAAAGGAATGGAAATGTGCGTTCCTCCAGGGCTCTACTCTCCACTAGAAGCATGCAGATGGATCTTATGACAGGGAAGACGGGAATGCTAACGGAGTCCATGTTCCTCAAATACAAAGTGCAGCAGCCCATGAAGAGGGGAGAGATGCTCAAAGTTATCAACAAAAGGTTCAAGGAATACTTCCCTGAGATCTTCAAGAAAGCCTCCTACCGATTGGATGTGGTGTTTGGCCTTGAGCTGAAAGAAGTCCTGCCACATGGTCAAGCATATGAGCTTGTGAGCAAGCTATATTTCGAGGATGATGGAAGTAAGAGCAATGAGCTAGGTGTTCCTACCAGGGGCATTCTGATTGCTCTCCTAAGTGTGATCTACCTAAATAACTACTGTGCTGCCGAGGAGGATGTCTGGTATTTCCTGAATGCATTAGGAGTCTATGATGGGATCATACATGTCATCTTTGTGGATATTAGGAAGCTCATCACTGAGCAGTTAGTGCAGGAAGAATACATAGAATACCGTCAGGTTCCTAACAGTGATCCTCCATCCTATCAGTTCCTGTGGGGCCTGAGAGCCTATTCTGAAACCAGCAAGATGAAAGTGATGGAATTTTTAGCCAAGATCAGTGAAGTCATTCCTGGGTATTACTCCTCTCGTTATGAGCGGGCTTTGATTGAAGAGGAAGAGAAAGCCAAAGCTGCAGCTGCAGCCAAGTCTGGCACTAAAGGCAAGGCCAAGGGACGTACTAAGACCAAGTTAAGTCATCCTACTCACAAGTGAGGTATAAGGTAGCCTCTGTTTTATGATTGAAAAGGTCTGTTCATATTTTTGCAGATAAGCTGTTGAAAATCTTTTGGAGTACTTTTAGCATAGTTTTAACTTGAGGTTAAATGTACTCAAATAAATTTTGAAGCCCGTTCCTTCACTGCTGTTTACCAACTTGGGAGATCAAATTTTTTGGATTGATTTAAAATACAGTTTGCAAATTGAAATGTTCTAAGGATTTGAGGATGTTCATATGATATTATGGAACTAGAATAAGAAAATGTTGTGAAATTTGAAAGAAAAATATTCAAAAGTGTTAGGCTTTTCAGTGAAGATTTTCTTGTAGTCCTTGTTTTCTTGGCATTGGTGTAGGGATGTATATTGACATTTGTTTCTGATATTAAAATATGTGTGAGAAATTAGCTGAGAAGCAGATCTCTTGTTTTAAAGGTTCAAGCTTTAACCAAACACGCACTGCACATCTACGCTTGCAGAGCTGTCTCCCTGTGTACTGGACATATTTGATCATAGAAGCAGGAGGTCTGGAATATGCAATGATATTTTTCTAAGAGACTTTCATTAGTGTACAGAATAGAATAAGATCTCTACTTCCTAAAGAAACAATAAATGGGTGATGTCTTCTTACATAAAATATATTTTTCTATATCCATTACTAGTTATCTTCAGAGAAGAAGGTCTTGTTTTACCTTCTTTTCATGGCCTGGCATACAGCAATTTCTGTAGAATCTTTTAGGGAAAACGTTAAGAGAAATAAGGATAATAATGAATTAGATTAAAATGCTCACATTAATAAATGACACTTTCTGATAAGTAAATATAAGGGCTATTTAAGCATGGATTCTTTGTACCATACACATGCATCCCCATTATATGAGAAAGAACTTGTCAAAATCACTTCTCAATGGTTACCAAGACTTACAAATCTACCTGTTCCCATATTTACATGGAAAGTAAGTGAAAGAATTTAGATTAAACATGAGATTTAGAGACAACACTTCTGCATTCCTCTTATGTTTAAGCACAATGTGACTTTTATATCAGGTTTATTTTAAATGTTATTAAATGTGTCTTAATTGGTTGCACTGCCTCCAGCTCTAGGAGATATATGTCCTTTTCTGGCCTCTTCAAGCACCTACGCAAACAAGGCATACACCTATACCCAAACAAATCCCAAGGGAAATTAAAGCCCCATGTACTGTGGGATAAAGTTCTTCTACCCACTAAAGATTTGTTACTTGCATGGGTTTAATAAATCGCTGATTGGCCAGTAGCCAGAGGGGAAGTATAGGCAGTGTGAGTAAATAAGAATTATTCTAGGAAGAGATAAGGCCCCGTCTGTATTTCCACACAGATGGAGAGGAAGCATGATGAAATGTTGCATTGGAAAATGTACCAAGCCTTGTGGCTTAACATAGACAAGAATTATAGGGTAATTTAAGGTATAAGAGCTAATTAGAAATAAGACTGAGCTAATGGGGCCAAACAGTTTACAACTGACATAAGCCTCTGTGTTTTGTTGGGACTGAACAGCTAGGGAACTGGTATGAGAGAAACAACTGTCTATGAAAGGTAGCCTCAAACATTTAGGGCTAGGGGCATGACACAGGTCTGTAGGACCCACAGGAAACTTCAGAAGGAACAGGAGAACGCCTGTGCATGCCTGAGGGGTGGCATAAAAGATATGATTGGCAGGGGAACAAGCTAAGCCAACTCAGATGGGATCTGGAAATTCTAGTGCTTCCTCTGAATTCCTAGAGCTGGAATTCCAATCCAAGCTCTGTCCTGGCATGGTGGCTAAAAACTTTCAGGCAAATGTCTTGTTTGTCAATTCATGCCCCCAAAGTTGGGCACCAAATAAAGATTGTATAATTAAAGCTCAGAGGGAGACATTAGGGTTCAACTAGAACACCCAAAAGGAAAGCAGTCATCCACTGACTCTGACCTTCACCTCAGTCTCAAATGGCAATCCTGCCTCTAGGAATCTCAGAATGAGATGTAACTGAGAGCTGTCTCCCCATTCTATAATCCTCTTTAGTTCTGGGATGAAAGGTATGCACCACTGGGATTAAAGTCATGCATCACCCAGTTCCTATGGCAACAAGAGTGGGATTAAAGTGTTATTGTGGCCTGGTCTGCAAGACTGGCCAGTGAGACAATTTTACTCTCTGAACTTCAGGCACCATAATTTATTAAAATACAAATGAAATGCTGCTACACCCAGGAGCAGCTTTCTCAGGTCAGGTAAGAAAGGAGTGGTGAGGTCTGATAAGAAGATAATAATAAACTGAGTGAGGATCATGCAAGACAGAAATGCTCAGAAAAGGCACATTCTGGACCTAAAGGTAAACACAGAAGGAAAGTAATCTAAGAAAAACCCTCATCTCTCAATCTCAGAATGGCCATGAGAAATGTCAGGTTGAACTTATTCTTCTATATGGAAGTTGTTTTAGTGGTAGGATTTTCTTGCATTGATAGGAATCGGCTCAACTGAGTAGACTATTTGTCTGTGTATCTGTACGTGTGTGTATTTGTGTGGTGTAGGTTGTGTATGCTTCATGTGTGTGTAATACTACATTATTGAACAGAGTGTGTTTGTGTGTGTCTGTGCATAAAACTGCCTAACTGAACAGAGTGTGTTTGTGAGTGTGTATATACTGTCTAAATGAACAGTGTGTATATGTATATGTGTGTGTGCGTGAGCACACCTGTAGTACTGCCTAACCAGAGTCAACAAGTGTAAACGACAAGTCTCAAGTGTAAATGAGGGGAATAATAGAAAGAATGGTGAGAGTCATATATATGATAATAGTGAATCATGTTTACTTCAGTCTGGGACATCACAAGGCCTTGAGGAACAACAGAAATGTGTTCTGTCTTAGGTTCACATGGGCTAGCTTTCTAGTTTATACCAGAAACCTGAAAACTTCCCACCTACATACTTCTTTCACTATAATTCACCATGGGAACTCTTAGCAGATTAACTACAACAAGGCAAATTTCACTTCTAATGAGAGAGTGTCTTAGATTTGAGGCTGTTGGAATGACACCGAAGGTCTCAGATAAAGTCAGGGTATAGAAGAATATTATTAGAAATCATTTTACTGGTTTTTGTTTCAGAAGTGTTTCATTCTACCACAGGTCTCTGGGCTGTCCTATTTCCAGTTCCTAGCCATACAGGCTCCACTCATAGTGCGTGCCTCATGCTAAATCAAAGAGTAGTTGGCCACCATTGCCCAAGCACAACTTGCAGACAGGATAGAGTGTAGGTCTGGGATTTGTGTCTGGGTTGATGGCCAGGTTTCTATTTCTGGAGCCTGCGGAGTAAAGTATCATGCCATTTTCATGTCCAGTATCATCAGAGAGGATTCCTTTGGCACCAGATGGGAGCAGGTTCAGAGACCCACAGCCATATATTTGCAGAGAGACTAATTTGGAGGTCTCTAGAGGGTTTTACCCCTAAGAGACTGAGAAACTCCAAGGATTGGAGGAAAGATTATAGCATTCAAAGAAGATGGAGGACAACAGGAGAACATGACCCAGCAAATCAGCTAAGCGGGGCTCATATGGGCCAACAAAGACTGGAGTAGCAAGCACAGAATCTGTATAGATATGTGTGAGGTCCTTTGCATATATGTAATGACTGTTTGCTTGATGTTATTGTATCCTGTTTGGTTATATTTGGCTGTCATCCCTTGGAATGCTTCTCTTTTCCGAAGAGGAAACAGGGGACTGGATCTGTGGGAGAATGGAGGAGACAGCTGGGTGGAGTGAAGGGAAGGAAAATGGTAGTCAAGATGTTTTGTATGAGAGAAGAATATTTTCAATAAAAGAAAGGGGGGGGTTTCCAATACAGTTGTGCTAGAATTTTCTTCAAAGGAAAAATATAAAAGAGAATAAATGACCAAATAAATTAGTATACATATCCTTTATAAGCCCAAATGAGAATGGACATATGTAAAGATACTTCATATGAAAAGAAAAAAAGAAGCTTGCCAGATTATATCAGGGGTTGGGTTGGTAAAAAGAAAGAATGAACATGTATCTTATATTGGTGAGTGACACACCGAATCCTCTCTGTTGTCACCATCTGAAACACAAGGTAATGTCAAGCAGAGATCCCTGTCAGTTTCCACTTTAGGTGAACTGCACACTTCAAGACTTGGTTCTACCCGGCCCGCGGCGGACGGAAGCGGCGGAACCCCAGCACGCACAGTTAAATCAAGTAGGTTTTTTGGGGCCTGGCCTACAGAGAGGGAGGCCTTTTATTGGCGAGGTCCACGGGCGAACGGGGAGCGGCGTCCTGTCCCTGAAGAAACTCCTGAGTGGGGAGAGTGTTCTGGGCCCGCGCCGGGACACAGGAAACGGAGTGGGAGTATTCTCAGACCCCCTTTACCCCCTGGTAAGCCTGCGAAGGCTGATACCCTCTGCGGGGGCTGCTCCTCCTCTGCTGAGACCTGGCACATCCCAGCTTGTGCCCAGGGCCCTCTTCCACTCCCCCTCCCTTCTGCTGGACTGCGGGATCACCCAGTATAGCCTGTGTGGGCACTGGGTCGGGAGCTCGGGGCAGAGGACAGCGGGAGATTCTCTGTTGTGGTGGCTGGCCTACAGAGGGGTAGGCCTTTTGTGGACGAGGTCCTGGGCAAACGGGGAGCCTGGTCATGGTCCTGAAGATCCTTCTGAGTGGTGAGAGCGATCTTGGCCCACAGTGGGAGCCAGAAAACGGAGCGAGGGCACTTTGTAAGCAGAGCCCTTGGCCAGCAGGGAAACCTGTTCTTGACTTAAAAGACCCATTAGATAGCATTGTTAGGAGGAGATGGGCAGGCGCCAAGGCAAGAATTCACCCAACAATATGAAAAACAACATGGAAACACCAGAACCCAATGATCTTACAACAGAAGGACTTGAACACCCTAACACAGAAGAAGTGGAAAAAATTGACTTTATGAAAGCAATGGAGTCCCTTAAACAACATGTAAAAAAAACCCTTATAGAAATGGATGAGAAGTATAACAAAAAGTTTGATGAAATGAGTAAATACGTAAATGATGCCCTGGGAAACCAAGAAAAAACGATCAAACAGGTAATGGAAACAGTTCAAGAATTAAAAACGGAAATTGAAGCAAGGAAGAAAACACAAAATGACGACCAGTTGGATATGGAAAATCTAGGTCAACGAGCAGAGGCTACAGAAACAAGCATAATCAACAGACTACAAGAGATAGAAGAAAGAATCTCAGATTCTGAAGACAACATAGAGAAAATAAACGCACTGATCAAAGAAAACAGCAAAACCAACAAAGTTTCGTCGCAAAACATTCAGGAAATATGGGACACAATAAAAAGACCAAACCTAAGAATAATAGGGATACAAGAAGGAGAAGAGTCACAACTCAAAGGTCCAGAAAATATTTTTAACAAAATTATAGAAGAAAACTTTCAAAACATAAAGAAAGATATTCCTTTGAATATTCAAGAAGCATACAGAACACCAAACAGACTGGATCAAAGAAAAACATCCCCTCGCCATATTATAATCAAAACACAAAATATACAGATTAAAGAAAGAATATTAAGAGCTGCAAAGGAAAAAGGGCAAGTTGCTTATAAAAGTAAACTGATCAGACTTACACCTGACTTCTCTATGGAAACCATGAAAGCCAGAATGTCCTGGAAAGAGGTACTGCAGAAACTAAGAGACCATGGATGCAAACCCAAATTACTATACCCAGCCAAGCTATCATTCACTATCAATGGAGAAAACAAGACATTCCAGGGTAAGAACAAATTTAAACAATATGTAGCCACAAATCCAGCCCTACAGAAAGTAATAGAAGGAAAATCACAACGCAAGGAATCCAACATAGCCAACACTGCATACAATAACTCAGGCATCCAGCGACCCTTCACCAGCACGACTCAAAGAAGGGAGACACACAAACTCTACTACAAGAAACAATAGGAATAACCAGAGTAATCAACCACTGGTCATTAGTATCACTTAATATTAATGGTCTCAATTCACCTATAAAAAGACACAGACTAAAAGATTGGATACGAAAACAGGATCCAACATTCTGCTGTTTGCAAGAAACACATCTCAACCACAAAGACAGGTATCTGCTCAGAGTAAAGGTATGGGAAAAGGTTTTTCAAGCAAATGGTTCTAAGAAAAAAGCAGGTATGGCCATACTAATTTCTAACAAAATGGACTTCAAACTAAAATCAATCAGAAGAGATCGAAATGGACACTTTATACTCATAACAGGAACAATTCATCAGGATGAAGTCTCAATCCTGAATATCTATGCTCCTAATATAAAAGCACCCACTTAAGTAAAAGAAATATTACTAAAACTCAAGGCAAACATCAAACCACACACACTAGTAGTAGGAGACTTCAACACACTTCTCTCACCAATGGACAGGTCAATCAGACAGAAACCTAATAGAGACTTAAGAGAATTGTTGGAGGTAATGAAGCAAATGGACTTAACCGACATCTATAGAACACTCCACCCAAATAGGAAAGAATATACCTTCTTCTCTGCAGCTCATGGAACCTTCTCGAAAATTGACCACATACTCGGTAACAAAGGAAACCTCCACAGATACAAAAAAATATCAGTGTCCTCCTGTGTCTTATCAGATCACCACGGATTGAAGTTAGAAAGCAACAACAATGCTACCCCCAAAAAGCTGACAAACTCATGGAAACTGAACAGTCAACTACTGAACCACACCTGGGTCAAGGAAGAAATTAAGAAAGAAATTAAAGTCTTCCTTGAATTTAATGAAAATAAAGAGACAACATTCTCAAACCTATGGGACACGATGAAAGCAGTACTCAGAGGAAAGTTCATAGCACTAAGTGCCCACTTAAAGAAAACAGAGAACGCATACATTGGGGACTTATCAGCACACCTGAAAACTCTAAAAAAAAAAAAGAAGCAGAAGCACCCAGGAGGAGTAGAAGACTGGAAATAATCAAACTGAGGGCAGAAATCAACAAAATAGAAACACAGAAAACAGTCCAAAGAATCAATGAAACAAAAAGTTGGTTCTTAGAGAAAATCAACAAAATCGACAAAACCCTATCCAAACTAATTACACGACAGAGAGAGAATATGCAAATAAATAAGATCAGAAATGAAAAGGGGGACATAACCACAGACACAGAGGAAATTCAGAGAATCATTAGATCTTGCTACAAAAGCCTGTATGCCACAAAACTGGAAAATGCAAAAGAAATGGACATTTTTTAGATAAGTACCATATACCAAAGCTAAACCAAGAAGATGTGAAAGATCTAAATAGACCGGTTAGTCGCGAAGAATTAGAAATGATTATCAAAAATCTCCCTTCCAAAAAAAGCCCAGGACCAGATGGTTTCAATGAAGAATTCTACCAGACCTTCCAAGAAGAGCTAATACCTATACTTCTTAATGTATTTCACAATACAGAAACAGAAGAGTCATTACCAAATTCATTTTATGAAGCTACAGAACATTGATGCAAAAATCCTCAATAAAATATTGGCAAATTGAATCCAAGAACACATCAGAAAAATTATCCATTATGATCAAGTAGGCTTCATCCCAGAGATGCAGGGCTGGTTCAACATACACAAATCTATCAATGTAATCCACCATATAAATAAACTGAAAGAAAACAACCATATGATCATTTCATTAGATGCTGAAAAAGCATTCGACAAAATTCAACACCCCTTTATTATGAAGGTCTTGGAGAGATTAGGGATAAAAGGATCATACCTAAATATAATAAAAGCTATCTACAGCAAGCTGACAGCCAACATTAAATTAAAAGGAGAAAAACTCAAAGCCATCCCACTAAAATCAGGAACACGCAAGGATGTCCACTCTCTCCATACCTCTTCAATATAGTGCTTGAAGTTCTAGCAATAGCAATAAGACAACATAAGGGGATCAAGGGGATTCGTATTGGAAAGGAAGAAGTTAAGCTTTCGTTATTTGCAGATGATATGATAGTAAACATAAGCGACCCAAAAAACTCTACCAAAGAACTCCTACAGCTGATAAACACCTTTGGGAATGTGGCAGGATACAAGATCAACTCCAAAAAATCAGTTGCCTTCCTATACACAAAGGATAAGGAAGCAGAGAGGGAAATCAGAGAAGCATCACCTTTCACGATAGCCACAAATAGCATAAAATATCTTGGGGTAACTCTAACCAAGGAAGTGAAAGATCTATTTGACAAGAACTTTAAGTCTTTGAAGAAAGAAATTGAAGAGGACACCAGAAAATGGAAGGATCTACCTTGCTCTTGGATTGGGAGGATCAAAATAGTAAAAATGGCAATTCTACCAAAAGCAATCTATAGATTCAATGCAATCCCCATCAAAATCCCATCAAAATTCTTCACAGATATGGAAAAGACAATAATCAACTTTATATGGAAAAACAAAAAACCCAGGATAGCCAAAACAATCTTATACAATAAAGGACTGTCTGGAGGCATTACCATACCTGACTTCAAACTCTATTACAGAGCTACACTATTGAAAACAGCTTGGTATTGGCATAGAAACAGAGAAGTCGACCAATGGAATCGAATAGAAGACCCTAGCTTTAACCCACAAACCTATGAACACCTGATTTTTGATAAAGGAGCTAAAAGTATACATTGGAAAAAAGAGAGCATCTTTAACAAATGGTACTGGCAAAACTGGATGTCAGCCTGTAGAAGAATGAAAATAGATCCATATCTATCACCATGCTCAAAACTCAAGTCCAAATGGATTAAAGACCTCAATATCAGTCCGAACACACTGAACCTGATAGAAGAGAAAGTGGGAAATATTCTACAACACATGGGCACAGGAGAACACTTCCTACGTACAACCCCAGCAGCACAGACATTAAGGGCATCATTGAATAAATGGGACCTCCTGAGACTGAGAAGCTTCTGTAAAGCAAAGGACACTGTCACTAAGACAAAAAGGCAACCCACTGACTGGGAGAAGATCTTCACCAACCCTGCAACAAAGGTCTGATCTCCAAAATATATAGAGAACTCAAGAAAGTAGACTGTAAAGGGCTAATCAACCCAATTAAAAAATGGGGCACTGCGCTGAACAGAGAATTCTCAACAGAAGAAGTTCGAATGGCCAAAAGACATTTAAGGTCATGCTCAACTTCCTTAGTGATCAGGGAAATGCAAATCAAGACAACTTTAAGATACCATCTTACACCTGTCAGAATGGCTAAAATCAAAAACACCAAGGATAGCCTTTGCTGGAGAGGTTGTGGAGAAAGGGGTACACTCATCCATTGCTGGTGGGAATGCACACTTGTGCAACCACTTTGGAAAACAGTGTAGCGGTTTCTCAGGAATTTCGGGATCCACCTACCCGTGGACCCAACAATACCACTCTTGGGAATATACCCAAGAAATGCCCTATCATACAACAAAAGTATATGCTCAACTATGTTCATAGCAGCATTGTTTGTAATAGTCAGAACCTGGAAACAACCTAGATGCCCTTCAATGGAAGAATGGATGAAGAAAGTATGGAATATATACATATTAGAGTATTACTCAGCAGTAAAAAACAATGACTTCCTGAATTTTGCAGGCAAATGGACGGAAATAGAAAACACTATCCTGAGTGAGGTGAGCCAGACCCAAAAAGAGGAACATGGGATGTACTCACTCATATTTGGTTTCTAGCCATGAATAGGGGACGTTGAGCCTATTATGCATGATCCTAGAGAAGCTAATTAAGAAGGTGAACCCAAAGAAAACATTTAGGCGATGAAAGGAGACAGAGACAAAGATCCACATTGGAGCACCGGAATGAAATCTCAAGGTCCAAATCAAGAGCAGGAGACAGAGCACGAGCAAGGAACTCAGGACCGCGAGGGGTGCACCCACACACTGAGACAGTGGAGATATTCTATCAGGAACTCACCAGGGCCAGCTGGACTGGGTCTGAAAAAGCATGGGATAAAACCGGACTCACTGAACATAGTCGACAATGAGGACTACTGAGAACTCAAGAACAATGGCAATGGGTTTTTGATCCTACTGCACATACTGGCTTTGTGGGAGCCTAGGCAGTTTGGATGCTCACCTTATTAGACCTGGATGGAGCTGGGTGGTCCTTGGACTTCCCACAGGGCAGGGAACTGGATTACTCTTAGGGATGATGAGGGAGGGGGACTTGATGGGGGAGGGGGAGGGAAATGGGAGGTGGTGGCGGGGAGAAGGCAGAAATCTTTAATAAATAAATAAATAAAAATAAAAAAAATGAGCTTTAGCTTATCAGCACAGCTCTGTCAAGTCTAAAAACAGCTGTCAGCTCATAAAGTCTTTTGTTTAAGTAGAAATATTCACATAAATAATTATATTAACCACATGTTTATGTCCAGTCCCATGTTTGTGATTCAGTGATCTCCTTCAATAATCCTAAATCACTCTTTTCCCTCCCTTCTGTGTTATTTACTCACTCTGCTTGTTTTCTTTGGAGAAATCTCCCAGCTAAAATTTCTTGTTGGCTACATTAGTTTTGGGGGCATTTGGAATTCGAAAAAACAGCATCAGAGTAAGAATTTTAGGGAAAAATACCTATAATTTCCCTTCAAACCCTAGTTATTAGTACCATGTGACTATTAAACCTAAGAATAGTTTTTCTTTTTTTTTCCCTCTGTATTTCTGTCCCTCTCTTCTCCTCAATGCAGAATGTACAATGCCCAATGTAGGTTCAAGAGAAGCTATATGGCATCTCTCTCTTCTCTGAAGACTTCTAGGTATGATATTAAGTTTGGGCAGATATTTGAAATTTGTCATGTTGAGTATATATTTTCAGTAACAATTCATGCAAGGACAACATTTTTCTCCCATGTCTTTAAAATGTTGGAAAATTAACAACATTACCTAGGGGTTCAAAATTATGAGATGGCCTGCAAACCACACTTTTATGTATAATGAAAATGCCTGATAGACAGGATAGCTTATATCTGATAAGCCAAGAGAATGGATAGTTTACGTCAAACCTAAACTATACAATAATTTCAATGTCTGGTCATTTGAGATCACCTGATCTGGATCAAACCCCTAAAGAAAAAAATTAAAACTAACTTAAATAAAAAAATACAGTATACAGAAACAGCTAAAAATTCCTAGTTATATCTTCATTTGTGTCAGCCTGATGATTCATTAGAGTTGCTTTTTAAATTCTTCTTGTTGAAAATTGGATGACTCAGTTAGGTTTTTATAAGCCTTTAATCTTTTAAAATTAATTGACGTGACATAATATACAATTCTGTCACTACCAAGCACATTTCACTTTATCTATTTCTATATCTTATATTTAGTGAGATAGTTTGGATCATACTTTCAATCACTGAACATGAAGAAGGAGAGATCTGACGACTGGCAAGGCTACAGTTGCATTCTCTCTTGCATGGTATACCCTGAGACAGCCTGCATTTCAGTGCAAAACCCTTTCTCTAAGATACAGAAAAAAGAATTCTTCACAATTAGTTTGGTGATCTCATTTATCTCATTATATATTACTCCAAGTGATTTGAGATCAGAGAGTTTACTTCTTATGATGTTGTTACAATAATAGAAAGAAAATGGAAGGGCTGTAGAGATAGCTCAGCAATTAAGATGCATTTTCGGCTTTTCAGAAGATCTGGGTTTAGTTCCCAGTAACCACATGCTGACATACCTTTAGGGGAATCTAATCTGAGGCCCTCTTCTGACCTCCAAGGGCACTGCATGCTCGCACAGCACTTAACATACATGCAGGCAAAATACTTATACACATAAAAATTAAACAAAAGAAAATATTGTTAAGGAAGTAAGACTGTTTATTCTGGATCCATTTTGAGTGTTCATGGTCTGAGAATACAGATTTGGGTTACCTCAACTTCCATGTTCCAGTATGGAAGAGGTGTCCTAATTTTTATAGTTTTAAAGAACAAAGAAAGTCACAAATCAAGGCATATTTAAAATGCATTGATGAGAACATCAGAAAGGCAGGGACAAATAGATGGGAGACGCTTCCCTAGGGTCCAAAGATGCTATCTGTTGACATGTTTAACTTTGGCTTAGTGGAATCTGGTAGTCTGTTAATTAATAGATTTAAAAAGGTTTCTATCAGTCACAAGATGTTAGTTCAGAAACAGAGAAATAAATTCGTCCACAATAAGGTAATTAGCCTTTGCCCCTTCAACATTCCACAGTACTGAAATTTTAATCAGCTAATCAGTCTCCATAGACAGTTTCTTTTTGTGAAGTAATCTTTCCCAGTCAGACACACCTTTTCAATTTTCATTCATGGTTCTTCCTATAACTCAAGCAACACGACTGGTGCATGTCAGGGCCACATAAAGTTTATTAAATATTATAAGGTCTCATGTAGCAAGGAAGGGTGGTCCATAGGATGTGATGTAGATTAAGTTGAATAGAGGACTGAACAGTTCTCTCCATGAGAGAGCACTAGCTTATGTAGGCCATTAAGACAGAAAGTCTGGGATGATATCAAAGATGTTAGCCATTATGTAACAGATTTGAATTATTTTAACATCCTCTGTATCTGACATAACATTTTTATGTAACATTAAATCACTTCAATTAAGATTAAGTAATGAAGACACAGTATGGCCTAATGGAGTAAAAGTTAACAGATAAATGCAACATCTCTAATAACTAAGTGTTATCTTTCCGTTTCATTCAGCCAGAATGTTAGTATCCTGCTCAGACATTTGAAGCTGACCCGGTTTCTTTGTCTGCACTCATTTGGTCAAGTTATGAAAACTGCTGTAAAGTTACTGACATGCACACTTCGTATCATAATCTTCCCCGTTTCCTCAACCACTGCTGTATTTCCTCACCCAGTTTTCTATTTATCCTGGTCAATTTCCCATTATCCTCTTACTTCTTCCTAACAGTACAAGAAAGTATTGACAGGAGGCTTTAACTCTTCCATGTTATTTATTTATATTTAATAACGTCTGCTTTTGCCCTCTTTGCAACTTTACCTAGGGTCTCACGAATGCTAAGCAAACACTATACACTAGCTGTGTTCTCTGTCTATCCTTCAATTTCTGATCTTTTCCTTTTTTTCTCATTTTTTTTATTCTTTTTTAATTAAAATTTCCAACTGCTCCCCGTTTCCCATTTCCCTCCTCCTCCTCCCACATATTGCCCCCTCACCCTGCTCCCCTCCCCCTATCCCCACTCCTCTTCTCCTTCCCCCAGTCCATTCCCCCTCCCTCTCGATACTGAAGAGCAGTCCAAATTCCCTGCCCTACAGGAAGACCAAGGTCTTCCCACTTCTTTCTAGGTCCAGGAAGGTGAGCATCCAAACAGGCTAAGCTCCCACAAAGCCACTTCATGTATTAGGATCGAAACCTAGTGCCATTGTCCGCCATGTTCAGAGAGTCCAGTTTCAACCCATGCTTATTCAGTCCCAGTCCAGCTGGCCTTGGAGAGCTCCCAATAGATCAGTTCCACTGTCACAGTGAGTGGGTGCACGCCTCGTGGTCCTGATTTCCTTGCTCATGTTCTCCCTCCTGCTCCTCATTTGGACCTTAAGAGCTCAGACCGTTGCTCCAAATTGGGTCTCTGTCTCTCTCTCGATACATCGCCAGATGAAAGTTCCCGTGCCATTCTCCTTGGCCTCTCGTCAGCTCTCATTGTCCGCCACATTCAGAGAGTCCGGTTTTATTCCATGTTTTTTCGGTAGCAGTCCAGCTGGCCTTGGTGAGCTCCCAATAGATCGGCCCCACTGTCTCAGTGGTTGGGTGCACCCCTCATGGTCCTGACTTCCTTGTTCATGTTCTCTCTCCTTCTGTTCCCGTTTCTCTGTGTAATAGCTCTAGTAGTCCTGGAACCTGGAACATGCTTTGGAGAACCAGATTGGATTCGAACTCATAGAGATCTGCCCGATTCAGCCTCCCAAATGCTAGGATTTGTGCCATAACTGCTGGGATCCTTTTCTGTTTCTTAAAAGTAGTTTGGAAGATTATAAAAGTGAGGTGGATCTCTGTGGGTTCGAGGTCAGCCTGCTTTACAATAGCTAGTTCCAGGACAGCTAGGACTGCTAAACAGAAAAACCCTGTCTCGAAAAAACTAAAAACCAAAACCAAAACCAAAAAAAAAAAAAAAAAAAAAAACAGCTTCCAGTCCAGATATCAGATATCTGGGAGGTGGTGGCTGCCCATTCTTTGGTCCATCCCAGCTGTCTGGAGGCAGAGGAATGTGAATCTCTTTGTGTTCCAGTCCTGCATGGAAAACAGAGTGAGTTCCAGCAGAGGCATCAAAGTTAGAGAGAAAACCTATCTCAAAAAATGAAAGGGAAAAAAAAAGCCTCTAGTTATCTCTGGTATAGTGTTCCTTATGATTGCCATACACTAGGAATGATTTCTAGGTTAGGATTCCTCTGACTGCCAGGGGATGTTCTTGCTCACCCAAGTTAGGCTTCCCCCTGAGTACCACGGGATGGGCATGCCTAGCATAGTTAGGAGTTCCTCTGACTCCCACGGGATGGGAGTGGCTACCAGAGTTAGGCTTTTCTCTGACTCCACAAGATGGGAGTGGCTAACAGAGGATGGATTTCTTCTGACTCCACGAGATGGATGTGGCTACCTGAGTTAGGCTTTCCTCTGATACCCAGGGAGTGGCTACCAGACAAAGACTTTCCTCTGAAATACACAGGAACGCATGGTTACCAGTTTTAGGCTTTTCTCTGTTTCCCACAGAATGGGAGTGGCTAATCAAAGCTTCTGGGTATCTTCTGCACATGGCACTTCCTTTGACCAACCCGTGATGGGCGTGGCTATCTTAAACTTCAATATACCTCTTTCTTTTGGCTCCCTGAGACCTACTAACCACTCGTGTTAGGCAGGACCAACACTATGACTTTGGCGTGTTATTCCCGATGTATGGGTTTTTAGCGCTAACTCAGGCATTTAAGAATGTGTAGAGAGCCAAGCAGTGATGTCCCAAGCCTTTAATCCCAGCACTTGGCTGGGCTGGACAGGCAGATCTCTGAGAGTGTGAGGCAAGCTTGGTCTATAAGAGCTAGTTCTAGAGCAGGCTCCAAAGCTACAGAGAAACCCTGTCTCTAAGGACAAAAAAGAGAATAAGTCCAGAGCTCGCAGGAGTTGGTTCTTCATTCCACTGAACATTAACTACCGATTACGCTGGTGATTAAGTCTAATCTACTTCCTTTGCTTATGTACTCCGCCACAGAGAACATTAGAGTTAGGGACAGGACAGCTCACACTGGACGTAAATTCAGTTCAAGGTTCATGATTACCATTTAGAAGTCAAAGACTGGATTTAATTGTGACCTACGAAGCCACCATTTTCAGAATCAAAGTTACCTTCTAAGAGCGGGGTTCCCCGTTTCCTCCCAGAAACATACAAAGCTACAAGACACCTCATATTTTCCCAGGGCAAGACTGAGTGAGAGCTAGCACAGCTCCTGTGAATATTCCAGACATAATTCCCCGTGGTACACATTTAGGGTCCTTACCTTGACTGCAGACCTCTCTGAGAACTCACCAGCAGCAGGGCCTGAGCAGCAGAGGCAGCTAAGAGCCCAACTCCCCACCTCCTCATAGGAAGAGAGGGTAAACCATATCCGGTCAGGGGCAGGCTCTGAAGAGTGACAGGTTACTATGGAACCAGACTGCTGTGGAGGAAATTTAGAGGAGAGTCTGGTTTCCTTGCTGTACACACTAATCTGGTTTCATTACGAACACACTAATCTTTCCCACTGCCTACACTTTTCTTGGGCTATGTCAAGCAGAGCTTAAAACCTGAGCCTCTGAAGATCCACTTTCATGCCCCAACCACCTCGCCTTGCTTCCATCTCCTCCATACACTACCTGAACCCGACTTCTCCTCGCCCCGATTTTGCATGTCCTGCCCAGGTTGCATGCAAGTGTTCTTCTATTTAGAGCTTAATCCTCAGCTTTCAGCCACACTCCTCTGCTGTCCTAGAACTCCACCCTACCCCCAACACCATGTTGGGGGGAGGGAGCTAATAAAGGACACAAGGGCACAACTTCTGTCTAGCAAGTCTCACCTAGGGAGAGTGAAGCTCAAGCTCCTGCCCCGTATGCACCCAAGTCTGCCAGCTACACACATAACCCTCCCTTGCCTCAGTCCTTTAAGAGGAAGTCTAGATTTACTACACAGGTTGACAGCTTTGTCCTGGATCTCAGAGTGCTGTGTCCCACTCTTTTCCAGAGCCAAGTAATGCCTCAGGTTCAGGTCCAGTCTCCGTAGGAAGCCACACTTTCTGAGTCTCAGAAAAGATGATCTGGGCACACTTCCTTACTTGGTACTCAAGGTTTGAGTTTCTTGGGCCTGACAGCAGGGTCATGGGTCTGAGCCCACACTTTCTCTTAGGATAAAATTCCTTTCAGCCACAAAGGCTCTCTCAGCTTGACCTTGGCTCTGAACAGGAACTCTACCTTGTAGACCTGGGATTCTGTCCCTTAAAGTCTATTAGGGTGCTTGCAGTGACCCTGCAGCCAGAGAAGAGATGCACCAAAAACACTGCCTGCTGGCTCAACTGCATGACTTCTGGGTTTCTTGGCATCTTCCCTTCTACTGATGTTGGACCTTTTGCATCAATTCATTCTTCGCAGTTCCCAAAGTGGAAGTCTCATCATGGCCCCATCCCTCAACTTTTCAGCCAGAAGCGTGGCTGAGGGTTTTAAGGTTCTCTTTGTGGAAATATGTGTCGAGTAGAACAAGTTTTACAACACTATGCAAATTATTAAGCATATTTTCTTCTTTTTTTTATTGAAAAAAAATCTCCGCTTCCTCTCCGCCTCCCATTTCCCTCCCCCTCATCATGCCCCTCTCCCCCTTCCCCCACTCCTATTCTCCTCCCTCTCCAGTCCCAAGAGCAGTCAGGGTTCTCTGCCCTGTGGAAAGTCGAAGGTCCTCCCCCCTCCATCCAGGTCTAGGAAGGTGAACATCCAAACTGTCTAGGCTCCCACAAAGCCAGAACATGAAGTAGGATCAAAACCCCGTGTCGTTGTCCTTGGCCTCTCGTCAGCTCTCATTGTCCACCATGTTCAGAGAGTCCGGTTTTATCCCATGCTTTTTCAGTCACAGTCCAGCTGGCCTTGGTGAGCTCCCAATAGATAAGACCCACTGTCACAGTGGGTGGGTGCACCCCTCGTGGTCCTGACTTCATTGTACATGTTCTCCCTCCTTCTGCTCCTCATTAGGACCTTGGGAGCTCAGTCCAGTGCTCCACTGAGGGTCTCTGTCTCTCTATCTCCATCCATCGCTAGATGAAGGTTCTATGGTGATATGCAAGATATTCATCATTATGGCTATAGGATAGGGTCATTTCAGGTTCCCTATCCTCAGGTGCCCAAGGAACTAACTGGGGACATTGCCCTGGACACCTGGTAGCCATTCAAAGTTCAAGTCTCTGGCTAACCCTTAGGTGGCTCCCTTAACTAAGATATGAGTTTCCCTGCTCCCATATCCAACCTTCCTTTATCCCCAATCATCCCGTTTCCCCAAGTTCCCCTCATCCTCTCCTTCACACTTTTCTTTCCCCATCTCTCCTCACCCCCATCCCAGCCCACCCCCAAGATTCCAATTTTTTGCCCAGCAATCCTGTCTATTTCCCATAGCCAGGAGGATAACTATATGTTTTTCCTTGGGTTTACCCTCTTGTTTAGCTTCTTTAGGATCACAAATTATAGACTCAGTGGCCCCTATCCATGGCTAGAAACCAATTATGAGTGAGTACATCCCATGATCTTCTTTTTGGGTCTGGGTTACCTACTCAGGATAATATTTTCTATTTCCATCCATTTGCATGCAAAATTCGAGAAGTCATTTTTTTTTACCGCAGAGTAGTACTCTAATGTGTATATATTCCACACTTTCTTCATCCATTCTTCCATTGAAGGACATTTAGGTTGCTTCCAGGTTCTGGCTATTACAAATAATGCTGCTATGAACATAGTTGAACAAATGCTTTTGTCATATGATAGGGCATCTCTTGGGTATATTCCCAAGAGTGGTATTGCTGAATCCAGGGGTAGGTTGATCCCAATTTTTCTGAGAAACCGCCATACTGATTTCCAAAGTGGTTGTACAAGTTTGCAGTCTCACCAGCAATGGATGAGGGTACCCCTTTCTCCACAGCCTCTCCAGCAAAGGCTATCATTGGTGTTTTTGATTTTAGCCATTCTGACAGGTGTAAGATGATATCTCAAAGTTGTTTTGATTTGCATTTCTCTGATTGCTAAGGAGGTTGAGCATGACTTTAAGTATCTTTTGGCCATTTGAACTTCTTCTGTTGAGAATTCTTGTTCAGTTCAGTGCCCCATTTTTTAATTGGGTTAATTATCAATTTAACGTCTAGTTTCTTGAGTTCTTTATATATTTTGGAGATCAGACCTTTGTCTGTTGCAGGGTTGGTGAAGATCTTCTCCCAGTCAGTAGGCTGCCATTTTGTCTTAGTGACAGTGTCCTTTGCTTTACAGAAGCTTCTCAGTTTCAGGAGGTCCCATTTATTCAATGTTGCCCATAATGTCCGTGCTGCTGGGGTTATATGTAGGAAGCGATCTCTCATGCCCATATGTTGTAGGGTACTTCCCATTTTCTCTTCTATCAGGTTGAGTTTGTTCAGATTCATATTGAGGTCTTTGATCCATTTGGACTTGAGTTTTTTGCATGGTGATAGATAAGGGTCTATTTTCATTCTTCTACAGGTTGACATCCTGTAGAAGTTGTGCCAGCACCATTTGTTGAAGATGATTTCTTTCTTCCATTGTTTACTTTTAGCTCCTTTATCGAAAATGAGGTGTTCATAGGTTTGTGGGTTCAAATCCAGGTCTTCTATATGATTCCATTGGTCGACTTCTCTGTTTTTATGCCAGTACCACGCTGTTTTCATTACTGTACCTCTGTAATAGAGTTTGAAGTCAGGGATGGTAATGCCTCCAGAAGTTCCTTTATTGTATAAGATTGTTTTGACTATCCTGGGTTTTTTGTTTTTCCATATGAAGTTGATTATTGTCCTTTCAAGATCTGTGAAGAATTTTGATGGGACCTTGATGGGGATTGCATTGAATCTATAAATTGCCTTTGGTAGAATTGCCATTTTTACTATGTTGATCCTCCCAATCCAAGAGCAAGCGAGATTCTTCCGTTTTCTGGTATCCTCTTCAATTTCTTTCTTCAATGCCTTAAAGTTCTTGTCAAATAGATCTTTCACTTCCTTGGTTAGAGTTACCCCAAGATATTTTATGCTGTTTGTGGCTATCATGAAAGGTGATGATTCTCTGATTTCCCTCTCTGCTTCCTTATCCTTAGTGTATAGGAAGGCAACTGATTTTTTGGAGTTGATCTTGTATCCTGCCACATTACTATAGGTGTTTATCAGCTGCAGGAGTTCTTTGGTGGAGTTTTTGGGGTTGCCTATGTACAGTATCATATCATCTGCAAATAACGCAAGTTTAACTTCTTCCTTTCCAAAACGAATCTCCTTTATGCCCTTATGTTGTCTTATTGCTATTGCTAAAACTTGAAGAATGATATTGAAGAGGTATGGAGAGAGTGGACAGCCTTGGCGTGTTCCTGATTTTAGTGGGATGGCTTTAAGTTTCTCTCCGTTTAATTTGATGTTAGCTGTCGGCTTGCTGTAAATAGCTTTAATTATATTTAGGTATGACCCTTGTATCCCTAATCTCTCCAAGACTTTTATCATAAAGGGATGTTGAATTTTGTCAAATGCTTTTTCAGCATGTAATGAACAGTTTTTTTCTTTCAGTTTCTTTATATGATGAATTACATTGATAGATTTGCGTATGTTAAACCAGCCCTGCATCTCTTGGATGAAGCCTACTTGATCATAATGGATAATTTTTTTAGTGTGTTCTTTGATTCAGTTTGCCAGTATTTTGTTGAGGATTTTTGCGTCGATGTTCATGAGTGAGATTGGCCTGTAATTCTCTTTCTTGGTTGAGTCTTTGTGTGGTTTTGGTATCAGAGTTACTGTAGCTCATAAAAGGAATTTGGCAATGACTCTTCTGCTTCTATGTTTTGAAATACATTAAGGAGCATAGGTATTAGGTCTTCTTGGAAGTTCTGGTAGAATTCTGCATTGAAACCATCTGGTCTTGGACTTTTTTTGGAAGGGAGGTTTTTGATAACAGCTTCTAATTCTTCGCGACTAACAGGTCTATTTAGGTTGTTCACCTGGTCCTGGTTTAACTTTGGTATTTGGCATTTATCTAAAAAAGTGTCCATTTCTTTTACATTTTCCGGTTTTGTGGTATACAGGCTTTTGTAGTAAGATCTAATGATTCTCTGAATTTCCTCTGTGTCTGTGGTTATGTCCCCCTTTTCATTTCTGATCTTATTAATTTGCAAATTCTCTCTCGGCCGTTTGATTAGTTTGGATAGGGGTTTATCAATCTTGTTGATTTTCTCCAGGAACCAGCTTTTTGTTTCATTGATTCTTTGGATTGTTTTCTGTGTTTGTATTTTGTTGATTTCAGCCCTCAGTTTGATTATTTCCATTCTCCTACTCCTCCTAGGTGAGTCTGCTTTTTTTTTTACTAGAGCTTTCAGGTGAGCTGTTAAGTCTCCAATGTGTGCTTTCAGTGATTTACTCAATTCTTCAAACTTTCTGTTATACTTCTCATCCATTTCTATAAGGGCATTTTTTACATGCTGTTTAAGGGCGTCAATCACTTTCATAAAGTCAGTTTTTTCTACTTCTTCATGATTAAGGTGTTCATGTCATCCTGTTGTGAGGTCGCTGGGTTCTGGTGGTTTCATATTGTTTTTCAGATTGTTGGGTGAATTCTTTTTTTTTCCTTTTTTAAATTTTTATTTATTTATTTATTTATTAAAGATTTCTGCCTTCTCCCCGCCACCACCTCCCATTTCCTTCCCCCTACCCGATCAAGTCCCCCTCCCTAATCATCCCTAAGAGTAATCCGGGTTCCCTGCCCTGTGGGAAGTCCAAGGACGACCCAGCTCCATCCAGGTCTAGTAACGTGAGCATCCAAACTGCCTAGGCTCCCACAAAGCCAGTACGTGCGGTAGGATCAAAAATATTGGGTGAATTCTTGCATTGGCGCCTGCCCATCTCTTCCTCCGAATGCTCTCCTATGGATCTTCTTTTACAGGATCAGGTCTCCTTGCCTACTGATGTACCTTCCCAGTGATGGCACTCCCCAGTGATGGTTCTCCTGGTGCTCCAGTGATGTCTCTCCTGGTGCCAATATCAGATCTCCTTGCCCAATGATAGCTCTCCTGGTGCCGAGATTAGCTCTCCGTGTTCATTGGGTAGTTCATAAACAAAACGCCTACCTTGCTTGGTGCAGGCAGGCCAGAGTAACAAAGGGACTCCTGCCTGCCTGCTTGCCCTGAGGATTCGCCCTCAGCGCCCAGATAGGCTGAGCAGGGTGGTGTTATGTACCCAAAGAGGGAAGGGTGCAGAAGGGAGGAGGGTTCTGGATGCAAGCTGGGTGGGATAGGAAGAGAGAGGCAGTATGCAGGGAGTAGAGTCCCTGCAGGGAGCCCAGGAAGTATAGGGGGGATGAGGAACTTCTGAGTTCCCTGTCCTGGGCTGCTGCTGCGGGTCACAAACTCACCCCAATGATGGCTCTCCTGGTGCCGAGATCAGATCTCCCGTGGTGGTTGGGTAGTTCATAAACAAAGCGCCTTGCTTGGTGCAGGCAGGCCAGTGAAACAAAGGAACTCCTGCCTACCTGATTGCCCTGAGGATTCGCCCCCAGCGCACAGACAGGCTGAGCTGGGTGGTGTTATGTGCCCAAAGAAGGAAGGGAGCAGAAGGAAGAAGGGTTCTGGATGCAATCTGGGTGGGATAGGAAGAGAGAGGCAGTATCCGGGGACTAGAGTCCCTGCAGGGAGCCAAGGAAGTATGGGGGGGGGGATGAGGAACTTCAGAGTTCCCTGTCCAGGGCTGCTGCCACGGGTCACAAACTCACCCCAATGCTGGCTCTCCTGGTACCGAGATCAGATCTCCATGCAGGTTGGGTAGTTTGTAAACAAAGCGCCTACCTTGCTGGGTGCAGGCAGGCCAGTGAAACAAAGGAACTCCCGCCTGCCTGCTTGCCCTGAGGATTCGCTCCCAGCGCCCAGACAGGCTGAGCAGGGTGGTGTTGTGTGCCCAAAGAGGGAAGGAGACAGAAGGAAGGAGGGTTCTGGATGCAAGTTGGGTGGGATAGGAAGAGAGAGGCAGTATGCGGGGAGTAGAGTCCCTGCAGGGAGCCCAGGAAGTATAGGGGGGATGAGGAACTTCTGAGTTCCCTGTCCAGGGCTGCTGCCGAGGGTCACAAACTCACCCCAATGCTGGCTCTACTGGTGCCGAGATCAGATCTCCGTGGTGGTTGGGTAGTTCATAAACAAAGTGCCTACCTTGCTTGGTGCAGGCAGGCCAGTGAAACAAAGGAACTCCTGCCTGCCTGCTTGCCCTGAGGATTCTCCTATTAGGCATATTTTAAGTGACTATCACTCTCTGAACAAAATACTTTTTATGAGTAAAGCAATGACTGTCAATCCAAACAGCAAAAGCTTTTCAATGGGAAAACATTTTTAAAAATTAAAATTTAAGAAATTTGGTATCAACCTACCCCAGGACCCAGCAATACCACTCTTGAAAATATACCCAAGAGATGCCCTATCATATGACAAAAGCATTTGTTCAACTATGTTCATAGCAGCATTATTTGTAATAGCCAGAACCTGGAAGCAACCGAGATGTCCTTCAATGGAAGAATGCATGAAGAAAGTGTGGAATATATACACATTAAAGTACTACTCTGCGGTAAAAAACAATGACTTCTCGAATTTTGCATGCAAATGGATGGAAATAGAAAATACTGAGTGAGGTAACCAAGACCCAAAAAGAAGATCATGGGATGTACTCACTCATAATTGGTTTCTAGCCATGGATAGGGGCCACTGAGTCTATAATTTGTGATCCTAAAGAAGCTAAACAAGAGGGTAAACCCAAGGAAAAACATATAGTTATCCTCCTGGCTATGGGAAATAGACAGGATTGCTGGGCAAAAAATTGGAATCTTGGGGGTGGGCTGGGATGGGTGGTAAGGGGAGATGGGGAGAGAAAAGTGTGAAGGAGAGGATGGGGGGAACTTGGGGAAACGGGATGATTGGAGATAAAGGAATGTTGGATAGGTGAGCAGGGAAGCACATGTCTTAGTTAAGGGAGCCACCTAAGGGTTGGCAAGAGACTTGAACCTGGAGTGGCTACCAGGTGTCCAGGGCAATGTCCCCAGTTAGTTCCTTGGGCAGCTGAGGATAGGGAACCTGAAATGACCCTATCCTATAGCCATACTGATGAATATCTTACATATCACCATAGAACCTTCAACTAGCGGTGGATGGAGATTGAGACAGAGGCCCACACTGGAGCACTGGACTGAGCTCCCAAGGTCTTAACGAGGAGCAGAAGGAGGGAGAAAATGAGCAAGGAAGGCAGAACCACGAGGGGTGCACCCACCCACTGAGACACTGGGTCTGATCTATTGGGAGCTAACCAAGGCCAGCTGGACTGTGACTGAAAAAGCGTGGGATAAAACCGGACTCTCTGAACATGGTGGGCAATGAGAGCTGATGAGAGGCCAAGGACATTGGCACGGAGTTTTGATCCTACTTCATGTTCTGGCTTTGTGGGAGCCTAGACAGTTTGGATGTTCACCATCCTAGACCTGGATGGAGTGGGGAGGACCTTGGACTTTCCACAGGGCAGGGAACCCTGACTGCTCTTGGGGCTGTAGAGGGAGGAGAAAAGGAGTGGAGGGAGGGGGAGAGGGGCGGGAGGACGGGGAGGGAAATGGTAGGCGGGGAGGAGGCAGAAAATTTTTTTCAATAAAAAAATAAAAAAAAAGAAAAGTTAAAAAAATAAAAAATAAAATTTAAGAATAGGTTTTAAATGTTCATCTATTAAAAGGATATTAAGAACAAATCAATACTTAAGAAAATATTGTTAATTGGGCAATGGCTGTGCATAGCTTTAATCCTGGTCCTTGAGAGGCAGAAGCAGGTGGATCTCTGTCAGTCTGAGACTAACCTATTGTACAGAAAAAGTTTCAGGACAGTCAGTCTATACAGGGAAATCCTGTTTCATAAATAAATCAAGAACAAAAAGAAAAGAAATATGGTTGTAGGAAATCAAGCATTATATCTCATGGTATTGAATCAACATTTTAATTTTTTAACCTATGTATAATTTTAAATTTATACAAATATATTTGTAAACAATCTTTTACAACAAACTTTAATCTTAACATTAAGATTGCTATAACGAAGTTCAGAAAACAAGTTTAATGAGGTAATTTTAATATAAAGCTCAGTTGGTTATATTTAAAACACAGTAGACATATGGTATATTAGGTAACACAAACTTATAATCTAATTAATAATCATTCTTATTTTACTTAACGTTTTGACGAAAAGGTTCTACAGAAAGTGCTGTATACTAGGTCATAAACAAGAAGGAAAAACAAGACCTTCTTCCCTGAAGATAACTAGCAATGAATACAGATAGTTATTTTCTGTTGAACAGGACATCACCCCATTTATTGTTTCTTTAGGAAGAGGAGATCTTATTCCATTCTCTCCAATAATGAGAGTTTCTTAGAGAATGTATCATTGCATATCCCGGACCTCCTGATTCTAATATCAAACATTTCCAATACACAGGGAGACAGATCTGCAAGAGTAGATTCTCAGTGTGTGTTTAGTTAAAGCAAGAACCTTTAAAACAAAAGGTCTGCTTCTCTGCTAATTTCTCACACTTATTTTAATATCAGAAACAAAAGTCAGTATACATCCCTGACATAAATGCCAGGAAAAGAAGGACTAAAAGAAAATATTCACTGAAAAGCCTAACACTTCTGAATGATTTTCGTTCATCTTTCACACCATTTTCTTAATCTAATTCCATACAATTTTATGAACACCATCAAATCCTTAGATCATTTCAAATTGTAAACTGTATCTTAAATCAATCCAAAAATTTGAGCTTCCAACTTGGTAAACAGCAGTGAAAAAACTGGCTACAAAATTTATCTGTGTACATTTAACCCCAAGTAAAACGTGTGCTAAAAGTCCCCCAAAAGATTATCAACAGCTTATTTGCAAAAAGATGAACAGACCTTTTCAATCATAAAGCAGAGGCTACCTTATACCTCACTTGTGAGTAGGACTTAACTTGGTCTTAGTACGTCCCTTGGCCTTGCCTTTAGTGCCAGACTTGGGTGCAGCTGCAGCCTGGACTTCTTCTTCCTCTTCAATCAAATCCTGCTCAGAACGATATAAGCAAACCCCAGGCAAGGCTTTACTGACCTTGGCTAAAAAGTCCATCACCTTAATCTCGGTTGCTTCAGCATAGGCTCTCGGGCCCCACAGGAACTCATAGGATGGAGGATCACTGTTTGGAACCTGACGGTATTCTATGTATTCTTCCTGCACTAGCTGCTCAGTGATGACCTTCCTAATATCCCCAAAGAAGACGTGTATGATCGCATCATAGACCCTTAATGCATTCAGGAAATACCAGACATCCTCCTCGGCAGCACAGTAGTTATTTAGGGAGATTACACTTAGGAGAGTAATCAGAATGCCCCTGGTAGGAACAACTAGCTCATTGATCCTACTTCCATCATCCTTGAAATCTAGCTTGTTCACAAGCTCATATGCTTGACCATTGTGGCTGGACTTCTTTCAGCTCAAGGCCAAACACTACATCCAATCGATAGGAGGCTTTCTTGAGGATCTCAGGGAAGTGTTCCTTGAACCTTTTGTTGATAACTTTGAGCATCTCTCCCCTCTTCATGGGCTGCTGCACTTTGTATTTGAGGAGCATGTACTCCATGAGCATTCCCGTCTTCCTTGTCATAAGATCCATCTGCATGCTTCTAGTGGAGAGTAGAGCCCAGGAGGAATGCTCATTTCCATCCCCTTGGCCCTGGTCACCCTTATCAGATCTTCCGTGGGTCACTCCCTGGCTGGCAGTGCTGCTGGGTGCTGAGCTCTCAGACTGCTGTGGGAAGTCAGCAGTGGAAGTGCTTGGCTTAGCATCTCCTGAAGCTTGATCAGAGCCAGCAGGTGACTCTGCTTTCTCTGCCTCCTTTTCTTGAGCATCCTTGAGCCCCTGGCACCTTTTCTCTCGAGCACGTGCCTTACTCTTCTGTCCCCTTGGCATGATGGCTGGTGTCAGGTACAGCAGGACAGAGTCTTGGTATTAGAATAGGTCACTGAGATACCTGAATCAGGAAAATAACGTACTATGAGCACTTTGAGCATGTTGAGGACACTCAGGCTTTCAGCAATTCCTTCCCCTCCTTGTCTAATGGAGGAGGGTCATCTGTCTATGTGTTACTTTCATTGGTTAATAAAGAAACTGCCTTGGCCCTTGATAGGACAGAAAATTAGGTAGGGGGAGTAAACAGAAAAGAATGCTGGGAGGAAGAAGGCAGTGGGGGAGACACCATGATTCTTCGACCTGAAATGGATGTAGGCTAGAATCTTTCCAGATAAGCCACCACCTCGGGGTGTTACACAGATTATTAGAAATGGGTTAATCAAGATGTGAGAATTAGCCAGTAAGAGGCTAGAGCTAATGGGCCAAGCAGTGTTTAAATTAATACAGCTTTCCTGTAATTATTTTGGGTAAAGCTAGCCAGTGGCTGGGAGCCCTTCGGGCGGCGGGAATAGGCCCACAGCTCCTTCTACACTTGTCCCACACATTATAATGACGTCAGTGTTCTAAGCACTCACTGTATTCCTCACCTCTGGTCACCTTATATATACTGTGAAGTAAAGGATGGCTGCTTTTCTCTGGTGTTTGAACACACTCAATTCTACTCACATCTAGTACTAGGCTGTTGCAATGTTTTACAGAATCTAGGAGAAAGGAAGCCCAAAGGAGACTTAAACTTGAATGACAACACCAATTCACATAACATGAATGGTGAAATCTCACAAGGCCATACTCCTAGATGAACTACTGTAGACAGTGGCTGTTACAAGTGGGAGATCCAGTCTTCTGCAGGCAAATCGCTCAGTCCTAAAACCATACACATTTAAGCAACACTAAATGGACATATTAGGTTTTATTTACATCTTTATATAATAAATGCATGTGTTTATATTATTTATTGCTTACACTATTAATGTTATTGTTACATAAAACAATATATAAAATATATGTATGTATTTGTATATTGTCACATATGTAACAATATTAATTATAAAATGGGCTATGGATTTGAGACAACATGGAGAGGAATGGGTTGGGATGGATAGAGAAGACAAGAACTGATATAAATATGATTCACACAAATTAAATAAAAAGTCAAAAGCAAAAATAATCACAGCACTCAGGAAGTACGGGTAGGAGGACTTCCATCAGGCAAAAGGCATCCTGGTCTAAATTTTGAATTATGGGGAAACCAGAGGTATATACAAAAAAAACTGACTTTAAAAAAAGAGAAAGACAAAAAAGCATAATGTGCACTGGGAGAAAACACAAACACAAGATGTGATGTTTATGCTGAATCTCACAAGGCTGACCTTTGCCCTCTTGTGCTGACAATGCCTTGGGAACAGAGCCTGTGGCTAGTTATGAGAGGTGTACATGTCCAAGTCACACTATAGAGCCTGACTTGCAGTGACCCCATTATTTTGGAAATTATTCCCTCACCTCCACATATCTTCACTGATGTTGGGTACTGGAGACCAAGGATAAAGTGGGCCTATAGGAGACCAAGGCTGTCCCCTCTCAGAGAACAGGCTCAGAGGAGCATAGAGGGCTGTTACACTTCCAGCCCCTAATTCAGGACATTTTAAATATCAGCCAGAATGTGAGTATCCCGCTCAGACATTTGAAACTGACCCTGTTTCTTTGTCTGCACTCATTTGGTGAAGTTATGGGAACTGCTGTATCATGCACACCTCTTCCCCACTTCCCTCAACCACTGCTGTATTTCCTTGCTTCCTTTAATGTTCATCCTGGTCAATTTCTCATTATCTTCTTACTTCTCCCTAACAGTACTGGAGAGTATTGACAGGAGACTTTAACACTTTCATTTCATTTATTTAATGATGTCTGGTTTTGCAGTCTTTGCCACTTTACTTGGGTCTTCAGGAATGCTAAGCAAACCCTAAACATCAGCTGTGCTCTCTGTCTATCCTTCCATTTCTGATCCTTTCCTATTTTTTTGAAAAAATTTATGCCTCCTCCCATCCCTCTTACCCCACTCCTCTCCTCCTCCCCCCACTCCTCTCCCTGTCCCTTTCCAGTCCTAAGAGCAGTCAGGATTCCTTGCCCTGTGGAAAGTCCAAGGTCCTCCCCTCTCCATCCAGGTCTAGGAAGGTGAGCATCCAAACTGGCTTTCTCTGTGTAATAGCCCTAGTAGTACTGGAACCTGGAACATGCTTTGTAGAACCAGATTGGCTTCAAACTCACAGAGATCCCTCGGCTGCTGCCTCCCAAATGCTGGAATTTGTGCCATCACTGCTGGGCTTCACTTCTGATTCTTAAGAGTAGTTTGGGAGAATATAAAAGTGAGGTACATCTCTGTGAGTTCAAGGTCAGCGTGCTAGTTCCAGGACAGGTAGGACTGCTAAACAGAGAAACGTTCTCTCAAAAAAAACAAAGAAAAAAAAAAGCATTCAGATAGGTGGGTGGTGACTGGGCACCCTTTGGTCCCTCCCAGCTGTCTGGAGGCAGAAGCAGGTGGGTCTCTGTGCATTCCAGTTCCACCTGAATAACATAGTGAGTTTCAGGAGAGGCTTCAAAGGGAAGGGAAATCCTATCTCCAAAAAAAAAAAAAAAGAAAACAAAACAAAAACAAACAAACAAAAAAACACAGAAAAAAAATCCTCTAGTCATCTCTGGTATAGAGTTCCTTGTGACTGCCATACACCTAGGCATGACTGCCCAGGTTAGGATACCTCTGACTCCCAGGGGTTGTGCTTGCTCACCCAAGTTAGGCTTCCCCCTGAGTACCACGGGATGGGCATGCCTAGCAGAGTTAGGAGTTCCTCTGACTCCCAGGAGATGGGAGTGGCTAACCAAAGACTCTGGGTATCTTTTGCACATGGCACTTCCTCTGACCAGCCCCAGAAAGGCGTTGCTATCTTAAACATCAATGTAGCTCTTACTTTTGGCTCCCTGAGACCTCCTACCCGCCCATGTTGCACATGACCAACCCCAAGCCTTTCGCTTGGGTTTTAAGCACTATCACAGCATTTAAGAATAAGTAGAGAGACCGGGCAGTGGTGGCGCACGCCTTTAATCCCAGCACTCGCTAGTTCCAGGACAGGCTCCAAAACCACAGAGAAATCCTGTCTCAAAAAACCAAAAAAAAAAAAAACAAAAAAAACAAAAAAAAAAAAAAAAGAATAAGTAGAGAGCCTAGAGGTGATTTCCCAAACGTTTAATCCTAGCACTTGGGAGGCACGGGCAGGCAGCTCTGTGAGTGCAAGGCAAGCCTGGTCTCCAAGAGCTTTTTCCAGGATAGCCTTTAAAGCTACAGAGAAACACTGCCTCTAAGGGGAAAAAAAAAAAGAAAAAGTACAGAGATAGCTGAGTTGGTTCTTCATTCCACTGAACACAAACTACTGATTTTCCTGGTGATGAAGTCCGATAGACTTCCTTTACAACGGGGCACTTTAGAGCCCAGGGCTGGGACAGCTCATGGTGGACTAGAATTCAGTTCAAGGTTCTTGCCTTACCATTTAAAAGTCAAAGGCTGGCTTTAATTGTGACCTACGAAGCCACCATTTTCAGAATCAAAGTTACCTTCTTTTTTTTTTTTTTTATTCTTTTTTAATTAAAATTTCCACCTGATCCCCGTTTCCCATTTCCCTCCCCTCCTCCCAAATATTGCCCCCTCCCCCCAGTCCCCTCCCCCTATCCCCACTCCTCTTCTCCTTCCCCCACACAATTCCCCCTCCCTCTTGATACTGGAGAGCAGTCCAAATTCTCTGCCCTGCGGGAAGACGAAGGTCTTCTATCTATGTCCAGGAAGGTGAGCGTCTAAACAGGCTAAGCACCCACAAAGCCAGTTCATGTATTAGGATCGAAACCTAATGCCATTGTCCTTGGCTTCTCATCAGCCTTCATTGTCCGCCATGCTCAGAGAGTCCAGTTTCAACCCATGCTTATTCAGTCCCAGACCAGCTGGCCTTGGTGGGCTCACAATAAATCAGTTCCACTGTCACAGTGGGCGGGTGCATCCCTCGTGGTCCTGATTTCCTTGCTCATGTTCTCCCGAGCGGGGGTCCCCGTTTCCTCTCAGAAGCATGCAAAGCTACAAGATGCCTCATATTTTCCCAGGGCAAGACTGAGTGAGAGCTAGCACAGATCCTGTGATTATTCCAGACATATTTCCCCTTGGTACACATTCAGGGTCCCTACCTTGACCGTAGACCTCTGTGAAAAGTCTCCAGCAGCCGGGCCTGAGCAGCAGAGGCGGCTTCCATGGCAGAGGCACTAAGACCCAGCTCCTCCCCTCCTCACAGGAAGTGAGGGTAAACCATATCCGACCAGGGGCGGGCTCTGAAGAGTGACAGCAGCGATGGGTTACTATGGAACCAGACTGCTGTGGAGGAAATTTAGAGGAGAGTCTGGTTTCCTTACTGTACTTCCCTAAGACACTAATCCTTCCCACTGCCTACACTTTTCTTGGGCTATGTCAAGCAGAGCTTAAAACCTGAATCTCTGAAGATCCACTTTCCTGCCCCAACCACCTCGCCTTGCTTCCATCTCTGCCATACACTACCTGAACCCTCCTCCTCTTCTCCCTGATTTTACATGTCCTGCCCCTGGTTGCATGAAAGTCTTCTTCTGTTTATAGCTTAATTCCCAGCTTTTACATACACTTCTCTACTTTCCAGCAATTCCATAACACCCCACCCCGGAGCAGGGGTGGAGTAATGAAGGGCACAACTTCTGTCTAGCAAGTCTCACCTAGGGAGAGTGAAGCTCGAGCTCCTGCCCCGTATGCACCCATGACTGCCAGCTACACACGTAACCCTCCCTTGCCTCAGTCCTTTAAGAGGAAGTCTAGATTTACTACACAGGTTGACAGCTTTGTCCTGGATCTCAGAGTGCTGTGTCCCACTCTTTTCCAGAGCCAAGTAATGCCTCAGGTTCAGGTCCAGTCTCCATGGGAAGCCACACCTTTCTGAGTCTCAGAAGAGATGATCTGGGCAAACTTCCTTACTTGGTACTCAAGGTTTGAGTTTCTTGGGCCTGACAGCAGGGTCATGGGTCTGAGCCCACACTTTCTCTTAGGATAAAATTCCTTTCAATAAACAGAGGTTCTCTCAGCTTGACCTTGGCTCTGAACAGGAACTCTACCTTGTAGACCTGGGATTCTGTCCCTTAAAGTCTATTAGGGTGCTTGCAGTGACCCTGCAGCCAGAGATGAGATGCACCAAAAACACTGTCTGCTGTCTCAACCACATGTCTTCTGGGGTTCCTGGAATCTCTTCTACTGATTTTGGACCATTTGCCATCAATTCACTCTCCTCAGTACCCAAAGTGGAAGTTTCATGATGCCCCAGTCAGGATCTGATTCCAATCCCTCAAATTTCCAGCCAGAAGTATGACTGAAGGTTTTGAGGTAGCTCTCTTTGTGGAAATATTGTCCAATAGAACAACTTTTACAACACTACTTAATTTATTAGGTATATTATAAGTGAGTATCACTCTCTGAACAGAATAATTTTTATGATTAAAGCAATGACTATCAATCCAAACAACAAAAGCTTTTGCTTTGGGAAAACATTTTTAAAAATTAAAATTTAAGAGTAGGTTTTAATTGTTCATCTATTGTAAGAATATTAAGAACAGATCAATACTTAATAAAATATTGTGAACTGAGCAGTGGTGATGCATATCTTTAATCATGGCACTTGGGAGGCATAGGCAAGTGTATCTTGGTGAGTCTGAGTCTAACTTAGTCTATAGAGCAAGTTTCAGGTCAACCAGACTACAGAGAGTAATCCTGTCCAAAAAAAAAAAAAAAAAAAAAACAACAAAAAAGAAAAAAAATATTGTAGAAAATCAAACATTATATCTCAAGGTATTAAATCAACATTTAAATTTTTAATCTACATATAATTTTAAATTAGTTACAAATATATTTGTAACCAACCTGTTACATCAAACTTTAATCTTAACATTATGACAATTTAATGAGGTGATTTTAATAGAAAGCTCAGTTGGTTATACATAAAACATAGTAGACATATGGTATCTTAGATAACACTTATAAACATAGGTAAAGTGTGTTATGGTTTAAGTAAAGTGCTGCGGTTCCCCAAGTGGCTGCAGCGGGCAATGATTGGGTCCCAAGACCATGCTGCAGGTCCCCGAAATGGCAGCAGGTACCTGGCAGGGAGCCACATGGCCAACAAAAGACAGAAACACGGATAGGTATTCTTTGCAGAATGAGGTTGTACATTTATTTAGTGGGCTATGTAAGGGAAAGGGGATAAGAGGAAAAGACCAGAGAGAGAGTCAGTGATGGAGGTGTGTCTTGTATTTGTCTGTTGCTTTCATTGGTTAATTAATAAAGAAACTGCTTGGCCCTTTGATAGGACAGAAAATTAGGTAAGCAGAGAAAATAGAACAGAATGCTGGGAGAAAGAAGCCGAGTCAGGCAGTCGCCATGATTCTCCCACTCCAGACAGACGCAGGTTAAGATCTTTCCAGGTAAGCCAGCTCGTGGTGCTACACAGAATATTAGAAATGGGTTAGATCAATATGTAAGAGCTAGCCAATAAGAGGCTAGAACTAATGGGCCAGGTAGTATTCAAAAGAATACAATTGCCGTGGTGTAATTATTTCGGGTAAAGCTAGCCAGGTGGCAGGACGCAGCCCGCCGTTCTTACTACAAGTCAGAGACAGAGAGAGAAAAACAGAGGGTAGGAGGAGAGGGGAGAAGGGAATGACAGAAGCTGTCTTTGAGAGAGAGAGTGAGAGAGAGAACGAGAAAGAGAGAGAGAGAAGGGAAGGAGGGAAGGAAGGGACAGAAGGAAGGAGGGAGAGAGAGGAAGAAAGAGAGAGAGGAGGAGGAGACTCAGGCTGGAAGTTGATGATCAGTTTGCCTTGGTGGACGGGGGGGAGAGTGGGCATGGCTGATCTCTTATGGAAAAAGCAGACCATTGCATTTCCCTCTCTTTTTTATGATAAGAAAGGAGGAGTTTTGGGAACAACAAGTTAAAGGAATTGGGGCAGTAGATTCTCAAGATGACTTCCTGCTTATTTATGAACATCATTGAGGGGAGAATCTGAGAAAGCCTGGTGCTGGACACATCCTGGTGTAGCTGGTCTTTGGTTCCTGGGCAGTGTATGTTGTATGGAAATGCCTGGTGTCTCTTACACCTGTTTAAAATATTGGCAGAACAGAGAACAAAGATAAGTTTAGAAAAAAAAAATAGGACTAGGAAATTGAGAGGGGTGTATCTGATTGCTTAATGTGGATCCTTCTATTCTGTTCCGTGGAACTCACAAGAATTCTTTTTATTTGTGAAAACATAAGTTTTAGACATATACATTGTATAAACAGTACCACATTTATGTCATGATGACTGTGAGAGATATCTTTGCACCATAAGATGTATTTTTAAGACTATGGAAGGCAGCATGATAGAGAAATTTGATAACTTGTATTTGTCCTCACACCTTTATAATATGCAGGTACACACCTTAATAACTTGTATTTGTGTTTTACTGAAATTTGTTTGGTGAGGTTGTCCTTTTAAACTGACAAAACCTCTCAGCTGTCAAACTGCATCAGAGATCATTGAGAAGGATGAAATTTTACTTGAGTTATTGATTTAAAAATGACAGAGAACTTACTTGGTTGGCACCTACAGCTACTCCTCAGGGTCCTCCATGGTCACTGAACATAATAATTGCCATTTGCTGTTTAGCGCAAAGTCTGCCATACTGCGAAGGTCCTGTGGGCTAAGAAATCTATATGGAGGCAAAACTAACTTGACCTGAGGCTGCTGATTCCAATGATTCTTTCCACTGTGTGGAGATTTTTGTTTAGTTAAAAGGCAGTTTTGCCCAGTGGTCAGCACGTGGCAGTTGAAGCAGATTGCAGGTGGACATTGTTTGGTGCCCATTTGTCTTCTGTCTTCTTGGGAGGAAGTAGAGTGCTGCTACTAGGAGCCAATTTGCCTCTTTTTGTTATGAAAAGTTTTTTAATAATTAAATATTTAAATGCCATAGTCCCCAGATCTCTGAGCAGTTGAGTGCTGTTTTCAGGTGTAACTACAGTATAGAATCTGCCTGGAAAGCTGAGACTGAGCTTGACTGTACTGGCTCTTCACTTAACAGGTAAGATTTACACTCATAAAAGACAGAAAGAAGAAAAAAACTGCTTGCATTAGAAGGTTAATGGCAGAACTGACAATAATAGAGAACATCTTAATATATTTTAAATGAGGAATGAATTTAATATAAAGCATTTATGTAAGAGACTTAGAAGCACACAGTTTAAAATATGTGACTTATTGTTTTTGTAGTCTGAAATGAGATGCAATGAACAGACTATTATAACATTTAACAGTAAACAGAGGTGCACTTAAATTACATGTTCAAACACACACACAGAGTGAACATGAATTGTGTGAAGTGGATGTTCTTGGTGGGCCCTATCAAAGGTATACCACTGTACAAAACGCACATACTACAGAATCAGCACTGGGGAAGCAGAGAGGGAATAACTCAGTAAAGATGGCCTAACTGGTCAACTGACATAGCTCTCAGTTAAGATGGTGGTGAAGTCACCTGCCCTCAGTAAGATGGTGGTAAGGTCACCTGATGTCAGTCAAAATGGCAGCAGTCATATGTTGTATGGAAAAGTCATGCAGTTAAGATGTTAGTAAAGTTACCTGACCTCAGTTAAGATGATGGGAAGGTTACATGATCTTAGTCAAAATGGCAGTGGTCACATGTTGTATGGAAAAGCCAAGATTTCTAAGATGTAGGCATTTTATGTTTAATAATAAGAGAGACCTAGATGCATGATCTACCCAGTCTCTGATCAATTATACCCCAAGTATCAGTGGGGAGCAAAAGGCTAGAATTGAAAGAAATCTGCCTCATAGATCTGACCGGTCTTTTTGGCAGCAATACCAGTAGCAGGGACAGTTTGAGGAAACCCTGTATTCTATAGCAAGATGTACCCTCTCTAAAAGAGGACAGTGAATCAGTGGCAAACAGCGCAGGGCTTGCAGGATAGCATCCTCTGTCCATAGGCATGGTTCTCAAGAATGACTGGTTCTGATTAGGTGCCTCAAAAACCACAGATGCCAGAGGCCACTCTGAGTGGCCTTTCACTGCAAGGGAAAAAAGGAAAGAAAAAGAAAAAGAAAATTCTGAGGGACCCTGGGCCCCCAGTCAAAGGCACCACACAGCGTGTGCAGTGATAGCACAGGAGGACTGATAATGGGTCATCCAAATATGATTTCAGCTTAGGGAGCAATCCAGAGATGAATGTCAGCAAAGGGCTCAACCATAGCTGTAAAGACCATGGTTGGGGGTTGTGCCCTCCCCAAGCTTCTAGGAACACCAGAAGATTGTCAGAAGCTCTTCAGGTTTGGAGAAATGATTAAGTGGAAGAGAATGGGTAAACTCACCAGTTGAAGCCAGTGGCATGGGGAGAAATTTTGCTTAGGCAGATGAAATGAAGAGCTGTTGTAAAGAAACTGGTTCCCGAGCCTAGGGTTCCATGCATCCTCAGTTGGCCCACCTGCAGGCAGGAGGAAACATGGAGAATAAGAAGCTGGCCAAGTAATGGTTTACGTAAAAATGCTGCAGGTCTCCAAGTGGCTGCATTGGGACACGAGGGGTAGTGAGTCCCATGCATGGAGCCACAAGGTATGTGAGAGACCTCGACAGGGAGAGGAGCAGAGAGAGAGGAAGAGAGAGAGAGGGAGAGGGAGAGGAAGAGAGAGAAACAGAATGGGGGAAATGGAAAAGTGGGGAGAAGTGAGAGACAGAACCTGCCTCTGGGAGAGGGAAGTGTAAAAGGAAAGGACTCAGGCTGCAAGTTGAAGATCAGCTTGCCTCAGAGGATTGGGGAGGGAGTGGGCATGGTTTGTCTCCTAAAGGGACAAAGCAGGCCATTACAAAGTGTATTAATAGATTTTGTTTTCATGCCTCATTATTAATTACTTATTAAAGTTTTAAGTTACTATAGCAGATACCTTGAAACTGTTTTGATGAAAAGAATTTACTTTATGAAACACCAAAATTGAGAGAAGGCATGTAGAGCTGGATAAAGTTAGCCATTTATTCCTACCATTGGGATATTTAACTAAGAGAAAAGATTAATAACTTAAAAATAGATCACTATGGAGTAACACTTTAAGATGATACACAAACTCTAAGATGTCTATTAAACCTCAAAGTAGGCTTTCAAAATAAAATTTAAATTTATTTAGGGTTTTCTCTTCCATAGGCCCGGCTAAAATAAGGCTTTTGAATAACCTGTTTATTCATTTGTTTGTTTTTCAAGAGACAATAGTGATTTTATTAGAATCCTTAAAATACATAAAATGTTCATATTAATATATACACTAAGTTAAATTATTTTTTAAACTTTGGAATAAAGAGTTCAATATCTCAAAGGAAGGCAATGGTCTGATAGGAATAACTTATGAGGAGTAATAGTCATCATATCTTAAAAGTAACTTATACCCTCAAGCAATATAGTCCATGCTGTAGAACTGGAATTAGAATAAAGGTCTAGGAGATAACATATTGACCAGTACTGTATCATTATGTAACTCTTGTCCTTAAAAGCAGGTTTAATTTTTTTAGATAAGAAAAATTCATGTGAGTTGTCCCAAAGAAAGATTAAGAACCATTACCAATCTCTACTTGTTTTACCTAGGTAGTAACATTGATTAAATATACTTTTTTGTCTTTTATCATTGCTTTGTTTCTTAAAGATTCAGTTTGCTATGAGCCAAACTGAAGTTGAACCCGTTATGGGATCCCACTGGAATGACAGCTCACATACAACTAAGAGTCAATTCAGAGTGTTTATTCTAGCTGGTTGGGACTATACTCAATTATTTGGGAACTAAGTTTAGCCCCAAGCACTGGTTTTCAACTTCTGGGTCACAACCCCTTTATGGTTGAGTGACCTTTTCTGAGGGGTCACTGAAGACCTGCAGAAAATACAGATATTTACATCACTATATATAGCAGTAGCAAAATTCTCATTATGAAATAGCAACAGAAATAATTTTATTGTTAAGAATCACTATGACATGAGGAACTAATTTAAAGGTTCACAGAATCAGGAAGGTTGAGAACCACTGATTTAGAGTAAGAGGTTTTTAATAATAAGACCTACATCCTGTAATTTGGCTCTGCAGCTTGAGTGATAGGTTGCAAGCAATTTAACAGAAGCTAAGAGAAGCTGCTACTGGAAGAGGTAGGGTTATGCAAAAGCAAGGAATTTAAAGGGTACTAAGATGTTAGCTGGGGGCAACTTGGCCTCAGGACCTAGAATAGATTTGAAATATTTCCTAGGTATTCTGGATCAAGGAGATCAAATTCTGGTTATGCATGAAGTGGTCTCATCTAGAATACAAGATGAAAGAACCTCTATATTGTCATACCCAGTTACATTCCCCTCTGGTTCTTTGAGCATGAGAAAATTTGGTGATTTCTTGTTTTATAGGAGACCATAATTGATGCAATGGACCACTAGCTTATCTGAACATGCAGTTGAGGATGCAGGGTTCCCATCATTTGTCAGTTCAGAATGAAAATCAATGGTTAGGCCATTGCTGACAGTAACTTGGTCAGCCATGGTGACCAGTTAAACAGAGACTGAGACACCAATTATTTGATCTTTCTTTTCTTTCTCAGAAGATTTTTCTGACCATGACAATGTTTTCCCTAATCAGCTCAAATTAGTTGACAGAGAATTGGCAAGTTTCTCCTCAGGCCATGCAGCAACTTTATTTTTTTTTCACAAAAGGAAGCCTAGAATCTTTCATTTCTGCAGGACTACCACTCTGAGTTAGTCAAACTGATTCTCCAGGCTAAATTCTTACATCCAGGTTTGGGGTTGATGGGGATTGTGTATCCTGGGTTAGGAAACTTTGGTCAGTCTTATCTCTAAGTTCATCTGATGCCATCCTCAGCGATCTCTTTCCAAGGGATGACAGCACCTAATTTGACAGCAAGCAGTCGGGGTGGTAAAGATGACTGGATGGGGTCCCTTTCATAGGGGAAGGGATCCTCTTTATCCAGACTAAGTAAATCTCTCTCCTGATAACGACTGGTGGACAGGTTCAGAGATAGAAGATGGCAGGATTCCTTTCACTGTCTTGTCAACGGCCTTGCACCCTTCTTTCAAAGCCTACACAGACTTAAGAAGAAAGTGATTAAGACATTTCTGTATGGGGAAAACCTTGGAGTTTGGGAAGGATGGGAGGTAGTATTCCAAACATAATTTCTAAAGGAGGAAGTCACTCTTGGTAAAGACTATATCAGGCCCTGAGCAGGAAAAATGGGAGGAAGTTGGCCCAAGTTTCCCTGACCAAATTGGTCAGAATTTCCTTAAGAATTCTAGTCACCCTTTCTGTCTTATCTGAGCTCTGTGGCCTATACATATACTTTCTAATGAGGTATTTGTCAGATTTTGAGAACCTTTGGTGGTGAAGGCTGGGTCATGTCAGAGCCCAAAGCTAGGGAAGACCAACCTAGAAACTTTTCCTGAAAAAGTTTCTTAGTAACTATTGGAATATTCTGTTCCAATGGAGTAGCCTTCCATCAACCCTGAAAGGACATTTACGAGCACCAGCAAATATTTATAGTTAAAATCTCTTGTGGTTCTTCCTTCCCAATTTGGGATTTTCCTGAGCACAAGTGACACATCACAAAGTGGTGTCATTAATCAAGCTTTCCATATCTGAAACATAATACCTAGGTCTGAGAAATTCAAGAATCTTCCTGGCCCCAATGTGGCCAGCTAGATAGAGATCAACAACCAGCTGCCTGTCATCCACCACCCCTCTCCAGGTTAACCACTTTTTGCCCAGTACTGTCAGTCTTGCCGCAGAGTGCATTCCTGCATCCAGGGGTCGTCCATAAATTGGCCTCATGCAGAATTTTCAAGACTTGGAGGGCCCCCATTGAGTCTAGAGCCATTTTCCAAATGCGAAATTCAGCAGCTAAGTTTCCTCTGACTTTTAAGAAATCCCTTTCTGGATGTCTTCTACAGTGAACAATGGCTACCTTCTTGGGTAAGAAATAGCTTGTAATAGGTACCACAGCCAGGGATACCAGCTCCTGTGACCTCACTCAGGGTTGCGAAAAAGAAAGCCTTCAGAGCAGTTTGGACTTAAGAAAATGGTTACATTTTTCTATCTGAGACGAAATAGGGAAATACACACGATTTCTTATGGTAACTTAAGAAACAAAGGAACAAGCACATGCTTTGCTGATGGTAACCTTCTGTTTTACTTCATCCTGAGCAATCTCTCAATCTTGGCAATCTCTCTGCACAGGTATGTCTCCTTACATACAGTTACATTTCTCTTTACACACATACATCTCCCTTCAACACAGCCATGCACCTCTATACATAGTTATATCTATTTTCACAGTTACATTCTCCACATAGTCTCCATATATTCTCCACACAGCTACCTACTTTCACAGTTCTTTACACAGCCACATCCCTCTCTACAGTTACATTCTGCATACACCCATATGTTTGTTCTTTTACACTTCCTACATACACATCTCTCTTCTATATAGCTACATCTTCAAGCTCTCTACACTCAGCTATATATATGTGTGTGTATGTATATCTATATCTATATATCTTTTCACTTGTCTCTCTCTGAACATTCAGCTCCCTTTCAGTACACACACACACACACACACACACACACACACACACACACAGAGTCTGTTCAATTGAGCCCATCCCTATCAATCCCAGGAGATTCTACCTCTGAGAAAAACTTCTACTATACAGAAGAATAAGTTCAACCTGACAGTTCTCATGGCCTTTATGAGATTGAGAGATGAGTGTTTTTCTTATATGACTTTCCATCTGTGTTTACCTTTAGGTCCAGAATGTGCCTTTTCTGAGCACTTCTGTTATACTCAGGTCTTGCATCATCTTCACTGAGTTTATAAGCTTCTTTTTATCAGACCTCACCACTCCTTTCTTACCTGACCTGAGAACGCTGCTCTTGGGTGTAGCAGCATTTCATTTGTATTTTAATAAATTAAGCATGCCTGAAGTTCAGAGAGTAAAACGGTCTCACTGGTCAGTCTTACAGACCAGACCACAATAACACTTTAATCCTAGTAGCCACACCTGCTGACACAGAAACTGTGCGGTGTATGACTTTAATCTCAGTGGTGCACACCTTTCATCCCAGAACTAGATAGGATTATAAAATGGGGAGGCAGCTCTCAGTTACATCTCATTCTGAGATTCCTAGAGGCAGGATTGCCATTTCAGACTGAGGTCAAAGTTAAGAGCCAGTGGCTGACTGCTTTGCTTTTGGGTCTTCAAGTAAACCCCAATTTCTCTCTCTGAGCTTTTATTAAACATAACTCATTTGGTTCCCAACTTTTGGGGCACTAATTGACGAACAAGCCATTTTCCTGAAACTTTTAGCCACCATGCCAGGACAGAGTTTGGACTGGAATTCCAGCTCTAGGAATTCAGAGGAAGCACTAGGATTTCCAGGTCCCATCTGCTTAGGCTTAGCTTCCTCTCCTGAGGAGCCCATCCTTTATGACACCCGTCAGGCACCCAGAGGGGTTCCTGTGTTCTTACTGTAGTTTCCTGTTGGTCCTACAGTCTGTTGCTTACCACTAGCCCTGCATGCGTAAGGCTACCTTTCAAAGACAGAAGTTTCTCTCTTACTGGGTGACATAGCTGCTCAGTCCCAACAAAACACAGAGGCTTATATCAATTATAAACTGTTTGGCCTCATTAGCTCAGTCTTATTGTTAACTAGCTCTTGTAACTTAAATTAACCCATAATTCTTATCTATGTTCAGCCACGTGGCTTGGAACCTTTTCCAATGCAGCATTTCATCTTGCTTCCTGTCTGTCTGGGTGGTAACTGCAGAAGGAGCCTTTCATCTTCGCTGAGTTCTCCTAGTCTGCTCACCCCGTCTATACTTCCTGCGTGGCTACTGGCCAATCATATTTCATTAAAACAATGCAAGTGACAAATCTTTAGTGGGTACAAGAGTATTATCCCACAGTACCTGGTGTTGATTTTACTTGGAATTTGCTTGAGTATAGTTTTATGACTTGTGTGTGTAAGTGCTTGCATAGGCCAGAATAGGGCATGGATCTTTTAGAGCTGGAGGCAGTGCTAGACATTAAGATTCATTTAGTAACATTGAAAATAAAACTGATATAAGAGTCACAGTGCGGTTAAGCATAAGTGGAATAGGGCAGTGTTGTCTTTAAGTCATATGCTTAATCTAAATTCTTTCATTTACTAGCCATGGAAACATGGAAACATTTAGATTTGTAAGTCTTGCTATCAAGGGAGAAATGATTTTGATGATGTCTTTCTTGCATAAAGGGGATATATGTATATAGTTCAAAAAAATCTGTGTTTGAATCAGAAGCTATCATTTACTAATGTGAGCACTTAAATAGAATTCATTTTTATCCTTATTTTCCGTAACATTTTGCCTAAAAGAATCTGCAGAGAGTACTGTACAAGAAGGAAAAACAAGAACTTCTTTCCTGAAGATATCTAGTAATGAATGTAGATGGATATTTTATGTTAAACAAGACATCACTCCATTTATTGTATCTTTAGGAAGTAGAGACCTTATTCCAATATGTCCAGTAATAAGAGTTTCTTATAGAATATGTCATCAAATATTCCAGACCTCCTGCTTCTATTAACGAACATATCCAGTACACAGGGTGACAACTCTGCAAGAGCAAATGTTCAGTGCCTGTTTGGTTAAAACATGAATGTTTAAAAAAAGAGAACTGCTTCTCTGCTAATTTCTCACACATATTTTAATATCAGAAACAAAAGTCAGTATACATCCCTGACATCAATGCCATGAAAACAAGGACTAAAAAAAACTTCACTGAAAAGCCTAACACTTTTGAATATTTTCCTTTCATATTTCACACCATTTTCTTAGCCTAATTCGATAGTATCTTATGAACATCACCAAATCCTTAGAACATTTCAAATTGTAAACTGTATTTCAAATAAATCCAAAAAATTTGAGCTTCCAACTTGGTAAACAGCAGTGAAGGAACAGGCTACAAAATTTATCTGTGTACATTCTAACCTCAAGTTAACACTTTGCTAAAAGACCACCAACAGATTATCAACAGCGTATTTACAAAAAGGTGAACAGACCTTTTCAATCATAAAACAGAGGCTACCTTATACCTCACTTGTGAGTAGGACGACTTAACTTGGTCTTAGTACGTCCCTTGGCCTTGCCTTTACTGCCAGACTTGGCTGCAGCTGCAGCTTGGGCTTCCTCTTCCTCTTTAATCAAATCCTGCTCATAACGAGATAAGCACACCCCAGGCAAGGCTTCACTTATCTTGGCTAAAAAGTCCATCACCTTTATATGGGTTGTTTCATCATAGGCTCTCGGGCCCCACAGGAACTCATAGGATGGAGGATCACTGTTAGGAACCTGACGGTATACCAGGTACTTTTCCTGTACCAGATCTTCAGTGATGAGCTTCCTGATATCCCCAAAGAAGACATGTATGATCCCATCATAGACTCCTAATGCATTCAGGAAATACCAGACATACTTCTCGGCAGCACAGTAGTTATTTAGGTAGATCACACTTAGGAGAGCAATCAGAATGCCCCTGGTAGGAACATCTAGCTCATTGCTCCTACTTCCATCATCCTCGAAATCTAGCTTGCTCACAAGCTCATATGCTTGACCATGTGGCAGGACTTCTTTCAGCTCAAGGCCAAACACCACATCCAATCGGTAGGAGGCTTTCTTGAGGATCTCGGGGAAGTGTTCCTTGAACCTTTTGTTGATAACTTTGAGCATCTCTCCCCTCTTCATGGGCTGCTGCACTTTGTATTTGAGGAGCATGTACTCCATCAGCATTCCGGTCTTCCTTGTCATAAGATCCATCCGCATGCTTCTAGTAGAGAGTAGAGCCCTGGAGGAACGCTCATTTCTGTCCCCTTGGCCCTGGTCACCCTTATCAGACCTTCCATGGGACACTCCCTGGCTGGCAGTGCTGCTGGGTGCTGAGCTTTCAGACTGCTGTGGGAAGTCAGCAGTGGAAGTGCTTGGCTTAGCATCTCCTGAAGCTTGATCAGAGCCAGCAGGTGACTCTGCTTTCTCTGCCTCCTTTGCTTGAGCATCCTTGAGCCCCTGGCGCCTTTTCTCTCGAGCACGCGCCTTACTCTTCTGTCCCCTTGGCATGATGGCTGGTGTCAGGGACAGCAGGACAGAGTCTTGGTAGTAGAACAGGTAACTGAGATACCTAAATCAGGAAAATAACGTACTATGAGCATTTTGAGCATGTTGTGAACACTCTGGCTTTCAAAAATTCTTTCCCCTCCTTGTGTCACACACATTATAATGACATCAGTGTTCTAAGATCTCACTGTAGAGATCAACCTATGATGGAGGAAGGTCATTGGTTAAAAATAAAGAAACTGCTTGGCCCTCATAGGTTAGAACATAGGTGGGTGGAGTAAACAGAACAGAATGCTGGGAGGAAGAGGAAGTGAGCTCAGATGCAGGGCAGCTCCTCTGAGAGACAGATGCCATGCTGCTGCTCTCCAGGGCAGACACGATGCAGCCAGCCGCCAGGTCAGACATGCTGAATCTTTCCCGGTAAGACTAGTGCTACACAGATTATTAGAGATGGGTTGATCGGGATATGAGAATTAGCCAGTAAGGGCTAGAGCTAATGCGCCAAGCAGTCTTTAAAATAATACAGTTTGTGTGTCGTTATTTTGGGGCATAAGCTAGCTGGGATATCAGGAGCTGGGGCAGCAGGAACACAGCCAGCAGCTCCCACTACAAACCTACCCCAGGATCCAGCAAGACCACTCTTGGGAAGATATCCAAGAGATGCTCTATCATACTACAAAAGCATTTGTTCAACTATGTTCATAGCAGCATTATTTTTAATAGCCAGAACCTGGAAACAACCTAGATGTCCCTCAACGGAAGAATAGATAAAGAAAGTGTGGAATATGTATACATTAGAGTACTACTCAGCAGTAAAAAAAAAAAAATGACATCTTGAATTTTGCAAGCAAATGGATGGAAATAGAAAACACTATCCTGAGTGAGGTAACCCAGATCCCAAAAGATGAATATGGTATGTACTCACTCATAAGTGGATTCTAGCCATAAAGGATATTGAGCCTATAATATGAGACCCTAGGGAAGCTAAATAAGAAGGTGAACCCAAAGAAAACCATATAGTTATCCTCCTGATATTGGAAGGAGACAAGATTGCCAGGCAAATATTGGAAACTTGGGGGTGGGGATGGGGTCGGGGAAGGGGAAATGGGGAGAAAAACGTGAGAAGGGGAGGATGGGGAGAGCTTGGGGAAATGGACAGTTGGGATGGAGGCAGGGTGGATATGGGAGTAGGGAAGTATATATTCTAATTAAGGGAGCCATTTTAGGGTCGGCGAGAGACTTGACTCTAGGGGTGTTCCCAGGTGTCCATGGAGATGTCCCCAGCTAGATCCTTGGGCAGCTGAGGATAGGGAGCCTGAAATGGCCCTATCTTATAGCCATACTGATAAATATCTTGCATATCACCATAGAAACTTCATCTGGTGATGGATGAAGCTAGAGACAGAGACCCACACTGGAACACTGGAATGAGCTCCTAAGGTCCAAATGAGGAACAGAAGGAGGGAGAACATGAGCAAGGAAGTTAGGACCATGAGGGTTGTGCCCACACACTGAGACGGTGGGGCTGATCTAATGGGAGCTCACCAAGGCCAGCTGGATGATGGAGCATGTGATCAAACCAGAATCCCTGAACGTGGCTGACAAGGAGGGCTGACTGAGAAGCCAAGGACAATGGCACTGGGTTTTGATCTTACTGCATGTAATGACTTTGTGGGAGCCTAGTCTGTTTGAATGCTTACCTTCCTAGTCCTGGATGGAGCGGGGATGACCTTGAACTTCCCACAGGGCAGGGAACCCTGACTGCTCTTTGGACAGGAGAGGGAGGGTTAAGGGGGGGAGTGGGAGGGAAATGGGGGGAGGGGAGGAGGTAGAAATTTTTAATTAAATAATAATAAAAAAGAAAAAAGTACTCACTGTATTCCTCACCTCTGGTCACCATATATACTGTGAGGTAAAGGATGGCTGCCTTTCTCTGGTGTTTGAACACACTCAATTCTACTCACATCTAGTACTAGGTTGCTGTAATGTTTCACAGAATCCAGGAGCAAGGAAGCCCAAAGGAGACTTGAACTTGAATGACAACTTCAATTCACATAACATGAATGGTGAAATCTCATAAGGCCATACCCCCAGATGAACTACTCTAGACAGTGGCTGTTACAAGAGGGAGATTCAGTCTTCTGCAGGCAAATCTCTCAGTCTGAAAACCATACACATGTAAGCAACACTAAATGGACAAATTAAATTGTTTTTACATCTTTATATAATATATGCATGTGTTTATATTATTTATTACTCAAACTATTGATATTATTTTTACATAAAACAATATATAAAATATATGTATGTATTTATATATTGTCACATATGTAACAATAATAATTATAAAATGGGCTGTGGATTTGAGACAACATGGAGAGGAATGTGTGGGGATGGAGAGAGAAGCTGAAAAAAATATAAATACAGTGCACATATATTAAATAAGAATTCAAAAACAAAAATAATTACAGCACTCAAAAAGTATGGGCAGAAAGACTTCCATAATTTAAAAGGCATCCTGTTCTACATTGTGAATTCTGGGGAAATCAGAGGTATATACAAAAAAAACTGACTTTAAAAAAAAGAGAAAGACAAAGAAGCATGATATGCACTGGGAGAAACCACAAACACAAGATATGATGTAGATGCGGAAAATAACAATGCTAACCTTTGCCCTCTTGTGCTGACAATGCCCTGGGAACAGAGCCTCTGTCTAGTCAGGACAGGTGTACATGTCCAAGTCACACTATAGAGCCTGACTTGCGGTGGCCCCATTATTTTGGAAGTGATTCCCTCACCTCCACATATCTTCACTGATGTTAGGTACTGGAGACCAAGGCTAAGGTGGGCTGATAGGAGACCAAGGCTGCCCATTCTCAGAGAACAGGCTCAGAGGAGCACAGGGGGCTGTTACACTTCCAGCCCCTAATTCATGACATTTTAAATATCCCTGTGCTACGTGTTCGCTTTCAGTTTTCATTCAACCATGATGTTAGTATCCTCCCCAGACATTTGAAGCTGACCCTGTTTCTTTGTCTGCACTCATTTGGTGAAGTTATGGGAATTGCTGTAAAGTTCCTGGCATACACACCTTGTATCATAGTCTCCCTTATTCCCCCAACCACCGCTGTATTTCCGGTCTTCCTATTCTGCCCATCCTGGTTAATTTCCCATTATCCTCTTACTTCTCCCAAAAAGTACAGGAGAGTATTGGCAGGAGGCTTTAACTCCTCCACGTTATTTATTTATATTTAATAACGTCTGCTTTAGCCCTCTTTGCCACGTTACCTATGGTTTCAGGAATGCTAAGCAAACACTATAAACCAGCTGTGCTCTCTCTCTATCCTTCCATTTCTGATTTTTATTCCTATTTTTTTTAATACAGGGTTTCTCTGTGTAATAGCCCTAGTAGTACTGGAACCTGGAACATGCTTTGGAGAAACAGTTTGGCTTTGAACTCACAGAGACCTCGCTGCCTCTGCCTCCCAAATGCTGTGATTTGTGCCATAACTGCTGGGCTCCATTTCTGATTCTTAAGAGTTGTTTGGGAGAATATAAAAGGGAGGTGCATCTCTGTTCTACAATAGCTAGTTCCAGGACAGCTAGGACTGCTAAACAGAGAAAACTTGTCTTGAAAAAAACTGAAAAACAAAACAAAACAAAACAAAAAAGCTTCCAGATAGCTGGGTGGTGGCTGCACATCCTTTGGTTCCTCCCAGCTGTCTGGAGACAGAGGTACGTGGATTTCTTTGTGTTCCAGTCCTGCGTGGAAAACAGAGTGAGTTCCAGGAGAGGCTTCAAAGCTACAGAGAAAACCTGTCTCAAAAAACAAAACAAAAATCCTCTAGTTATCTCTGGTATAGAGTTCCTTATGACTGCCATACACCTAGGCATGACTGCACAGGTTAGGATTCCTATGACTCCCAGGGGATGTGCTTGCTTGCCTAAGTTAGGCTTCCCCCTGATTGCCACAGGATGGGCATGCCTAGCCTAGTTAGGAGTTCCTCTGACATCCCGCGGGATGGGAGTGGATACCAGAGGTAGCATTTCTACTGACTCCACAGGATGGGAATGGCAACAGGCAATAGGCTTACCTCTGACTTCCATTGGTTGGGAGGGGCTATTAGAGTTAGGCTTTCCTTTTCCTCAACAAGATGGGAGTGGATACCAGAGATAGACTTTCCTCTGATACCCAGGGGATGGGAGTGGCTCCCAGAGTTAGGCTTTTCTCTGACTCCCACAGGATGGGAGTAGCTAACCAAAGCATCTGGGTATCTTCTGCATGTGACACTTCCTCTGACCATACTGAGATGGGCATGGCTATCTTAATCCCGAATGTATCTCTTTCTTTTGGTCCCTGAGACCTTCTACCAGCCTGTGTTGGGCAGGACCAACCAATCCAGTGCCTTTAGCGTGTTTTTCCTAGGTTTGGGTTTTAAGCACTAACTCAGGCATTTAAGCTTAAGTAGAGAGCCAGACAGTGATGTCTCAAGCCTTTAAGCCTACCACTTGGGAGGCAGGGGCAAGCATATCTCTGTGAGTTCGTATCTAGCCTGGTCTACAAGAGCTAATTCCAGGACAGCCTCCAAAGCTACAGAGAAACACTGTCTCTAAGGGGAAAAGAGAATAAGTTCACAGCTTGCAGGAGTTGATTGTTCATTCCACTGATCATTAACTGCCAATTTTCCTGGTGATGAAGTCTGATAAACTTCCTTTGCTTCTGTACTCTACAATGGGGCACTTTAGAGCCCAAGTACAGGAGAGCTCACACGGGACATGAATTCAGTTCAAGGTTCTTGCTTACCATTTAGAAGTCAAAGGCTGGCTTTATTTGTGACCTATGAAGCCACCATTTACAGAATTAGAGTTACCTTCTAAGAGCGGGGGTCCCTGTTTCTTCCCAGAAGCATACAAAGCTACAAGATGCCTCATATTTTCCAAGGGCAAGACTAAGTGAGAGCTAGCACAGCTCCTGTGATTATTGCAGACATATTCCCCCTTGGTACACATTCAGGGTCCTTACCTTGACTGCAGACCTCTCTCAGAACTCGCCAGCAGCCGGGCCTGAGCAGCAGAGGAGGCTTCCGTGGCAGAGGCACTAAGACCCTGCTCCTCCCCTTCTCACAGGAAGTGAGGGTAAACCATATCCGGCCAGGGGCGGGCTCTGAAGAGTGACAGCAGGGACAGGTTACTATGGAACCAGACTGCTGTGGAGGAAATTTAGAGGAGAGTCTGTTTTCCTTACTGTACTTCCCTAAGACACTAAGCCTTCCCACTGCCTACACTTTTCTTGCGCTATTTCGTGCAGAGCTTAAAACCTGAACCTCGGAAGCCCCACTTAACTCAAGCATCATCTACCTCGCCTTGTTTCCATCTCTGCCATACACTCCCTGAACCCACCTCCCTCTCTCCCCGATTTTACATGTCCTGCTCCAGGTTGCATGCACGTCTTCTTCTATTTACAGCTTAATTCCCAACTTTCAGAAACACTCCTCTGCTGCCCAGGAACTCCACCCCACTCACACCCTCACCACCATGGGTTTAGGGGGTTAATAAAGGACACAAGGGCACAACTTCTGTCTAGCAAGTCTCACCTAGGGAGAGTGAAGCTCGAGCTCCTATCCCGTATGCACCCAAGTCTGCCAGCAACACACATAACCCTCCCTTGCCTCAGTCCTTTAAGAGGAAGTCTAGATTTACTACACAGGTTGACAGCTTTGTCCTGGATCTCAGAGTGCTGTGTCCCACTCTTTTCCAGAGCCAAGTAATGCCTCAGGTTCAGGTCCAGTCTCCATAGGAAGCCACACCTTTCTGAGTCTCAGAGGAGATGATCTGGGCAAACTTCCTTACTTGGTACTCAAGGTTTGAGTTTCTTGGGCCAAACAACAGGGTCATGGGTCTGAGCTCACACTTTCTCTTAGGAGAAAATTCCTTTCAATCTACAAAGGACTTCTCAGCTTGATTTTGGCTCTAAGCAGGAACTCTACCTTGTAGACCTGGGGTCCTGTCCCTTAAAGCCTATTAGGGTGCTTGCAGTGACCCTGAAGGCAGAGATGAGTTGCACCAAAAACAGTCTGCTAGTTCAACTGCATGACTTCTGAGGTTCCTGGTATCTTCTCTTCTACTTATTTTGGACCTTTTGCATCATTTCACTCCCCTAAATTCCCAAAGTGGAAGTCTCATCAGGCCCCCATCCCTCAAATTTCCAGCCAGAAGCATGGCTGAGGCTTTTGAGGTTGCTCTCTTTGTGGAATTATTTGTCTAAACAGAACAAGTTTTACAACCACTATGTACTTTATTAGGCCTATTTTATGTGACTATCACTCTCTGGACAGAATAATTTTTTATGATTAAAGCAATGACTGTCAATCCAAACAGCAAAAGCTTTTCAATGGGAAACTTTTTTAAAAATTAAAATTTAATATTAGGTTTTAAATGTTGACTTATTAAAAGAATATTAAGAACAGATCAATACTTAAGAAAATATTGTTAACTGGGCAGTGGTTGTGTATCCCTTTAATCCCAGCACTTGGGAGGCAGAGGAAGGTGGATCTCTGTGAGTCTGAACCTAATCTAGTCTACAGAGTGAGTTTCTGGACAGCCAGACTATACAGTTAAATCCTGTCTCACAAAAGAACAAAAACAACAACAAAAAAGAAAAAAATATTGTTGTAGAATATCAAGCCTTATATCTCAGGTTATTGAATCAACATTTAAATTTTTTAACCTACATGTAATTTTAAATTAGTTACAAATATATTTGTAACCAACCTGTTACATCAAACTTTAATCTCAACATTATGATTGCTATTACAAATTTCAGCAAACAACTTCAATGAGGTGATTTTAATAGAAAGCTCAGTTGGTTATATCTAAAACACAGTAGACATATGATATCTTAGATAGCACTTATAAATGTATGTAAAGTGTGTTATGGTTTGTGTAAAGTGCTGCAGATCCCCAAGTTGCTGTAGCTGGCAGTCGGTCCCAAGACTACACCGCAGGTCCCTGAAGTGGCAGTTGGCACTTAGCAGGGAGTCACATCTCGGGTGAGAGACACAGAAATAGATAAGCATGCTTTGCAGAGTGACTTTGTATATTTATTAGTGGGCCATGGAAAGGAAAGGGGAGAGGGGGGAAAGAGCAGAGAGAGAGAGAGAGTCAGAGAGAGAGAAAGAGAGAGAGAGAAACAGGAGGTAAGGGAAGAAGGGAGAAGGGAAAGACAGAAGCTGCCTCTGAGAGAGGGGGGAGAAAGAGAGAGAGAAAGAAAAAGAAAGAGAGAAAGAGAGAGAGAGAGAGAGAGAGAGGAGAGAGAGAGAGAGAGAGAGAGAGAGAGAGAGAGAGAGAGAGAGAGAGAGAGAGAGAAAAGGACTCAGGCTAGAAATTTAATATCAGCTTGCCTTGGTGGACAGTGGAAGAAGTGGACATGGCTTGTCTCTTACGGACAGAGCAGACTATTACATTCCCATCTCTCTTTTTTTAATAACAAGAAGGCAGGAGTTTAGAACAACAGGTTAAAGGAATTGTGACAGCAGATTCTCAAGATGGCTTCCTACTTATTTGTGGGCATTGTTGACAGGGAACCTGAGAAAACTGGGTACTGGTCACATGGTCTGTTTGTTCCTGTCTGGTGTATTTGGTATGGAAATGCCTGGTGTCTCTTACACCTGTTAAAAATATTGGCAGAACAGAGAACAAAGATAAGTTTAGAAAAAAAAATTAGGACCAGGAAATTGAGAGCGGTGTATCTGACTTGCTTAATGTGGATCCTTCTATTCTGTTCCGTGAAACTCACAAGACTTCTTTGCATTTGTGAAAACATAAGTTTTAGACATATACATTGTATAAACAGGAGCACATTTATGTCAGGATGACTGTGAAAGACATTTTTGCACCATGAGAAGTATATTTAAAACCATGGAAGGCAGCATAATAGAGAAATGTGATAACTTGCATTTGTCCTCACACCTTTATAACTTGCAGGTATACTCCTTAATAACTTATATTTGTGTTTTACTGAATTTTGTTTGATGAGGTTGTCTTTTTAAACTGACAAAACCTCTCAGCTGTCAAACTGTGGTGTAGAAGCTCCTTCTGTATTTGTGTTGCTTTCATTGGTTAATAAAAAATATGCTTTGGGCCGGGCGGTGGTGGCGCACGCCTTTAATCCCAGCACTCGGGAGGCAGAGGCAGGCGGATCTCTGTGAGTTCGAGACCAGCCTGGTCTACAAGAGCTAGTTCCAGGACAGGCTCCAAAAAACCACAGAGAAACCCTGTCTCGAAAAACCAAAAAAAAAAAAAAAAAAAAAAAAAAAATATGCTTTGGGCCTGGTGATAGGTAGGCAGGGAGACAGAACTGAATGCTGGGAAGATGGGCAGAGAGAGAGCCACCATGGAGATGCCAGGTCAGACATGCTAAAACTTTTCCAGTAAGCTACGATCTTGTGGTGAAAACAGATTAATAGAAATGGGTTAAATCAAGATGTAAGCGTTAGCCAATAAGAAGCTAGAGAAAATGGGCCAAGCAGTAATTTAATTAATACAATTTCTGTGTGGTTATTTCAGGTGTAAGATAGATGGGCAGCTGGGACAAACTGCGAGAACTCTCCCTGTAGCAATTGGTGCTCCATCGTGGTAAACTGACTCAACATAAAACCTGAGAGTGCATTAAAAGTAATTCTAGACACAAATAGAAAGTTTAACACAACTTCTTGTTGTTTGCTGGAGATAACATATTGACCAGTACTGTATCATTATGTACATCTTGTCCTTAAAAGCAGATTTAAATGTTTTAGATTAGAAAAATTCATGTGAGTTGTCCCAAAGAAAGATTAAGAACCTCTACCAATCTACATTTGCTTTACCTAGTAACATTGATTAAATATACTTTTTGTCTTTTATCATTATTTTGTTTCTTAAAGATTCAGTTTGCTATGAGCCAATATAAGCTGAACCTGTTATGGGAGCCCACTGAAATGACAGCTAACATACAAGTGAGAGTCAATTCAGAGTGTTTATTCTAGCTGGTTGGGACTATACTCAATTATTTGGGAACTAAGTTTAGCCCCAAGGACTTAGAGCAGTGGTTCTCAACCTCAGGGACACAACCCCTTTATGGTTGAGTGACCTTTTCTGAGGGGTCACTGAAGACCTGCAGAAAATACAGATATTTACATAACTATGTATAGCAGTAGCAAAATTCTCATTATGAAATAGCAACAGAAATAATTTCATTGTTAAGAATCACTACGACATGAGGAACTGATTAAAAGGTTCACAGAATCAGGAAGGTTGAGAACCACTGATTTAGAGTAAGAGTCTTTTAATAATAAGGCCTACATCCTGTAATTTTGCCCTGCAGCTTGAGTGATAGGTTGCAAGCAATTTAACAGAAGCTAAGAGAAGCTGCTACTGGAAGAGGTAGGGTTATGCAAAAGCAAGGAATTTAAAGGGTACTAAGATGTTAGCTGGGGCAACTTGGCCTCAGGACCAAGAATAGATTTGATATATTTCCTAGGTATTCTGCATCAAGGAGATAAAAATTCTGGTTATGTCTGAAGTGGTCTCATCAAGAATACAAGATAGAGGAACCTCTGCTTTGTCTTGCCCAGTTACATTCCCCTCTAGATCTTTGAGCATGAGAAAATTTGGTGATTTGTCATTTTCTAGGAGACCATAATTGATGCCATGGACCACTAGCTTATCTGAACATGCCAGTTGAGGATGCAAGGTTCCCATCATTTGCCAGCTCAGAATGAAAATCATTGGTTAGGGCTTTGCTGACAGTAACCTGGTCAGCCTTGGAGACCAATTAAACAGAGACTGAGACACCAATTATTTGATCTTTCTTTTCTTTCTTAGAAGATTTTTCTGACCATGACAATGCTTTCCCTAATCAGTTCAAATTAGATGACATAGAAATAGCAAGTTTCCCTCACGCCATGCAGCAACTTCATTCTTTCACAAAAGGAAGCCTAGCCTCTTCTATTTCTTTAGGAATACCACTCTGAGTTAGTCTTTATTGTCATTACAGATGATTGTGAGCCAAAATGTAGTTGTTGGGAATTGAACTCAGGACCTGTGGAAGAGCAGCCAATGCTCTTAACCACTGAGCCATGTCTCTAGCCTCTTTACTTTCTTTCCTTGAAGATTTTTCTGACCATGACAAGGCTTTCCTTAATCAGCAATAATTAGTTGACATAGAAACAGCAAGTTTCTTTTCAGGCCATGCAGGTTCTTCATTCTCTCACAAGAGGAAGTCTAGCCTCTTACATTTCTGTAGGACTAACACTCTGAGTGAGTCAAACTGATTCTCCAGGCTTGAAATAGAATTATCCAAGTGGTCTAGGTCTATGTCTATCCGGAAACTGAGTTACTTAAAGTGCAGTACCAAACAATGAAGGCTGAGGTGCTTATTGGAGTTGTACCAGATATTGCCACCCTTACTAGGATTGGGAACAGAATCAGAGCCCATTTGATTATGTTAACATTGACTCAAGGCCCACTTGAGCTCTCCTCTCTTCTCTATTATACACATATGCCTGAGGGATAATAGAGAGAAGTATATATAGAGTAGAGCTGTAAATTTCTAGTGAGTTGTAGGAGGCACATTTAGTGAGACCATTAGTACAACTAGTCAGATAGTTTGAGCATATGATGTAGGTACCTTGTCCTTGGTAGAGTGTGCATAAAATTATAATCCTTGATGGCCTTTTACTAGTCAGACTTCACGACAACGTGACTTACAGACCCCTGTGTCTCTTCCTTAGGCTGATATTATTCTATCCCTGGAAGGGACATAAGGGAGCAGAGATCCACCTGGAAGATAGAATTTGCCATCCTTGGTTTTTCTAAATTCTCCCATCCAGGTTTGGGGTTGATGGGAATTGTGTATCCTGGGTTAGAAAACTTTGGTCAGTCTTATCTCTAAGGGGTCCATATGACTGTGCATCTAATGCCATCCTCAGTGACATCTTTTCAAGGGATGACACCAGTTATTTGACAGCAGTTGGGGTGTTCAGGATGACTGGGTGTGGTCCCTTTCATATGGGCAGGGATCCTCTTTAAACAAACTAAGTAAGACTGTCTCCTGATAACGACTGGTGGACAGGTTCAGAGATGGAAGATGGCAGGATTCCCTTCACTGTCCTGTCAATGGCCTTGTACCCTTCCTTCAAAGCCTGCTCAGACTTGAGAAGAAAGTGATTAAGACATTTCTGTATGGGGAATAACTTAAAGTTTGGAAGGATGGGAGGTAAGGTACCAAACACAACTTCTAAAGGAGGAAGCCACTCCTGGTAAAGAGTATATCAGGCCCTGAGCAAGAAAAATAGGAGGAAGTTGGCCCAAGTTTCCTTGACCAATTTGGTCAGAATTTCCTTAAGTTTTATACTCACACTTTCTGTCTCATCTGAGCTCTGTAGCCTATACATATAGTTTCTAATGAACATTTAATGCATTTGTTAGATTATGATAACCTTTGGTGGTGAAGGCTGGGCATGTGAGACCCCAAAGTTAGGGAAGTTCAAACCTAGAAACTTTTCCTGAGAAAGATTCTTAGTAACTATTGGAATAGTCTGTTCAAATGGAGTAGCCTTCCACCAACCCTGAAAGGACCTTTATAAATACCAGAAAATATTTATAGTCAAGATCTCCTGTGGGTCTTCCTTCCCAATTTGGGATTTTCCAGAGCACAAGTGACACATCAAAAAGTGTTGTTATTAATCAAGCTTTCCATATTTGAAACATAATACCTACGTCTGAGAAATTCAAGAATCCTCCCCGGCCCAATGTGGCCAGCTAAGTGGAGATCAACAACCAGCTCACTGTCATCCACCACCCCTTTCCAGGTTAGCCACTTTTTACCTAGTATTGTCAGTCTTGTGTTTTAATCTATGTAAGGTGACTTGAGAAGTAGTTGCTAGAACTGTTTGACATCTCTTTCATGGAGGGAAAATAAGCCCTCTGACTAGTTCTCTTCTTTTTCCCCAGAATGGAATACCTGGAAAAAGCCCATTTTGTGTATATACCTTTTTAGAACCTTTATATCTGCCAGATATGAGGCAGCACAAATTAGGTTTTACGAAGATATTCCCCAGAAAAGCAGTGTGCTAATACACAGATGCAGTAGCAGACCATGAATGGATCTAGGTAATGTCTATTTTGATATTAGTGACACTCAGACAGTCAATGGGTTTCATGTTAGGAAAAGCAAAAGCAAAGGAAAATAGAACTGAAGTCTAGAAGGATTGGTCCTTCAAATGACAGACAGGGAAACTCCCCAACAATGCTTGAAGATGGGTTTCAACTTAAAACCTCAGGAATGCTGTTGTAGGGACACAGACCTAGCTGTACTTGGCTATCTTTTGCAGTCTGAAGTGTCCTCCTAATCTTTAAGAACCTCCTCTCAGGTCAAACAAAGATTTGGGGCTTTAAGGCTAAAAAAATTTTAGGACTGGTTTGAATTGTAAAGACACTGTAATAAAAGTAAGAGAGTTAAAAGGAGAAAACAGTTGCTCAATAAAAGCAGTAAGACACATAAGACATGAAGAAATAAGGAAAGAGAAAGAGATGAGCTATTTTAGAATTTATCCTTATGATATCAAATCAATAAAATTTTTATATATCTATTTATTTTAGCAGGCCATTTAGCACATATATTTTATGTGTGTTAAAGCACTCTGTATTTAAAATGAATTACCGATATATGTCATTTTTGTTAAAAAATATTACACATTTTAATTAAAGCAGGCTGCTCTTCGTGATTTATTTTTAAAACATTGCATAGAATTTCGAAAGTGTACATGATAAGCCACTTTATAGGTAGTTATCTGTATATATTCCTTCCCCGCAAATATTTGCAAGTTAATAATTATCACACTGAAAGCTACCCTAGAATCTGATGGGAATTTATCTTCAAGCATCCAAACACTTCCTCTTTCTTGGACATTTTGTTCATATACACATGCATGTATGTATACATGTGTGTATGAACATATACATGCATATTTTGCTTCTCTCCAAAAAGTGAACTGTATACTATACCTAAGGAATGTTTTGGGGGTCAGTTTTGTGTGCTGCTTATTGAATTAACTTTGTCAGATTTTATGCTGCAACCTCCTTCTCCCACTGGGTTTTGGGATTATCCTGTCTGCTTACCCAAACATGAGGTGCCCTAAGACACTGGTGACCAATTCTACAAATATGCATTCCCGCGCAAGCCAATAATGTTCCTTCTGACCCAGTAATGGGGTATGTTTGTTTGGATTCTCTATGTAGCCATTGCACAGTGTGTGATGTGTTACCTCTGTTCTTTTGAATGGGAGAGAACAAGTCTCTCTTCCCTTTAGTGTTTTAATGATCAGGTGCTCCTAAAATTCCTAAGCTAAAGGCTTGGCATGGTCACAGCAATGATTTAATAAAAACTGGAAATAGGCATCGGGTGAGTCTGCAACTGGACTGGAATACTATGGCTTCAGATTACCCTACACTATAACGTATTGTCTGCTCTGTCAGCTAGCAACAATGTTCCCAAAATGCACAGGTTCTCAAACTGTCTGGACTGCAGTCTCTACATTTACACTTGGTTTCTCCAGCCCTGTTCTCCTCAAGTGACAGAGGTTGTGTAATGAATGGAGAGAACCTGAAACTCTGACTGCCATGTATATAAGATATTCCCCTTCTGATGTCTCATGGCTGCCATTTTCAATCAGTATTTTTATGTCCTTGTTCTAGACATAAGGAAGATATGATAAGAGACATTTGACACCTCTGCTCTACAAGTTTCATGCTGGGATAATGAAAAACAGATAGACTTTTCTGACTCTGTGATACTAAATAATATTGTCCTTTCAGGCCCTGCCCAGGTATCCCTGACTTGCCTCCTGGTGAAACTCTACTTCTTCCCTCTTTGAGTGTATGTTAAATGTTAAAGATGCTTGACTGTCTTCATACACATGTGTAGAGGATAGAAGTGACCTTGATGTCTTACTAAGTACTTCCCAGCTTCTTTGTTGAGACAGAGTTTCTCACTAACTTAGATCTCACTAGTTTGGTTAGTCAGGATGGCCAGCTAAGCCAAAGGGTATGTGTCAATGGAGATTTCTCTCCTGCCCACCAGTTCCCGAACAAACACCCAAAGACTTACAGTAATTATAAAAGTTTGGTCTGTGGCTCAGGTTTATTACAAGCTAGTTCTTACTTAGAAATGAACCCATTTCTACTATTTGATATTTTACCACAAGGCTCATGGTTCATTACCTTACATCTTGCTTGTCCGGTGCTTCTGGTGCCCTCCTGACTCCACCTTCCTTCTCTCTGTATGATTACTTGGATTTCCTGCCTGGCTCTATTCTGTCTGGATATTGGTCAGCGAGCACATTTATGAACATAGGTAATAAAACATATTCACAACTTACAGAAGGGCATCCCACAACTATGAAGCACTGAGCTTCAAGATCCCATCACAACACCTGGTTCTTAAGAGTGCTTATGGATTGAATTCAGGTCCTCATTCTTGGGCCACATGATATGTACTAACTAAGTCATCTCAATAGCCATGGTCCCATCCTTATGGTAACTTATGTCCTCTGCATGTGCCTTGTGTCTCCCGCACACCCACTAGGCAAAAGGAAGGAAAGGTATTGCCTGGCTACAAACCAGAAATAAATCTGTGAAAAAATCAAGACTTTACAATTGGTTGTTCATGACAGGAAAGAAAGGAATGTTCTCCATTAAAAGAATTGGCATTTGTAATAGATCCAATTGCGGTGCCATGAGACGCAAGCCTAAAACCAAGCCTTGAACTGTGCAGTTCACCAAAAGTGGAAACTGACAGAGATCTCTGCCTGACATTACCTTGTGGCACAGAAGGTAACAACAGAGAGGATTTGGTGTGTCACTCACCAATATGAGATACATGTTCACACTTTCTATTTACCAACCCAACCCCTGACATAATATGGCAAACTTCTCTTTTTCTTTTCATATGAAGTGTCTTAATATATCTCCTGTCTTGTTTGTGCTTATAAGGGATTTGTATATGAATTTGTTTGGTCATTTATGTTCTTCAATTTTTTTCCTTGGAAGAAAATTCTGGCACAATTGTTTTAGGGACCCCCCCCCTTTCTCTAACTTTCATTGATTGAAAATATTCTTCTCTCATACAATACATCCTGACTACAGTTTTCCTTCCCTTCACTCCTCCCAGCTATCTCCTCCATTCTCCCACAGATCCACTCCCCTCTGTTTCCTCTTCAGAAAAGAGACGGATTCCAAAGGATGACAGCCAAATAGAACCAAACAGGATACAATAACATCAAGCAAACAGTCATTACATATATGCAAAGGACCTCACACATATCTATACAGATTCTGTGCTTGCTACTCCAGTCTCTGTTGGCCCTGCTTAGCTGATTTGCTGGGTCATGTTCTCCTGTTGTCCTCCATTCTCTTTGAATGCTATAATCTTTCCTCTAATCCCTGGAGTTCCCCAGTCTCTTAGGGGTGAAACTGTATGAAGACCTCCAAATTAGTCTCTCTGCAAATATATGGCTGTGGGACTCTGAACCTGCTCCCATCTGGTGCCAAAGGAATCCTCTCTGATAATTCTGGACATGAAAATGGCATGATACTTTACTCCGCAGGCTCCAGAAATAGAAACCTGGCCATCAACCCAGACACAAAACCCAGACCTACACTCTATCCTGTCTGCAAGTTGTGCTCGGACAATGGTGGCCAACTACTCTTTGGTTTAGCATGAGGCACACACTATGAGAGGCACACACTATGGCTAGGAACCGGCAACTGGACAGCCCAGAGACCTGTGGAAGAATGAAACATGACTGAAACAAAAAACAGTGAAATGATTTCTAATAATACTCTTCTATACCCTGACTTTATCTGAGACCTTTGGTGTCATTCCAACAGCCTCAAATCTAAGACACTCTCTAGTTAGACGTGAAATTTGCCTTGTTGTAGTTCACCTGCCAAGAGTTCCTAGGGTGAGTTATAGTGAAAGAAGTATGTGGGTGGGGAATTTTAAGGTTTCTGGTATAAAATAGAACCTGAGAACCTGAAACAGAACACGTTTCCAGTGTTCCTCAAGGGCTTGTGATGTCCCAGACTGAAGTGAATATGATTCACTATTACCATATTTATGACTCTCACAATTCTTTCTAATATTCCCCTCATTTACACTTGACACTTGAGACTTGTCATTTACACTTGTTAGGCAGTACTACAGGCGTGATCATGCACACACATATACACATACACACACGCTATTCAGTTAGGCAATATATACATTCACAAACACCCTCTGTTCAGTTAGGCAGTTTTATGCACAGACACACACAAACACACTCTGTTCAATAAGGTAGTGTTATACACACACACACCAAGCACACACAACATACACCACACAAACACGCACACGTACAGACACATAGACAGTCTACTAAATTGAGCTGATTCCTATCAATCCAAGAAGATCATACCACTAAGATGAACTTCTTCTACATAGAAGAATAAGTTCAACCTGACAGTTCTCATGGCCTCTCCGAGCTTGAGAGATGAGGGTTTTTCTTAGATTACTTTTCACCTGTATTTACATTTAGGTCCAGAATGTGCCTTTTCTGAGCATTTCTGTCTTGCATGATCCTCACTCAGTTTATTATTATCTTCTTATCAGACCTTACCACTCCTTTCTTACCTGACCTGAGAAAGCTGCTCCTGGGTGTAGCAGCATTTCATTTGTATTTTAATAAATTAAGCGTTTCTGAAGTTCAGAGATTAAAAGGGTCTCACTGGCCAGTCTTGCAGACCAGGCCACAATAACACTTTAATCCCACTCTTGCTGTCATAGGAACTGAGTGGTGCATGACTTTAATCCCAGTGGTGCACACCTTTCATCCCAGAACTAAAGAGGATTATAGAATGGGGAGACAGCTCTCAGTTACATCTCATTCTGAGATTCCTAGAGGCAGGATTGCCATTTCAGACTGAGGTCAAAGTTAAGAGCCAGTGGATGACTGCTTTGCTTTTGGGTGTTCAAGTTGAACCCTAATTTCTCCATCTGAGCTTTAATTATACATGCTTTATTAATTAAAAAAAACTTTTGGGGCATGAATTGACGAACAACACATTTGCCTGAGACTTTTTAGCAACCAGCCCAGGCCAGAGCTTGGACTGAAATTCCAGGTCTAGAAATTCAGAGGAAATACTAGGATTTCCAAGTCCCATCTGAGTTGGCTTAGCTTCCTCTCCTTAGGAGCCCATCCTTTATGCCACACCTCAGGCCTGCACAGGCGTTCCCATGTTCTTCCTGAAGTTTATTGTGGATCCAACAGACCTGCGTCTTGCCCCTAGCCCTGCATGCTTAAGGCTACCTTTCATAGACAGTAGTTTTTCTCTTACCAGTTCCTATAGCTGCTCAGTCCCAACAAAACACATAAGCTTATATCAGTTATAAACTGTTTGGCCTCATTAGCTCAGTCTTATTTCTAATTAGCTTTTATACCTTAAATTAACCCATAATTTTAATCTATGTTAAGCCACATGGCTTGGTACCTTTTCCAATGCAGTATTTTATCATGCTTCCTCTCCATCTGACTGGAAATGCAGATGGGGCCTTTTCTCTTCTCAGAATAATTCTTGTTTGCTCACCCTGCCTATACTTCCCCCTGGCTATTGACCAATGAGCATTTTGTTGAACTATTGCAAGTATCAAATCTTTAGTGGGTAGAAGAACTTTATCCCTCAGCACAAGGGGCTCTGAAATCCCTTGGGATTTGTGTGGGTATACGTCCATGCCTTGTGTCTGTAGGTGCTTGAAAAGGCCAGAAAAGGACATAGATCTCCTAGAGCTGGAGGTAGTGCAAGCAATTAAGACACATTTAATAATATTTAAAATAATACTGATATAAGAGTCACATTGTGCTTAAACATAAGAGGAATGCAGAAGTGTTGTCTCTAAATCTCATGCTTAATCTAAATTCTTTCACCTACTTGCCATGTATATACGGGAACAGGTAGATTTGTAAGTCTTGCTAACCACTGAGAAGTGATTTTGACAAGTACTTTCTCATATAATGGGGATACATCTGTACGGTACAGAGAATCTGTGCTTAAATAGTTCTTATACTGACTTATCAGAAAGTGTCATTTATTAATGTGAGCATTTTAATATAATTCATGATTATCCTTATTTCTCTTAACGTATTCCCTAAAATATTTTACAAAAAGTGTTGTATGCCAGGCCATGAATAAGAAGGAAAAACAAGACTTCATACCTGAATAACTAGTAATGGATATAAAAAATATATTTTTGTTGAAGAAGACATCACAGCTTTTATTGTTTCTTTAGGAAGTAGAGATCTTATTCCATTCTCTCCAATAATGAAAGTTTCTTAGAGAATCTATCATTGCATATTTCAGACCTCTTGCTTCTTTTATCGAACATGCCCAGTACACAAGGTAACAACTTTACAAGAATAGATATTCAGTGTATGTTTGGTTAAAGCATGAACCTTTAATACAAGAAATCTCTTTCTCAGCTAATTTCTCACACATATTTTAATATTAGAAACAAAAGTCAGTATGTATACCTACACCAATGCCAAGAAAATAAGGACTAAAAAAAAACTTCACTGAAAAGCCTAACACTTTTGAAAATTTTTCTTTCATATTTCACACCAACTTCTTAATCTAATTCCATAGTATCATATGAACATCATCAAATCCTTAGAACATTTCAAATTGTAAACTGTATTTCAAATCAATCCAAAAAAATTTGAGCTCCCAACATGGTAAACAGCAGTGAAGAAACTGGCTACAAAATTAATCTGTGTACATTTAACCCCAAGTTAAAACTTTGCTAAAAGTCCTCTAAAAGATTATCAACAGCTTATTTGAAAAAGGTGAACAGACCTTTTCAATCATAAAGCAGAGGCTACCTTATACCTCACTTGTGAGTAGGACGACTTAACTTGGTCATAGTACGTCCCTTGGCCTTGCCTTTAGTGCCAGACTTGGCTGCAGCTGCAGCCTGGACCTCTTCTTCCTCTTCAATCAAATCCTGCTCAGAACGATATAAGCAAACCCCAGGCAAGGCTTTACTGACCTTGGCTAAAAAGTCCATCACCTTAATCTCGGTTGCTTCAGCATAGGCTCTCGGGCCCCACAGGAACTCATAGGACGGAGGATCACTGTTAGGAACCTGACGGTATTCTATGTATTCTTCCTGCACTAACTGCTCAGTGATGACCTTCCTAATATCCCCAAAGAAGACGTGTATGATCGCATCATAGACCCCTAATGCATTCAGGAAATACCAGACATCCTCCTCGGCAGCACAGTAGTTATTTAGGTAGATCACACTTAGGAGAGCAATCAGAATGCCCCTGGTAGGAACATCTAGCTCATTGCTCCTACTTCCATCATCCTCGAAATCTAGCTTACTCACAAGCTCATATGCTTGACCATGTGGCAGGACTTCTTTCAGCTCAAGGCCAAACACCACATCCAATCGGTAGGAGGCTTTCTTGAGGATCTCGGGGAAATGTTCCTTGAACCTTTTGTTGATAACTTTGAGCATCTCTCCCCTCTTCATGGACTGCTGCACTTTGTATTTGTAGAGCATGTACTCCATGAGCATTCCCGTCTTCCTTGTCATAAGATCCATCTGCATGCTTCTAGTGGAAAGTAGAGCCCCGGAGGAACGCTCATTTCCATCCCCTTGGCCCTGGTCACCCTTATCAGACCTTCCGGGGGTCACTCCCTGGCTGGCAGTGCTGCTGGGTGCTGAGCACTGCTGTGGGAAGTCAGCAGTGGAAGTGCTTGGCTTAGCATCTCCTGAAGCTTGATCAGAGCCAGCAGGTGACTCTGTTTTCTCTGCCTCCTTTGCTTGAGCATCCTTGAGCCCCTGGAGCCTTTTCTCTCGAGCACGCGCCTTACTCTTCTGTCCCCTTGGCATGATGGCTGGCGTCAGGGACAGCAGGACAGACTCTTAGTAGTAGAACAGGTCACTGAGATACCTAAATCAGGAAAATAATGTACTATGAGCACTTTGAGCATGTTGAGGACACTCAGGCTTTCAGCAATTCTTTCCCCTCCTTGTCTAATGGAAGAGGGTCATCTGTCTATGTGTTACTTTCATTGGTTAATAAAGAAACTGCCTTGGCCCTTTGATATGACAGAAAATTTGGTAGGCGGAATAAACAGAAAAGAATCCTGGGAGGAAGAAGGAAGTGGGGGAGACGCCATGATTCTTCGACCTGAGATGAATGTAGGCTAGAATCTTTCCAGATAAGCCACCACCTCGGGGTGCTACACAGATTATTAGAAATGGGTTAATCAAGATGTGAGAGTTAGCCAGTAAGAGGCTAGAGTTAATGGGCCAAGCAGTGTTTAAAAGAATACAGCTTTCCTGTAATTATTTTGGGTAAAGCTAGCCGGTGGCCGAGAGCCTTCCGGGGCTGCGGGAATAGTCCCGCAGCTCCTTCTACACTTATCTCACACATTATAATGACGTCAGTGTTCTAAGCACTCACTGTATTCCTCACCTCTGGTCACCTTATATATACTGTGAAGTAAAGGATGGCTGCCTTTCTCTGGTGTTTGAACACTCTCAATTCTACTCACATATAGTACTAGGCTGTTGCAATGCTTTACAGAATCCAGGAGAAAGGAAGCCCAAAGGAGACTTAAACTTGAATGACAACACCAATTCATATAACATGAATGGTGAAATCTCACAAGGCCATACTCCTAGATGAACTACTGTAGACAGTGGTTGTTACAAGAGGGAGATTTAGTCTTCTGCAGGCAAATCGCTCAGTCCTAAAACCATACACATTTAAGCAACACTAAATGGACATATAAGGCTGTATTTATGTCTTCAAATAATAAATGCATGTGTTTATATTATTTATTGCTTACAATATTAATATTAGTGTGACATACAACAATATATAAAATATATGTATATATTTGTATATTGTCACATATGTAACAATATTAATTATAAAATGGACTGTAGATTTGAGACAACATGGAGAGGAATGGGTTGGGATGGAGAGAGAAGACAGGAACTGATATAAATATAATGCACACAAATTAAATAAAAAGTCAAAAGCAAAAATAATCACAGCACTCAGGAAGTACGGGTAGGAGGACTTACATTAGGCAAAAGGCATCCTGGTCTAAATTTTGAATTATGGGGAAACCAGGGGTATATACAAAAAAACTGACTTTAAAAAAAAAAGAGAAAGACAAAAAAACATGATGTGCACTGGGAGAAAACACAAACACAAGATGTGATGTTCATGCTGAATCTCACAAGGCTGACCTTTGCTCTCTTGTGCTGACAATGCCTTGGGAACAGAGCCTGTGGCTAGTTATGAGAGGTGTACATGTCCAAGTCACACTGTAGAGCCTGACTTGCAGTGGCCCCATTATTTTGGAAATGATTCCCTCACTTCCACTGATGTTAGGTACTGGAGACCAAGGCTAAGGTGGGCCTATAGGAGACCAAGGCTGTGCCTTCTCAGAGAACAGGCTCAGAGAAGCACAGAGGGCTGTCACATTTCCAGCCCCTAATTCAGGACATTTTAAATATCAGCCAGGATGGGAGTATCCTGCTCAGACATTTGAAACTGACCCTTTTTCTTTGTCTGCACTCATTTGGTGAAGTTATGGGAACTGCTGTAAGTTCCTGACATGCACACCTGGTATCATACTCTTCCCCACTTCCCTCAACCACTGCTGTATTTCCTTCTTCCTTTACTGTTCGTCCTGGTCAGTTTCTCATTATCTTCTTACTTCTCCCTAACAGTACTGGAGAGTATTGACAGGAGACTTTAACTCTTTCATTTAATTTATTTAATGATGTCTGGTTTTGCAGTCTTTGCCACTTTACCTAGGTCTTCAGGAATGCTAAGCAAACCCTATGCATCAGCTGTGCTCTCTGTCTATCCATCCATTTCTGATCCTTTCCTTTTTATTTGAAAAAATTTATGCCTCCTCCCATCTCCCTCCCACCACTCCTCTCCTCCTCCCCACTCCTCTCCCCTTTCTTCTCCAGTCCTAAGAGCAGTCAGGGTTCCTTGCCCTGTGGGATGTCCAAAGTCCTCCCCGCTCTATCCAGGTCTTGGAAGGTGAGCATCCAAACTGGCTTTCTCTGTGTAATAACCCTAGTAGTATTAGAACCTGGAACATGCTTTGTAGAACCAGATTGGCTTCAAACTCACAGAGATCCCTCTGTTGCTGCCTCCCAAATACTGGAATTTGTGCCATCACTGCTGGGCTTCACTTCTGATTCTTAAGAGTAGTTTGGGAGAATATAAAAGTGAGGTACATCTCTGTGAGTTCAAGGTCAGCGTTCTAGTTCTAGGACAGGTAGGACTGCTAAACAGACAAACGTTCTCTTGAAAAAAAACAAAGAAAAAAAGCATTCAGATAGGTGGGTGATGACTGCGCACTCTTTGGTCCCTCCCAGCTATCTGGAGGCAGAGGCAGGTGGGTCTCTGTGCATTCCAGTTCCACCTGAATAACAGAGTGAGTTTCAGGACAGGCTTCAAAGGGAAGAGAAATCCTATCTCAAAAAAAAAAAAATAAAAAAATAAAAAACAAAAACAAAAACAAACAAACAAAAAAACACAGAAAAAAAATCCTCTAGTCATCTCTGGTATAGAGTTCCTTGTGACTGCCATACACCTAGGCATGACTGCCCAGGTTAGGATACCTCTGTCTCCCAGGGGATGTGCTTGCTCACCCAAGTTAGGCTTCCCCCTGAGTACCACGGGATGGGCATGCCTAGCAGAGTTAGGAGTTCCTCTGAATCCCAGGAGATGGGAGTGGCTAACCAAAGACTCTGGGTATCTTTTGCACATGGCACTTCTTCTGACCAGCCCCAGAAAGGGGTTTCTATCTTAAAACTCAATGTCACTCTTACTTTTGGCTCCCTGAGACGTCTTACCCACCCATGTTGGACATGACCAACCCCATGCCTTTCGCGTGTTTTTCCGAGATATGGGTTTTAAGCGCTATCACAGCATTTAAGAATAAGTAGAGAGCCTAGAGGTGATTTCCCAAACGTTTAATCCTAGCACTTGGGAGGCACGGGCAGGCAAATCTCTGTGAGTGTGAGGCAAGCCTGGTCTCCAAGAGCTGTTTCCAGGATAGCCTTTAAAGCTACAGAGAAACACTGCCTCTAAGGGAAAAAAAAAAAAGAAAAAATACAGAGATAGCGGAGTTGGTTCTTCATTCCACTGAACACAAACTATTGATTTTCCTGGTGATGAAGTCTGATAGACTTCCGTTACAACGGGGAACTTTAGAGCCCAGGGCTGGGACAACTCATGGTGGATGAGAATTCAGTTCAAGGTTCTTGCCTTACCATTTAAAAGTCAAAGGCTGGCTTTAATTGTGACCTACGAAGCCACCATTTTCAGAATCAGAGTTACTTTCTAAGAGCAGGGGTCCTCGTTTCCTCCCAGAAATATACAAAGCTACAAGACGCCTCATATTTTCCCAGGGCAAGCCTGAGTGAGAGGTAGCACAGCTCCTGTGATTATTCCAGACATATTCCCCCTTGGTACACATTCAGGGTCCTTACCTTGACTGCAGATCTCTCTCAGAACTCCCCAGCGACGCGGCCTGAGCAGAGGAAGTGGCTTCCCTGCCAGGGGCACTAAGACCCAGCTCCTCCCCTCATCACAGGAAGTGAGGTAAACCATATCCGGCCAGGGGCGGGCTCTGAAGAGTGACAGCAGGGACGGGTTACTATGGAACCAGACTGCTGTGGAGGAAATTTAGAGGAGAGTCTGGTTTCCTTACTGTACTTCCCTAAGACACTAATCCTTCCACTGCCTACACTTTTCTTGCGCTATTTGGTGCAGAGTTTAAAACCTGAACCTCTGAAGCCCCCACTTAACTCATGCTTCACCCACCTCGCCATTATTCCCTCTTGCCATATACCACCTTAACCTGCCTCCCTCTCTCTCTCAGATTGCGTGTCCTTCCCAGGTTGCAAGCAAATCTTCTATTTAGAGCTAAATTCTCAGCTTTCAGCCACACTCTTTTGCTTTCCAGGAACTCCACCCCACCCCCACCACCATTGGGGGGGGTGAAGGACACAAGGGCACAACTTCTAGCTAGCAAGTCTCAACTAGGTACAATGAAGCTCGTTCTTCTGCTAGAAGTTCTTGTTGGCTATACTACTTTTGAGTCTTTAGGAATTTGAAAAACATAGCATCAGAGGAAGAACTCTAAAGAATAAATCTATACTTTCCTTTAATTCCTAATTTCTACTACCATGTGACTATTAATTCTAAGAATAGCTTTTCTTTGTATTTCTCTGTATTTCTGTCCCTCTATTATGGCCAATGTTCTCAGTAGGTTTAAGAGAGGCTATATGGCACATCTCTATCCTCTGCGGACTCCTAGGTATGATTTTAAGTTTGGGCAGATGTTTGAAATATTTCATGTTGATTATATATTTTCAGTAATAATTCATGCAAAGACAACATTTTTCTCCCACGTCTTAAATACGTTGGGAAATGGGCACCGTAAGGTAGGGGTTTAAAATTAAGACATGGCCTGCAAACCACATTTTTATGTATAAGGAAAATGACCGATAGACAGGACAGCTTATTTCCATTAAGCCAAGAGAATGGAAAGTTTAGTTCAAGCCTAAACTATACAATAATTTCAATATCAGCTCATTTGAGATCACCTTATCTAGATCAAACCCCTAAACAATTAAAAATACATTAAATAAAGAAAAATAGAAAGCTGAAGGACTGGAGAGATAGTTCAGCAATTAAGATGCATTTTCTGCTCTTCAAAAGATCTGGGTTTAGTTCCCAGTATCCACATGCTGACATACATTTAGGGGAATCTGAGGCCCTCTTCTGACATCCAAGGGCACTGCATGCACACAGTGCATTTAACACATATGCAGGCAAAATTCTTATACATGTAAAAATTAAAAAATAGAATACATTGTTGAGGGAATAAGATTGTTTATTCTGGATCCATTTTGAGTGACCATGGCCTGAGAATACAGACTTAGGTTATCCCAAATTCCATGTTCCAGTGTGGAAGAAGTATACTAAGTTTTTATAGTTATACAGAACAAAGAAAGTCACAAATCAAGGCAAGTTTAAAATGCATTGCAGGAAATATCGTATAGGCAGACACAAATAGATGGGAGAAGCTTCACCAGGGTCCCAGGATGCTATCTGATAACATTCTTAGATTTAGCTTAGTAAAATCTGGTCGTCTGTTAGTTAATAGATTTGAAAAGGTTTCAATCAGTCACATGATGCAAGTTCCAATACAGAAAGTGGCAAGGAATGGCTACTCAGGAGAAACTTGTCCACGAAAAGGTAGTTATCCTCTGGCCCTGCAACATTCCATAGTACTGAAATTTTAATCAGCTAATCATTCTCCATAGGTAATTTCTTTTTGTGAATTAATCTTTTCTAGTCAGACACTCTTTCTTTTCAATTTTCATTCATGGTTCTCCCTATAGCTCTAGCAACATGATTTGTGCATTCTGGGGCCACATGAAGTTTCTTAAATATTATAATGTCTCATGTAGCTAAGAAGGCTGATTCCTAGGATGTGATGTAGATGAAGTTGAGTAGAGGACTGGAAAACAGTCTCCAGGAGAGAGGTCTAGCTGGTATAGGCCTTTAAGGAAGAAAGTCTTGGAACATATCAAAACCATTATCCATTACGTAACATATCTGAATTATTTTTACATAGTCTGTATCTGATGTAACATTTGCATGTAACATAAAATCACTACACTTAAAATTAAGTAATAAAGAACACAGTTTATCCGAATGGAGTGAAAGTTAACAAATAAACACAACATCTAAATTAACCAAAATTTACATATATATTAAAAGATTGACAACAGAGTTCTCTTTGTATTTACAGTTATTTCTATTCAATGAACTTTCTTCCTTACATTTACATAGTAGAAATGAACTTTCGGTCGAGCAGTGGTGGTGCCCGCCTTTAATCCCAGCATTTATGACGTAAAGGCAAGTGGATCCATGTCAAGTAGCGTTTATACGCAACATTGACTCATTAGTATCTGGGTTTTAATCTATGTAAGGTAACTTGAGAAGTAGTTGGTAGAACTTTATGAAATCTCTTTCACGGAGGGAAAATAACCCCTCTGTCTTGTTCTCTTCTTTTTCCCAGAATGGAATACCTGGGAAAACCCCATTAGCCTTACAGCCCAATTTTGTATATACCTTTTTAGAATTTTTATATCTGCCAGACCTGTTACATGAGGCAGTGGGAATTAGGTTTTATATAGATATTCCCCAGAATAGCAGTGTGCTAATGCACAGATCCAGTAGCAGACCATGAATGGATCTAGGTAATGTCTATTTTGACATTAGTGACACTAAGACACTCAACGTGTTTGTGTTCAGAAAAGCAGAAACAAAGGAAAATAGAACTGAAGTCTAGAAGGATTGGTCTGTCAAATGACAGACAGGGAAACTGCCCAACAATGCTTGAAGATGGGTTCAGCATAAATTCTCAGGAATGCTGAGGTGGGGACACAGACCTAGCTGCACTTGGCTATCTTTCACAGTTTGAAGTGTCCTCCTAAGCTTTGACTCAGGCCAAACAGATTTGGGGCTTTGAGGCTCAAAAGAATTTTAGGACTGGTTTGAATTGTAAAGACACTGTAATATATGTAAGAGAGTTAAAAGGAGAAAACAGTTGCTCAAGGAAAACAGTAAGACATGAAAGATATAAAGAAACAAGGAAAGTAATGAGCAGGGAGGTATTTCAAATTTGTCTTTAGTATATCAAATTGATTTTTATCTATTTATTTTAGCATTATCATTTAACACATATATTTTATGTGTGTTAAAAGACTCATTTTAAGATTGAATTACACATTTTATTAGTTATTTTCTGAACAGATATTTTACATTTTAATTAAAGCAGGCTGTTCTTTGTGATTTATTTTTTAATACTTTGCCTAGCACTTTCCAAAGTGTACATGATAAACCCCTTTATAGTTAGTTATATTTACATCTTTCTTCCCCACAAATACTTTCAAGTTAATAATTATCACATTTAGACTTCCTGGTCTTCCTGGAGGGGCTATAATCCCCGAATACTGCCTCTCTCTTCCTATCCCACTCAGCTTGCATCCAGAACCCCCCCCCTTCTGCCTCCCTCCCCTCTTCAGGCACATCACATCATCCAGCTCAGTCTGTTTGGGCGCTGGGACCGAGTCATGAGGGCTACGGGGCGGGTGGTAGTTTGTCTCAATAGCTGGCCTGCAGCAAGCAAGGTAGGCCCTTTGTTTACGAACTACCTGACCAGCATGGAGATCTGATCTCGGCACCAGGAGAGCCATCACTGGGGAGAGCCATCACTGGGAAGGTACATCAGTGGGCAAGGAGACCTGATCCTGTGAATGAAGATCCATAGGGGAGCATTCGGAGGAAGAGTTGGGCAGGCACCAATGCAAGAATTCACCCAACAATTTGAAAAACAACATGAAACCACCAGAACCCAGTGACCTCACAACAGGAGGACATGAACACCTTAATCAAGAAGAAGTAGAAAAAATTGACTTTATGAAAGTGATAGAGGCCCTTAAACAGGAGGTAAAAACCTCCTTTAAAGAAATGGAGGAGAAGAATAACAGAAAGTTTGAAGAATTGAGTAAATCTGTGAATGATATCCTAGGAAACCAAGGAAAAACAATCAAACAGATAATGGAAACAGTTCAAGACCTGAAAACTGAAATGGAGTCAAGGAAGAAAACACAAACAGAGGGCCGACTGGACATGGAAAATCTAGGTAAACGAATAGAGACTACAGAAACAAGCATAACCAACCGAGTACAAGAGATAGAAGAAAGAATCTCAGATTCTGAAGATACAATAGAGAAAATAAACGCACTGATCAAAGAAAACATCAAATCCAACAATCTCTCATCACAAAACATTCAGGAAATCTGGGACACAATAAAAAGACCAAACCTAAGAATAATAGGAGTAGAAGAAGGAGAAGTGCAGCTCAACGGTCTAGAAAATATATTTAATAAAATTATAGAAGAAAACTTTCCCAACCTAAAGAAGATATACCTATGAAGGTTCAAGAAGCATACAGAACACAAAATAGACTGGATCAAAAAACAAAAACAAAAAAACATCCCCTTGCCATAAGAGACAGAAACCCACCTTGGAGCACCGGACTGAAATCTCAAGGTCCAAATCAGAACCAGAAGGAGAGAGAGCACGAGCAAGGAACTCAGGACCGCGAGGGGTGCACCCACACTGAGACAATGGGGATGTTTTATCGGGAACTCATCAAGACCAGCTGGCCTGGGTCTGAAAAAGCATGGGATAAAACTGGATTCACTGAACATAGTAGACAATGAGGACTGCTGAGAAATCAAGAACAATGGCACTGGGTTTTGATCCTACTGCACATACTGGCTTTGTGGGAGCCTAGGCAGTTTGGATGCTCACCTTACTAGACCTGGATTGAGGTGGGTGGTCCTTGGACTTCCCACAGGGCAGGGAACATTCATTGCTCTTAGGGCTGACGAGAGAGGGGAACTTGGATGGGGGAGGGGGAGGAAAATGGGAGGCAGTGGAGGGGAGGAAGCAGAAATCATTAATAAAGACATAAATAAATTAAAAAAAAGAAAGAATATTAAGAGCTGCAAAGGAAAATGTCAAATTACTTATAAAGGTAAACTATCAGACTTACACCTGACTTCTCTATGGAAACCATGAAAGCCAGAAGGTCCTGGATAGATGTACTGCAGAAACTAAGAGACCATGGATGCAAGCCCAGACTACTATACCCAGCGAAGCTTTTGTTCACTATAAATGGAGAAAACAAAATTTTCCAGGATAAAAACAAATTTAAACAATACGTAGCCACAAATCCAGCCTTACAGAAAGTAATAGAAGGAAAATCACAAACTAAGGATACCAACAATGCCCACAATAACTCAGACATCTAGTGACCCTTCACCAGCACAACTCAAAGAAGGGAAAAACACAAACTCTACTACCAAAAAAATGACTGCAGTTAACAACCACTGGTCATTAATATCACTTAATGTCAATGGACTCAACTCACCTATAAAAAGGCACAGGTTAAGAGATTGGATATGAAAACAGGATCCAACATTCTGCTGTTTACAAGAAACACACCTCAACCACAAAGACAGGCACCTACTCAGAGTAAAGGGCTGGGAAAAGGTTTATCAAGCAAATGAACCTAAGAAACAAGCAGGTGTGGCCATACTAATTTCTAACAAAGTTGACTTCAAACTAAAATCAATCAGAAGAGATGGAGAGGGACATTTTATACTCATAACAGGAACAATTCATCAGGATGAAGTCTCAATCCTGAATAACTATGCTCCTAATATAAAAGCACCCACTTACGTAAAAGAAACATTACTAAAACTCGAGGCAGTCATCAAACCACACCCACTATTAGTAGGAGACTTCAACACTCCTCTCTCCCCAATGGACAGGACAATCAAATAGAAACCTAACAGAGAAATAAGAGAATTAATGGAGGTAATGAATCAAATGGACTTAACAGACATCTATAAAACATTCCACTCAAATAGGAAAGAATATACCTTCTTCTTTGTAGCTCATGGAACCTTCTCGAAAATTGACCACATACTGGGTAACAAAGCAAACTTCCACAGTTACAAAAAAATATTAGTAACCACCTGTCTCTTATCGGATCACCATGGATTAAAGTTAGAATTCAACAACAATGCTACCCCCAGAAAGCTTACAAACTCATGGAAACTGAACAGTCAATTACTGAACCACACGTGGATCAAAAAAGAAATAAAGAAAGAAATTAAAGTCTTCCTTGAATTCAGTGAAAACAAAGAAACAACATACTCAAACCTATGGGACACTACGAAAGCAGTCCTAAGAGGCAAGTTCATAGCACTAAGTGCCCACATAAAGAAAACGGAGAAAGCACATGTTGGAGACTTAATAGCCCACCTGAAAGCTCTAGAAAAAAAGAAGCAGACTCACCTAGGAGGAGTAGAAGACTGGAAATAATCAAACTGAGGGTTGAAATCAACAAAATAGAAACACAGAAAACAATCAAAGGAATCAATGAAACAAAAAGCTGGTTCCTGGAGAAAATCAACAAGATTGAAAAACCCCTATCCAAACTAATCAAACGGCAGAGAGAAAATACACAAATTAATAAGATCAGAAATGAAAAGGGCGACATAACCACAGACACAGAGGAAATTCAGAAAATTATTAGATCTTACTACAAAAGCCTGTATGCCACAAAACTGGAAAATGTAAAAGAAATGGACACTTTTTTAGATAAATACCATATACCAAAGTTAAACCAGGTCCAGGTGAACAATATATATAGTCCTGTCAGTCACAAAGAATTAGAAGCTGTTATAAAAAACCTCCTTACCAACAAAAGCCCAGGACTGTAGGGACATAGCCCCACCCATTGGGAGCATGTTCGCCTCGGGCTAATGTTTACGGATAAATCTGCTGGGTGTGAGCCCAGCAGCCCTTTTCTTTTGCTCCGCTGTGCTCCGCGGGAACCTGTGGTCCTGTAAGTCTATTTCCTTATTAAAGCTGTATATATCTATATAATCTGTCCGCATTCATTTGCGCCGCCACATTTTGGCGTCCCAACGTCGGGCTATTTTGCCCCAGACCCGGCACGGGGGGGTGGGGGGGGCGCAAGCTCCACCTTTTCCGGCTAGTTACCGGAGCTCAGGAAGGCGATTTACAGCGCGCTCCCTGCTTGCTTTCCCTTCCCCCACTCCAGGCCACTACAGTCGCAGAGCAGCGAGCCCCCACAGAGCAGTTAATAGCTCCCTGCTTCTTCCAAACCCTCACTGCCTGATTTAAGGGAAGCACCTGCGGTTTTGAAGCAAAAGCCGCCAACCCCTTCCCTTAACAGGCAGTACAATAATTTTTGTTTTGAATTAATTGTTTCAGACCGGCTCTGGCTTAGACCATGTGGACTCAGGTGCATTTCTTTAGCCACCACTGGCAGGAAAACTTCATTACAGGTACATAATTTTCTTTTATAATAAGAAAAATGTCTGAAAACATTACCATTCAAGACTTTAACAGCCTTTTCAGTTGTACCATGTGGGAGATTTTACAAGAAGTGTCTGTCAGCCCACAGATATGGATCTTTCTGGGATTCGTAGTTTTCCTTGGTACTGTATGGTTTGATAATAGAAATATGATAAAGTCTTTACGAGACGAGGTTGAACGCTTAAAAACAATTGAGAATGACAACAATCTTCTCAAAAATCAGTTTGAAGTTCTCCAGGCAGAGAACAGATCTTTGTTTAACACAACTCGGCAAACTGAAAAAAGTTTAGAAGAGGTACAGGCTGATGTTAAGGAGAAATTCATTACTATGGAAGAAGGAACAGCTGATTTGGATCATAAGCTTCAGTCCCTTTCAGTAGGAACTGAAACATTAACTGAGAGAATCAAAACTGCTGAATGTGACAATCGGATTTTGTCTAAAGCTTATGACAGATTGACAGAAAGATTATCTATACAAGAAGGCACGGTATATGCTATAAAAATTATGTTCAAAGATGAGACGTTATCTCTAATGGACAAACTTCATACTTTAGAATCCTCAATGAAGGCTTTAGAACATAATTCTGGACAGGAGATTCAGACATTAAAGAAGGCAATGGTGAATAGAATTGAAAAGATTGAGGAATTTCTAAATTCTGAGGAAGAAGAGCAAGAGGTAGAAAGGCAAATTTTAACTAAATCTGTGGGTAAATCCCTCCGGAACAATTTCCACAAAGCTCTACCTACAGTTTTACCTGCCTTTCCAGTTGTAACAACAGAGAAAGTAGTTGGTTCCAGAAACCCTAGGGTCATCAAGGAAGATACATGGGAACCTGTCCGTATGAATGATCTCAAAGAAATTAAACAGGCTGTAATGACTTTTGGAATGAATGCCTCTTTTGTTAAAGAGATGCTAAGATCTTGGGCCACAACGAATAAGGTCACGCCCTCTGACTCGTTTCAACTGAGCTCTGCTGTCCTTGAGAGTGGAACGCAATTGAAATGGAAATGCTTATTCAGGCAAGAGGCTAGACTTTTAGAACAGCAGGAAAGAGCAAAGGGAATTGAGATTTCCATAGATCAAATTTTGGGAGAGGGGCTATTTTCTGAGCCTCAGGAACAAGCTAATTTGGATGAAAACATACTCTCCGTGTGTACTACAGCAGCCTTAAGGGCTTGGGACAGGGTGCAAGACCCAGGACAGAGGATGGAATCATTTGTCAGAGTTAAACAGGGTCAGAGAGAACCCTTACTGACTTTTTACAAAGAATAACTAAAGCTGTACAAATAGGGATATCTGACCCAGAAGCAAGACGTATAATGATTGAGACTTTGGCTTATGAAAATGCAAATGTGGAATGCAAAAGAATTTTGGGACCTTTAAAGCTCAGATCAGCGCCATTAGAAGAATGGGTCTTGCATACACTAGATGTTGATACATTTGACTATGGCACTGAAGCATGGGTAGAAGAAGCAATTTCCAATGGTAAAAGGAGACATCAGAATACCAAATGTTTTAATTGTGGCAAAATGGGTCATATGAAAAGGAATTGTAGACGACGGATTTTCAGAAATAATAATAATGCATCTTCTAGAAATAACAGAAATAGGAGGACTCAGCCTTCAGGTTTATGTAGAAGATGTGGAAAGGGCAGACACTGGACGAATGAGTGCAGGTCTACAAGAGATAGACAAGGCAACCTGATACAGACGGGAAACATGAGAGGGGGGGCCTCACAGGCCCCCATGGCAAACATGGTTCAGTCATTTCCAGTTACTACAGAGAACGTGACTCGTCAGGACAATTAGAAAGCCCCATGCCTACTGTTACAAGCAATAATGATCAGAAAGATGAGTTCTGTGTGTTTTGGCAAACTTCTATAAATGACCAAAGACCAAAGCTGAGAGTGTGTGTAAATGGCATTTTTATTACTGGCCTGCTGGACACAGGTGCGGATGTAAGTATCATTACCCCAGAATCTTGGCATCCATATTGGCCTCTTCAGAATGTAAATGTTCAGCTCCTGGGAATTGGAACCCTATCTCGAGTAAGGCAGAGCACGAGATGGGTTGAATGTATAGGACCAGAGGGACAAATAGGAAAATTAAGGCCATATGTAGCCAATATTGCAATGAATTTATGGGGTCGTGACCTATTACAACAATGGAATACCCAAATTAACATTCCTGCTACTTCTAGAGCCTATATTTCTGGGGATAATATTAAAAGATATTACAAACGGAGAAAACCGGCCATTCGGGCTGTACAAGAACAAGCAATTGATGTCCCTTCAGAGATACCAACAGCCTTGCCTTTAAAATGGTTGACTGAGAAACCAATATGGACAAAGCAATGGCCTTTAGCTGAGGAAAAGTTACAGGCTTTAGAACAGTTGGTACAAGAGCAATTAGATGCTGGACATATAGAAGAATCTACCAGCCCTTGGAATTTTCCTGTATTTGTGGTTAAGAAAAAATCAGGTAAATGGAGAATGGTGACAGATCTCAGGGCTATCAACAAGGTTATTCAACCTATGGGCCCTCTGCAATCTGGAATTCCTTTGCCCTCTTTATTGCCAAAAGGATGGCCTCTCATAGTTATTGATTTAAAGGATTGTTTTTTCACTATACCTTTACAAAAAGAAGATAGAGAAAAATTTGCCTTCACAGTGCCTACTTATAATAATTCTCAACCTTCGAGGAGGTACCACTGGGCCATCCTCCCCCAGGGCATGTTAAATAGCCCCTCTCTGTTCCAATATTTTGTGAATCAACCATTGCAAATAATACGTAAGAAATTTCCCAAATCGATAGTATTTCATTACATGGACGACATTTTGTTATCCGATTCAAACATGGATACCTTGAACAGACTGTTTGAAGAAATAAAAATACTTTTACCAAAATGGGGATTGCAAATTGCTCCTGAAAAGATTCAGAAGGGAGACTCTGTTAATTATTTAGGTTATAAAATAGGTTTACAAAAAATTAAGACACAAAAGGCACAAATTCGGAGAGATCGCCTACGGACTCTTAATGACTTTCAAAGACTATTAGGGGACATTTCCAGTCTACGGCCAGCTATTGGGATAACACCTGATCTAATAATTCATTTGAACAAAACCTTGGATGGTGACAAAGATTTAAACAGTCCCAGAGAATTAACAGCTGAAGCAGAAAAGGAATTGACGATGATTGAGGAAAAATTACAACAGGCACATGTGGATAGGGTAAATCCAGAGCTCGACTGTATTCTCGTCATACTACCATCAAAAATTTCCCCTACAGGAATTTTAATGCAGAGAGATGATATTATCTTGGAATGGATCTTTTTACCACATAAACCAAGTAAGAAACTGAAAACTTATGTGGAAAAGGTCTCTGAGTTAATTATAAAAGGCAAGTTGAGACTTCGTCAACTAGCAGGCATAGACCCAGCAGAAATTATAGTGCCTTTCACTGCTGATGAACTAAAGAAATTATGGGAAGATAATGAACCATGGCAAAGAGCTTGTGCTAATTTCTTGGGAGACATTAATAACAACTATCCAAAAAGCAAGAGGCTTAACTTCATAAAGAGAACTTCTTGGATCCTTCCTCGAATCGTCCGTGATGCTCCAATAACTGGAGCCCATATGTTCTATACTGATGCCAATAAATCAGGGAAGGCAGGTTACAAATCAGAAGACTTGGGTAAGGTGGAACAAAGTCCTTATGATTCTGTCCAGAAGGCAGAATTATATGCCATTCTTATGGTGCTAAGGGATTTTAAAGAACCTATTAATATAGTTACTGATTCACAATATGCAGAAAGAGTTATTTTACATATTGAAACTGCTGAATTTATACCTGATGATACAGAACTAACCTCTTTGTTTATCCAGGTGCAAGATTTGATTAGGAACAGGCTTTGCCCTATGTACATAACACACATCCGATCACATACGGGTCTGCCAGGTCCTCTAGCACAAGGTAATGCAGAAATTGATCAATTATTGATTGGTAGTGTGCTACAAGCCTCTGAATTTCATAAAAAACACCATGTTAATAGCAAAGGTTTGAAGAAAGAGTTTTCTATTACATGGCAACAAGCTAGGGAGATTGTAAAGAAATGCCCTACTTGCTCTTTCTATAACCAAACGCCACTGCCTGCAGGGGCTAATCCAAAGGGCACCCAAAGGAATGAAATCTGGCAGATGGATGTGTTCCACTTTGCAGAATTTGGCAAATTAAAATATGTTCATCACACCATTGACACGTATTCAGGCTTTCAGTGGGCAACGGCTTTAAGTTCAGAAAAAGCTGATTCAGTTATCACTCATTTATTAGAAGTCATGGCTATCATGGGTATACCTACACAAATAAAGACAGATAATGGTCCTGCTTATGTCTCTAGGAAAATGAAACGGTTTTTTGATTATTACAATATCAAGCATGTTACAGGTATACCATACAATCCTACAGGTCAAGCAGTCATAGAAAGATCAAATCGAACTATAAAGGATATGTTGAACAAACAGAAAGGGGTGGAAAACACCCCCAGAAATAGGTTACATAATGCTTTGTTAACCTTGAATTTCCTCAACGCTAATGAGAAGGGAACGTCGGCTGCAGAAAGACATTGGATAATGGAAAAGTCTACTGAACTAAATCAACCAGTTTATTTCAAGGATGTGCTGACCTCACAATGGAAGCCAGGAGATGTGCTGCGTTGGGGAAGGGGATTTGCTCTTGTCTCCACAGGTGAGGAAAAATTGTGGATTCCATCAAAATTGATAAAGGTTCGTTTTGATGAAGAGAAGCCAGTTGGGAAAGATAAATAACAATTCAATCACATGGATGGCAATCATACTGATGGTAAGTAATACAGATAGGTTGGGGGCAGGATTCTCTTCTTATCTCCACAGGAAAATACCCATCTTCAAAGAATTTAAGGTACCCCTAATATTTAATTACTGATGGAGGGACTTGTTCTGTAAGTATTAATTTATATATATATATATATATATATATATATATATATATATATATATATATGTCTTAAACTTTCTTTGCTTTTCCTCATATCTGTGTCTTTCTTTATATGTCAGTATATGTCCTTGTTGTTAATGTTTAAATTTCCCATAACAAGCAACAAATTTTCCTACAATAATCTTTGAAGTTTCCAGGATGAAGATGGGGCCCCACGACATCAACTCAATCTGTTTTTTATGACGTCATGAATTTTTTTTTTAAAGCGCTAATATTAGACCTGTTTTTTGGTACCAACTACAAGAGACAATTTCGAATGGTGCACATTTTTGACAACACTCTGGTCGGACCTTCTCAAAATGCTCTGAGACTAGTTACAATTTTCTTAGGTCAAAGGTTAATTTGGGAATTTTACCATCATTTTCTTTCACAGGACCCCCTAAGAAGAACGTCGCCCCCATGTCAGCTAGAAGCAATCTTAGAGGACGACATCCCCTCTCCCAACAGAGTTTGCCCTCAGGGTTGGGGACATCTTTTAGTGGTTGGTTTAAGGTTGAGGGGATGAAGTGATATTTTTTTAAAAAAAAAATAAAGAAAAAAAAGAAAAAGAAGAAGAAGAGGAAGAAGAAGGGGGTAACTGGTTTTTTGGGATGATTGGTATTTGTGAATTACTGTTTATAGAAAATTGTACTGGTACTGTTTCTTGTATATTGATATGTTGAATATTGAATGTGAGTGTTCCTACCTCTATTTTTGTATGAGTATGCTTATAATTTTGTCTATATTTTATTGATACATCTACAATATTACATTGTACATTTCTACCTCTGATACTATGACATTGTTTACAGTTGAAAATCATTGTCTTCATATATTGCACAGTTGTTTATTCTTTTAGTCTTCAAAGTTAGATAGATATTGAAAATTATATGTTTGTCATATTTATTTTTAAGTTAATCAGGTCTTTTAGTTACATACAGATTATATTTAGTATAGATAGTATGATCTTCAGCCTCTTCGAAGAGCTGTAGAAAATGGCCTTTAATCTAACCTAAAATTTCTGTGCCAAAGAGACACAATTACTCCTGGCAACACCACTCTACTCCCGAGAGAACGTTGAGCACCAAAGACACTCCACTGGGAGCTTGTCTTCTTGGCAGAACTGGCCTTTGGGTTAAGAAAAGCCCATACCTCAACTTCTGACAAAGATACAGAATATCCCTAAGTGGATGAAACAGGATTGTCTTATCTTGCCAAGACAGGGTAGGATAGTCCTAAGAAAGTTCCTTGCCTTTAATAATGGTATGCCAGTTATGTTAGGCCTTAGCCAAAGTTGGTTGACTCAACATTGCAAACGAGACTTTGGGTGATTGCCCAGGTAGTCAGTTGTCTCTGTCAATTGTTGCACATTTTGGATATCTCTCGATTGTTAAGTAATATTTATTCCCTTCTCAGATCTTTGACGGAGTTGAAGATTATATAATTGTAGTTACTCTCTATGTTATTTAGACTCCTTGAGATAGAATGTTTAGCAAAAGTTTTGTTCTCAATATTGTTTGTTATATTTATTATTTGTTATTATTGTATATAGTTGTATTTGGTTTGTTTCTATCTTATTTAGACAAAAGGGGGAGATGTAGGGACATAGCCCCACCCATTGGGGGCGTGTTCGCCTCGGGCTAATGTTTACGGATAAATCTGCTGGGCATGAGCCCAGCAGCCCTTTTCTTTTTCTCCGCTGTGCTCCGCAGGAACCTGTGGTCCTGTAAGTCTATTTCCTTATTAAAGCTGTATATATCTATATAATCTGTCCACATTCATTTGCGCTGCCACACAGGACGAGATGGTTTCAATGTGGAATTCTACCAGAACTTCCAAGAAGACCTAATACATAGGTCTTAATGTATTTCTTAATGTATTTCATACATACTCCTTAATGTATTTCACAATATAGAAACAGAAGAGTCATTGCCAAATTCCTTTTAGGAAGCTACAGTTACTCTGATACCAAAACCACATAAAGACTCAACCAAGAAAGCTAATTACAGGCCAATCTCACTCATGAATATCGACGCAAAAATCCTCAACAAAATACTGGCAAACCGAATCCAAGAACACATTAGAAAAATTATCCATTATGATCCAGTAGGCTTCATCCCAGAGATGCAGGACTGGTTCAACATACGAATATCTATCAATGTAATACATCATATAAATAAACTGAAAGAAAAAAACCATATGATCGCTTCATTAGGTACTGAAAAAGCATTTGACAAAATTCAACATCTGTTTATGATAAAAGTCTTGGAGAGATTAGGGATACAAGGGTCATACCTAAATATAATAAAAGCTATTTACAGCAAGTCGACAAGATAACATCAAATTAAATGGAGAGAAAATCAAAGACATCCCAATAAAGTCAGGAATGCGACAAGGCTGTCCACTCTCTCCATACCTCTTCAATATAGTGCTTGAAGTTTTAGCAATAGCAATAAGACAACATAAGGGGATCAAGGGGATTCGAATTGGAAAGGATGAAGTTAAACTTTCGTTATTTGCAGATGATATGATAGTGTACATAAGTGACCCCAAAAACTCCACCAAAGAACTCCTAGAGCTGAAAAACACCTTTAGTAATGTGGCAGGATACAAGATCAACTCCAAAAAATCAGTTGTCCTCCTATACAAAAAGGAAAAGGAAGCAGAGACGGAAATCAGAGAAACATCACCTTTCACGATAGCCACAAACAGCATAAAATATCTTGGGGTAACTCTAACCAAGGCAGTAAAAGATCTATTTGACAAGAACTTCAAGTCTTTAAAGAAAGAAATTGAAGAGGATACCAGAAAATGGAAGGATTGGGAGGATCAACATAGTAAAAATGGCAATTCTACCAAAGGCAATTTATAGATTCAATGCAATCCCCATCAAGCTTCCATCAAAATTCTTCACAGATCTTGACAGGACAATAATCAACTTTATATGGAGAAACAAAAAACCCAGGATAGCCAAAACAATCTTATACAATAAAGGAACTTCTGGAGGCATTACCATCCCTGACTTCAAACTCTATTACAGATAGAGTATTGAAAACAGCATGGTATTGGCATAAAAACAGAGAATTCGACCAATGGAATCGTATAGAAGACCCGGATTTTAACCCACAACCATATGAACACCTCATTTTCGATAAAGGAGCTAAAAGTATACAATGGAAGAAAGAAAGCATCTTCAACAAATGGTGCTGGCACAACTGGATGTCAATCTGTAGAAGAATGAAAATAGACCCTTTTCTATCACCATGCACAAAACTCAAGTCCAAATGGATGAACGATCTCAATATCAATCTGAACACACTGAACCTGATAGAAGAGAAAGTGGGAAGTACCCTACAACATATGGGCACAGGAGATCGCTTCCTATGTATAACCCCAGCAGCACAGTCATTAAGGGTAACATTGAATAAATGGGACCTCCTGAAACTGAGAACCTTCTGTAAAGCAAAGGACACTGTCACTAAGACAAAAAGGCAATCTACTAACTGGGAGAAGATCTTTTCCAACACCACAACAGACAAAGGTCTGGTCTCCAAAATATATAAAGAACTCAAGAAACTAGACTTTAAAATGCTAATCAACCCAATTAAAAAATGGGGCACTGAACTGAACAGAGAATTCTCAAAAGAAGAAGTTCAAATGGCCAAAAGACACTTAAGGTCATGCTCAACCATTTTAGCGATTAGGGAAATGCAAATCAAAACAACTTTGAGATATCATCTTATACCTGTCAGAATGGCTAAAATCAAAAACACCAATGATAGCCTTTGCTGGGGAGGTTGTGAAGGAAGGGGTACCCTCACCCATTGCTGGTGGGAATGCAAACTTGTCCAAGCACTTTAGAAATCAGTGTGGCGGTTTCTAAGGAAATTTGGGATCAACCTACCCCAAGACCCAGCAATACCACTCTTGGGAATATACCCAAGAGATGCCCTGTGATATTACAAAGGCATTTGTTCAACTATGTTCATAGCAGCATTGTTTGTAATAGCCAGAACCTAGAAACAACCTAGATGCCCTTCAATGGAAGAATGGACGAAGAACGTGTGGAATATATACACATTAGAGTACTACTCAGCGGTAAAAACAATGACATCTTGAATTTTGCATGCAAATGGATGGAAATAGAAAACACTATTCTGAGTGAGCTGTCCCAGACCCAGACATATGAACATGGGATGTACTCACTCATAATTGGTTTCTAGCCATAAATAAACGACATTGAGTCTATAATTTGTGATCCTAAAGAAGCTAAATAAGAAGTTGAACCCAAAGAAAGACATAGAGTTATCCTCCTGGATATGGGAAGTTGACAAGATGACCGAGCAAAAAATTGGGATCTGGGTGGTGGGGTGGGATGGGGGTAAGGGGAGATGGGGAGAGAAAAGTGAGAAGGGGAGGATGAGGAGAACTTGGGGAAATGGGATGGTTGGGATAAAGGAAGGGAGGATATGGGAGCAGGGAAGTATATATCTTAATTAAGGGAGCCATTTTATGGTTGACAAGAGACTTGAACCCAGAGGGGCTCCCAGCTGCCCAGGGGGATGTCCCCAGTTAGTTCCTTGGGCAGCTGAGGATAGGGAACCTGAAATGGCCCTATCCTATAGCCATACTGTTGAATATTTCGCATATCACCATAGAACTTTCATCTGGCGAAGGATGGAGATAGAGACAGAGACCCACATTGGAGCACCAGAATGAGCTCCCAAGGTCCAAATGAGGAATAGAATGAGGGAGAACATGAGCAAGGAAGTCAGGACCACGAGGGGTGCACCCACCCACTGTGACAGTGGGGCTGATCTATTGCGAGGTCACCAAGGTAAGTTGGACTGGGACTGAAAAAGCATGGGATAAAACCAGAATCTCTGAACATGGCAGACAATGAGGGTTGATGAGAAGCCAAGGACAATGGCACTGGGTTTTGATCCTACTTCATGTTCTGGCTTTGTGGGAGCCTAGCCAGTTTGGATGCTCACCGTCCTAGACCTAGATGGAGGGGGGAGGACCTTGGACTTTCCACAGGGCAGGGAACCCTGACTGCTCTTCAGACTGGAGAGGGAGGGGGAGAGGTTTGTGGGGAGGGGGAGAGGAGTGGGAGGGAAAGGGGAGGCTGGGAGGAGGCAGAAATTTTTTTTCAATAAAAAAATAAATAAAAACTAATTATCACACTTAAAGCTATCCTAGAATCTGATAGGAATTTGTCTTCAAACATCCAAATACTTGCCCCATTTTGGACATTTTGTTCATATACACATGCATGTATGTATACATATACGTACGAATGTATGAATACATATTTTGTTTCTCTCCTGATAAGTTATCTGTTTATTATAGCTAAGGAATGTTTTGGGGTCAGTTTTGTGTGCTGCTTGTTGAATTAACTGTCAGATCTTATGCTGCAACCTCCTTCTCCCACTGGGTTTTGGGATTATCCTGTCGGCTTACCCAAACATGAGGTGCCCTAAGACACTGGTGAACAATTCTTCAAATATGCATTCCCGTGCAAGCCAATAATGTTTTACCTCTGTTCTTTTGGAAGGAAGGGAACAAGTCTCTCTTCCTTTAGTGTTTTAATGATCAGGTGCTCCAAAAATTCCTAAGCTAAAGGCTTGGCATGGTCACAGCAATGATTTAATAAAAACTGGAAATAGGCATCGGGTGAGTCTGCAACTGGACTGGAATACTATGGCTTCAGATTACCTCACACTATAAAGTATTGTCTGCTCTGTCAGCTAGCAACAGTGTTCCCAAAATGCACAAGTTCTCAAACTGTCTCGACTGCAGTCTCTACATTTACACTTGGTTTCTCCAGCCCTGTTCTCCTCAAGTGACAGAGGTTGTGTAATGAATGGAGAGAACCTGAAATTCTGACTGCCATGTATATAAGATATTCCCCTTCTGCTGTCTCATGGCTGCCGTTTAATCACTATTTTTATGTCCTTGTTCTAGACATAAGGAAGATATGACAAGAGACATTTGACACCTCTGCTCTACAGTTTCATGCTGGGTTAGTGAAAAACCGATAGACTTTTCTGACTCTGTGCTACTAAATGATATTGTCCTTTCAAGCCCTGCCCAGGCATCCCTGACTTGCCTCCTGGTGAAACTCTACTTCTTCCCTCTTTGAGTGTATGTTGAATGTTAAAGATGCTTGACTGTCTTCAAATACATGTGTAGAGGATAGAAGTGACCTTGATGTCTTGATGTCTTACTAAGTACTTCCCAGATTATTTATTTTTATTTTTATTTATTTTATTTATTAATTAATTTATTTAATTATTAAAGATTTCTGCCTCTTCCCCGCCACCACCTCCCATTCCCTCCCCCTCCCCCAATCAAATCTTCCTCCCTCCTCAGCCCAAAGAGCAAGCAGGTTTCTCTGCCCTGTGGGAGGTCCAAGGACCACCCACCTCCATCCAGGTCTATTAAGGTGAGCATCCAAACTACCTGGGCTCCCACAAAGCCATTACGTGCAATAGGATCAAGAACCCATTGCCATTGTTCATCAGTTCTCAGTAGTCCTCATTGTCCGTTATGTTCAGCGAGACCGGTTTTGTCCCATGCTTTTTCAGACCCCGGCCAGCTGGCCTTGGTGAGTTCCCCATAGAACATCCCCTTTGCCTCAGTGTGTGGGTGCACCCCTCGCGGTCCTGAGTTCCTTGCTCGTGCTCACTCTCCTTCTGCTCCTCCTTTGTATCGTGATGATAGCCTCTGCTGGAGAGGTTGTGGAGATAGGGGCACTCTCATCCATTGCTGGTGGGAATGCAAACTTGTGCAACCACTTTGGAAAGCAGTGTGGCGGTTTCTCAGGAAAGTCGGGATCAACCTACCTCTCGACCCAGCAATACCACTATTGGGAATATACCCAAGAGATGCCCAAACATACAACAAAAGTATATGCTCAACTATGTTCATAGCAGCATTGTTTGTAATAGCCAGAACCTGGAAACAACCTAGATGTCCTTCAATGGAAGAATGGATGAAGAAAGTATGGAATATATACATATTAGAGTACTACTCAGCAGTAAAAAACAATGACTTCTTGAATTTTGCATACAAATGGATGGAAATAGAAAACACTATCCTGAATGAGGTAAGCCAGACCCAAAAAGAGGAACATGGGATGTACTCACTCATATTTGGATTCTAGCCATAAAAAAAGGACATTGAGAATATAATTCGTGATTCTAGAGAAGCTAAATAAGAAGGTGAACCCAAAGAAAAACATATAAGCATCCTCCTGAATATTAACCTTCATCAGGCGATGAAAGAACACAGAGACAGAGACCAACATTGGAGCACTGGACTGAAGTCCCAGATTATTTGTTGAGACAGAGTTTCTCACTAACTTAGATCTCACTAGTTTGGTTAGTCAGGATGGACAGCTAAGCCAAAGGGTATGTGTCAATGGAGATTTCTCTGCTGCCCACCAGTTCCTGAACAAACACTCAAAGACTTAAAGTAATTATAAAAGTTTGGTCTGTGGCTCAGGCTTATTACAAACTAGTTCTTACTTAGAAATGAACCCATTTCTACTATTTGATATTTTACCACAAGGCTCGTACCTTACATCTTTCTTTTCCAGTGCTGCTGGTACCCTTCTGACTCCACCTTCCTTCTGTCTGTATGATTGCTTGGATTTCCTCCTGTCTCTATTCTGTTTGAATATTGGTCAGCGAGCACATTTACTAGACAAAGGTAATAAAACATATTCATAACTTACAGAAGGGCATACCACACCTATGAAGCACTGAACTTCAAGATCCTATCGCAGCACCTGGATTTTAAGAGTGCTTATGGATTGAATTCAGGTGCTCACTCTTGGGCCACATGAATATGTACCAACTACGTGATCTCAGTAGCCACGGTCCCATCCTTATGGTAAGGTATGTCCTCAGCATGAACCTTGTGTCTCCTGCACACTCACTAAGCAAAAGGAAGAAAAGATATTTCCTGGCTACATACCAGAAATAAATCTGTGAAAAATTCAAGATTTTACAATTGGTTGTTCATGGCAGGAAAGAAAGGAAATTCTCTATTAAAAAAATTGGCATTCCTAATAGATCCAATTGCGTTGCCATGGCATGCAAGCCTAGAACCAAGCCTTGAACTGTGCAGTTCACCTAAGGTGGAAACTGACAGAGATCTCTGCCTGACATTACCTTGTGGCCCAGAAGGTGACAACAGAGAGAATTAGGTGTGTCACTCACCAATATGAGATACATGTTCACACTTTTTTTTTTGCCAACCCAACCCCTGACTTAATCTGGCAAGCTTCCCTTTTTCTGTTCATATGAAGTATCTTTACATATCTCCATTCATATTTGTGTTTATAAGGGATTTGTATACTAATGTATTTGGTCATTTATTCTCTTCTATTTTTTTTTCTTGGAAGAAAATTCTTACACAACTGGATTGGAAGCCCCCCCTCTTTCATTGATTGAAAATATTCTTCTCTCATACAATACATACTGACAACAGTTTTCCTTCCCTTCACTACTCCCAGCTATCTCTTTTTTTCTCCCACAGATCCACCCTCCCTCAGCTTCCTCTTCAGAAAAGAGAAGGATTCCAAGGGATGACAGGCAAATAGAACCAAACAGGATACAATAACATCAAGCAAACAGTCATTACATATATGCAAAGGACCTCACACATATCTGTACAGATTCTGTGCTTGCTACTCCAGTCACTGTTGGCCCTGCTTAGCTGATTTGCTGGGTCATGTTCTCCTGTTGTCCTCCATTCTCTTTGAATGCTATAATCTTTCCTCTAATCCCTGGAGTTCCCCAGTCTCTTAGGGGTGAAACTGTATGAAGACCTCCAAATTAGTCTCTCTGCAAATATATGGCTGTGGGACTCTGAACCTGCTCCCATCTGGTGCCAAAGGAATCCTCTCTGATAATTCTGGACATGAAAATGGCATGATACTTTACTCCGCAGGCTCCAGAAATAGAAACCTGGCCATCAACCCAGACACAAAACCCAGACCTACACTCTATCCTGTCTGCAAGTTGTGCTCGGGCAATGGTGGCCAACTACTCTTTGGTTTAGCATGAGGCACACACTATGAGAGGCACACACTATGGCTAGGAACCGGCAACTGGACAGCCCAGAGACCTGTGGAAGAATGAAACATGACTGAAATAAAAAACAGTGAAATGATTTCTAATAATACTCTTCTATACCCTGACTTTATCTGAGACCTTCGGTGTCATTCCAACAGCCTCAAATCTAAGACACTCTCTAGTTAGACGTGAAATTTGCCTTGTTGTAGTTCACTTGCCAAGAGTTCCCAGGGTGAGTTATAGTGAAAGAAGTATGTGAGTGGGAAGTTTTCAGGTTTCTGGTATAAAGTAGAAAGCTAGCCCATGTGAACCTGAGACAGAACACATTCCCAGTGTTCCTCAAGGCCTTGTGATGTCCCAGACTGAAGTAAACATGATTCACTATTACCATTTTATGACTGTCAATATTCTTTCTGTTATTCTCCTCATTTACACTTGAGACTTGAGACTTGTCATTTACACTTGTTGACTCTTATTAGTCAATACTACAGGTGTGCTCACGCACACATATTCACATATACACACTGTTCAGTTAGGCAGTATATACACTCACAAACACCCTCTGTTCAGTTAGGCAGTTTGATGCATAGACACACACAAACACACTCTGTTCAATATGGTAGTATTACACACTCACCAAGCATACACAACATACACCACACAAACACACACACATACAGACACACAGACAAACAGTCTACACAGTTGTGCCGATTCCTATCAATGCAAGAAGATCCTACCACTAAAACAACTTCCATATAGAAGAATAAGTTCAACCTGACATTTTTCATGGCCTTTCTGAGATTGAGAGATGAGGGTTTTTCTTAGATTACTTTCCATCTGTGATTACCTTTAGGTCCAGAATGTGCCTTTTCTGAGCATTTCTGTCTTGCATGATCCTCATTTAGTTTATTATCTTGTGCTTATCACAGCTTACCACTCCTTTCTTACCTGACCTGAGAAAGCTGCTCCTGGGTGTAGCAGCATTTCATTTGTATTTTAATAAATTATGGTGCCTGAAGTTCAGAGAGTAAAATGGTCACACTGGCCAGTCTTACAGACCAGGCCACAATAACACTTTAATCCCACTCTTGCTGCCATAGGAACTGGGTGATGCATGACTTTAATCCCAGTGGTGCATACCTTTCATCCCAGAACTAAAGAGGATTATAGAATGGGGAGACAGCTCTCAGTTACATCTCATTCTGAGAATCCTAGAGGCAGGATTGCCATTTGAGACTGAGGTGAAGGTCAGAGTCAGTGGATGACTGCTTTCCTTTTTGGTGTTCTAGTTGTACCCTAATATCTCCCTCTGAAGCTTTAATTATACAAGCTTTGTTTGGTGCCCAACTTTTGGGGCATGAATTGACAAACAAGACATTTGCCTGAAAGTTTTTAGCCACCATGCCAGGACAGAGCTTGGATTGGAATTCCAGCTCTAGGAATTCAGAGGAAGCACTAGAATTTCCAGATCCCATCTGAGTTGGCTTAGCTTGTTCCCCTGCCAATCACATCTTTTATGCCACCCCTCAGGCATGCACAGGCGTTCTCCTGTTCCTTCTGAAGTTTCCTGTGGGTCCTACAGACCTGTGTCATGCCCCTAGCCCTGCATGTTTGAGGCTACCTTTCATAGACAGTAGCTTCTCTCTTACCAGTTCCCATAGCTGCTCAGTCCCATCAAAACACAGAGGCTTTTGTCAGTTGTAAACTGTTTGGCCCAATTAGCTCCGTCTTATTTCTAATTAGCTCTTATATCTTAAATTACCTTATAATTCTTGCCTATGTTAAGCCACATGGTTTGGTACATTTTCCAATGCAGCATTTCATCATGCTTCCTCCCCATCTGGGTGAAAATGTAGATGGGGCCTTTTCTCTTCCCAGAATAATTCTTGTTTGCTCACACTGCCTGTACTTCCCCCCTGGAAACTGCCAATCAGCGATTTATTAAACCCGTGCAAGTAACAAATCTTTAGTGGGTAGAAGAACATTATCCCACAGCACATGGGGCTCTGATATTCCTTGGGATTTGTTGGGGTATAGGTGTATGCCTTGTGTGTGTAGGTGCTTGAAGAGGCCAGAAAAGGACATAGATCTCCTAGAGCTGGAGGCAGTGCAAGCAATAAAGACACATTTAATAATATTTAAAATAAAACTGATATAAGAGTCACATTGTGCTTAAACATAAGAGGAATGCAGAAGTGTTGTCTCTAAATCTCATGCTTAATCTCAATTCTTTCACTTACTTGCCATGTAAATATAGGAACAGGTAGATTTGTACGTCTTGGTAACCATTGAGAAGTGATTTTGACAAGTTCTTTCTCATATAATGGGAATCATGTGTATGGTACAAAGAATCCGTGCTAAAATAGCCCTTATATTTATTTATCAGAAAGTGTCATTTATTAATGTAAGCATTTTAATCTAATTCATTATTATCCTTATTTCTCTTAATGTTTTCCCTAAAAGATTCTACAGAAAGTGTTGTATGCCCGGCCATTAAAAGTAGGAAAAACAAGACATTCATCCCTGAAGATAACTAGTAATGGATATAGAAAATATATATTGTGTTGAAGAAGACATCATCCATTTATTGTTTCTTTAGGAAATAAAGATCTTATTCTATTCTGTCCACTAATGAAAGTTTCTTAGAAAAATATCATTGCATATTCCAGACCTCCTGCTTCTATTATCAAATATGTCCAGTACACAGGGAGACAGTTCTGCAAGTGTAGATGTGCCATGCATGTTTGGTTAAAGCATGAACCTTTAAAAAAAAGATCTGCTTCTCAGCTAATTTCTCACACATATTTTAATATCAGAAAAAAAATTAGTATATATACCTGACATCAATGCCAAGAAAACAAGGAATAAAAGAAAATTTTCACTGAAAAGCCTAACACTTTTGAAAAATTTTCTTTCATATTTCACACCAACTTCTTAAACTAATTCCACAGTATCATATGGACAAATCAAATAATTAGGAACATTTCAAATTGCAAACTGTATTTTAAATCAATCCAAAAACTTTGAGCTCCCAACTTGGAAAACAGCAGTGAAGGAACGGGCTTCAAAATTTATGTGAGGACATTTATCCCCAAGTTAAAACTATGCTAAAAGTCCTCCAAAAGATTATCAACAGCTTATCTGAAAAAATATGAACAGACCTTTTCAATCATAAAGCAGAGGCTACCTTATACCTCACTTGTGAGTAGGACGACTTAACTTGGTCTTAGTACGTCCCTTGGCCTTGCCTTTAGTGCCAGACTTGGCTGCAGCTGCAGCTTGGGCTTTCTCTTCCTCTTCAATCAAAGCCTGCTCATAATGAGATGAGTAATCCTCAGCAGCAGTTTCACTCATTTTGGCTAAAAAGTCCATCACCTTTATCTGGCTTGTTTCAGCATAGGCTCTCGGGCCCCACAGGAACTGATAGGATGGAGGATCACTGTTAGGAACCTGATGGTATACCAGGTACTTTTCCTGTACCAGATCTTCAGTGATGAGCTTCCTGACATCTCCAAAGATGAGATGTGAGACCCCGTCATAGACTCCTAATACATTCAGGAAATACCAGACATCCTCCTCGGCAGCACAGTAGTTATTTAAGTAGATCACACTTAGGAGAGCAATCAGAATGCCCCTGGTAGGAACACCTAGCTCATTGCTCCTACTTCCATCATCCTCGAAATCTAACTTGCTCACAAGCTCATATGCTTGACCATGTGGCAGGACTTCTTTCAGCTCAAGGCCAAACACCACATCCAATCGGTAGGAGGCTTTCTTGAGGATCTCGGGGAAGTGTTCCTTGAACCTTTTGTTGATAACTTTGAGCATCTCTCCCCTCTTCATGGGCTGCTGCACTTTGTATTTGAGGAGCATGTACTCCATCAGCATTCCGGTCTTCCTTGCCATAAGATCCATCCGCATGCTTCTAGTAGAGAGTAGAGCCCTGGAGGAACGCTCATTTCTGTCCCCTTGTCCCTGGTCACCATTATCAGATCTTCCGTGGGTCACTCCCTGGCTGGCAGTGCTGCTGGGTGCTGAGCTTTCACACTGCTGTGGGAAGTCAGCAGTGGAAGTGCTTGGCTTAGCATCTCCTGAAGCTTGATCAGAGCCAGCAGGTGACTCTGCTTTCTCTGCCTCCTTTGCTTGAGCATCCTTAAGCCCCTGGCGCCTTTTCTCTCGAGCACGCGCCTTACTCTTCTGTCCCCTTGGCATGATGGCTGGTGTCAGGGACAGCAGGACAGAGTCTTGGTAGTAGAACAGGTCACTGAGATACCTGAATCAGGAAAATAACGTACTATGAGCACTTTGAGCATGTTGAGGACACTCAGGCTTTCAGTAATTCTTTCCCCTCCTTGTCTCACACATTATAATGACATCTCTGTTCTAAGCACTCCCTGTATTCCTCACCTCTGGTCACCTTATATGTATATTGTGAGGTAAAGGATGGCTGCCTTTCTCTGGTGGTTGAAAACACTCAATTCTACTCACATCTAGTACTAGGCTGCTGTAATGTTTCACAGAATCCAGGAGCACGGAAGCCCAAAGGAGACTTGAACTTGAATGACAACACCAATTCATATAATATGAATGGTGAAATCTCACAAGGCCATACCCCTAGATGAACTACTGTAGACAGTGGCTGTTACAAGAGGGAGATTCAGTCTTCTGTAGGCATAATCGCTCAGTCCTAAAACCATACACATGTAAGCAACACTAAATGGACATATTAGACTGTATTTATGTCTTTATATAATAAATGCATGTGTTTACATTATTTATTATTTACATTATTGATATTGTTACATAAAACAATATATAAAATACATGTATGGATTGATATATTGTCACATATGTAAGAGTAATAATTATTTATTGGGCTGTGGATTTGAGAAGACATGGAGAGGAATGACTCGGGATGGAGAGAGAAGACAGCAAATGATTTAATACAGTGCACAAAAATTAAATAAAAAGTCAAAAGCAAAAATAATTACAGTATTGCAGAGTGGCGGGCAGGAAGACTTCGGGAGTTAAAAGTCATCCTGGTCTACACTGTGAATTCTGGGGAAACCAGAGGTATATACAAAAAAAACTGACTTTAAAAAAAAGAGAAAGACAAAGAAGCATGATATGCACTGGGAGAAACCACAAACACAAGATATGATGTAGATGCGGAAAATAACAATGCTAACCTTTGCCCTCTTGTGCTGACAACGCCCTGGGAACAGAGCCTGTGTCTAGTCAGGACAGGTGTACATGTCCAAGTCACACTATAGAGCCTGACTTGCAGTGGCCCCATTATTTTGGAAGTGATTCCCTCACCTCCACATATCTTCACTGATGTTAGGTACTGGAGACCAAGGCTAAGGTGGGCTGATAGGAGACCAAGGCTGCCCATTCTCAGAGAACAGGTCAGAGGAGCACAGAGGGTGTCACACTTCTACCCCTAATTCATGACATTTTAAATATCCCTGTGCTACGTGTTCGCTTTCAGTTTTCATTCAACCATGATGTTAGTATCCTTCCCAGACATTTGAAGCTGACCCTGTTTCTTTGTCTGCACTCATTTGGTGAAGTTATGGGAATTGCTGTAAAGTTCCTGACATGCACACCTCCTATCATAATCTCCCTGATTCCTCCAACCACCGCTGTATTTCTGGTCTTCCTATTCTGTCCATCCTGGTTAATTTCCCATTATCCTCTTACTTCTCTCTAAGAGTAAAGGGGAGTGTTGGCAGGGTGCTTTAACTCTTCCATGTTACTTATTTATATTTAATAACGTCTGCTTTAGCCATATTTGCCACATTACCTAGGGTTTCAGGAATTCTAAGGAAACACTATACACTGGCTGTGCTCTCTGTCTATCCTTCCATTTCTGATGTTTTCCTCTTTAAAAAAAACAGGGTATCTCTGTGTAATATCCCTAGTACTCCTGGAACATGAAACATGCGTTGCAGAACCAGGTTGGCTTCGAACTCACAAAGATCTGCCTGCCTCTGCCTTCTAAATCTCTGCTGGGATTTGTGCCATCACTGCTGCGCTCCATTTCTGGTTCTTAAGAGTAGTTTGGGGCAATATAAAAGGGACGTGGATCTCTGTGAGTTCGAGATCGTCCTGCGCTACAAGAGCTAGTTCCAGCAGGAAAAGGTAGGACTGTTAACCAGAGAAACCTTGTCTAGAAAGATCCTAAAAAGAAAAGGCTTCCAGATAGCTGGGAGGTCGCTGTGCACCTTTTGGTCTATCCCAGCTGTCTAGAAGCAGAGGCACATGGATCTCTGTATGTTCCAGTCTTGCGTGGACAACAGAGTGAGTTTCAGGGGTGGTTTCAAAGCTACAGAGAAAACCTATCTCAAAAAACGAATGAAAAAAAAAACGTGTCTAGTTATCTTTGGTATAGTGTTCCTTATGATAGCCATACACTAGGCATGATTTCCCAGGGTAGGACTCCTATAATTCCCAGGGGATGTTCTTGCTCACCCAAGTTAGGCTTCCCCCTGAGTACTACAGGATGGGCATGCCTAGCATAGTTAGGAGTTCCTCTGACTCCCATGGGATGGGAGTGGCTACCAGGGATAGACTTTCCTCTGAATCTCACGGGATGGGAGTTGCTACTAGAGGTAGACGTTTCTCTGATACCCTCTGGATGGGAGTGGCTACCAGAGGTAGGATTTCTTCTGACTCCCACAGGATGGGAGTGGCTACCAGGGGTAGGATTTCTTCTGACTCCCAGAGGATGAGAGTGGTTAACCACCATAGGATTTCTTCGAACTCCCACAAGGTGGGAGTGGCTACTGTAGTTAGGTTTTATCTGATTCCACAGGTTGGGATTGGGTACCATAGTTAGACTTTCCTCTGCCTCCTCTGGATGGGAGTGGTTACAAGATTTAGGCTTTTCTCTGACTCCAGGGGATGGGAGTGCCTACCAGACAAAGGGCTTCTTTGGCTTCACGGGATGGGAGTGGCTACCAGAGTTAGGCTTTCCTCTGACTCCATGGTGTGGAAGTTCTACCAGACTTATGCCCTACTCTGACTCCCACAGGATGGGAGAGGCTACCAGATTTAGCCTTTTCCCTGACTCCCACAGGGTGGGAGTGGCTAACAGAGATGGACTTTTCTCTGATACCCTCTGGATGGGAGGGGCTACCAGAGTTATACTTTCCTGTGACTCCCACAGGATGGGCGTGCCTACCACAGTTTGGCTTTTCTCTGACTCCATGGCATGGGAGTGCCTACCAGAGTTAGAATGTTCTCTGACTCCCACAGGATGGGAGTGGCTAACCAAAGCCTCCAGATATCTTCTGCACATGGCACTTCCTCACAACACCCCGAGATGGGCGTGGCTATGTTAAACCTCAATGTGTCTCTTTCTTTTGGCTACTTGAGACCTCCTACCAGCCCGTGTTGGGCATGACCAATCCCGTGCCTTTTGCGTGATTTTCCGAGATACGTGTTTTACGCACTACCTCGGGCATATAAAATAAGTAGACAGCCAGGCAGTGATGTTGCAAGCCGTTAATTCCAGGACTCAGGAGGCAGGGGCAGGCAGATCTCCGTGAGTTTGAGACCAGCCTGGTCTACAAGATCTAGTTCCAGGACAGCCTCCAAAGCTACAGAGAAACACTGGCTCTAAGGGCAAAAAAAGAAAAAGTACAGAGCTCGCAGGAGTTGATTCTTCATTCCACTCAACACTTATTGCCGATTTTGCTGGTGATGAAGTCAGATAGACTTCCTTTGCTTCTGTACTCCGCCACGGGGCACTTTATAGAGTCCAGGGCCAAAACTGCTCAGGATGGACTAGAATTCAGTTCAAGGTTTTTGCCTTACCATTTAGAAGTCAAAGGCTGGCTTCAGTTGTGATCTAAGAAGCCACCATTTCCAGAATTAGAGTTACCTTCTAAGAGCAAGGGTCCCCGTTTCCTCCCAGAAGCATAGAAAGCTACAAGACACCTCATATTTTCTGAGGACAAGACTGAGTGAGAGCTAGCACAGCTCCTGTGATTATTCCAGACATATTCCCCCTTGGTACACATTCAGGGTTCTTACCTTGACTGCAGACCTCTCTGAGAAGTCGCCGGCAGCAGGGCCTGAGCAGCAGAAGCGGCTTCCTTGCCTGGGGCACTAAGACGTAGCTCCTCCCCTCCTCACAGGAAGAGAGGGTAAACCATATCCGGTCAGGGGCGGGCTCTGAAGAGTGACAGCAGGGACAGGTTACTATGGAACCAGACTGCTGTGGAGGAAATTTAGAGGAGAGTCTGGTTTCCTTACTGTACTCCTAAGACACTAATCCTTCCCACTGCCACTGCCTACACCTTTCTTGGGCTATTACGTGCAGAGTTTAAAACCTGAACCTCGAAAGCCCCACTTAACTCGTGCCCCATTCCCCTTGCCAGGCTTCCATCTCTGCCATACACTACCTGAACCCGCCTTCTCCTCTCCCCCATTTTACATGTCCTGCCCCTGGTTGCATGAAGTCTTCTTCTATTTAGAGCTCAATTTTCAGTTTTCAGCCACACTCGTCTGCTGTCCAGGAACTCCACCCCACTCTTACCTGGTGTTCCAGGGTCATCTGTCTATGTGTTACTTTCATTGGTTAAACAAAGATACTGCTTTGGCTTTTTGATAGGGCAGAATTTAGACAGATGGAGTGGACTGGACAGAGTGCTGGGAGAAAGAAAGCAGAGTCAGGCAGATGCCATGGCTCTCCTCTTCAAGATGGAATCATGCCGGCAAGCCACAGTCAATTGGTGATACACATTAATGGACATGGGTTAATCTAATATGTGAGAGTTAGCCAATAAGAGGCTAGAACTAACGGGCCAGGCAGCAATTTAATTAATACAGGTCTCTGTGTGATTATTTCAGGCATAAGCTAGCCGGGTGGATAGGACGACAAGCAGCCCACTGCTCCCATTACAGCAGAGAGGCTGCCCAATGTGGTAACTAACTCCACTTAAAAACCTGAGAGGGCTTAAAAGGAAAAGAGAGTTTAACACAGTTTTTTTGCTGTTTGTGGGTGGCTTGCCACAAAGAAATTTTCCTGACTCAGCAGCAGGAAAAAACTGGCCGTTATTAAATGCCAGCTTTCTTCCCTGTGCTGGGATTGCGATCTCTGTCTGGTTCCTGCGTGAGACAGAGCTTTTGAATGGGGCTTGTGATTAAAGCAATATGGCTTGCTTGATGGCAATGTAGACTGATGTGGGCTTGGAACTAAGTGCAGCTCAGGGGCACCAAACTGTTCTGAGGGCGCTGCTCTGGCTCCACTATGCTTAACTGTGCTGATCTCAGGCAGGATCTATTGTAATTATCATAATAACAGCGCAGTTAAGGTTTAGACTAGGCAGCAAATAGGTGGTACTGTATTACCCCTATGTGGCACAAGCTAAAGTTTTTAAGAAGTGCTTAGCATTTTAAGAAGTGCTTCTTGACAGTAAAGAGTTACAGATTCACAATAGGACAGATTCAGACATAAAAGACCTCTAAATGCATCACAGTGTTGAGTGAGGATTCGTAGGCTTGGGAGAGAGAAGAAAAAGTATATAGAGAATAAAGTTAATGCCTTAAAAAGGGTAAAGTCTTTAAAGAGACAGAGTACAGATAGTCATAGATTAAAAGAAATAAATAAAAATAAGCCACGTAAAAATGGAAAATTCATAGAGTGTCTGGATTATGAACATTGTGTTTTCTTCAAATTTTTGACTGTGAAGGAGGTAAATACAGAGAGACCTTTCATTGTGTGGTCTGCCAAACTACATATACGTTCTAAAAATATCATGACTTCCAAATTTGTGTCTAGGGATATGATGCTTTGGAAAAGATGCTCTTCTTTTGTTTTCTCAGAGCATGAGACCCTGTGGATTGCTTCTATCCCAATATTGTATGATAGATTACGCCCTTCTGAAAGGTTGCTGTGAACACCCTCAAAAATTACTTATGTTCAACTGCTGACTGAGAGGAACCTAACACCCATGATATACCATGAATGACCTGATTAACAGCGCCCCCATTCAGCATGAAGCAGTTTGGAGAGAAATAAGTATGTCCATATTCCCAGATATTGTTTATAAATGTTCTTTTACATTTAAATAGGGATATGATATAGCTATGAATAATTTATATTGGTATAAATTTTGCCTTATTGATATAAATTTAAGGTCAATTTTGTTATATGTATATGTTGTTCTGATACTGATTAATGTATTGTGATTGTGTAGTTCATTTAAAAATGTAATGTATAATTAGGAAATATTGCTTGTTAATAGATAATCATAAATAATAGTCAAGCTTGTAGTCATGTTAGTTAGATAGCCTCGATATACAGAGAAATATTTCAGGTAGATAGGCATTCTTCATATATTACAAAGACTACAGAATATGACTTTCAATCTTTTAATAACTTAGGGCTTTTTGTGACAATGAGACACAAAATTTACTTCAAGAGGAGGATGGGTATCGAAGAGGCTACTTATGGAGTTTGTTTGCAATTTGGACAAGAACCTGCTCTTGCCTGGACTGTTACATAAACTGGACATGAAGCACCAGCAGAGAGAGGACTGCTGAACTTGCCTAAAGGTGAGATGGTCTTTTGGGGTGCCTGCTTCATGAAAGAGTCTGCGAGACATTCTGCAGGACACAGAAAAAAGTGACTGAATTGTCTTTGAAATTTTCTGCTTCATGGAAAAGTCTGCTGGATACTATGGGCCTGCAGGCTGAAGGTGGATGCCCCAATGATACAAAAGAACTTTGGATGACTGTACAGGCAGTGAGATGTCTCCGTCATTTCTAGAGCTTTGGATGTTGCCTACTTCTTGTTCACTTAGGTAATATTCTACCCTTCTGGACTCTTTGATAGAGTTAAAGAATAGATAGATAGTTATAGTTTTCCACTGCTATGATAAAAGATAAAATAGATATAAATATTGTAACTATAATTCTTGCTTTATAACTGTTTTGTTATATGTAATTTTACTATGTTAAAGTTAAAGCCTTTCTTTGTTGTTTACATAGAAAAAGGGTAAATCGTATAGGAAGGTCATCAGTCTATGTGTTACTTTCATTGGTTAAATAAAGAAACTGCCTTGGCTTTTTGACGGGGCAGAATTTAGATAGGTGGAGTAGAACAAACCAAATGCTGGGAGAAAGAAAGCAGAGTCAGGAAGACGCCATGGCTCTCCTCTCCGAGATGGACGCTGGTTAGACTCATGCCGGTAAGCCACAGTCAAGTGGCAGGCCGCCGCTCCCATTACAACACCCACCTGAACCACCATGGTGTTGTGGGGGGGCCTAATAAAGGACACAAGGGCACATATTCTGTCTAGCAAGTCTCAACCAGGTAGAATGAATCTCAAGCCCCTACCCCGTATGCACCCATGACTGTCAGCTACACACATAACCCTCCCTACGTCAGTCCTTTAAGAGGAAGTCTACATTTACTACACAGGTTGACAGCTTTGTCCTGGATCTCAGAGTGCTGTGTCCCACTCTTTTCCAGAGCCAAGTAATGCCTCAGGTTCAGGTCCAGTCTCCATAGGAAGTCAACCCTTTTTGAATCTCAGAGGAGAACTTGGTTCTCAAGGCTTATGTTTCTCCGGCCTGACAGCAGGGTCACGGTTCTGAGCCCACACTTTCCCTTAGGAGAAAATTCCTTTCAATCCACAGAGGTTCTCTCAGATTGATTTTGTCTTTGAACAGGAACTCTACTTTGTAGACCTGGGGTCCTGTCCCTTAAAGCCTATTAGGGTGCTTGCAGTAACCCCGAAGGCAGAGAAGAGATGCACCAAAAACACTGCCTGCTGGCTCAACTGCATGACTTCTGGGGTTCCTGGCATCTTCTCTTCTATTGATTTTGGACCATTTGCATCAATTCACTCTCCTCAGTAGCCAAAGTGGAAGTCTCATCGTGCTCCAGATAGGATCTGTTTCCCTTCCCTCAACTTTCCAGCCAGAAGAATGCTCGAGGGTTTTGAGCTCTCTTCGTGGAAATATTTGTCCAGTAGAACAAGTTTTATAACCACTAGGCAATTTATTAGGCATATTTTAAGTGACTATCACTCCCTGAACAGAATATTTTTTATGATTAAAGCCATGACTGTCAATCCAAACATCAAATCTTTTGCAATGGGAAAACGTTTTTAAAAGTTAAAATTTAATAATAGGCTTTAAATGCTGCTCTATTAAAAGAATATTAAGAACATATTAATAATTAATACTATATTGTGAAGAGTGAAGTGGTGGTGCATACCTTTAGTTATGGCACTTGGGATGCAGAGGCAAGTGGATCTCTGTGAGTCTGAGCCTAACGTAGTCTATACAGCAAGTTTTAGGACAGCCAGACTACACAGAGAAAGCCTGTCTCAAAACAAACAAAAGCAACAACAAAAAAAGAAAAGAAACATTGTTGTAGAAAATCAAGCATTATATCTCAGGGTATTGTGTCAACATTTAAATTTTTTATTTTTTTTATTCTTTTTAATTAAAATTTCCACCTTCTCCCCGTTTCCCATTTCCCTCCCCTCCTCCCAAATATTGCCCCCTCCCCCAGTCCCCTCCCCCTATCCCCACTCCTCTTCTCCTCCCCCCACACCATTCCCCCTCCCTCTCGATACTGAAGAGCAGTCCAAATTCTCTGCCCTGCGGGAAGACGAAGGTCTTCTATCTATGTCCAGGAAGGTGAGCGTCTAAACAGGCTAAGCACCCACAAAGACAGTTCATGTATTAGGATCGAAACCTAGTGCCATTGTCCTTGGCTTCTCATCAGCCTTCATTATCTGCCATGCTCAGAGAGTCCAGTTTCAACCCATGCTTATTCAGACCCAGACCAGCTGGCCTTGGTGGGCTCACAATAAATCAGTTACACTGTCACAGTGGGTGGGTGCATCCCTCGTGGTCCTGATTTCCTTGCTCATGTTCTCCCTCCTTCTGCTCCTCATTTGGACCTTAAGAGCTCAGACGGTTGATCCAAATTGGGTCTCTGTCTCTACCTCGATCCATCGCCAGATGAAGGTTCTAAGGTGATATGCAAGATATTCATCAGTATAGGACAGGGTCATTTCAGGTTCCCTCTCCTTAGTTGCCCAAGGTACCAGCTGGGGACATCTCCCTGGACACCTGCTAACCCCTCTAGAGTCAAGTTTCTTGCCAACCCTAAGATGGCTCTCTTAGTTAGGATATATACTTCGCTGCTCCCGTATCCTCCCTTCCTATATCCCAACCATCCTAATCCCCCGAGCTCCTCCCATCCTCCCCTTCTCATGTTTCTCATCCGATTTCCCCTTTGCCCCTTGCCACCTCACCCGCAAGTTCCCAGTTTTTGCCCTGCAATCTTGTCTACTTCCCCTCTCCAGGCAGATGACTATATGATTTTCTTTGTGTTCACTTTCTTTGTTTAGCTTCTCTAGGATCACAAATTATATGCTCAATGTCCTTTATTTATGGCTAGAAACCGATTATGAGTTAGTACATCCCATGTTCCTCTTTTTGGGTCTGGGATACCTCACTCAGGATAGTGTTTTCTATTTCCATCCATTTGCACGCAAAATTCGAGAAGTCATTGTTTTTTACCGCTGAGTAGTATTCTAATATGTATATATTCCACACTTTCTTCATCCATTCCTCCATTGAAGGGCATCTAGGTTGTTTCCAGGTTTTGGCTATTACAAACAATGCTGCTATGAACATAGTTGAACAGATACTTTTGGCATTAGATGGGGCATCTCTTGGGTATATTCCCAATAGTGGTATTACTGGATCTTGGGGCAGGTTGATCCCAAATTTCCTGAGAAATCGCCACACTGATTTCCAAAGTGGTTGCACAAGTTTGCATTCCCACCAGCAATGAATGAGTGTGCCCCTTTCTCCACAACCTCTCCAGCAAAGGCTATCATTGGTGTTTTTGATTTTAGCCATTCTGACAGGTGTAAGATGGTATCTCAAAGTTGTTTTAATTTGCATTTCCCTTATCGCTAAGGAGGTTGAGCATGACCTTAAGTGTCTTTTGGCCATTTGAATTTCTTCTGTTGAGAATTCTCTGTTCAGATCAGTGCCCCATTTTTTTATTGGGTTCATTAGCATTTTAAAGTCTAGTTTCTTGAGTTCTTTATATATTTTGGAGATCAGACCCTTGTCTGTTGCAGGGTTGGTGAAGATCTTCTCCCAGTCAGTGGGTTGCCTTTTTGTCTTAGTGACAGTGTCCTTTGCTTTACAGAAGCTACTCAGTTTCAGGAGGTCCCATTTATTCAATGTTGTCCTTAATGTCTGTGCTGCTGGGGATAAACGTAGGAAGTGATCTCCTGTACCCATAAGTTGTAGAGTACTTCCCACTTTTTCTTCTATCAGGTTCAGTGTGTTCAGACTAATATTGATGTCTTTAATCCATTTGGACTTGAGTTTTGTGCATGGTGATAGATATGGATCTATTTTCATTCTTCTACACGTTGACCATCAGTTCTGCCAGCACCATTTGTTGAAGATGCTCTCTTTTTTCCATTGAATACATTTAGCTCCTTTATCAAAAATTAGGTGTTCATATGTTTGTGGGTTAAAATCAGGGTCTTCTACTCGGTTCCATTGATCGACTTCTCTGTTTTTATGCCAATACCAAGCTGTTTTCAATACTGAGGCTCTGTAATAGAGTTTGAGGTCAGGGATGGTAATGCCTCCAGACGATCCTTTATTATATAAGATTGTTTTGGCTATCCTGGGTTTTTTGTTTCTCCATATAAAGTTGATTATTGTCCTCTCAAGATCTGTGAAGAATTTTGATGGGATTTTAATGGGGATTGCATTGAATCTATAAATTGCCCTTGGTAGAATTGCCATTTTTACTGTGTTGATCCTCCCAATCCAAGAGCAAGGGAGATCCTTCCATTTTCTGGTATCCTCCTCAATTTCTTTCTTCATAGACTTAAAGTTCTTGTCAAATATATCCTTTACTTACTTGGTTAGAGTTACCCCAAGATATTTTATGCTATTTGTGGCTATCGTGAAGGGTGATGCTTCTCTGCTTTCCATCTCTGCTTCCTTATCCTTTGTGTACAGGAGGGCAACTGATTTTTTGGAATTGATCTTGTATCCTGCAACGCTACTAAAGGTGTTTATCAGCTGAAGGAGTTCTTTGCTGGAGTTTTTGGGGTCGCTTATGTACACTATCATATCGTCTGCAAATAATGAAAGTTTAACTTCTTCCTTTCCAATTTGAATCCCTTTGATCCCCTTATGTTGTCTTATTGCTATTGCTAGAATTTCAAGCACTATATTAAAGAGGTATGGAGAGAGTGGACAACCTTGTCGTGTTCCTGATTTTAGTGGAATAGCTTTGAGTTTCTCTCCATTTAATTTGATGTTAGCTGACGGCTTGCTATAAATAGCTTTTATTATACTTAGGAACGACCCTTGTATTCCTAATCTCTCTAAGACCTTTATCATAAAGGGATGTTGAATTTTGTCAAATGCTTTTTCCGCATCTAATGAAATGATCATATGGTTTTTTTCTTTCAGATTATTTATATGATGGATTACATTGATAGATTTTCGTATGTTGAACCAGCCCTGCATCTCTGGGATGAAGCCTACTTGATCATAATGGATAATTTTTCTAATGTGTTCTTGGATTCGGTTTGCCAGTATTTTATTGAGTATTTTTGTGTCGATGTTCATGAGTGAGATTGGCCTGTAGTTCTCTTTCTTGGTTGGGTCTTTGTGTGGTTTTGGTATCAGAGTAACTTCAGCTTCATAAAAAGAATTTGGCAATGACTTCTCTGTTTCAATATTGTGAAATACATTAAGGAGTATAGGTATTAGGTCTTCTTGGAAGTTCTGGTAGAATTCTGCATTGAAGCCGTCTGGACCTGGGCTTTTTTTTGTGGGGAGGTTTTTTGTAACAACTTCTAATTCTTCGAGACTAACAGGTCTATTTAGATTGTTCACCTGGTCCTGGTTTAACTTTGGTATATGGTACTTATCTAAAAAAGAGTCCATTTCTTTTACATTTTCCAATTTTGTGGCATACAGGTTTTTGTAGTAAGATCTAATGATTCTCTCAATTTCCCCTGTGTCTGTGGTTATGTCTCCCTTTTCGTTTCTGATTTTGTTAATTTGCGTATTCTCTCTCTGTCGTTTGATTAGTTTGGATAGGGGTTTATCAATATTATTGATTTTCTCCAAGAACCAGATTTTTGTTTCATTGATTCTTTGGATTGTTTTCTGTGTTTCTATTTTGTTGATTTCAGCCCTCAATTTGATTATTTCGAGTCTTCTACTTCTCCTAGGTGTGTCTGCTTCTTTTTTTTCTAAAGCTTTCAGGTGGGCTATTAAGTCTCCAATGTGTGCTTTCTCCGTTTTCTTTAAGTGGGCACTTAATGCTATGAACTTTCCTCTTAGCACTGCTTTCATAGTGTCCCATAGGTTTGAGTATGTTGAGTCTTCGTTTTCATTGAATTCAAGAAAGACTTTAATTTCTTTCTTTATTTCTTCCTTGATCCAGGTGTGGTTCAGTAGTTGACTGTCCAGTTTCCATGAGTTCATAGGCTTTCTGGGGATAGCATTGTTGTTGAATTCTAACTTTAATCCATGGTGATCTGATAAGACACAGGTGGTTACCGATATTTTTTTGTAACTGTGTAAGTTTGCTTTGTTACTGAGTATGTGGTCTATTTTCGAGAAGGTTCCATGAGCTGCAGAGAAGAAGGTATATTCTTTCTTATTTGAGTGGAATGTTCTATAGATGTCTGTTAAGTCCATTTGATTCATTACGTCCCTTAATCCTCTTATTTCTCTGTTAGGTTTCTGTCTGATTGACCTGTCCATTGGTGAGAGAGGAGTGTTGAAATCTCCTACTATTAGTGTGTGTGGTTTGATGACTGCCTTGAGTTTTAGTAACGTTTCTTTTACATAAGTGGGTGCTTTTATATTAGGGGCATATATATTAAGGATTGAGACTTCATCCTGGTGAATTGTTCCTGTTATGAGTAAAATATGTCCCTCTCCATCTCTTTTGATTGATTTTAGTTTGAATTCAACTTTCTTAGAAATTAGTATGGCCACACCTGCTTGTTTCTTAGGTCCGTTTGCTTGATAAACCTTTTCCCAGCCCTTTACTCTGAGTAGATGTCTGTCTTTGTGGTTGAGGTGTGTTTCTTGTAATCAGCAGAATGTTGGATCCTGTTTTCGAATCCAATCTCTTAGCCTGTGCCTCTTTATAGGTGAGTTGAGTCCATTGATATTAAGTGATATTAATGACCAGTGGTTGTTAACTCTGGTCATTTTTCCTTTCTCTCTTTCTTTCTTTTGGTAGTAGAGTTTGTGTGTTTCCCTTCTTCAAGTTGTGCTGGTGAAGGGTCATTAGATGTCTGAGTTATTGTGGGCATTGTTGGACTCCTTGGTTTGTGATTTTCCTTCTATTACTTTCTGTAGGGCTGGATTTGTGGCTACGTATTGTTTAAACTTGTTTTTATCCTGGAAAATATTGTTTTCTCCATTTATAGTGAACGAAAGCTTGGCTGGGTACAGTAGTCTGGGCTTGCATCCATGGTCTCTTAGTTTCTGCAGTACATCTATCCAGGACCTTCTGGCTTTCATGGTTTCCATAGAGAAATCAGGTGTGAGTCTGATAGGTTTACCTTTATAGGTAACTTGACCTTTTTCCTTTGCAGCTCTTAATATTCTTTCTTTATTCTGTATGTTTTGTGTTTTGATTATTATATGACGAGGAGATGTTTTTTTTTTTTTTTTTGATCCAGTCGATTCGGTGTTCTGTATGCTTCTTGGACCTTCAAAGGAATATCTTTCTTAAGGTTGGGAAAGTTTTCTTCTATAATTTTATTAAATATATTTTCTGGACCATTGAGCTGTACTTCTTCTCCTTCTTCTATCCCTATTATTCTTAGGTTTGGTCTTTTTATTGTGTCCCAGATTTCCTGAATGTTTTGTGATGAGAATTTGTTGGTTATGTTGTTTTCTTTGATCAGAGAGTTGATTTTCTCTATGGTATCTTCAGTGTCTGAGATTCTTTCTTCTATCTCTTGTAATCTGTTGGTGGTACTTGTCTCTGTAGTTCCTGTTCGTTTATCCAAATTTTCCATCTCCTTCCTTCCCTCGGTTTGTGTTTTCTTTATTACTTCCACTTCATTCTTCAAGTCTTGAACCGTTTCCCTTACCTGTTTGATTACTTTTTCTTGTTTCTCTTGGTTTTCTTGGGTATCTTTGAGATATTTATTCATTTCCTCTACCTTTTTGTTTGTAATCTCTAATTGATTATGGCAGTTTTTCACCTCCTGTTTAAGGTCTTCTATTATTTTCATATAATTCACTTTTGAGTCGAATTCTTCTAATTCTTCTGGATTAGTGTGTACACTTCTCATTTCGGGATTCCTGGATTCTGGTGATGTCACGTTGCTTTTCAAGTTGTTGGGGGAATTCTTGCATTGGCGCCTGCCCATCTTTTCCTTCAAATGGAGCCAGGAGAGGCCTGGTGTCTTGGACCAGTCTTTGCTGTGACTAACTCTCTGGGTGTATCTCCTCAGTGTAGGGGCAGGAACCGTTCCCTTGCAGATGAACTCCTCAACACCAAAACAGGGATGCCTGGTATTCCAATGACCGGTGGAAAGAGGGCCGAATGCAAGGTGTAGGGCGGGGTCGAGTAGAACACAGGTGACACTGCAGTACAAGCTGGAGGTGCCTGTGCTCCCTTTCAGGGGTTACTAAGGCCTGCCCGCTAGGCAGGCACTCACTGCTCTGGTTGGGAAGCCTTAGTGTAGGGGGGTTTGTGCTCTCTACCGGGACAGTCTGCCCCAGGCTAATACACACTCACCCATCCAGATGGGACTTCTCAGCACCTACAGAGGGACTCCTGGTAGCCCCGATGAGCCAGGGGCCAAGGGAAATGGGGGGCAGGCAGAGCAGATCCAGGAGAGCACAGCAGACACTACAGCCCCAGCAGCAGGGGCCCGCATTCCCTGGCGGGGACCTTGAGGCCTGCCCTCTAGTCAGGCTCTCACTGCTCTGGGTTGGGCAGGAAACTGTTCCACAGCAAAGGACCTTGCAGACAAGGCAGGCTTGGGGGTGGGGGTGGGGGCGCGTGTGTGGGAAAGAAAGCCCTGCAGCAGGAGCTGGGAGAGGGGTGTTTGTGCTCTCTACCCGGACGGTCCGCCCCAGGATAGCACACACTCACCCGTTCAGATGGGACTTCTCAGCAACTACAGGGGGACTCCTGGTAGCCCCGATGAGCCAGGGGCCAAGGGAAATGGGGGGCAGGCAGAGCAGATCCAGGAGAGCACAATAGACACTGCAGCCCCAGCAGCAGGGTCCCGAGTTCCCTGGCAGGGACCTTGAGACCTGCCCTCTAGTCAGGCTCTCACTGCTCTGGCAACATTTAAATTTTTTAACCTACAAATAAGTTTAAATTAGTTACAAATATATTTGTGAACAATCTTTTACATCAAAGTTAATCTCAACATTATGATTGCTATTACAAACTTCAGGAAACAATTTAATGAGGTGGTTTTAATAGAAAGCTCAGTTGGTTATATCTAAAACACGGTAGACATATGGTATCTTAGATAAAACTTAGAAACTTAAGCAAAGTGTGCTGCAGTTTAAGTAATGTGCTGTGGATCCCCAAGTGGCTGTAGCGGGCAGTGTGTCTTGAAACAATACCGCAGATCCCTGGAGTGGCAGCAGGCAGCTGGCAGGGAGTCATATGGTGGGTGAGAGACAGAGACATGAATAGGCATGCTTTGCAGAATGAGGTTGTATATTTGTTTAGTGGGCTATGGAATGGAAAGGGGATAAGGGGAAAAGAACAGAGATAGAGAGAAAGGGAGGGAGGGAAGCAGGGGAGGAAGGAAGAGAAGTGAGGGAGGAAGAAATAGAGAGTAAGAGAGGGAGAGAAAGAAAGAGGAGAGAGAGAGAGAGAGAGAGAGAGAGAGAGAGAGAGAGAGAGAGAGAATAGAAGGGACACACACTGGAAGTGTAAGACCAGTTTGCCTTGGAGGTCAGGGGAGGGGGTGGGCATGGTTGGTCTCTTATGGACAGAGAAGACTATTATATTCCCATGTCTTTTTTAAAATAAGAAGGCAGGAGTTTAGGAACAACAAGTTAAAGGAATTGGGGCAGTGGATTTTCAAGATGGTTTCCTGCTTCTTTGTGGGCATCGTTGAGGGGGGAACTGAGAAAGGTGGGTGCTGGTCACATCCTGGTGTAGCTGGTCTTTGTTTCTGTCCAGTGTGTGTGCTATGCAAATGTCTGTTTTCTCCTATACCTGTTAAAGATATTGGCAGAACTGAGGACAAAGTTAAGGTTAAAAAAAATTAGGACCCGGGAATTGAGAGGGGTTTATCAAAACTTCTTAAGGTTGATCCTTCAATTCAGTTCCCTGGACTCACGAGAATTCTTTGCCTTTGAGAAAACAGAAATTTTAGACATATGCATTTTATAAACAGTACCACATTTATGTCATGATGACTGTGAGAGATATCTTTGCACCATAAGAAGTATTTTTAAGACAATGGAAGACAGCATGATAGAGAAATTTGATAACTGGTATTTGCTTTCACAGCTTTATAACTTGCAGGTACACTCCTTAATAAATTGTATTTGTGTTTTACTGAAATTTGTTCAGTGAGGTTGTCCTTTTAAACTGACAAAACCTCTCAGCTGTCAAACTGCATCAGAGTTCTTTGAGAAGGATGAAAATTTACTTGAGTTATTGATTAAAAATCGCTAGAGAACTTACTTGGTTGGCACCCACAGCTACTCCTCAGGGTCCTCCATGGTCACTGAACATAATATTTGTCATTTGCTGTTTAGTGCAGGGTCTACCATACTCCAGAAGATCCTATGAGCTAAGAAATTCATAAGGAGACAAGCCTAACTTGACCTGAGCAGCTAGGCTGCCTATTCCAATGATTCTGTCCACTGTGTGGATATTTTCGTTTTGATGAATGGCAGTTTTGTCCAGTGGTAAGCATGTGACAGTTGAAGCAAATTTTAGATGGACATTGTTCTGTGCCCATTTGTCTTCTGTCTTCTTGGGAGGAAGTAGAGTGCTGCTACTAGGAGCCAACCTGTCTCTTCTTGTTATGAAAAGGGTTTTAATAATTAAATATTTAAATGCCATTTTCCCAAGATCTCTGAGCAGTTGAGGGTTATTTATCAGGTTTAACTACATTATAGAATCTGCCTGGAAAGCTGGGTCTGAGCTTGACTGCACTGGTTCTTCACTTAACAGGTAAGATTTACACTCATAAAAAGACAGAAGAAAAAAAACTGCTTGCATTAGAAGGTTAATAGCAGAACTGACAATAGTAGAGAACATCTTAATATATTTTAAATGAGGGATCAATTAGATATAAAGTATTTATATAAGATATTTAGAAGTACATACCAGTTGAAAACATGTGACTTATTGTTTTTATAGTCTGAAATGAGATGCAATGAACAGACAATTATAACATTTAACAGTAAACAAAGGTGTACTTAAGTTACATGTTCAAACACACACACAGAGTGAACATGACTTGCACGAAGTGGATATTCTTGGTGGGCCCTATCAAAGGCATGTCACTGTACAAAACACACATGCTACAAAGTCAGCACTGGGGAAGCAGAGAGGGAATAACTCAGTAAAGATGGCCTATCTCGTCAACTGACATGGCTCTCAGTTAAGATGGTGGTAAGGTCACCTGATGTCAGTCAAAATGGCAGCAGTCATATGTTGTATGGAAAAGTCACTCACTTAAGATGGCAGTAAAGTTATTTGACCTTAGTCAAAGTGACAATGGTCTCATGTTGTATGGAAAAAAAAGGTTTCTGAGCTGTAAGGATTTTACGTTTAATAATAAGAAATACCGAGATGCATTATCCACCCTTTCTCTGAGCCACCATACCAAAAGTAGCAGTGGGGAGCAATAGGCTAGAACTGAAAAAATCTGCCTTGTGGATCTGACCAATCTTGTTGGCATCAGCAGCAGTGGTAGGGACAGTTTGATAAAATTCCTTTAGCCTGTAGTACTTAGAAAGCTCCCTTAAAGGTGGAGCCGGCAGGACACTTGTGGAATTACAGTAAGACCTAAGAAGTAGGTCATTAAGGCCTGGGATTTTATGGTCTCTAAAAGGTATCCATCCCAGGGGGAGGCTGGATTGACAGACAGGAATGACTCCCTACACATAGTTGAAACGTGAAAACAGCAACACCTCAAGGCCTACAAAAAGATGTAGGCCCTATAAAGGCAGGTTGTGAATCAGTGGTGAACACCACAGGGCTTGTAGAAGTGCGTCCTCTGTCCATAGGCACGGTTTTTAAGACTGACTGGCTCTGATCAGGGTGACTCAGCTACCACAGAGGCCAGAGGCCACTCCGAGTGGCCTTTCATAGCAGGGCAAGAAAAGAAAAGGAAAAAAAAGTAAAAGGGAAAGGAACAGGAAAAAGGAAAGGAAAAAGGAAAGGAAAAAGAAAAAGAAAAAGAAAAATCCAAGAGATCCTGGGCCCCTTGGCAAAGGTACCACACAGCATGTGCAGTGATAGCATGGGAAGACTGATCCCTGGTCATCCAAATATGATTTCAGCTAAGGTAGCAATCCAGAGATGAATGTCAGCAAAGGGCTCAACCATAACTGTAAAGACCGTGGTTGGGAGATATCCCCCCAAATTTCCTGAATACCATAAGATTGCCAGAGTTTCAACGTTCAATTCTTCATGTTTGCAGGTGTGTGTAGAAATTTTGCTTAGGCAGATGAAATTAAGAGCTGATTTAAAGAAACTGGTTCCCGAGCCCCGGGTTCCATGCATCCTAGCTTGCCCACCTGTAGGCAGGAGGAAACATGGAGACTAAGAAGTTGGCCAAGTCACAGCACTATTGTTATGATTTACGTAAAATTGCTGCAGGTCTCCAAGTGGCTGCATTGGGATACGAGGGTCAGTGAGTCCCAGGCATAGAACCAAGAGGTGTGTGAGAGACCTCGACAGGGAGAAGAGCAGAGAGAGAGTCGGAGAGAGTGGGAGATGGAAAGGAAGAGAGAGAGAAAAACAGAATGTGGGAAGTGGAGAAGTGGGGAGAAGGGAGAGACAGAACCTGCCCCTTGGAGACGGAAATGGAAAAAGAAAGGACTCAGGCTGGAAGCTGAAGGTCAGCTTGCCTCAGGAGACTGGGGAGGGACTGGGCATGGCTTGTCTTTTAGAGAGACACAGCAGGCCATTATAAAGTGTATTAATAGATTTTGTTTTTGTACCTCATTTTAATTACTTATTAAAATTTTAAGGTACCTTGAAACATTTTTGATGAAAAGAATTTACTTTTTACTAGTGTCTATGAAACACCAAAATTCAGATAAGGCATGTAGAGCTGGATAAAGTTACCACTTATTCCTACCATTGTAATATTTAATTAAGAAAAAAGATTAATAACTTAAAAATATATCGCTATGGAGTAACACATTAAGATGATACACAAACTTTAAGTTGTCTATTAAACCACAAAGTAGGCTCTCAAAATAAAATTTAAATTTATTTAGGGATTTTTCTTCACTAGACCTGGGTAATATAAGACTCTTAGAAAACCTGTTTGTTTATTTGTTTGTTTTTCAAGAGACAGTAGTGATTTTATAAGAATCGTTAAAATACTTAAAATGTTTATATATAAATATATATATATATATTTACAAAGTTAAATTATGTTTTAATTTTGGAATAAAGAGTTTAGTATCTCAAAAGAAGGAAATGGTCTGATAGGGAAAATTACCCAGGAGTATGAGTAATCATATCTTAAAGTTAACTTATACCCTCAAGCAATATAGTCCATGGTGGAGAACTGGAATTAGGATAAGGATTTAAGAGATAACATATTGACCAATACTGTATCATTATGGACGTCTTGTCCTTAAAAGCAGGTTTAAATTTTTTAGATTAGAAAAATTCATATGAGTTGTCCCACAGAAAGATTTAGAACGATTACCAATCTCTACTTGTTTTACCTATGTGGTCACATTGATTAAACATACTTTTGATCTTTTATCCTTATTTTGTCTCTTAAAGTTTCAGTTTGCTATGAACCAAAATAAAGCTGAACCTGTTATGTGAGCCCACTGGAATGACAACTCACATACAATTGAGAGTCAATTCAGAGTGTTTATTCTAGCTGGTTGGGACTATACTCAATTATTTGGGGACTATACTCAATTATTTGGGAACTAAGTTTAGTCCCAAGGACTTAGAGCAGTGGTTCTCAACCTCTGGGTCACAACCCCTTTAGGATTGAGTGACTTTTTCATAGGGGTCACTTAAGATCCACAGAAAACACAGACATTTCATAACTATGTATAGCAGTAGCAAAATTCTAGTTATGAAGTAGCAACATAAATAATTTTATTACTGGGAATCACTGTGACATAAGGAACTGATTTAAAGGTTCACATCATGGGAAGTTTGAAAACCACTGATTTAGAGTAAGTGGCTTTTAAAAACAAAACCTATATGCTGGGATTTTTGCTCTGCAACTTCAGGGATAGTTGCAACTGGAAGAGTTAGGGTTCTGCAAAAGTAACAAATTTAAAAGTACTAAGATGTTAGCTGGGGCAACTTGGCCTCAGGACCTAGAATACATTTGATATATTTGCAAGGTATTCTACATCAAGGAGATCAAATTCTGGTTATGTCTGAAGTGTTCTCATCTAGAATACAGGATGGAGGAACCTCTGCATTGTCTTGCCCAGTTACATTACACTCTGGTTCTTTGTGCATGAGTCAAATTGGTGATTTGTCCTTTTCTAGGAGACCATAATTGATCCCATGGACTGCTAGCTTAACTGAACATGCAGTTGATGATGCAGGGGTCTCATCATTTGCCAGATCTGGCCATCGGTGACAGTAACGTAGTCAGCCATGACGACCATTTAAACAGAGACTGAAACACCAATTATTTGATACTTATTTTCTTTCTTTGAAGATTTTTTCTGACCATGACAAGGTTTTTCTTAATCAGCACTAATTAGTTGACATAGAAACAGCAAGTTTCTTTTCAGGCCATGCAGGTTCTTCATTCTCTCACAAGGAAGTCTAGCCTCTTACATTTCTATAGGACTAACACTCTGAGTGAGTCAAACTGATTCTCCAGAGTTGAAATAGAATTGTCCAAGTGGTCTAGGTCTATGTCTATCCAGAAACTGAATTACCTAAAATGCAGTACCAAACAATCAAGGCCGAAGTTCCTATTGGAGTTGTACCAGCTATTTCCACACATACTAGGATTGGGAACAGAATCAGGGCCCATTTGATTTTTGTTGACATTGACTCAAGGCTCACTTGAGCTCACCTCTCTTCTCTATTATATGCATATGCCTGAGGGATAATAGAGAGAAGTATATATAGAGTGGAGCTGTAAATTTCCAGTGAGTTGTAGGAGGCACATTTAGTGAGACCATTAGTACAACTAGTCAGATAGTTTGAGCATATGATGTAGGTACCTTGTCCTTGGTAGAGTGTACATAAAATTATAATCCTTGATGGCCTTTTACTAGTCAGACTTCACCACAACGTGACTTAGAGACCCCTGTGTCTCTTCCTTAGGCTGATATTATTCTATCCCTGGAAGGGACATAAGGGAGCAGAGATCCATCTGGAAGATAGAGATTGCCATCCCTAGTTTTTCTAAATTCTCACATCCAGGTTTGGGGTTGATGGGGATTGTGTATCCTGGGTTAGGAAACTTTGGTCAGTCTTACCTCTAAGGGGTCCATATGACAGTGCATCTGATGCCATCCTCAGTGACCTCTTTTCAAGGGATGACACCAGTTACTTTGACAGCAGTTGAGGTGGTGAGAATGACTGGTTAGGCTCCCTTTCATATGGGCAGGGATCCTCTTTATACAAACTAAGTAAATCTGTCTCCTCATTAGGGCTCGTGGACAGGTTCAGAGATGGAAGATGGCAGGGTTCCCTTTATGGTCCTGTCAACGGCCTTGCACCCTTCTTTCAAAGCCTGCACAGACTTAAAAAGAAAATGATTAAGACATTTCTGTATGGGGAAAACCTTGGAGCTTGGGAAGGATGGGAGGTAGTATTCCAAACATAACTTCTAAAGGAGGAAGTCACTCCTGGTAAAGACTATATCAGGCCCTGAGCAGGGAAAATGGGAGGAAGTTGGCCCAAGTTTCTCTGACCAAATTGGTCAGAATTTCCTTAAGAATTCTAGTCATCCTTTCTGTTTTATCTGAGCTCTGTGGCCTATACATGTACTTTCTAATGAACTTTAAAGGTGTTTGTCAGAATTTGATAACCTTTGGTGGTGAAGGCTGGATCATGTCAGACCCCAAAGCTAGGGAAGTTCAAACCTAGAAACTTTGCCTGAAAAAGTTTCTTAGTAACTATTGGAATATTCTGTTCCAACGGACTAGGTTTCTACCAACCCTCAAAGGACATTTACAAACACCAGCAAAAATTTATAGTCAAGAGTAGTAGGTCATTTATTTACTGCTAGAAACCAATTATGAGTGAGTACATCCCATGTTCATCTTTTTGGGTCTCAGACACCTCACTCAGGATAGTATTTTCTATTTCCATCCATTTACATGCAAAATTCAAGAAGTCATTATTTTTTACCGCTGAGTAGTACACTAATGTGTATATATTCCACACTTTCTTCATCCATTCTTCCATTGAAGGACATCTAGGTTGTTTCTAGGTTCTGGGTATTACAAATAATGCTGTTTTGAACATAGTTGAACAAATGCTTTTGTAATATGACAGGGCATCTCTTGGGTATATTCCCAAGAGTGATATTGCTGGCTCTTGGGGTAGGTTGATCCCAAATTTCCTTAGAAACCGCCACACTGATTTCCAAAGTGCTTGGACAAGATTGCATTCCTACCAGCAATGGATGAGGGTACCCCTTCCTCCACAACTTCTCCAGCAAAGGCTATCATTGGTGTTTTTTATTTTAGCCATTCTGACAGGTGTAAGATGATATCTCAAAGTTGTTTTGATTTGCATTTCCCTGATCGCTAAGATGGTTGAGCATGACCTTAAGTGTCTTTTGGCCATTTGAATTTCTTCTGTTGAGAATTCTCTGTTCAGTTCAGTGCCCCATTTTTTAATTGGGTTCATTAGCATTTTAAAGTCTAGTTTCTTGAGTTCTTTATATATTTTGGAGATCAGACCTTTGTCTGTTGCGGGGTTGGTGAAGATCTTCTCCCAGTCAGTGGGTTGCCTTTTTGTCTTAGTGACAGTGTCCTTTGCTTTACAGAAGCTTCTCAGTTTCAGGAGGTCCCATTTATTTAATGTTGCCCTTAATGACTGTGCTACTGGGGTTATACATAGGAAGCGATCTCCTGTGCCCATATGTTGTAGGGTACTTTCCACTTTCTCTTCTATCAGGTTCAGTGTGTTCAGATTGATATTGAGGTCTTTGATCCATTTGGACTTGAGTTTTGTGCATGGTGATAGATAAGGGTCTATTTTCATTCTTCTACAGGTTGACATCCAGTTGTGACGGCACCATTTGTTGAAGATGCTTTCTTTCTTCCATTGTATACTTTTAGCTCCTTTATTGAAAATGAGGTGTTCATAGGTTTGTGGGTTAAAATCCGAGTCTTCTATATGATTCCATTGGTCAACTTCTCTGTTTTTATGCCAATACCATGCTGTTTTCATTACTGTAGCTCTGTAATAGAGTTTGAAGTCAGGGATGATAATGCCTCCAGAAGTTCCTTTATTGTATAAGATAGTTTTGGCTATCCTGGGTTTTTTGTTTTTCAACATAAAGTTGATTATTATCCTCTCAAGATCTGTGAAGACTTTTGATGGGACCTTGATGGGGATTGCATTGAATCTATAAATTGCCTTTGGTAGAATTGCCATTTTTACTATATTGATCCTCCCAATCCAAGAGCCAGGGAGATCCTTCCATTTTCTGGCATCCTCTTCAATTTCTTTCTTCAATGTCTTAAAGTTCTTGTCAAATACTCACTCATAATTGGTTTCTAGCCATAAATAAACGACATTGAGCCTATAATTTGTGATCCTAAAGAAGCTAAAAAAGAAGGTGAACCCAAAGAAAAACATACAATTATCCTCCTGGATATGGGAAGCAGACAAGATGGCCGAGCAAAAAATTAGGATCTTGGGGTTGGGGTGGGATAGGGGTTAGTGGGGATGGGGAGAGAAAAGTGAGAAGGGGAGGATGGGGGCAACTTAGGGAATTGAGATGGTTGGAATAAAGGAAGGCTGGATATGGGAGCAGGGAAGCATATATCTTAATTAAGGGAGCCATCTTAGGGTTGGCAAGAGACTTGAACCTAGAGGGGCTCCCAGGTGCCCAGGGGGATGTCCCCAGTTAGTTCCTTGGGCAGCTGAGGATAGGGAACCTGAAATGGCCCTATTCTATAGCCATACAGATGAATCTTGCATATCACTATAGAACCTTCATCTGGCGATGGATGGAGATAGAGACAAAGACCCACACTGGAGCACGAGAATGAGCTCCCAAGGTCCTAATGAGGAAGAGAAGGAGGGAGAACATGAGCAAGGAAGTCAGGACTGCGAGGGGTGCACCCACCCACTGAGACAGAGGGACTGCTCTATTGGGAACTCACCAAGGCCAGCTGGACTGGAACTGAAAAAGCATAGGATAAAACGGGACTCTCTGAACACGGTGGACAATGAGGGCTGATAAGCCAAGGACAATGGCACTGGGTTTTGATCCTACTGCATGTACTGGCTTTGTGGGAGCCTAGTCAGTTTGGTTGCTCACCTTCCTAGACCTAGATGGAGGGGGGAGGACCTTGGACTTTCCACAGTGCAGGGAACTCTGACTGCTCTTCGGAATGGAGAGGGAGGGGGAAAGGAGTTGGGGTAGGGGGAGAGGAGTGGGGGTAGGGGGAGGGAAATAGGAGGCTGGGAGGAGGTGGAAACTTTTTTCAAGAAAAAATAAAATAAAGAGTAGTAGGCCAGATTTTATGAAAGTCCAACTCTATTTATGTGCCTCAGACCCATTTCCTTGGGTGGAAATATCTGGTAGGTCTTCCTTCCCATTTGGGGATTTTCCTGAGCACAAGTGCCACATCAAAAAGTGGTGTTATTAATCAAGCTTTCATTTATGAAACATAATACCTACGTCTGAGAAATTCAAGAGTCCTCATGGCCACAATGTGGGCAGCTAGGTAGAGATCAACAACCAACTCACTGTCATCCACCACCCCTCTCCAGGTTAGCCACTTTTTTTTGTACTGTCAATCGTGCCCCAGGGTGCATTCCTGCATTCAGGGGTGGCCCATAAATTGGTCTTCTGCAGAGATTTCAAGACTTGGAGGGGCCTCACTGATTCTTGGGCCATTTTGCAAGTGCTCAATTCAGCAGCCAATTGTCATCTGACTTCTAAGAAATCCCTTTCTGGATGTCTTCTGCAATGAACAATGGCTATCTTCTTGGGTAAGAAATAGCTTGTAATAGGTAACACAGCCAGGGATGCCAGCTCTGGTGACTTCACCCAGGTTTGGAAAAAAGAAGCCTTCGGAGCAGTTTGGACTTAAGAAAATTCCTTCTCTACATTCTTTGGGCTGCATTTTTCTATCTGAGGTGTAATACGGAAATACACCTGATTTCTAGTGGTAACTTAAGAAACAAAGGAACGAGCACATGCTTTGCTGACGGTAACCTTCTCTTTTACTTCATCCTGAGCAATCTCTCAATCTTGGCAATCTCTCTGCACAGGTATGTCTCCTTACATACAGTTACATTTCTCTTTACACACATACATCTCCCTTCAACACAGCCATGCACCTCTATACACAGTTATATCTATTTTCACAGTTACATTCTCCACATAGTCTCCATATATTCTCCACACAGCTACCTACTTTCACAGTTCTTTACACAGCCACATCCCTCTCTACAGTTACATTCTGCATACACCCATATGCTTGTTCTTTTACACTTCCTACATACACATCCCTCTTCTATATAGCTACATCTTCTATCTCTCTACCCACTCAGCTATATATACCTCTTCTCACTTCTCTCTATCTGCACATTCAGCTCCCTTTCAGCATACGCACACACACACACACACACACACACACTCCTCACATTTCTCTCCCACCTTTGGACAAGTATGAATCACATTTTCAGTTCAGACAGCCCTTGTTCAGTAAACATTAAGAAACAGAGTCCTACTGATAACACAGTTTCTGTCGTGCTAGTCTGGTTTCGCTGAACAGGCATGGTGAGTAAAGGAAGCAGGGAGTTCTGAGTGGTCAGGGTTCCCAGACAGAAAGTGACACTGAAATTCAGTAGTTGCACAATAAGCAGTTAGCTGGCTAAGCCTTGACATTGGGAGGATGTGCAGAAAGTCCATTACTGAGAAAGTTATCTCTTAAGTTGTTCTTTGCCTGACCTTGAATTACTAATAAAAACTTGGGGAATTGTTTTAGTGTATTTGTCTCTAGTGGTAACCACTTTGTTTTTTTTTTTTTAATTTTTTTATTAATTAATTTATTTAATTATTAAAGATTTCTGCCTCTTCCCCGCCACCACCTCCCATTCCCTCCCCCTCCCCCAATCAAGTCTTCCTCCCTCCTCAGCCCAAAGAGCAAGCAGGTTTCTCTGCCCTGTGGGAGGTCCAAGGACCACCCACCTCCATCCAGGTCTATTAAGGTGAGCATCCAAACTACCTGGGCTCCCACAAAGCCATTACGTGCAATAGGATCAAGAACCCATTGCCATTGTTCTTCAGTTCTCAGTAGTCCTCATTGTCCATTATGTTCAACGAGACCGGTTTTGTCCCATGCTTTTGCAGACCCCGGCCAGCTGGCCTTGGTGAGTTCCCGATAGAACATTCCCATTGCCTAAGTGTGTGGGTGCAACCCTCGCGGTCCTGAGTTCCTTGCTCGTGCTCACTCTCCTTCTGCTCCTCCTTTGGATCGTGAGACTTCAGTCCAGTGCTCCAATGTTGGTCTCTGTCTCTGTCTTCTTTCATCGCCTGATGAAGGTTAATATTCAGGAGGATGCTTATATGTTTTTCTTTGGGTTCACCTTCTTATTTAGCTTCTCTAGAATCACGAATTATAGTCTCAATGTCCTTTATTTATGGCTAGAAACCAAATATGAGTGAGTACATCCCATGTTCCTCTTTTTGTGTCTGGCTTACCTCACTCAGGATCGTGTTTTCTATTTCTGTCCATTTGTATGCAAAATTCAAGAAGTCATTGTTTTTTACTGCTGAGTAGTACTCTAATATGTATATATTCCATACTTTCTTCATCCATTCTTCCATTGAAGGACATCTAGGTTGTTTTCAGGTTCTGGCTATTACAAACAATGCTGCTATGAACATAGTTGAGCATATACTTTTGTTGTATGTTTGGGAATCTCTTGGGTATATTCCCAAGAGTGGTATTACTGGGTCGAGAGGTAGGTTGAACCCGACTTTCCTGAGAAACCGCCACACTGCTTTCCAAAGTGGTTGCACAAGTTTGCATTCCCACCAGCAATGGATGAGAGTGCCCCTTTCTCCACAACCTCTCCAGCAGAGGCTATCATTGGTGTTTTTGATTTTAGCCATTCTGACAGGGGTAAGATGGTATCTTAATGTTGTCTTGATTTGCATTTCCCTGATTGCTAAGGAAGTTGAGCACGATCTTAAGTGTCTTTTGGCCATTTGAACTTCTTCTGTTGAAAAGTCTCTGTTCAGCTCAGTGCCCCATTTTATAATTGGATTGATTAACCTTTTACGGTCTAATTTCTTGAGTTCTTTATATATTTTGGATATCAGACCTTTGTCAGTTGCGGGGTTGGTGAAGATCTTCTCCCAGTCAGTGGGTTGCCTTTCTGTCTTAGTGACAGTGTCCTTTGCTTTACAGAAGCTTCTCAGTCTCAGGAGGTCCCATTTATTCAATGATGTCCTTAGTGTTTGTGCTGCTGGGGTTATACGTAGGAAGTGTTCTCCTGTGCCCATGTGTTGTAGAGTACTTCCCACTTTCTCTTCTATCAGGTTCAGTGTGTTTGGACTGATATTGAGGTCTTTAATCCAATTGGACTTGAGTTTTGTGCATGGTGATAGATATGGATCTATTTTCATTCTTCTACAGATTGACATCCAGTTTTGCCAGCACAATTTGTTGAAGATGCTCTCTTTTTTCCATTGTATACTTTTAGCTCCTTTATCGAAAATCAGGTGTTCATAGGTTTGTGGGCTAAAGTCAGGGTTTTCTATTCTATTCCATTGGTCGACTTCTCTGTTTTTATGCCAATACCAAGCTGTTTTCAGTACTGTACCTCTGTAATAGAGTTTGAAGTCAGGGATGGTAATGCCTCCAGACGATCCTTTATTGTATAAGATTGTTTTGGCTATCCTGGGTTTTTTGTTTTTCCATATAAAGTTGATTATTGTCTTCTCCAGATCTGGGAAGAATTTTGATGGGATTTTGATGGGGATTGCATTGAATCTATAGATTGCTTTTGGTAGAATTGCCATTTTTACTATGTTGATCCTCCCAATCCAAGAGCAAGGGAGGTCCTTCCATTTTCGGGTGTCCTCTTCAATTTCTTTCTTCAAAGACTTAAAGTTCGTGCCAAATAGATCTTTCACTTCCTTGGTCAGAGTTACCCAAAGATATTTTATGCTATTTGTGGCTATCGTGAAAGGTGATGCTTCTCTGATTTTCCTCTCTGCTTCCTTATCCTTAGTGTATAGGAAGGCAACTGATTTTTTGGAGTTGATTTTGTAACCTGCCACATTACCAAAGGTGTTTGTCAGCTCTAGGAGTTCTTTGGTAGAGTTTTTGGGGTCGCTTATGTATACTATCATATCATCTGCAAATAATGAAAGCTTAACTTCTTCCTTTCCAATATGGATCCCCTTGATCCCCTTATGTTGTCTTATTGCTATTGCTAGAACTTCAAGCACTATATTGAAGAGGTATGGAGAGAGTGGACATCCTTGTCATGTTTCTGATTTTAGTGGGATGGCTTTGAGTTTTTCTCCATTTAATTTAATGTTAGCTGTCGGCTTGCTGTAAATAGCTTTTATTATATTTAGGTATGACCCTTGTATCCCTAATCTCTCCAAGACCTTTATCATAAAGGGGTGTTGAATTTTGTTGAATGCTTTTTCAGCATCTAATGAAATGATCATATGTTTTTTTTCTTTCAGTTTATTTATATGGTTGATTACATTGATAGATTTGCATATTTTGAACCAGCCCTGCATCTCTGGAATGAAGCCTACTTGATCATAATGGATAACTTTTCTAATGTGTTCTTGGATTCGGTTTGCCAGTATTTTATTGAGAATTTTTGCGTCGATGTTCATGAGTGAGATAGGCCTGTAATTCTCTTTATTGGTTGGGTCTTTGTGTGGTTTTGGTATCAGGGTAACTGTAGCTTCATAAAAGGAATTTGGCAATGACTCTTCTGTTTATATATTGTGAAATACATTAAGAAGTATAGGTATTAGCTCTTCTTGGAAGTTCTGGTAGAATTCTGCATTGAAACCATCTGGTCCTGGGCTTTTTTTGGAAGGGAGATTTTTTGATAACTGTTTCTAATTCTTCGCGACTAACAGGTCTATTTAGATCATTCACCTGGTCTTGGTTTAGCTTTGGTATATGGTACTTATCTAAAAAAGTGTCCATTTCTTTTGCATTTTCCAGTTTTGTGGCATACAGGCTTTTGTATTAAGATCTAATGATTCTCTGAATTTCCTCTGTGTCTGTGGTTATGTCCCCCTTTTCATTTCTGATCTTATTTATTTGCGTGTTCTCTCTCTGTCGTTTAATTAGTTTGGACAGGGGTTCGTCAATCTTGTTGATTTTCTCCAAGAACCAACTTTTTGTTTCATTGATTCTTTGGACTGTTTTCTGTGTTTCTATTTTGTTGATTTCTGCCCTCAGTTTGATTATTTCCAGTCTTCTACTCCTCCTGGGCGCGTCTGCTTCTTTTTTTTCTAGAGCTTTCAGGTGTGCTGTTAAGTCCCCAATGTATGCTTTCTCTGTTTTCTTTAAGTGGGCACTTAGTGCTATGAACTTTCCTCTTAGCACTGCCTTCATCGTGTCCCATAGGTTTGAGTATGTTGTCTCTTGGTTTTCATTAAATTCAAGGAAGACTTTAATTTCTTTCTTAATTTCTTCCTTGACCCAGGTGTGGTTCAGTAGTTGACTGTTCAGTTTCCATGAGTTTGTCAGCTTTCTGGGGGTAGCATTGTTGGTGCCTTCTAACTTTAATCTGTGGTGATCTGATAAGACACAGGTGGACACTGATATTTTTTTGTAGTGTGGAGGTTTCCTTTGTTTCCAAGTATGTGGTCAATTTTCGAGAAGGTTCCATGAGCTGCTGAGAAGAAGGTGTATTCTTTCCTATTTGGGTGGAGTGTTCTATAGATGTCTGTTAAGTCCATTTGATTCATTACCTCCAACAATTCTCTTAATTCTCTATTAGTTTTCTGTCTGATTGACCTGTCCATTGGTGAGAGAGGTGTGTTGAAGTCTCCTACTACTAGTGTGTGTGATTTGATGTTTGCCTTGAGTTTTAGCAGTATTTCTTTTACATAAGTGGGTGCTTTTGTATTAGGGGCATAGATATTCAGGATTGAGACTTCATCCTGCTGAATTGTTCCTGTTATGAGTATAAAGTGTCCCTCTCAATCTCTTCTGATTGATTTTAGTTTGAAGTCAGTTTTGTTAGAAATTAGTATGGCCACACCTGCTTTTTTCTTAGGACCATTTGCTTGAAAAACCTTTTCCCAACCCTTTACTCTGAGTAGATGCCTGTCTTTGTGGTTGAGATGAGTTTCTTGCAAACAGCAGACTGTTGGATCCTGTTTTCGTATCCAATCTCTTAGCCTGTGCCTTTTTATTGGTGAGTTGAGACCATTAATATTAAGTGATATTAATGACCAGTGGTTGTTAACTCTGGTTATTCTTATTGCTTTTGGGAGAAGAGTTTGTGTGTGTCCCTTCTTTGAGTTGTGCTGTTGAAGGGTCGCTAGATGCCTGGGTTATTGTAGGCAGTGTTGGCAATGTTGGATTCCTTGGGTTGTGATTTTCCTTCTATTACTTTCTGTAGGGCTGGATTTGTGGCAACGTATTGTTTAAATTTGTTCTTATCCTGGAATGACTTGTTTTCTCCATTGATAGTGAACGATAGCTTGGCTGGGTATAGTAGTTTGGGTTTGCATCCATGGTCTCTTAGTTTCTGTAGTACCTCTATCCAGGACCTTCTGGCTTTCATGGTTTCCATAGAGAAGTCAGGTGTAAGTCTGATCGGTTTACCTTTATAAGTTACTTGGCCTTTTTCCTTTGCAGCTCTTAATATTCTTTCTTTAATCTGTATATTTTGTGTTTTGATTATTATATGGTGAGGGGACTTTTTTTTTTTTGATCCAGTCTGTTTGGTGTTCTGTATGCTTCTTGAATATTCAAAGGAACATCTTTCTTTATGTTGGGGAAGTTTTCTTCCATAATTTTGTTAAAAATGTTTTCTGGACCTTTGAGCTGTGCCTCTTCTCCTTCTTCTATCCCTATTATTCTTAGGTTTGGTCTTTTTATTGTGTCCCATATTTCCTGAATGTTTTGTGATGAGAATTTGTTGGTTTTGGTGTTTTCTTTGATCAGTCCGTTTATTTTCTCTATGGTGTCTTCAGAATCTGAGATTCTTCTATCTCTTGTATTCTATTGATTATGCTTGTTTCTGTAGTCTCTGCTCGTTGACCTATATTTGCCATATCCAGCTGGTCCTCAGTTTGTGTTTTCTTCCTTGCTTCCATTTCAGTTTTCAATTCTTGGACTGTTTCCATTACCTGTTTGATCGTTTTTTTTCTTGGCTTCCCAGGGTATCATTTACGTATTTACTCATTTCTTCAAACTTTTTGTTATACTTCTCATCCATTTCTATGAGGGCATTTTTTACATGTTGTTTAAGGGACTCTATTGCTTTCAAAAAGTCAGTTTTTTCCTCTTCTCCTGTGTTAGGGTGTTCAAGTCCTTGTGTTGTAAGATCATTGGGTCCTGGTGTTTTCATGTTGTTTTTCAGATTGTTGGGTGAATTCTTGCCTTGGCGTCTGCCCATCTCCTCTTACCGTTGCTATCTATTGGGTTTGATTTAATTGTAGCGGGGCAATCTGCTCTCAGTGTGGGCTTCACTGTTTCTTGCCTGCACTATCCTGCATCCAGTGCCTCTGCCGCCCGGGCCTGCCTGCCCGCCGGTGCCTCCGCCGCCCGGACTTGCCTGCTTGATGGTGCCTCCGCCACCAGGGCCTGCCTGCCGGTGCCTCCGCCACCCGGGACTGCCTGCGCGCCTGTGTCTCCGCTGCCTAGGCCTGCCTCCCGGTGCCTCCGACGCCTGGGCCTGCCTGCCGGTGCCTCCGCCACCCGGTCCTGCCTCACCACTTTGTTTTGAAATTATTCTGAGGACTAAAATTAGCTATCTTTGTGACTGAAAATATTATAATAATATTCATTATAAATTTATATAAATTTATTTTATATAATTTATACAAATTTATATAAATAAAAATAAATTTATTATGAATAAAAATATTATTTTCGAATGTGTATCTGAGTAATAAAAAAATTCTAATATTATTTCTACGTTTCTGAATTATACATTTAAGTAGAAAACTTCTTTCTTACCATCCACATATTCCTGTGTGCCAAATAGATTGGAGAATAGTAGGTACATTATTATATACATCATACATTATATATATATATATTTATATATTTATAAATGTGTTAAACACACAAGCAGTAGGAAATATCCATAGCTCTTTTTAGTGGTACATGAGAGGACCTTATAAGATCTCAAGATGCACACCCACTAAAATTCTTCTCCAGCCAGTACACTGTTCTCCACTCCTGAGGAGCCTGAGTCCCCTTAAATATCTAAGTCCACTCTATGGGGATCTTACTGGGAATCTCCAAAATATTATGGGGGAGCATACCAATGATGATCACCCAGACACAGTTTACAACCAATTCAAAGTCTGTATTCCAACTGTCTCAGGCTACATTCAGATATTCAACACCCAAGTATAACACTGAACAGTTAGAGCAAGAGACTTTTAAAGGAAAAACCCACATCTTGGTATCTCGCTGTGCAGCTGCAGGGGAAGGTTTGAAGGAACAAGCAGCTTAACAGAAGCCAAGATAGGCTGTTAGCTAGAGAAGGATGTTCTCACAAGCCGGCAGTGTAGCAGAAGCTACAGTAAGTTAGCTGGGGTGTCTTGGCCTTGGGTCCTAGAATAGAGTTGGGACATTTTCCATGGGAATCTCTAACAAGGAGACTGAGTTCTCCTTAAACCTGAAAAGGCCTCAGCAAGAATACAAGATTGAGGAAACTCTTCACTCTCTTGTCCTTTCACAAACTAAGTTAAGAATTGCAGTCTACATAAACTTTTACTTATAATCCAATGTGACAGTACGTATATTATGTAAAAATAAACCATAACTACACACAGAAACCATAACAACATGCAGATAGTTTATATAAAAGGATTATTTTAAAAAACCAAGATATTAAACATAATCAGTGGATGACATTTTATGCAGTCTTCATTATGAAAAGGAATTTAATGTAGATATTTTTAGTAAACTTACCCATCTATTAGTTAATATAGTCCAATCTTAATAAAAATTTTAGAGTTTGTATTTTTATATTTTTATTTTGAAGAAATCAAATGAATTTTATGTTACATATTATATAAGCTGCAACTTGTTTTGGAAGGAAATCCTCATCAAAATATATGTATATATTATTAAAGGATTATGAAACATTTAATATTCTCAAAGATATCACTTCAATAGGTGATAAGATGTTACTGCATTCAAATTTATAAGACTGTATGCCTTAATCAGTCCTGAAGACATGATCAAAATCATTAAATTTGATTCTGCACATATGTTTTAACTGTACATGCCAAAATAATAATTTTAGCACATAACAAAACCTAATTTAAAAAGAGAACGGATGTCAACAGGGAGTGTTAAAACCTTTGACATAACAATATATGAAAACAACTAAAATATACACAACAAATATCATCGCCATATGACACAAGTACATTAAATTAGGTGCACCAAGTTACAAAAAAGTTAGAAAGTTTATCCTATTTCTTTAAGTTGAAAAGGCATAGTTACACAAAAAATCAAAAGGTTAAATTTTTCCTATAGACATCGCAACTTCTCTCTATTTCTCTCTTTATGAATGGCTGAGGAAGGAAAATTGTTTTTTATTGTGTCCTAGACTGCTTTCTAGCAGGTAAACTGAGGTCACAAACTCATGCTAAGTCTCACCTGGTGATTCATTCACAACACACAAATTAAAAGAAACAAATTAAAAGCAGAAAGCAAAGATTCAACTCAGTCATATTGGGAAGTGGAGTATATAAAGATATTTTATAAATTCAAGTCTTTCTTCATTGTACTGAAGTGAGAACAAAATTTGAATGGGGAGCCACATATATGAAGATCCATGCCTTCCAGGTCAAGGAGTGGTTATACCCATCATTGACTCATTAGTATTTGGGTTTTAGTCTATGTAAGGTGACTTGAGAAGTAGTTGCTAGAATTCTTTGAATCTCTTTCACATAGAGAAAATAACCCCTCTGACTGGTTCTCTTCTTTTCCCCAGAATGGAATACCTGGAAAAACCCCATTAGCCTTATACCCAATTTTGTGTATACCTTTTTAGAATCTTTATATCTGCCAGACCTGTTACATGAGGTAGCAGGAATCAGGTTTTATGAAGATATTCTTCAGAAAGCAGTGTGGTACTATACAGATGCAGTAGCAGACCATGAATAGAACTAGGTAATGTCTATTGTGATATTAGTGACACTCAGATAGTCAATGGGTTTCATGTTAGGAAAAGCAAAAGCAAAGGAAAACAGAACTGAAGTCTAGAAGGATTGGTCCTTCAAATGACAGACAGGGAAACTCCCCAACAATGCTTGAAGATGGGTTTCAGCATAAATCCTCAGAGATGCTGTTGTGGGGACACAGACCTAGCTGCACTTGGCTATCTTTTATAGTCTGAAGTGCCCTCCCAAACTTTAAGGATCTCGTCTCAGGCCAAAGATTTGGGGCTTTAAGGCTGAAAAAAATTTAGGTCTGGTTTGAATTGTAAAGACACTGTAATATAAGTAAGAGAGTTAAAAGAAGAAAACAGTTGCTCAAGGAAAACAGTAAGACATGAGACATGAAGAAACAAGGAAAGAGAAAGAGATGAGCTATTTTATAATTTATCCGTATGATATAAAATCGATACAATTTTTATTTATTTATTTTAGCAGCTTTTAGCACATATATTTTATGTGTATTAATTCACCCTCTTTTTTAGAATGAATTACCTATATATGTTATTATTGTTAACAGATATTTCACACTTTAATTAAAGCAGGCTGCTCTTCGTGATTTATTTTTAAAACATTGCATAGAATTTCGAAAGTGTGCATGATAAGCCACTTTATAGGTAGTTATCTGTATATATTCCTTCCCCCCAAATACTTGCAAGTTAATAATTATCACACTTAAAGCTATCCTAGAATCTGATGGGAATTTATCTTCAAACTTCCAAACACTTCCCCCTTTTTGGACATTTTGTTCATATACACATGCATGTATGTATACATGTATGTATGAACGCATGCATGCATATTTTGCTTCTATCCAGAAAAGTTACCTGTATATAACAGCTAAGGAATGTTTCGGGGGTCAGTTTTGTGAGCTGCTTGTTGAATTAACTTTGTCAGATTATATGTAATAATCTCCTTCTCCCACTGGGTTTTGGGATTATCCTGTCTGCTTACCCAAACATGAGGTGCCCTAAGTCACTGGTGAACAATTCTTCAAATATGCATTCCCGCGCAAGCCAATAATGTTCCTTCTGACCCAGTAATGGGGTATGTTTGTTTGGATTCTCTATGTAGCCATTGCACAGTGTGTGATGTTTTACCTCTGTTCTTTTGGATGGGAGGGAGGGAACAAGTCTCTCTTCTCTTTAGTGTTTTAATCATCAGGTGCTCCTAAAATTCCTAAGCTAAAAGCTTGGCATGGTCACAGGAAAGGTTTTAAAAAAAAAACTGAAAATAGACATGGGGTAAGTCTGCAGCTGGACTGGAATACTATGGCTTCAGATTACCTCACACTATGAAGTATTGTCTGTTCTGTCAGCTAGCAACAGTGTTCCCAAAATGCACAAGTTCTCAAACTGTCTGGACTGCAGTCTCTACATTTACACTTGGTTTCTCCAGCCCTGTTCTCCTCAAGTGACAGAGGTTGTGTAATGAATGGAGAGAACCTGAAATTCTGACTGCCATGTGTATAAGATATTCCCCTTCTGCTGTCTCATGGCTGCCATTTTCAATCAGGATTTTTATGTCCTTGTTTTAGACATAAGGAAGATATGACAAGAGACATTTGACACCTCTGTTCTACAGTTTCATGCTGTGATAATGAAAAACAGATAGACTTTTCTGACTCTGTGATACTAAGTGATATTGTCCTTTCAGGCCCTGCCTAGGTATCCCTGACTTGCCTCCTGGTGAAACTCTACTTCTTCCCTCTTTGAGTGTATGTTAAATGTTAAAGATACTTGACTGTCTTCAAATACATGTGTAGAGGATAGAAGTGACCTTGATGTCTTACTAAGTGCTTCCCAGATTATTTGTTGAGACAGAGTTTCTATGTTAGCTCTCACTAGTTTGGTTAGTCAGGATGGCCAGTTAAGCCAAAGGGTATGTGTCAGTGGAGGAGATTTCTTTCCTTCTCACCAGTTCCCGAACAAACACTCAAAGAATTACATTAATTATAAAAGTTTGGCCTGTGGCTCAGTCTTATTACAAACTAGTTCTTACTTAGAAACGAACCCATTTCTACTATTTGATATTTTACAACAAGGCTCCTGGATTGTTTCCTTACTTCCTGCTTTTCCAGAGTCTGCTGGTGACCTCCTGACTCCTCCTTCCTTCTTTCTGTATGATTGCTTGGATTTCCTGCTTGGCTCTATTCTGTCTGGATATTGGCCAGTCATCCCATTTACTAAACAAAGGTAATAAAACATATTCACAACTTACAGAAGGGCATCCCACACCTATGAAACACTTAGATTCAAGATACCATCGCAGCACCTGGATTTTAAAATGAGTGCTTATGGATTGAATTCAGGTGCTCATTTTTGGGCCACGTGAAATGTACCAACTAAGTCATTCAGTAGCCATGGTCCCATCCTTATATTAAGGTATGTCCTCTGCATGAGCCTTGTGCCTCCTGCACACCACAAGGCAGAAGGAAGAAAAGGTATTTCCTGGCTACATAATAAATGAATGAATTTGTGAAAAGATCAAGGCTTTATAATAGGTTGTTCATGACAGGAAAGCCAAAGAATGTTCTCCATTAAAAGAATCTTCAGTCCTCATAGATCCAATTGTGGTGCCATGAGACGCAAGCCTAGAACCAAGCCGTGAACTGTGCGGTTCACATGAAGTGGAAATTGACAGAGATCTCTGCCTGACATTACCTTCTGTCCCAGATGGTGACAATAGAGAGGATTCGGAGTGTCACTCACCAATATGAGATACATGTTCATACATATTTTTAACTACCTAACCCCTGACTTAATCTGGCAAGCTTCCTTTTTCTTTTCATATGAAGTGTATTTACATATCTCCATTCTTGTTTGTGCTTATAAGGGATTTGTATACTAATTTATTTGGTCATTTATTCTCTTCTATTTTTTTTTCTTGGAAGAAAATTCTTACACAACTGGATTGGAAGCCCCCCCTCTTTCATTGATTGAAAATATTCTTCTCTCATACAATACATACTGACTACAGTTTTCCTTCCCTTCACTCCTCCCAGCTATCTCCTCCATTCTCCCACAGATTCACTCCACCGAGGTTTCCTCTTCAGAAAAGAGACGGATTCCAAAGGATGACAGCCAAATAGGACAAAACAGGATACAATACCATCAAGCAAACAGTCATTACATATATGCAAAGGACCTCACACATATCTATACAGATTCTGTGCTTGCTACTCCAGTCTCTGTTGGCCCATATAAGCCCTGCTTAGCTGATTTGCTGGGTCATGTTCTCCTGTTGTCCTCCATTCTCTTTGAATGCTATAATCTTTCCTCTAATCCCTGGAGTTCCCCAGTCTCTTACGGGTGAAACTGTATGAAGACCTCCAAATTAGTCTCTCTGCAAATATATGGCTGTGGGTCTCTGAACCTGCTCCCATCTGGTGCCAAAGGAATCCTCTCTGATAATTCTGGACATGAAAGTGGTATGAGACTTTACTCCGCAGGCTCCAGAAATAGAAACCTGGCCATCAACCCAGACACAAAACCCCGACCTACAGTCTATCCTGTCTGCAAGTTGTGCTTGGGCAATGGTGGCCAACTACTCTTTGGTTTAGCATGAGGCACACACTATGAGAGGCACACACTATGGCTAGGAACCGGCAACTGGACAGCCCAGAGACCTGTAGTAGAATGAAACATGACTGAAATAAAAAAAACAATGAAATGATTTCTAATATTATTCTTCTATACTCTGACTTTATCTGAGACCTTCAGTGTCATTCCAACAGCCTCAAATCTAAGACACTCTCTAGATAGAAGAGAAATTTGCCTTGTTGTAGTTCACTTGCCAAGAGTTCCCAGGGTGAGTTATAGTGAAAGAGGTATGTGGGTGGGAAGTTTTCAGGTTTCTGGTATAAAGTAGAAAGCTAGCCCATGTGAACCTGATACAGAACACATTTCTCGTATTTTTCCAGACCTTGTGATGTCCCAGACTGAAGTGAACATGATTCACTGTTACCATATTTATGACTCTCATAATTCTTTCTGTTATTCCCCTCATTTACACTTGGGGTCATGTTGACTCTTATTAGGCAGTACTACCAACATGCTCAAGTGTGCGTGCACCCACACACACACCCACTGTTCAGTTAGGCAGTATATACACACACAAACACACTCTGTTCAATAAGGCAGTATTACACACACACACACACACACACACACACACACACACTCACACAACACACTCTGTTCAATTGAGCCAATTGCTATCAATCCAGAAGGTCCTACCACTGAGAAAAAATTCTACACGGAAGAATAAGTGCCTTTTCTGAGCACTTCTGTTATACTTGGGTCTTACATGATCCTCATTCAGTTTATTATCTTGTGCTTATCACAGCTCACCACTCCTTTCTTACCTGACCTGAGAAAGCTGCTCCTGGGTGTAGCAGCATTTCATTTGTATTTTAATAAATTAAGCATGCCTGAAGTTCAGAGAGTAAAATGGTCTCACTGGCCAGTCTTGCAGACCAGGCCACAATAACACTTTAATCCCACTCTTGCTGCCATAGGAACTGGGTGATGCATGACTTTAATCCCAGTGGTGCACACCTTTCATCCCAGAACTAAAGAGGATTATAGAATGGGGAGACAGCTCTCAGTTACAGTCTCATTCTGAGATTCCTAGAGGCAGGATTGCCATTTCAGACTGAGGTCAAGGTTAAGAGCCAGTGGCTGGAGAGATGGCTCAGAGGTTAAGAGCATTGTCTGCTCTTCCAAAGGTCCTGATTTCAATTCCCAGCAACCACATGGTGGCTCACAACCATCTGTAATGGGGTCTCGTGCCCTCTTCTGGCCTGAAGGCATACAGACAGAATATTGTATACATAATAAATAAATAAATATTTAAAAAAAGAAAAAAAAAGAGCCAGTGGTTGACAGATTTGCTATTCGGTCTTCAAGTTGAACCCTAATTTCTCCCTCTGAGCTTTTATTAATCATGCTTCATTTGGTTCCCAACTTTTGGAGCACTAATTGACGAACAAGCCATTTGCCTGAGACTTTTAGCCTCCATGCCAGGACAGAGCTTGGATTGGAATTCCAGCTCTAATAATTCAGAGGAAGCACTAGGATTTCCAGGTCCTATCTGTCTTGGCTTAGCTTCCTCTCCTGAGGAGCCCTTACTTTATGCTCCCCCTCAGGCACCCACAGAGGTTCTTGGGTTCGTACTACAGTTTCCTATGGGTCCTACTGCCCGCTGCTTACCACTAGCCCTGCATGCTTAAGGCTACCTTTCATAGTCAGGAGTTTCTCTCTTAGTGGGTCCCATAGCTGTTCAGTCCCAACACAACACGGAGGCTTATATCAATTATAAAATGTTTGGCCTAATTAGCTCAGTCTTATTGTTAACTGGCTCTTGTAACTTAAATTAATCCATAATTCTTATCTATGGTCAGCCACGTGGCTTGAAACATTTTCCAATGCAGCATTTCAACTTGCTTCCTGTCCGACTGGGTGTTAACTGCAGAAGGAGCCTTTCCTTTTCCCCGAATTCTTCTTGTTTTGCTCACCTTGCCTATACTTCCCGACTGGCTACTGGCCAATCAGCGTTTTATTAAACCAGTGCAAGTAACAAATCTTTAGTGGGTGGAAGAGCATTATCCCACAGCACATGGGGCTCTGATATCCCATGGGATTTCCATGGGTATAGGTGTATGCCTTGTGTGTGTAGGTGCTTGAAGAGGCCAGAAAATGGCATATATCTCCTAGACCTGGAAGCAGTGAAAGCAATTAACACTTATTTAATAATATTTAAAACTGATATAAGAGACACAGTGTGCTTAAATATAAGAGGAATGTAAAAGTGTTGTCTCTTAAGCACATGAAATCTAAATTCTTTCACTTACTAGCCATGTAAATACGGGAATAGGTAGATTTGTAAGTCTTGCTATCTATTGAGAAGTGATTTTAACAAGTTCTTTCTCATATAATGGGGATACATGTGTATGATACAGAGAATCTGTGCTTAAATAGCTCTTATACTGACTTATCAGAAAGTGTCATTTATTAATGTGAGCATTTTAATATAATTCATGATTATCCTTATTTTTCTTAACACTTTGCCTAAAAGATCTACAAAAAGTGCTGTATGACAGGCCATGAACAAGAAGGAAAAACAAGACCTTCTTCCCTGAAGATAACTAGTAATGGATATAGGAAAATATTATTTGTTAAAGAAGACATCACCCCATTAACTGTTTCTTTAGGAAGTAGAGATCTTATTCCACTCTGTCCAATAATGAGAGTTTCTTATACAATCTATCATTGCATTATCCAGACCTCCTGCTTCTATTATCGAACATGTCCTGTACACAGGGAGACAATTGTGCAAGAGTAGATACTCGGTGTGTGTTCGGTTAAACCATGAACCTTTAAAAAAAAAAAAAAGGTCGGCTTCTCTGCTAATTTCTCAAACATATTTTAATATCAGAAAGAAAAGTCAGTATACATCCCTGACATCAACGCCAAGAACACAAGGACTAAAATAAAATATTCACTGAAAAGTATAACACACTTTAATATTTCTCTTTCATATTTCAGACACCATATTCTTAATCTAATTCCAGAGTATCTTATGAACATCGTCAAATCCTTAGAACATGTCAAATTGTAAACTGTATTTTAAATCAATCCAAAAACTTTGAGCACCCAACTTGGTAAACAGCAGTGAAGGAACTGGCTACAAAACTAATCTGTGTACATTTAACCCCAAGTTAAAACTTTGCTAAAAGACCCCCAAAAGATTATCAACAGCTTCTTTGCAAAAATATGAACAGACCTTTTCATCAATAATTCACAGGCTACTTTATACCTCACTTGTGAGTAGGACGACTTAACTTGGTCTTAGTACGTCCCTTGGCCTTGCCTTTAGTGCCAGACTTGGCTGCAGCTTGGACTTCTTCCTCTTCAATCAAAGCATGCTCAGAACGAGATAAGCAAACCCCAGGCAAGGCTTCACTGATCTTGGCTAAAAAGTCCATCACCTTTATCTGGCTTGTTTCAGCATAGGCTCTCGGGCCCCACAGGAACTCATAGGATGGAGGATCACTGTTAGGAACCTGACGGTATACCAGGTACTTTTCCTGTACCAGATCTTCAGTGATAAGCTTTCTGATATCCCCAAAGAAGACATGTATGATCCCATCATAGACTCCTAATACATTCAGGAAATACCAGACATCCTCCTCGGCAGCACGGTAGTTATTTAGGTAGATCACACTTAGGAGAGCAATCAGAATGCCCCTGGTAGGAACACCTAGCTCATGGCTCCTACTTCCATCATCCTCGAAATCTAACTTGCTCACAAGCTCATATGCTTGACCATGTGGCTGGACTTCTTTCAGCTCAAGGCCAAACACCACATCCAATCGATAGGAGGCTTTCTTGAGGATCTCGGGGAAGTGTTCCTTGGACCTTTTGTTGATAACTTTGAGCATCTCTCTCCTCTTCATGGGCTGCTGCACTTTGTATTTGAGGAGCATGTACTCCACTAGCATTCCCGTCTTCCTTGTCATAAGATCCATCTGCATGCTTCTAGTGGAGAGTAAAGCGCCAGAGGAACACTCATTTCCATCCCCTTGGCCCTGGTCACCCTTATCAGACCTTCCGTGGGTCACTCCCTGGCTGGCAGTGCTGCTGGGTGCTGAGCATTCAGACTGCTGTGGGAAGTCAGCAGTGGAAGTGCTTGGCTTAGCATCTCCTGAAGCTTGATCAGAGTCAGCAGGTGACTCTGCTTTCTCTGCCTCCTTTGCTTGAGCATCCTTGAGCCCCTGGCGTCGTTTCTCATGAGGACGTGCCTTACTCTTCTGTCCCCTTGGCATGATGGCTGGCCTCAGGGACAGCAGGACAGAGTCTTGGTAGTAGAACAGGTCACTGAGATACCTGAATCAGGAAAATAGCGTACTATGAACACTTTGAGCATGTTGAGAGAACTCAGGCTTTCAGCAATTCTTTCCTCTCCTTGTCTCACACATTATAATGACATCAGTGTTCTAAGCACTCCCTGTATTCCTCACCTCTCGTCACCTTATATATACTGTGAAGTAAAGGATGGCTGCCTTTCTCTGGTGTTTGAACACACTCAATTCTACTCACATCTAGTACTAGGCTGCTGTAATGTTTCACAGAATCCATGAGAATGGAAGCCCAAAGGAGACTTGAACTTGAACGACAACACCAATTCACATAACATGAATGGTGAAATCTCACAAGGCCATACCCCTAGATGAACTACTGTAGACAGTGGCTGTTACAAGAGGGAGATTCAGTCTTCTGTAGGCATAATCGCTCAGTCCTAAAACCATACACATGTAAGCAACACTAAATGGACGTATTAGACTGTATTTACGGCTTTATATATTAATACATATGTTTATCATCTTCATTACTTACACTATTGATATTATTGTTACATAAAACAATATATAAAATACATGTATGTATTTATATATTGTCACATATGTAACAATATTAATTATAAAATGGGCCGTGGATTTGAGACCTCTTTGGGAGGAATGGGTGGGGATGGAGAGAGAAGACAGGAAATGATATAATAACAGAGCACACAAATTAAATAAAAGTCAAACGCAAAAATAATCACACCACTTAGAAAGTACCGGCATGAGGACTTTCATAAAGGAAAAGTCATTCTGGTCTACATTGTGAATTCTGGGGAAAATAGAGTTATACACATACACACACACACACACACACACACACACAAACTGACTTTAAAAAATAAAGAGAAATACCAAAAACCATGATGCACCCTGGGAGAAAACACAAACACAATATGATGGAGATGCTGAATCTCACAAGATACCATTGCCCTCTTGTGCTGACAACGCCCTGGGAACAGAGCCTGTGGCTAGTTACGACAGGTGTATAAGTCCAAGTCACACTATAGAGCCTGACTTGCAGTGGCCCCATTATTTTCGAAGTGATTCCCTCACCTCCACATATCTTCACTGATGTTAGGTACTGGAGACCAAGGCTAAGGTGGGCCTATAGGAGACCAAGGCTGTGCCTTCTCAGAGAATAGGCTCAGAGGAGCACAGAGAGCTGTCACACTTCCAGCTCCTAATTCAGGACATTTTAAATATCAGCCAGGATGTGAGTATCCTGCTCAGACATTTGAAACTGACCCTGTTTCTTTGTCTGCACTGATTTGGTGAAGTTATGGGAACTGCTGTAAAGTTCCCGACATGCACATCTAGCATCATAATCTTCCCAGCTTCCTTCAACCACTGCTGTATTTCCTCTCTTCCTATTCTGCTCCTCCTGGTCAATTTCCCATTATCCTATTACTTCTTCCTAACAGAACATGAGAGTATTGGCAGGAGTCTTTAACTCTTCCACATCATTTATTTTTATTTAATATCAACTGTTTTTGCCATGTTTGCCGTTTTACCTTGGGTTTCACGAATGCTAAGCAAACACTATACACCAGCTGTGTTCTCTTCTATCCTTCCATTTCTAATTTCTTCCATTTTTTTCAAAGACAGGGTTTCTCTGTGTAATAGCCCTAGTAGTGCTGGAACCTGGAACATGCTTTGTAGAACCAGGTTGGCTTCAAACTCACAGAGATCCCTCTGCCACAGCCTCCCAAATGCTGGAATTTGTGCCATCATTGCTGGGCTTCACTTCTGATTTTTAATTGTAGTTTGGGAGAATATAAAAGGGAGGTGGATCTCTGTGAGTTCGACATCAGCCTGCTCTACAATAGCTAGTTACAGAACAGCTAGGACTGCTAACAGAGAATCCTTGTCTCCAAAGAACCAAAAAGAAAAAAAAAAAGCATCCAGACAGCTGGGTGCACGCAACCTTATGTCCCTCTGACCTCTCTGGAGGCAAGACACGTGGATCTCTGCATGTGGCAATCCTGTGTGGAAAACAGAGTTAGTTCCAGGAGAGGCTTCATAGCTATAGAGAAAACCTATTTCAAAAAACGAAAGAAAAAAAAAGTTTCTAGTTATCTCTGGCATAGTGTTCCTTATGACTGCCATACACTAGGCGTGACTGAATAGGTTAGGATTCCTATAATTCAAGGGAATGTGCTTGCTCACCCAAGTTAGGCTTCCCCCTGAGTACCAAGGGATGGACATGCCTAGTCTAGTTAGGAGTTCCTCTGACTTCCACGGGATGGGAGTGGCTACCAGAGTTAGGCTTTTCTCTGACTCCACAGTAAGGAAGTAGCTACCAGAGGTAGGATTTCTACTGACTCCCACAGGATGGGCGTGGCTACTGGACTTAGGCTTTTCTCTGATTTCCCGGGATGGGAGTGGCTCCCACAGTTAGGCTTTCCTCCAATACCCACAGGATGGGAGTGGCTACAGAGTTATTCTTTTCTCTGACTCCCACAGGATGGGAGTGGCTAACCAAAGCCTCTGGGTTACTTCTGCACGTGGCAATTCCTCTGACCACCCCGAGATGGGCGTGGCTATATTAATCCTCAATGTATCTCTTTTGGCACCTGCTTTGAGACCTCCTACCAGTCCGTGTTGGGCATGACCAACCCCGTGCTTTCCGTGTATTTTTCTGATATATGGGTTTCAAACGCTACCACAGGCATTTAAAAATAAGTAGAGTGCTGGCGGTGATGTTGCAAGCTTTTAATCCCAGCACTCAGGAGGCAAGGGCAGGCAGATCTCTGTGAGTTTGAGGCCACCTTGGTCTCCAAGAGCTAGTTCCAGGACAGCCTCCAAAGCTACAGAGAAACACTGGCTCTAAGGGAAAAAAAAGAATAAGTACAGAGCTCGCAGAAGTTGGTTCTTCATTCCACTGAATATTAACTACTGATTTTGCTGGTGATGAAGTTCTATAGATTTCCTTTGCTTGTGTACTCCGCCACAGGGCACTTTAGAGCCCAGGGACAGGACAGCTCATGGTGGATGAGAATTCAGCTCAAGGTTCTTGCCTTACCATTTAAAGTCAAAGGCTGGCTCTAATTGTGACCTACGAGGACACCATTTTCAGAATCAGAGTTACCTTCTAAGAGTGGGGGTCCCCGTTTCCTCTCAGAAGCATAGAAAGCTACAAGACACCTCATATTTTCCCAGGGCAAGACTGAGTGAGAGCTAGCACAGATCCTGTGATTATTCCAGACATAATTCCCCGTGGTACACATTCAGAGTCCCTACCTTGACTGCAGACCTCTTGAGAACTCGACAGCAGCAGGGCCTGAGCAGCATAGGCAGCTAAGTCCCAGCTCCTCCCCTCCTCACAGGAAGAGAGGGTAAACCATATCCGGTCAGGGGCGGGCTCTGAAGAGTGACAGCAGGGACAGGTTATTATGGAACCAGACTGTTGTGGAGGAAATTTAGTGGAGAGTCTGGTTTCCTTACTGTACTTCCCTAAGACACTAATTCCTACTGCCTCCCCTTGTTTCGGCTATTTCGTGCAGACCTTAAAACCTGTACCTCTGAAGCCCCACTTAACTCATGCCACTTCCACTTCCCTGTGCTTCCATCTCCTCCATGCACTACCTGAACCTGCCTTCTCCTCTCCCCCATTTTACATGTCCTGCCCCTGGTTGCATGCAATTCTTCTTCTATTTAGGCCTTAATTCTCAGCTTTCAGCCATACTCCTTTGCTGTCCAGGAACTCAACCCCACCCCCCACCCCCACCACCATGGGTTTTAAGGGGATAATAAAGGACACAAGGGCACAACTTCTGTCTAGCAAGTCTTACCTAGGGAGAGTGAAGCTCGAGCTCCTGCCCCTCATGCACCCAAGTCTGCAAGCTACACACATAACCCTCCCTTGCCTCAGTCCTTTAAGAGGAAGTCTAGATTTACTACACAGGTTGACAGCTTTGTCCTGGATCTCAGAGTGCTGTGTCCCACTCTTTTCCAGAGCCAAGTAATGCCTCAGATTCAGGTCCAGTCTCCGTAGGAAGCCACACCTTTCTGAGTCTCAGAAAAGATGATCTGGGCAAACTTCCTTACTTGGTACTCAAGGTGAAAAACCTCCGGATTGGGGAGACTGTCACTCACGTCTCGGCATAACTCGAACCCTTCCCCCCAGGAACTCACAAGAGACCATCTTTGCTGCCATCACACAAGGTTTTTTGACAGGTCAGGAACCAGTGCACTGGGCTGAAACTCATTTCCCACCCAGGGGTAGTGAGTTTGACCCCGAGTAGCTGGGAGAAGGAGTATTTAAGGGAAGAAACCATCCAAAGGGGGTAGGGAGGGTGTCATTGAAAAATTCCAAAAATATCAGTGATAATCACAAGGGGGTAACTCTTGTTTCTCAAGATTATAATCTAACTTTATCTTCAGCTACTTCCTGAAACAAAGTCACCGAACCGGTTAATCTAGATTTTTGATTCTTCTCTCCCTGCTTAGATTTTTGGCTCTATTTTTTCTGCTACAGGGGTCTGGATTTATCCAGGTCTTTCATCTTCCCACTTCTCCTAGTTCCTAGTTCTAATCATAGAACTAGATTTCTGTATCTTTTTGACCTTGTAAAGTGCTGTATTAGTGGTGTAACATCAAAATCTGAACAGCACTTAATCTTTCTCTATTGAAGGTAATTAATTTTAATTCATTAAAGTACTGAGGGACCTGTATTAGGGCATCGGTACCTGTCCCAACACAGGCAGCTACCCTGATGCCCAGGATTACTGCTAATGTCAGAGAAATGGGTTCTCATCGAAAGCGAGTTCGGTGTTTGTCAAACTCATCTTCAAGCATGTTAGCTGGATGATAAAAGACCCTAGGTACTAGTTGTACAAGCACACAGTAATCTTTGGTGTCATTAAAAACCAATGTCAACAGGCAAGTTGTCAGGCCTGTACTACAAGCCCACCATTCATCTAAACCTGGAACCAAGTACCTGGTATCAGGAGTCTTAGGGCTCTTAAGAGCCTCATTATACAAATGATTGTAGGCAGCCGGTGGACTTCCCAGGCATGACCCTACATCTGTAATCTCAGTAAGAATAAGCCTATAATTAGTCCCCCAAACACAAGCAAACTGACTGGTGGTATTGTTAAAAGCCCCGGATACTGCAATTCTTCAAGAGTACCAAGTATAGCCCTTTCCAACCAGGCTCAAGATTCTCAACTCAATGCCGCCAGACAAAAACGTCATCCCCTACTTGGAAGTGATGCAGCACTTGTGAGTCTTCAGCGTCTTTTAGTTGTTTTCAGATCTGGTGTCTCACCACTTCAAGGGCCTTTAGGCTGGCAAATAAAGGTCTAGAAAGAATAGCATCAGGATTATACACTCCACCCGACTCTGTGAGCGGTGGTTATCCCCCACATAGGATCTCATAACGGGTGTGTTTAAATCGTCCTAGGGGTGTTCTGAATCTGGAATAGGGCAAAGGGAAGGAGGGTTGTCCAGTCATTCCAGCCGATCTCTAGGGCCAATTGTGTCAGGGTCTCTTTCTACCTGACCTGACTCTGGGGTTGGTTAGCACAATGTAATTTCCAATTGACCCCAGTTGGGTGGCCAGTGCCTGACTTACCTGGGCAACAAAGGCAGGTCCATTATCATACCCGATTATCTTGAGTATCCCAAACCTTGGGAAGATTTCTTTTATGATCTTCTTAGCCACCACATGGGCTATCTCAGTCCTGTTAGGAAAAGCTTCTACCCAGCCTGAAAACGTGTCTATAAAAACTAGTAAGTACTTGTTACCATATCTGGCTGGCTTAATTTCTGTAAAATCTACCTCCCAGTAGGCCCCAGGTCAATTGCCCCTGAGCCTCTTCCCAGGAGTATATATGGAGTGTCTTGCATTAGTCATAGCACAGGCCTTTCAGGTTTTGACTACTTTTTCTCCCAAGTCAGAGAGTCCCATAACATATTAGTTGGAGGACCTAACCACATCTTTTAGTTTCTTTGACTGCCAGGATGATTGCTCCTTGGGCTGCCTGTTTAGCAGTTAGGTCTGCCGTCTGATTTCCATTAGCCACAGCATCTCGAGCTTTTTGTTGTCCTGGACAATGTATGACTTTTTCCTGCAGGTGGTAACAGTCCTCTTTGTCTGTATATTGCTCTGTGTATATGGGCAGTGTCAAAAGCATACCTGCTGCCAGTGTAGATGTTGATAGACTTTCCCTCTGCCATCATTAGAGCTTGTATCAAAGCCATGAGTTTGGCTTTCTGGGCCGACGTCCTTCAGGGAGATTACTGGCCCAGATTACTTGCTTCCTGTCCATCACTGTTGTCCCCACCTTCCACTTACCTTCAACCATGAAACTGCTGCCATCCGTATACCAGCTCGGACTCCCAGGCCAAGGCTGACCCTTCAGATCATTTTCATACCAGCTTCTTCTGCCAAAATATCAGTGCAGTGATGGATAGGTGAGGTGTCATCAGTCTCGGGCAGTAGGGCAGCAGGACTGAGGACAGTAGAGGGAGCAAAAGTCACTGGTTTGGTCAACAAAAGTCTTTGATTACCTCCAGCCTGGTTCTAGTAAATTGATCTGGGCCTTCAACTTTGTTAACAAGTCTATTTCTGTTGAGGGAGCTGCAGGCCACTTCCTGCCTCCCAGCTCCCTGCCACCAGCTAGCTTTATACCCGAAATAACAACACACAAACTTTATTCATATAAACACTGCTTGGCCCATTAGCTCCAGCCTCCTACTGGCCAACTCTCACATCCTTATCAACCCACCTCCATTAATGTGTGTAGCACCACGAGATGGTGACCCACCAGGAAGATCCTAGTGTACGTCCATCTTGGGCTGAAGCTTCATCGTGTCTGGCCTGGAGAGGAGAGGCATGGCGTCTGCCTAACTTCCTCTCTTCCCAGCATTCTGTTCTGTTTACTCCACCCACCTGTGTTCTAACCTATCAGGCCAAGCAGTTTCTTTATTAATTAACCAATGAAATCAACAGATTGATATATGACACTCCCACATCATATTTCTAATAAAGGCATGGGACACTCAGGGATAACCAGGAAGGAATGAGTTACTTGTCCTCTCCTCAAATCTACAGTTCATAGGGTGGTCCACAGATATTGTTTCTGTCCAGTTGTTCCAATTACTATAGTCTTTGTATTCTTTAGCTTCCCCGATGGTTGTTTCGGCACAGAGCGCTCAGCCCCTGTGTCCACTAGAAAATTTATAGGAGTCACCTCCACAGTCAGGGTTGCCCTATGCATGGGGGAGGGGGTCTGAACCCCATCCCCTCTAATCATCTTCTAGGGCCAGTACCTTAGAGGCCCTTACTTTCTTCTTTGGGCATTCTCTTGCCCAATGTCAATCAGCGCATTGGTCTTTGTCCAAGGGGTGCCTCTGTCTGTCTTCACTCATCTTTGGTCTGTTGCCTAGGTTCTATCTGTCTAGGTCCTGCCTTCCCTTTCTCTCCTACCACTGCGGCCAAAATATTATCAAATTTCTTTCTTGTCTATTATCCCTCTGGTCCTCTCTTTCTTCTGCCTCCCGTCTCTCTCTCCTCTTCCTCAGTCTCTCACTTACAAAACGCTTTCTCTGCCTCCTTAACCAAATCCTGCAAGGTATAATCCTGCAACCCTTCTAACTGCTCTAACTTTTCTTAATATCTGATGCTGACTGTCCTATGAAGGACATAGTTCCTGCTGCTTGCTGACCCTCAGAGGTTGGGCCAAAGGGAGTATAATGCCTGTAAGCCTCCTTTAAATGTTCAATAAACACAGATGGTGGTTTAACCAGCCCCTGAATAACCTCTCTTAACCTTGGCCAAATTAGTGGGGTGTCTTGTGGCCCCTTGGAGACCTGCCATGACAGCCCTGTGGTGACAGACTGTCAGCCACTCCCTACCTGCTTTAAGTTTGACCTTGAAAATATACACAGGGAACTGGTTGAGGCCCATTTATGTTTACACACTTTTTTAACCAAAATCTCTCTTGCTTTTTAGACAACACACTAAAATTTTCTCTTGCTTTTTAGACAACATACCATAATCTCTCTTGCTTTTTAAACAATACAACAACTCTTACCAAAGTCTTTTTTGTGGTTTTTCTCAGTGAGGATTATGGCTACATTTTAAACAGGAACAGCACATAAAATTCTGTACCAGTGTGAAACATTTGAGACCAACAATAGGTTTTTTTTTTAACATTAACCAACAATAATTTGTAAACAAGAACAGCACATAAAATCCTGTACCAGTGTGAAACATTTGAGACCAGCAATAGGTTTCTTTTTAACATTAACTAATAATAATTTGTAACCAGCCCCTATAAATGATGACAGATATTTATAATGCTTATAACCCATAGGATCTGAAAGAGTTCTTCACCTGCAGAGCCAAGCCTTGGTCAGCTTTGACCAGGGGTTTGAGTCATGCAGCTCCCAGGGCAGGCAGAAGGAACTCATCCTTCAGCACGGGGTGGAACAGGGTGGTACGCAGCACTGGGGGAAAAGATTATTAACCTCTTTAGGCCATAACGATTACCCACAGATTTTTTTTGTATAGTGTTTGAAATCCTGTTGGGGTACATCTGCCTTCTACAACTGTGTCTGGCAGCCTCAATACCTTGTAAGAGCAAGGCTGAATAGCCCAGCCATCCATACAAGCATGCTGCCATGTGCTTGGAACTGAGGCTGACTCTTTTTTTTTTTTTATGAAATATACCCTTATGCTTATGGCCCTATCTCTGAAGTCTTGTAAGTAGTCACAGTATCAAAGTCAAAGAAGTCATGACTTGAGTACGTCAGCATCAGTCTAAGTCAGGACAAAAGCACAACACACATTACACAGACATACAGGACAATAGCGCCAAACAAACCACTACCCCACTATTGAATTGAGACCGCTATCCACACATGTCTCTACAGAGAACTGACCACGCCACTCGGGTGTCATACTACAGAACTGAGAAATGTCACCTGCATATCTCACCAGAGAACTGAACATGCTACTTGTGTGTAAGACAAAACAGAGATGGAAGATGCACAGACAAAGGCTAACAAAACTCAGAAAGACAAAACCACTGATCCAAAGTCAACATCACAGTTTTTCCCAATCATCAAAGTCACAAGTAAGACAAAACAAAAGACTGAAGACACACAAGACACACAAACAAACAAATGTCCATCTCCACTGAGATGGACAAATCCATTCCAGAAATACAGACAGCAGAGAGGGTGAATAGTTCCTCCAATCCAGGAGAACTTCCATATCCTCAGCAGCACTCAGACAGGAATCTCCTAGGCATCCCTGGGTCCCTTCTCACCTCCTGGGATACCTCCCAGGGTGGCAGTTGATGATCTCCTAGCATGTCTGCTGATCACTCCCTCTGTCTCCTCCCGAGATGTGAGCCACTGCAAACCCGAAAAGAAAAATACAGAACCTGTACAGAACCTGAATTCAGCTGGCACAGAAACACAAAGACACAGACATGACTGTAAAACCAAAAGTACAGAACCTGAACATGAATTCAGCTAGCACAGAATCACAAAGACACAGACCCAACTATAAACCCAAAAGTACAGAACCTGAACCTGAATTTAGTGGGCACAGAAAGACAACGACAAAAACATGACTGTAAATCCAAAAGTAGAGAACCTGAACTCAGCTAGCACAGAAACACAAAGACACAGACACACAGACAATGTCTCACTTCCAAGTGGGTCTTTGGAGACGAGGGTGGTTGCCAATCCCAAGACGAACCCCAAATGAAAGACCTCCGGAGCGGGGAGACTCTCACTAAAGTCTTGGGATAACTCGACCCCCCAGGAACTCACTAGAGACCATTCTTGCTGCAATCGCACAAGGTTTATTGACAGGACAGGAACCAGTGCACTGGGCTGAAACTCATTTCCCACCCAGGGGTAGTGATTTCCACACTGGGTAGCTGGAAGAAGGAGTATTTAAGGGAAGAAACCATCCAAAGGGGATAGGGAGGACGTCATTGAAAAGTTCCAAAAATATCAGTGATAATCACAAGCGGGTAACTCTTGTTTCTCAAGATTATAATCTAACTTTATCTTCAGCTACTTCCTGAAACACAGTCACTGAACCGATTAATCTAGATTTTTGATTCTTCTCTCCCTGCTTAGATTTTTGGCTCTATTTTTTTCTGCTAGAGGGGTCTGGATTTATCCATGTCTTTCAAAGGTTTGAGTTTCTTGGGCTTGACAGCAGGGTCATGATTCTGAGCCCACACTTTCTCTTAGGAGAAAAATCCTTTCAATCTACAGAGGCCCACTCAGCTTGATTTTGGCTTTGAACAGGAACTCTACCTTGCAGACCTGGGATTCTGCCCCTTAAAGCCTATTAGGGTGCTTGCAGTGACCCTGAAGGCAGAGATGAGATGCACCAAAAACACTGTCTGCTGGCTCAACCGCATGACTTCTGAGGTTCCTGGCATCTTCTCTTCTACTGATTTTGGACCATTTGCCTCAATTCAGTCTCCTCAGTTCCCAAAGTGGAAGTCTCATCATGCCTCCATCCCTCAAATTTCCAGCCAGAAGCATGGCTGAGGCTTTTGAGGTTGCTCTCTTTGTAAAAATATTTGTCCAGTAGAACAAGTTTTACAACCACTATGCAATTTATTAGAGATATTTTAAGTGACTACCATTCTCTGAACAGAATACTTTTTATGATTAAAGCAATGATTGTCGATCCAAACAGCAAAAGCTTTTCAATGGGAAAACATTTTTAAAAATTAAAATTTAACAATAGGTTTTAAATGTTGATCTATTGAAAGATATTAAGAACAGATCAATACTTATTAAAATATTGTGAACTGGGAAGTGGTGGTACATCCCTTTAATCCCAGCACTTGAGAGGCAGAGGTAGGTGGATCTCTGTGAGTCTGAGCCTAACCTAGTCTACAGAGTGAGTTTCAGGACAGCCAGACTATACAGTTAAATCCTGTCTCACAAAGAAACAAAAGCAGCAACAAAAAAAGAAAAAAAATTGTTGTAGAATATCAAGCATTATATCTCAGGTTATTGAATCAACTTTTAAATTTTTTAACCTACATGTAATTTTAAATTAGTTACAAATATATTTGTAAACAACCTGTTACATCAAACTTCAATCTTAACATTATGATTGCTATTACAAATTTCAGAAAACAACTTTAATGAGGTGATTTTAATAGAAAGATCAGCTGGTTATATCTAAAACAAAGTAGACATATGATATCTTAGATAACACTTATAAACATAGGTAAAGTATATTATGGTTTTAGTAATGTGCTGAGGATCCCCAAGTGGCTGCAGTGGGCAGTGGGTCCTAAGACCACGCTGCAGGTCCCTGGAGTGGTGGCAGGCAGCTGGCAGGGAGTCACAAGTTGGGCGAGAGACAGAGACATGAATAGGCATGCTTTGCAGAGTGAGGTTGTATATTTATTTCGTGGGTATGGAAGGGAAATGGGAGAGGGGTAAAAGAGCAGAGAGAGAGTCAGAGAGAGAGAGAGAAACGGGGTAAGGCGAAAGGGGAAAAGGGAGAGACAGAAGCTGTCTGAGAGAGAGAGAGAGAGAGAGAGAGAGAGAGAGAGAGAGAGAGAGAGAGAAATGGAGAGAGAGAGAGGAGAGAGGGAGGAAGAAAGAGAGATGGGGGAGAGAAAGAAAGAGAGAGAGAGAAGAAGAAGGGACTCAGGCAGGAAGTTGATGATTAGTTTGCCTTGGTGGACAGGAGAGGGAGTGGGCATGGCTGGCCTCTTATGGACAGAGCAGACCATTGCATTGCCCTCTCTTTTTTGTAATAAGAAGGCAGGAGTTTAGGAACAACAAGTTAAAGGAATTGGGGCAGCAGATTCTCAATATGGCTTCCTGCTTATTTGTGGGCATCGTTGAGGGGGAACCTGAAAAAGCTTGATGCTGATCACATCCTAGTATAGCTGGTCTTTTGCTCCTGCAGTGCATGTTGTATGGAAATGATTGTTGTCTCTTAAACCTGTTTAAGATATTGGCAGAACAGTGGACAAAGTTAAGTTTAGAAAACAAAATTCGAAGTTTTAGACATATACATTGTATAAATAGTACCACAATTATGTCAGGATGACAGTGACAGATATTTTTGCACAATGAAAAGTATTTTTAAGACTATGGAAGGCAGCATGATAGAGAAATTTGATAACTGGTATTTGTCCTCAAAACCTTATAACTTGCAGGTATACTCCTTAATAACTTGTATTTGTGTTTTACAAAAATTTGTTTGGTGAGGTTGTCCTTTGAAAATGAAAAAATCTCTCAGCTGTCAAAATGCATCAGAAATCTTTGAGAAGAATAAAATTTTACTTGAGTTAGTGATTAAAAAAATGACAGAGAACTTACTTGGTTGGCAACTACAGATACTCCTCAGGGTCCTCCATGGTCACTGAACATTGTATTTACTCATTGCTCTTTAGTGCAGGGCCTCCCAGACTCCAGAAGTTCCTGTGGACTAAGAAATCTGTAGGGAGACAAGACTAACTTGACTAACTTGGATAGCCGAGACTGGCAGGGTGGTGCTGGGATTGAGACATGGAGGTTTCTTTTCAGGTGGAAGAACAGCAACCTTTATTTTGCCCAGCAACCTTTTATACCCCTACTCCTTCTGTGGAGACCCACTGGCCAGAAAGAACACAAACATCGTTGTCAATTACAGACCACAAGGAAGTTTCCCTTGCCTGTCAGGGGGAGTGAGGGCAGCTGGATCACAACAACTCCCCCCATTTTATTTTATAATACCTTGCCTGTTATGGGGAACAGCCCTCTAGTATTTCCTGTCTTAGGTAGCATCCTGCTCCCAAAGTGTTGCCCGTCCATGGCTAACGAGACACATAGCCATAAACCAAGTATCTCCAGGACTGACAGTGCCAAGGAGCCAGACCAGCGCTGCAACCATCTAGCATGCACTAACTGGGTGGTAAAATTAACAAAAGCAGTATTCCAAACCCCTCTCATATGACGGTTGAGTTCCCTAACAGTAGCAGAAGCATGCAATACAGTGCCATGAGTAACTCACATAACATGATTAATTGTTGAAAAGTCCAAAGATAGTCCATTGCTCCTGAACCAGAGATACTTGTTGGTTTAAGGTCAATATGCCCAATTTAGTATGTCCATTAAGATGATTTTGAATGTCCAAAGCATTGCTGACTCTTTCAGCCTGCTGCTTGACAGTCTCAGCCGTCTGCACAGTCTGTGAACTTCTGCTGATCTTCTATGGTTTGCTGATACTCCTGACAACACTGTGGTGTCCCCCAGGCCAGTCACCCACTAAGTCAGGGCAACATGCCTAGCAAAGCTCTGCTCCAGCTGTCTTCTGGCCCCAGACACACTCTCTCTGGGTTCAAACTGCTGCATGGAGTGGCGCAGAACTCAGGGAAGCAGGTGGTGGAGGAAGGTCATTGGTTAATTAATAAAGAAACTGCTTGGCCTAATAGGTTAGAACATAGGTGGGTAGAGTAAACAGAACAGAATGCTGGGAAGAAGGGAAGTGAGCTCAGACTCCATAGCTCTGCTCTCTGAGGCAGACGCGATGAAGCTCCAACCCAGGATGGACATAGGCTAGAATCTTCCAGGTAAGTGCACCTTGGGGTGCTACACAGATTATTAGAAATGGGCTAAATTAATACGTGAGAATTATCCAAGAAGAGGCTATATATAATGGGCCAAGCAGTGTTTAGAAGAATACAATTTGTGTGTTGTTATTCGGGAGCATAAGCTAGCCAGGCGGCCGGGAGCTGGGTGGCAGGAATGCAGCCTGCAGCTCCATCAACAAGCAGGCTTGCTGCTCCTGCTCCCAAACCACTGAAGGGGCCCCACTTTAACAATCTTTTAAGGTTGCAGGGGTGCTGCATTCTTGGGGAGTATTTTACATCAACACTTCAGGGAGTCTATGTGATTCAAACCATGTAAATTTGCAATGAATCTACAGGTTCTCATCCTCTGTGGAGACAAAAGCAGAACCTCTTTTCCAAAGTATCAAATCCTTAGGCCCATATTTTAAAGTCAAAATACCTTTCTTAGCAGTTCCCAGATCAAATGTCTTTCTCCAATCCAGAACACAAAAGACAACACAATCAACACAATAACATATATATTCTATCTTTTGAGGCCCTCAATTCACCTTCCTGCCTCTTCTTTATTTCTTCCCTACTGGCCAATCTGCCAGAGGACACCCCTCAAAGCATCTCTGGGGATGAAAAAACACATACTCAGTTTAATCTGACTTGGCTTATTCCCAGTCTGAAACATTTAAAAACCCCTCCTGTAAAAATCTTTGACTGTCTTCCTTGTTACTTTGGTGCCTTGTTGCTTTAAGAGTTTCAGTTACTTTTTGAGGCCTTTCAATTCACCCTCCCGCCTCTTTATACTTGCTTATCTTTTGGAGGATGTCCCTCAGAGTTATCTCTGGGGATAAAAAATAAAAACACTTTACCTTCCCCAATATGCTCCTCAATTTAGCCGGCAGCTGGAGCAACCCCGTTCATGTATCCCCACTTTCCAGATCTCAGTGGAACCTCCACTTGCTGCAGTCAGTCCAGCCTGGATAGCCAAGACTGGCAGGAGTGCCAGGATTGAGACAGGGAGGCTTCTTTTCAGGTGGAAGAACAGCAACCTTTATTTTGCCCAGCAACCTTTTATACCTCTACTCCTTCTGTGGAGACCCACTGGCCAGAAAGAACACAAACATCCTTGTCAATTACAGACCACAAGTAAGTTCCCCTGCCGGTCAGGGGGAGTGAGGGCAGCTGGATCACAACAGACTGGAGAAGCTAGGCTGCTGATTCCAATGATTCTGTCCACTGTATGAAGATTTTTGTTTAGATGAAAGGCAGTTTCACCCAGTGGTCAGCATGTGGCAGTTGAAGCAAGTTGCAGGTGGACATTTTTCTGTGCCCGTTTGTCTTCTATCTTCTTGGGAGAAAGTAGAGTGCTGCTACTAGGAGCCAACCTGTCTCTTTTTCTTATGAAAAGGTTTTTAATAATTAAATATTTAAATGCCATATTCCCCAGATCTCTGAGAAGTTGAGGGTTATTTATTAGGTGTAACTACAGTATAAAATCTACCTGGAAATCTTGGTCTGAGCTTGACTGCACTGGCTCTTCACTTAACAGGTAAGATTTACACTCATAAAAAGACAGAAAGAAGAAAAAACTGCTTGCATTAGAAAGTTAATAGCAGAACTAACAATAGTAGAAAAAAATCTTAATATATTTTAAATGAGGGATCAATTAAATATAAAGTATTTCTGTAAGAGACATAGAAGTACATACCAGTTTAAAATGTGTGACTTATTATTGTCTGAAATGAGATGCAATGAGCAGAGTATTATAACATTTAACAGTAAACAGAGGTGCACTTAAGTTACATGTTCAAATACACAAACAGAGTGAACATGAATTGTGTGAAGTAGATGCTCTTGGTGGGCCCTACCAAAGGCATGTCACTGTACAAACCACTCATACTACAGAGTCAGCACTGGGGAAGCAGAGAGGGAATTTCTCAGTAAAGATGGCCTAACTGGTCAACTGACATGGCTCTTAGTTAAGATGGTGGTGAAGTCACCTGCCCTCAGTTAAGATGGTGGTAAGGTCACCTGATTTCAGTCAAAATAGCAGCAGTCATATGTTGTATGGAAAACTCACTCAGTTAAGATGGCAGTAAAGTCACCTGACCTCAGTTAAGTTGATGGTAAGGTCACCTAACCTTAGTCAAAGTGACATTGGTCACATGTTGTATGGGAAAAAAAGATTTCTAAGCTGCAGGGATTTTACATTTAATAATAAGAAAGAGCTAGATGCATGATACACCCTGTCTCTGAGCCAACATACCACATGTAGCAGTGGGGAGCAAAAGGCTAGAATTGAAATAATCTGCCTTGTGGATCTAACCAATCTTGTTAGCATCAGTAGCAGTGGTAGGGACAGTTTGAAGAAATTCCTTCCATTTGTCCTTTTGCTGGCTAAGAAAGCCCCCTTAAAGGTGGAGCTGCCAGGACACTTGTAGAGTTACAGTAAGACCTAAGAAGCAGTGCATTAATGCCTGGGATTTTATAGGCTCTAAAAGTCATCCACCCCAGGGGGAGGCTGTATTGATTGACACGGATGACTTGCTACCCATAGCTGAAACCATGAAAATAGCAATACTATAAGGCATATAGGAAGAAATCTCCCCTCTAAAGGCAGGTTGTGAATCAGTGGTGAACACCACAGGGCTTGTAGGAGAGTGTCCTCTGTCCATAGGCATAGTTTTTAAGACTGACTGGCTCTGATCAGGGTGACTCAGAAACCACAGATGTCAGAGGCCACTCCGAGTGGCCTTTCTTGGCAGGGGACAAAAGAAAAGAAAAAGAACAGAAAAAGAAAAATCTGAGGAATCCTGCGTCCCCAGTCAAAGGCACCACACAGATTGTGCAGTGGTAGCATGGAAAGATTGATCCTGTATTATCCAAATATGATCCAGAGATGAATGTCAGCAAATGTGGTGTGGAGGAGCAGGCTGTGTCCCACCGCCTGGCTAGCTTAACACCCGAAATAATCACATAGAAATTGTATTAATTAAATTACAGCCTTGCCATTATTTCTAGCCTTGTATTAGCTAACTCTCCCATATTAGTTTAACCCATTTCTAATAATCTGTATATCACCATGTGGTTGTGGCTTACTAGAAAAGATTCTAAGCAGCATCTTTCTCAGGCAGGAGAATCATAGCATCTGCCTGTCTCTGCTTTCTTTTTTTATGGGTCACTGAGGCTTTTATTCTGCATGTAGAACCACTGGTGCAGGGGGTCTTTCCGTTGGCCACCCTAGAGATTATACTGGGCTCCAGACACTAGCTTGGAAGTGAGGTGACAAATGATTTGGACTAGTCACATGATTACAAGGCTGGGGTTTCCAGTAGGGCTCCAGGTGGACAGGCAGATTGAAGACGTCAAAGGAAGCAGTGGCATGGGAGGGGCAAGCACTGGGCCAGCCTTGCACCACCTTGATGACATCAGGGGCAGGGTCTAAGCAGCTGGTGGCTCCAGAGATCTCTATCCACTTTACTCCCAGAATTCTGTTCAGTCTTCTCTGCCTACCTGAGTTCTGCCTTATCAACTAGGCCAAGGCAGTTTTCTTTAATAACCAATGAAAGAAAAAGAAATACAGAAGGGCTTCCTTCACCATTTCCCCTTTTTCTGTTTAAACAAAAAAGAAAGGCTTTCACTTTAACACAGTAAAATTACATATAACAAAACAGTTATTAGGCAAGAATTACAGTTACAATATTTATATCTTTTATCTTTTATCATAAATAAGGAAACCTATAATTATCCACTCTTCAGCTCCATCGAAGACTCCAGAAGGGTATAATATTACCTAAGCAAACAAGAAGTAAGCAACTTTCAAAATTCTAGGAATGGCAGAGATATATTGCTGCCTGGACAGTCACCCAAAGTTCTTTTGTACTGTTGAGGCATCCATCTTCAGCCTGCAGGCCCATAGTATCCAGAAGACTTTTCCATGAAGCAGGAAATTTTAAAGACAGTTCAGTCATATTCTTTTGTGTCCTACAGAATGTCTCGCAGACTCTTTCATGAAGCAAGAACCCCAAAAGACCATCTCACCTTTAAGCAAGTTCAGTGGTCCTCTCTCTGTTGGATTTTTATGTCCAGTTTATGCAACAATCCAGGCAAGAGCAGTTTCTTGACCAAATGGCAGGAACATTGGGCCCCCGTTCCTAATACAACAGATTGGCACCCAACATGATGGACTAAATCCACTTAAAAACCTGAGAGACTTAAAAAGGAGAGAGAGAGAGTTTAACACAGCTTTTTGCTCTTTGCTGGCAGGATGTCGCAGAGAAATTTTCCTGACTCAGCAGCCATAGCAGGAAAAAAACTGTGCGGTTTTAAAACATGGCTTCCTGGGCTGTGGTGCCACTGTGAATTCGAGCTATAAAGTATTTCAATGACATTTGTGAGCCCGGATGTTTGTGTGCCCACTCACAGTCAAGAGGAACGTATCTGAGATTATGCCCATGGCTTAGCTCTTCCTGCCTTGGTAGATGGCAGTGCAGGCAAGAGAGCATGGCAGATTCCTGCCACCATACACAGAGATGTTTCCAGGCTGTGCAGTGCTCTGTGTGGCAGATTTGGCTGTAAGTCAGAAAGAAAGAGTTTATGTGCTGCACGCTCAGTCTCAGAGTTAAAATGCTGAGTGTGGCTCCTATCTGGTGGCTCCAGAACTAGCAGAAATGGTATGTCTACCATCTTGAAATTGGAGAGAGGTGGAGCCAACATCCAAAGCAGCTGCAACCTAGCTGCTTAGCATTTTGAAAGCTCTTCAAGACAGCAGAGGATTAAGGACATGACAATAAGACAGATTCATATATAAAAGACCTCTAAATGGGTCACAATGTTGAATAAATGCACATAGGCATGAGAGAGAAGAAAAAGAATATATAAAGTCATAAAATAAAGTTAATGCTTTTTAAGAAGAGGGGGTAAAGTCTTTAAGAGACAGAGTACAGATAGTCATAGATAAAAAATATAAAGAAAAATAAGCCACGTAAAAATGGAAAATTCACAGAGCTTCTAGATTCTTTGTATTATTATGTTTTCTTTAATTTTTTGACTGTAAAGGAACTAAGTAAGAGAGACATTTCACTGTATGGACTAAGCTAATCCAGCATGTATGTTCTAAAGGTATCATGACTTCCAAATTTGGATCTAAGGATATGGTGCTTTGGAAAAGAGGTTCTTCTTTTGTTTTCACAGAAGATGAGCCCCTGTGGATTGCTTTTAGACCAATATGGTATGATAGACCACCCCTCCTGAAAGGTTGCTGTAACCACTCTCAAAATTATTTTGCTCAAGTGCTGACTAAGAGGAACCTAGCAAATAGGATATACCATGAAAGACTTAAATAGATCTAAATATTGTAACTGTAATTCTTACTTGATACCTGTTATATGTAATTTTACTATGTTAAAGCCTTCCTTTTTGTTTAAACAGAAAAAGGGGAAATGGTGTAGCAGGTCCTTCTTTCTATGTGTTGCTTTCATTGGTTGAATAAAGAAACTGCCTTGGCCTTTTGATAGGGCAGAAACTTAGATAGGTGGAGAAAACAAAACAGAATGCTGGGAAGAAGGGAAGTGTGGCAGACACCATGAATCTCCTGCCTGAGACGGACGTAGGTTAGACTCATGCTGGTAAGCCATGACCTCATGGTGAACACAGATGAATAGAAATGGGTTAATGAAGATGGCTAGAGATAAAGGGCCAGGCAGTAATTTAATTAATACAATTTCTGTGTGATTATTTCAGGACTAAGCTAGCTGGGTGGATGGGACCAAAAGCAGGCCCATTCCTCGTACTACAAATAATTTTTTTTGAAATAAAGTCTAATATTTACAGTAAATGCTCATCTGATATTTATAGTTAATATTGTATATGCATACACAGCATGGACTTTTGACTTGAAATTATTACTTTTTCTTATTTTTTTTTGGCTAATTGACTCAGTCACATATTAGCAAATGGCCAAACTAATGGTGATATCTTGATCCTGTGTATTACTAAGTTCTATCCTCAATGCTGACATTAGAAATACATGCCAACATACTTGTTGATTTAACACAGGTTCTGGGAATCAAGCACAGGTTCTCATGCCTGTGTTGCAAGCACTTTCCTGACACTGCTATCCATCCCCATGCAAGAATTTCCATTCTTAAGAAAACCCAAGACTCCCATAAAAGATCAGACTCTCATAACTTGAAAGATCTAGCTTAGTGACAAGTATGTAGGAAAGAGCTGATGCCCTTATTTCAGGCCAAAGATTAGTTTCATGTTCTCAAATGTTCTCCTATGAATCTCAGAGTAGTATTCATTATGATTTGAATGAGGCTGATAATTATCCACCCAAGGTTCATATACTGAAAGCTTTATGACATCATTAAGGTGGTTCAAACGTTAAGAGATTGGATTTAGGACAAAATAATTCACTCATAAGTAAATTACCTTCAAAAAAAGATAAATGATGCTCCTTGTTTGTTTTAACTTTTGTGAAAGAAGATTATATAATGAGGTGATTCTTCCTACCCACACTCTTGGCTTTCTTTTCATAATTTGATGGTTCTGTTTCCATTTATTCCTCATATTGTAATTTAGCCATAGTACCCTTGCCAAGACTGTATTTTCTTTATATGATTCTTAATTTCAGCTATTTTACTATAATAGAAAACAAACTAACATTGTGCTATTTGTGCTTTCATTGAAAATCTCCATTATTAATGCTTTTATAATCAGCTTTTTCATTTTGTATTTGTATAGCAGAAACTAGATGAATATCCTCACTCACTTTTTAGCAGATAAAGACCTTTGTTTGAGCTCTCAGTGGAGGTTGGGACCTTAGAGAGGAGCTCACACTTTCACTATGTTAGCTTTTGGAGCAAATATAATCTTGTACCAGCAATACTGGTAGTGAGTGAAGTTTTAAAAAGATCCTTGAAATGTCATCATTAGTTATCCTCCGGCAACATCACCTGAAAGGGGAAAAGAAAAGAACTCCTACATGACAGCTTTGTTCCCAGTGCCTACTTCAGGATCAATCTGACTAACATGCAGCCTGCATTGACAGGCAGGAAAGTAGAATGTCTGTGGGGAAATAACATCACCTGGATGAGGTTTAACAGTGAAGGTCAACTTTGGGCCATCAACCGTGAGACTGACTTCTTTAGGGTGGCCCTTGGTAATCTACCACAAGCAATTCCAATACCATGGCCACAATCCACGGTAACAATCTTTTCACCAATAGGATAGAGACCAACGATGGTGATGTGTACTGGGTGAACATTGACAAGCCTCTTCCACTTGATGGCACCAAACCTTCCTGGCTAGGAAAGCTCTGGAAACCTGTTGACAAGGAGACCTGTGAATCTGTGTCTTGGTTGCTATCATGGACCCAGCCTGGGAAGCCTCAGAGGGCATCTCTATTGATGCTATCAGTTTTGGAGGCTATGGACTGAAAGAGGTACCTCTCACCTATGAGGTCTTCACCTGGCATCACTGGGTGTCGGTGGATAACTCTGTGTCCTCAGAATCCATTGCAGGCACTGAACACAAATAAAAGAATCTGACTGCTCTGTATCTTCCACGTCAACTGGTTCCTGAAAGATGAAGCAAGTAGATTCCTATGGCTAGGCTTTGGAGAGATTACTCTCAAGTTAAACGATATTTGTCAATGATTTGAAGGAGAAGACAGTGTCCAAGAGATACCTATTTGACTAGTACCAAAGTAAGGACCCCTGGATCTCAGTGTCCTCGGAGTCATTGAAACCATTCAGCTATTCTAATCTCACACGGACTTCATGGTCAGAAGGTTTTTAATACCCAAAGCTGCCTGCTAGAAGTTTTAAAACCAGGGTCTGCCCAAGGAGGTGTTGACTGAGCTCAAAGGAGTGTGTACACAGAATTTTGTTTTTCTGCAAGGTCCCATGTAATAGAGGTTGGCTTCAGACTCACTCTGTGGCTAAAGATGTAATTCTGATTCTTCTCTATCTTCTGAACAAATGTGCCACCAAAGCGAGCTAGACAGCTAACACTTCCATAGCATCATCTGGGTCCTAGGCACTATTCTAAGCACATTATGAAAAGCCCTTTTCCTTTTATGAAAGTACCATTTTACAGACCAAGAAATCAAGTTGGATTGGGCATAATGGCACATGTCTTGAAATCATAACACTAGGAAAATCAAGGCAAGAAAACCTCATACATAGTAAGACCCTGTCTCTAAAGAAAGAAAACCACAAATCAGAGAATTATCCAGTGAATAGCTCCCCCCTCTGTGTGTGTGACAATAATTAGACTCTAGGAGGCAGAGGTCAGTGACTATATGTGAGTTCGTGTACAGCCTGGTCTACAAAGGTAGTTCTAGGACAGCCAGGGTTACACTAAGAAACTCTGTCTCAAAAGAAAAAAGAAAATAGAAAAGAAAATATAGAAGGAAAGAAAGAAGGAAAGGAAGGAAGGAAGGAAGGAAGGAAGGAAGGAAGGAAGGAAGAAAGGAAGGAAGGAAGGAAAGGGTTTGGAGATATGGCCAGGTGGTGGTGGTACACACCTTTTATCACACCATTCCAGAAACAGAGATAGGCAGAGTTCAAGGCCAGCCTGGTCTACAGAGTGAGTTCTAGGAGAGCCAATGTTGCTATACAGAGAAACTGTCAGAATAAAACCAAAATAATGATAATAATAATAATACTCAGTGGTTATTTTAAAAAAAAACTTGAAGTTTAGCACATAATATGTTGGGGAGTGTCTGGGGTAAGCTGGAGAGAGAAGGTGGATTTGATCAAAAGGCATTATATACCCATATGAAATTCTCAAGGAACATAAAACCATTAATATTTTTAATGTGAAAAAAAAGAGAAGAGCACAGGTCACGTGAGCACTTGCATCAGGAAGATCTTATTTGTCTTTTAGGAAGCTTCTTCTGCAGGTTTCAGAGTCATTATTATTCTAGGTATCCAACTGACATGTTTGTTTTATTCAGTTTGTACACTGATAGTGCTGTAGAACAAGTTATCTTTTTTTAGGCTATAACCCACTACTGTGTGTAGTAGGAGCTGCGGGCCTCTTCCCACAGCCCGGCTCATGGTTGCCTGGCTAGCTTATGCCCCAAAATAACGACACACAAACTCTATTCTTTTAAACACTGCTTGGCCCATTTCTGTTCATGTATGTAGCACCCCAAGGAGCGCTTACGGGGAAGATTCTAGCCTACGTCCATCCTGGGTCAGAGCTTCATTGCATCTGCCGGGGAGAGGGGAGCATGGTGCATGGCGTCTGCTCCAGAGAGCAGAGCTGTCGAGTCTGAGCTCACTTCATCTTCCTCCCAGCATTCTATTCTGTTTACTCCACCCACCTAAGGGGTAGCCTATCAAATGGGCCAAGGCAGTTTGTTTATTGACAAATGACCTTCCTCCATCAACTGTGCTTATTTTTAAACTGCAGGGAGAGTAGGACATAGCCTCTGTTCAAGAGTGCAGATGTTTCTTTAATTTGGGCTTCAGTATTTGCATGTTAACTCTTGTCAGGACCTTGCTCTCTTTCCATTGCAGCTCTGAGAATAGTGTTTTATTTTTGTAGGTTGTTTATTTGGTTGAGATCAATTTCATTATGTAGTTCATTGTGGCCTCAAATTTTCAGATCTCCCACTTTAGCATCCCAAGTGTTGGGATTACAGTTATGTGCTACTATGCCTGGCTCTGAAGTTCATTCTTTAAAAATCCCTGAAGTTCTGGAAATACAGCTCACTGGTAGATTGTTTTTCTAGCACGTGGAGCTCTAGGGTGATTCCTCACTATTACAAACAATAACCAAAACCTATAAAATGCTCTGACATCAAAAAATAATAAAAGATATATTATCCCGGAAAGACAAACATCGAAAGTTTTGTTTCATGCAAAATCTAGACCACAAAGGAGACGTGAAAGTAGAAATGGGTGTCCTGGGAGCAAAGGAGACCATTAGAATGTTGAATGAGACAAGAACAAATGAATGGTGGATGGATATGACTGATGGACATTTTACACATGATTGACATACATTTTATGCATGTAAAATGTTGTGATGAAACCACTATTATGTACAAAATATGCATTAACAATGAGAAGAAACTCAAAGGAGTGTCATCCTCACTGTGTCCCTCCAGAAGGAAAGAAGCTCTCTGGGACCCAAACAGGGAAATGTAAAGGTGAGTCATTCAACCATCCTTGCCAAGGAACATGCAGTTATGATAGCTCAGTAGAGCCTGCCTGTCCTGAGTTCCTCAGGCCCTAAGTCCTTACTCAGTGTCCTCATCTGAACACCCTGCAGGGCCATGGTCTCACTTGTTCACAACTGACTGCACATTAGGACTAATAATCTCATTTCCTCTATACCTGAGTCAAAGCATGATGGGAATCCATGAACCAAGTAATATATTTGCCTTCACAGAATTAAAATATATTCATTTCCTAGCAAAAATATCTCATAAAAAAGATTGAGAAAACAATTTATAAACTAGCTGAAATAATTTTCTAAGGACATAGCTGATAGAAGGTTGTTTCAAAATATTCAAGAATATCTAAAACTCAATGACAAAAATTCAGTGTAAAAATAAGGAAAAATATCTGAAAAGACGCCTAACCGAAAGATACAAAATATAAGTAAGTATATATGTTCTGATGCCACATGCCATTAAGCAACCATAAGCTAAAATAAAAATGTAATATCCCTACACATCTATTACAAGTACCTAAATCCAAAACACAGACAACAGAAAACCTTGGTGGTAGACAGAAGTTTCTGAGGCTACTAGAAAATATCTCTGCTCTGGAACTATCCCCTGACACAGTAAAGTAGGAAGAGGAAGAGTTGGGGGCAGCTTGGAGACACCGGAATTCACCTTGAACCTAGTGGTATTTCTCACAAGCATGGAAGTGACCCTTTTCAACATGAGCAATGATGACTGGTCAAAGACAGATGACAGGAATGTGGGCTAAAGTGAAAGTGATGCAGGCACCAAGATTGTACAACATGAACCCACATTCATCACTGGTGATGACGCAAAATAGCACAATCACTTAGGAAGACAATTTGGAAATTTTCTACAAAACCATTCAGGCTTTTTCTATAGCATACAACCATTATGCTACTCAATATTTACCAAAACAAGTAAAAAAACTTAATGTCTATGTGATGATATGCACATAATGGTTTATAGAAGGTTTATTTGTTGTTTCCCAAATTAGTAGCAATCCAGATGTTTGTCAGTTTGTGATCAGGTAAATAAAGTGTGGTACATTCAGATTATGTCACTAAAACTAAAGCCCTATCTGTTAGCTGTGACCTTACTAACTTCAAATGGACATAACTTGAACAAATTTTGTGAGGAAAAGATTCAACAAACTGAGTTTTCTTTAAAAAAAATTGAGTAAGTTATTAAACCATGAAAGGATACAGAAGAAACATATGCATATATTACTTAGTGAAAGAAATCAATATGGAGGACATGCATGGTGAATATTTTCCATGATATTATAGGGAAGCTAAAACTGTGGTGACAGTAAAATGTTGGCAGTAACTAGCACTCAGAGGGAGGTACGACATGAACATAAGGAACAAGGAGGATTTTTCAGTGAAATGATGCTATAGTGATTAATTTTGAATATACTCCCTCACTGGACTTTATTTGACTGCTCGAAGGGGTCCGGGATTTTCTGGGATTTCCTATTTCTTTACCTAAAGTTTTATATATATATATATATATATATATATATATATATATATATATATATATATATTCTGGACCTTTTATGTAGCCTTCACTCATGACAATGAAGGTGAGTAAACTTATCAGGCAACAAATATTTTTGATTCCTAAGATGTGGCAGACAAGAGACATCTCAGTCAGCAAAGCATTTGCCTTGAAAGCATGTGAACCTAATTTCAGTTCCCAGAAGCTGAATGCAGAGGTGTGTCCTTGTAATCCTAGTGTTGGACCGGCAGACATGCAGATCCCGTGGGCTTGCTGACCAGCAAATTCTAGGCCAGTAAGAGGCCCTGAGGACTCAAAAAATGTGGCTAGTGCCTAACAACAAACAATAACTACAACTGACCTCTGACCTCCTCACACACCTATCCCCTCACCCAACATACAGAATCAGCAGACAGATTTGCGTTTTGGGTTGCATCTCTCATTGGGATTCTTAACACAGGATCCTAATGTTACCTTATTTTAGGACTGTACTTTTGCTAAGCAGAGTGTGAGGGTAATTTTGTCTTATATTTATGCCTGAAACCTCTAAAATCTAAGAGAGGATACTATGGGGGTCTCACTGATAGAGGCGGGATAGTTTTAGAACTATTCAGAGCTTTCGCTTTATACCTGTCATACCTTGAAAATCGTCCATCTCAAGGCCTGAGCTATCCAATCCTGAGGCCAAGGTCTTCATCTTCCAGAGACCTCGAAAGGAGAAATTAACCCCACTCAGTTGAAGCTGTCTTGGAACTCTGTGACTTGACCACAGGGTCAGGATACTACAAATCACATTGATCTGGGTGTGTGCTTCTCTACTTCCTCATCAGGTTCTTCAGTTTCTCTTAAATTTAAGATTCTACCTCTTTTGATACAAAGCAATTCTACTTTGGGTAAGACAGATCCTGAGAACCTTTAGTATTAGGGCAGGCAATTTGTTGGCTGACAGCCCTGCCTGGCATGTTCTTTATCTTGCCTTCTTACAGGGACATCATAAATTTTATTCATGTTCCTAGATTACAGCTTCACTGAGAAATATCAAATTCCTAGAACTGATCAGTTTCTCTGTACTATAGGAAAATCATAACACAAGGAAGGGACCTTGAGCAGATGTTTCTTTAGAAAAACAGTGGCTTGTTCTTTTTTCATTACAAGTCAGACTTAGCTTCATATATTCACATTGAAAATGTTATAATTTTTAAAAGGAAATTTGGCAGAATGATGGAATATGAGTGCATTATCTTTTGAGTTTATCTGATCTGCATCATATGTAATCATGGTTTTACCAATATTTTCTCTCTTTCCTTATTTTTTTCCTCTGCACCTCAGATTTGTTTTTGTTTTTGTTTTTTTTTTTTATTGCTTTAGTTATGTGTTTCAATCTAGTGGATTAGACACAAAATCTCTCTTAAGGAAAAAACAGCAAGGTCCTTCACCAGGGTCAATCTGAGTGTGACCACCTTATTCTCTACTCGATGTACCCTCCCCAGTGCCCAAGATCTAGCCTGGGTCCTTCTTGGCCTAGTTGTCCCCAAAGTCTACACTTCTGCCAAGACCTGCTCAAAATCACATTTAACCACTTAGTTAAACCAGATCTCAAACAGCTTTTTCCAGGGTCCAGGACATGATCTACCAACTCCTGATCTAAAGACCCCCTTTGAACTACATTCAATGTGCTAGCTCAGCCATGTCCTGCACTTCCTTCACCAGGTGAATCTGCTTCATTCCACATAGTCTTTCTAATCGTCTACATACACAATCAAATCGCAGACTTGGACCAGGACATATATCCTGCATGGCAGTCAAGCCCTTGTGTCCAACTGACTCCATTTTATCTAAGCCCTACCTAATGTTTAGGTTTAACCTTCTCAGTACATCCTGTATCCAGAAACCAAGTGGATGTTACTATCATAGTATCTCCTACTTCAGACCAGTGGCCTTTGTCAAAGCCCTATAGTTTACCAGTTGTGTGAAACTGTGCATTATCAAAATCAGGGAACTTCAGACTTTTCATATGTGAGGTGTTTATGATAACTCCTGTCTTGTAGGAATGGCTAAGTGTGTATGAGATATGTAAAATTGAAATATATATATTTTCAAGACAGGGTTTCTCTGTAGCTTTGGAGCCTGTCCTGGAACTCCCTTTGTAGACCAGATTGGCCTGGGACTCACACAGATCTGCCTGCCTCTGCCTCCCTAGTGCTGGGATTAAAGGCGTGCGCCACCACTGCTCGGCTTGTGGAAGTATATTTTAAAATATAAATTCTTGTTATGATTCATTTTCCTTTGATGATATAGTTATCATACTGTTTTTTAAAATCAGGAACTATATTAGAAATTGTATCACATTCCAGGACAAAGATAACACTATTAGATAAAGTGCTACTTAGCAAGGAAAATGTAAGTACTATTGTGATATTTCATTCGTATTTTAGTAAATACAGCTTGCCTTAACTTCAGAGAGTCAGCCTTATAGACCAGGAAGTGGTGACCCACACCTCTAATCCCAGTAGCCACATTAGCTTGCCATAGAAACCAGGCAGCAGTCCTGTTTTCCTTTAATGTCAATCCTAGAGAGGAATATATAAGACAGGAGGAAATAGCTTTCTCACTCAGTCTCATTCGGAGGATCCCTGGAGGCAGACTGCTATTTTGGACTGAGGTAGAGGTAAGAGCCAAGGGGTCGCTGTTTTGCTTTTCTGACCTTCAGGATGAACCCAATTCCTGTGTTTGGGTTTTTATTAATCATGCTACAAAGTACTATGTTTTCCTATGAAAAATCAATTTCAGTGTGAGGTCGACTTTCCTCAATTGATACAACACAATTTTTTTTTTAAATATACTGCAGGGACTCTAAAAATTTCCTCCCTTTAAGATGCCATTCCAGTTAAGCCACTTTAATTTTTATTCCTCTAACCCCTAGTGAAAATGTCTGAAAGTTGCCAAATTGCACACAGTGTAACATGATTAGTGGAACATGCTCTGGATCCCCCAGCCCATGGCAAAGAGTATCAGCACAGCGTCTTCTAGATGCCCTACCTTCCTATAAGATTCCTTCACAGATTGTGTGTGTATAGAACACTCAGGTTATTCAGTGGTCTTTACCTCCTGGCATGGAATTACAGGACACTATCTATCCCGGCCAGTTTTCCCACAAATCCCCCAAGTAAGTGTCAATGACATTTTCCCTTTCACAGTTTCGTTTCTCAATGGTGAGGGTCTGGCTCCTTCCCCCTCACTCCCACATCCTGAGCTCATCCACCTAGTTGCCGCATTTAAATTGTTTCCCACAGAAAGGATTGAAGTTTTCCAAGAACCGACTTTGCGTTAATCAAATAATTTCTATTTGATTATTTTCTTGTAAAAACCCCTTCCTAGCACTTGGGAGGCAGAGGCAGGTGAGCCTCTCAGTTCGAGGTCAACAAATTCCAGGACAGCAAAGGCTACAGAGAGAAACCCTGCCTCAAAAGAATAAAAAGCACTATTACCACCACCACCACCAACAACAAAAACTTCCTTTCGTCCATTAATTGTATTGCTTACTACATTTTCTCTATCATCTTAGCTCTCTGCCTCTAAGAGTATATGGTTAAATGATGTTTAGGGAACAAGTAAGTATATGAGTATTTGGGCCTAACTAAATATTATTTAAATCCACATTTTTAATTAAATTTTTTCCTATAATAAATTTTGATCACATCGTTTCCCCTATTCAATCTCTTCCCAGGTAGTTGAAGCAGAAACATTTATTTAACTCTTCTAATTTTATTAAATACAGAAAAAAGTTTTAATGCAAATATTAAGCACATTACACATTACCATTTTTTATTTCTCTATTTCTTACACTGAATTATTTTAAGTTAAATTTAAAGAAATGCTTATTCCAATTCTATGTTATCTTGAAGTAGATGGATTAGGTAATAAAAGCTTCTCCAATTACTTTTATAATGAAACTCTTACTTTTAACACATTAACATGTGTGAACAATACGGTTTATTTAATAAATCATATTGATAGGTAAAAAAGGACATTTGAAGAATTGAAATCAAACAAAATGCAGATAATTTTCTAAGTTGCCCACACAGAACAAGAACGCAAAGCTACTCATCACACTCCTCTAGTTAGAAACAGTCCTTCAGCACCTCTTTCAGAAACTGCCCTCTTAAAATGCAAAATCAAATCTGAAAACTTTAACTTCACTAGGTGTGGGAGGACCTGTTTGACACAGCTGTGGAACATTTAATTGCTGTGGATTAAAGTGTCACCAAGTACAACTGCAGCTCCAGCTTTTTCTTCCTCATCTTTCAAAGCCTCATCATACCAGGACTCAAAGGCACTGGGCACTGTATGGTTGATCTTAGCCCAAAACTCTAGGATTTTCATCTTGCTTGTCTCAGCATGAGATCTTGGGCCCCACAGAAATTCATAGCATGCAGGATGACTGTTGGGTACTTGACGGTACTCCAGGTATTTCAGCTTCACTAGATCTTGAGTGATAAGCTTCCTGGGCTCCCCAAAAATGAAATGCTTCTTTCCGTCATATATTTTCATCTTATTCAGGAATTCCCAGATTTTTTCCTCAGTGGCACAGTTTCCTCTCAGGGATATCACACCTAGGAGATTCATTAGCAGGCCAGTCTTGGGAAATCCCCTGCCTTTACTCACAGTGCCATTGTTGGGGAGATTCATTTTGCTAACAAGGATGTATGAATGCTTTGGAGAGGCCACTTCCTTTAAGTCTACACCAAAAACCACCTCTATGTTGAAAGAAGCTTGTCTGAGGATCTCCAAGAAGCACTTCCTGTGCTTTTTGGTGATCATCTTCAACATGTCTGCTTTCAGAATGGGTCTCTTCATTTTATACATGTGCATCATGTACTTCACCACCATGTGAACTGGACTGCTTAGAGAGCTCTGTGGGGGCTTCACAGTGGAGGCGGGGGCCTGGGAAGAATGCGGCTTTCTCTTAATTCTGTAGTTATCTCCTTCATTTGCTCTTGTAGGAGAACCAATGTTAAACTCAGTAGTAGAAAGAGCTCTCTCCGGCACCTTGGAAGTGATTTGTGGCCTACAAGCTGATTTTGTACGGGTAATAATCCTCATATAAGGAGAAGGTAGAGAGGGAGATTCTTCCTCCTCTGTTGCAGGGGCCTGAGCACTCTGGAGCTCCTGGGGTGTACCTTCAATCTCGTGGCATTTTTCTTGGCTTTGGAGCTTACTCTTCTGATCCCGAGGCATGGTGATCTTGTTCAGAGTATAAGCTAGCAAGCCAGTGATGCAGTCACCTAGAGAGAGAATGGGATTGCATCAGCACCTTCAGCATAGACACAGACACAACTCTTGGCTTTAAGGAGACCACCTTTGCAGGATTCTGTGAAAGTACCATCCTAAGAACTCAGTTGGCACTTGTTCTGATCATCCTATCCTCTGATAACCCTGTGGCACTAAATAAAGTGTGCTTTCCACTGCAGTCTGCCACCACTGCCTGGTGTGCACTGGGAATGCAAGTGATGGTGGCAGGCTTAATTCTGGTGGACCCCTTTCCTCGGGGGATAGAAGATCTCTGATCTTCAATGCCAATGACATTATCAGATCAGATTGTAAGCCGTGCCTGGGCCCCTTCCTTGTGCTGCAGTAATTTTTGGTTACTTCACCAAATGTCCTCATTCCCTTCCTTGGGCCCCTAAGATGAAATGAAAGAACACCTGAACCCTCAACACCTTCTCCAGCTAACTCAGTTCTAAAAGCTGACACGGTCTCACTGGTTGCTCTGTTAGACACTACCCTTTTTGAGGCTTTCTGTGCAAAACTTAGTGTGACAGGTTTACTGGGCCCACACAGGGCTAGAGTAACCCCATATGGGACAGATTTAGTGGGATGCTATAGATTGTGAGGATGGAATGGGTCTTTTACATCCAAAGTCAGGGTCCTAAATCCAGGTGACTCCTAGGGTATTTTTTCCCTTTCATTCTTCCAAGGTTTGGCATCGTAAGAGAAATGAGAATGACCTACATCCTGCCACCTTTGCCCAGTGTTAAGGACCTCACTATTATAGAATCCATGCTCTCCAGGTCCTCAACATATCAAGTAGAGTCAGGGATTCTTGCTGTTCTCACATGAGTAATGTAAACTCGAAATGAAGAGTCAACCTTCCTCAGTCATCATTAGAAATAATAATTTCAAGCCTCAATGAGCCAACCTCTGAAAAGATTCTCAGGTGTCACAGGAGATACAGGGATCTCTGAGACTCCCTATTTTGGAGAATGTGTCCTTTAACTCAGAGTTTCTCAACTGATTTTGCCTCCCCTCGCAGGACCAGTAGCCTACCCATTACATTCAATTTTGCTGTTTTCTGTGACTCTCCAGGCACAAATGATGGACACTTCAATCGTGGAATTCTGCCTACTGAATTATTTCTCTGTATCCTAGGATCCCTCCTTCCGCCTATATAATAAGTTCACTAGCCACAAACATCTTCCTCTTTCCTTGGTGTTTTGAGTGAAAATCCAGATACACTACAAAAGAGAACAGCTTTCTCTGGGTCCCCACAGGACTGAAAATGGAGCTGGATCTTTTGACATCTCTTTTAACGAGTGCAATGGTAGACCCAAAGATACCTCACTACACAGACTGAAGTCCCTCAGCCTCCAAAGGAAGCCATAAACTCCCCAAGAGGAGGCACTGTAGGCAAGACTTACATGGTACTCATAGCCCAAGCCTCTCATCCAAGCAGGGGGCAAAGATTTGTGAGAAGCCTTGTTTAGGGAACAATTCCTCTACTCTCATCCTCCCAAGGGCCTCTCAGCTTTACTTTTGTTTTCAACAATAACTCCCTTTACCAGAACTGGGGTCCCCACCATTGTACTCCATTAGGCTATTTGCTGTTGTTACCTTCCAGGAAGAAATGAGGAGCACTCCAAACTCCTGTTCATGGGCTTAACAGAGTGGATTCAGTGGAGCAAGAATCCTCCCTATAAGGACTCAAGGCTTCCACCTTCAAATATAGCGTTCACCTTTCTTAGTTCTTACACCAAAAGTCTAGATGTGTATAAACTAAAGGGCTAACACCCAGACCAATAGAAAACAGAGTTGCTTTTTTGATACACCCCCCCACACACAACACACCACTCCCCCATATGACAGCACTATAAATCCCTCGTGTTACTGACCTGAATCACAGACCTCCTAAAGGATGTTTTCAACTCCCTCAGTCGGCAGATAGGACCAGAGCAATCACAAACTGGCTGCCCTCTGTCTGTTAACAGGACCTAGGCAAACCACGCCTCCCTCAGTTAGCTGTTAGGACCTGTGCAAGCACATGCCTCCTAGCAACAGGGCCTAGGCAAACCACGCCCCCCTCAGTGAGCTGTTAGGACCTGTGCATTTGCACTTCTCCTTATATCCGTTCACAGGCACCCCCTGTTGGAGGTTCTTAGGTCTGACACCAGGGACTGAAAGGCCCCTCCCTAGTTTGGGGGAAACGTTCTCTCATCAGTATTCGGGGTGCCCCAGCTATACTGTTTTTGATCAGAACTTCTCTCTTGTAAATCTGGGGCTCATAACATCCTATTAGGTTACTTGTTGTGACCTTCAACACAGATCTGGGGAGGACAGCAGAAACTTACTGTGCTGACTCAGCAGAGTGGATTCTTTGTTTGTTTGTGTTTTCGAGACAGGGTTTCTCTGTAGCTTTGGAACCTGTCCTGCAACTAGCTCTGTAGACCAGGCTGGCCTCAAACTCACAGAGATCCACCTGCCTCTGCCTCCCTCCCGAGTGCTGGGATTAAAGGCGTGCACCATCACAGCTATGCAACAGAGTGGATTCTATGACTCCCGTGTCCCCCCTCCCTCATTAAGTCTTCATTTGAAAAAGGTTTTATTTATGTTAGTATTTTTAATTTAAAAATTATTTAGTTTATATCTTGTGTATGAGTGTTTTCCTGCAGGTATACGCATCATGTGCATGCATGGTCCCCAACGAGGTCAGGTGAGGGTGTAGGATACCCTGGAATGGAAGTTACACACAGTCATGAACCTCCATATGGGTCCTGGGAAACAAATCTGGGTCCTTTGCCAGAGCAACAAATGCTCTTAACTGATGTGTTATCTATCTAGCCCTTTATGGAAGTGTTCCTAAGTGCTTCATCTATGCATTCTATATCAATTCCTTTAGGCACAGACTTTTATGAGTATGTGGCGGCTTTTATTAATACTGTTAATAATAATACTGTATTGTATAATGGAAACTCCCTGAGACCTTTGGGCATATTTGAAAGAAAAGGGATTAGTGGACACAAGGAAGGTCTCTCAGGTAGGTGATGGTTCAGTCTCTTGCAGTTTTTTTAAAATACAATTTCTTATATTATAGGCTCAATGTCCTTTATTTATGGCTAGAATCCAAAGAAAAACATATAGTTATCCTCCTGATATTGGAAGGAGACAAGATTGCCAGGCAAAAATTGGAAACTTGGGGGTGGGGATGGGGTGGAGGTAAGGGGAAATGAGGAGAAAAAAGTGAGAAGGGGAGGATGGGGAGAGCTTGGGGGAATGGGACGGTTGGGATGGAGGCAGGGTGGATATGGGAGTAGGGAAGTATATATCTTAATAAAGGGAGCCATTTTAGGGTCGGCGAGAGACTTGACTCTAGAGGTGTTCCCAGCTGAGGATAGGGAACCTGAAATGGCCCTATCCTATAGCCATACTGATGAATATCTTGCATATCACCATAGAAACTTCATCTGGTGATGGATGAAGCTAGAGACAGAGACCCACACTGGAACACTGGACTGAGCTCCTAAGGTCCAAATGAGGAACAGAAGGAGGGAGAACATGAGCAAGGAAGTTAGGACCATGAGGGGTGTGCCCACACACTGAGACGGTGGGGCTGATCTAATGGGAGCTCACCAAGGCCAGCTGGATGATGGAGCATGTGATCAAACCGGAATCCCTGAATGTGGCTGACAAGGAGGGCTGACTGAGAAGCCAAGGACAATGGCACTGGGTTTTGATCCTACTGCATGTAATGACTTTGTGGGATCCTAGTCTGTTTGGATGCTCACCTTCTTAGTCCTGGATGGAGCCGGGATGACCTTGGACTTCCCACAGGACAGGGAACCCCGACTGCTCTTTGGAATGGAGAGGGAGGGGAAGGGGAATGGGGGGAGCAGGAGGGAAATGGGAGGAGGGGAGGAGGTGGAAATTTTTAATTAAATAAAAAAAAGACAATTTCTCATGTAGCCCAGACTAGCCTCAAACTCACTGACCCTAAATTCTTTATCCTCCTGCCTCTTTCTTTCCAGTACTAGGATTACACGTGTGTTTTACCACACCTACTAGGCTTTATTTTTGCTTCATTCATTTATTTGTATTCTTAGCATCCAGTTAACTGTAAAAAGGTCTCATGGCATTGTCACACATGTTATATGTTAATACTTATGAACCCCATTTCCAGGTATTAGCCACTATTCCTATTATCCTCTTTTCCCCAATTAGTCTTTCTCTTACCTTTAAGAATTTTTTAAGTATATATTTTTTCATATGAAATAATGAAGTTATTTGATTTTTGGAAAAGATTGTGGTACTTGAAATCAGGATCTCCAGTGCCATATACCTTCCTGCAAATGACATGATTTTTTTTTGAAGCCTTCAGACACCACCTGTCTATGCAATCCTATAACCCTTAAATATATTATTTATTTTTATTCATACTTCACAGTGACCAGGTACTTCTGTTTCATGTTTTTAATCATTGCACTAAGGAAGGAGAGGTAAGAGAATTTCACAGACTTTGAAGTCAGCCTGGTCTGGTAGTGTATGATGTTTTTTTCTAAAGTGAAATGAGCACGTAGAAAAAAAATCTCACCCATTTATTTTGGTGATCTTATTGCTTTCACTGGATATTATGTCCAGTAGTTTGAATACAGACTGTTTATCTGTTTTGCTGTAGAACACGGCCCTACACTTGAGCCTTATACTTCCATGATAACCTATAGCATTTACTATAACAGCGACAAGAAGAAATTCAGAAGCAGGAAGCAAATTTCAGGTTGGGAGGGGTGAAATACTGTGGGTTTTCATTATCCTATACTGTGGAGGATACTGTCACTTACTAACTGTTCAAGTTCATACATTCTCTGAGCTGCATGTTTCAAATCTGTACAACAGTTTTGGTAAACCCTATCTTCTAGTAGCCACAGAACAAGTACAAGGAATGGAAAACATTTGATATACTGACAAGCATATATTGAATCTCTCCCTTGTTCTGTCTCATGGCTGCAGATGCCAACCAAAAGATTTCCCTTACACACATACTTAAAACTTAACCTAGCCAGGATTAAAACTTTAATCCCAGCACTCTGGAGGCAGAGGCAGGTGGATTTTTGAGTTTGAGGCCAGCATGGTCTAAAGAGTGAGTTCCAGGACAGCCATGGCTAATAAACAAACAAACAGGCTAAAAACAAGAAAGACAACATAAGAAAGATAGATGGATCCCCATCTGAGAGGCCTACTTTGAAACCTTCTCAGTGTGTTAATGAAGGGCAGGGTGAGACACTTTCCTGTCCTCTCTATTAAAAAGCATATTGTCAGCTCTGTCCCTACCCAAGTTCTCTGACTTGCCTTCTGGAAGAAAAGGAGGTACCTTTCCTTTTGAAAAAAAATTATTCACTATGTGAGGCCTGTGCCTCCATGAGTCCCACTAGGAGGAAGCAATAACACTTCTTGTCAGTTATTTCAGCACAACAAAAGTCTTTCAGGTCTGAGGAAAGGACCCAAGTTCTATGAGACTATTTTACTTGTGTAACTCCGTAAGTTATACTTGGTATCACTATGTTGATACTTTTTAGGCGGTGAGCTTTCTCCCTCTTTTAAGCAGAGCCACACTTAATCTAGTCAAAAAATCTTATCTTTAAAGTCATTTCCCACTCCATAAAAGGCTAAGTTCAACCCATGTCTTGGTAGTGCCCTCCCATGGATAAAGAAGTGAGACATTATAAAGTTACTTTTTCTGCCTTGTTTGTCTTTAGGTTAATAATGTTGCTTCTCCCCCACACATACACTTTTGTTGTGCTTGGATCTTCTATCATTCTTATGTTGGTTTATCACCTTACTTCTATCAAAGCCTGAAAATTCTTTCTTGCTTGACATCACAATGCTCCCATAGTACCTTTAGATTACTCAGAATCTTAAAGGAGTATGTGAAGCAATATTGCTAGGACTGGCAATTTTGCCAGGAATATCTTGTCAGGGAATGTATGTGGAGTAGGTCTCTCTGTAACATTCTTCATATTCTGAGGTGTTGGTAATGTGGCATTCCCCTCTGTATGCTACGATACGTTTTATTACTATTGGTTATTAAGATGTTTTGGCCAATGGCTTAGTAGAGTAAAGCCAAGTGGGAAAAATAAACAGAGATATAGAGAGCAGTCGGAGTCAAAGAGATGCCGTGTAGCTGCCTAAGGAGAAGGACATGCTGGAACCTTAGTAACCTTACTGATAGGCCACAGCCTCGTGGCGATACATAGATTGATAGAAATGGCTTAATTTAAGATGTAGAGCTAGCTAGAAATATATGATCGTGATTGACCAAACAGTATTGTAATTAATAGAATTTTGTGTGATTATTCGAGTCTGGGAGGACAGGAAATGAACAGTCTTTATTTATAGAATGGCACCCACCGTCTGGGACACTGATTCACATAAGACCTGAAAAAGCTTTTTACAAAAGAGGACTTCTAGACCTACAAGAACAGGAACCAAGCACAGCTTCTTGGTAGCTGCATTTTTTCAGATAGATTCTGTTTGCTGGTGGCAAGCAGAGGAACAACTTCTTTAAGAGAAGTCTTCCTGACCCAGTGTTAGCAGAAAAAAAAAAAAGCATGGCTTCTTTAAGGAAGAATGACAGAATTAAACTACAAACTCCCTACTAGGGTCCAGGCTACTTTTCAGTTATGGAAGAACACCACTTACTATCTGAGCCATCCTCACTCCAGCTAGAATCTACCCCACATTTGGCTAGATTACAAAAGAAGATTGCTGGGGCACAGACAGAAATAAATCCACATGGACTGGCAAGACATCAAGCCCCCAATAGTACCTCAGTTGACTACTACCACAACCCTAATTCAACAGAACTATTAAGAAACAAGTTTTACATATCGCATTTATAAAAGACAGTACGGGATATTGTCAGGTGGTATACAAGTTGTATCCAAACAACCACTCGGCCACAATCCAAGGTACACATGAGAGTCAGAACTTGAGGCAAAATACCTGGAGAATACTGGGAGGTGGGCTTTACTGAAGTAAAACCAGGCCAAAATGGGTATAAGTACGTCCTTATATTTGCAGATACCTTCTCAAGGTTTCTCTTATCAGACTAGAAATAGCACAGGTTACTATAAAGAAGCCATTAAAGGAATTAGTCCCCCAATTTAGCATGCCATTGGTAATGTGGTCCAAGAAAGGCCCAGCTTTCATAACTTGAATTTCTCAATTACTGGCTACAGTCTTAGAAATAACATAGTATACTTTACCTATAGACCTCAGTGCTCTGGGCAAATAGAAAGGATGACCCAAGCCTGAAGGAAACCCTAACCAAACTAACGATATAGTTCAGTGAAGGTTGGGTGAGCGTTCTTACCTTTGTCCTCTTATGGCCTGATTTGTACCCTTATAGAGAGGGGATTTTCTCTTTTCTAATTCTTTTCAGCAGACCTCCTCCTCTCCTACCTAGACTATGAGATGTACACTCAGATGAAATTTCTAACTATTTGCTTTAGGTCCTGCAACAGGTTCTTCAGCATGTCCAGAAAACTGTGAGAAGGACCCAGTCAAGAGACTGACCTAACTTCCCACCCTTAGCAGGTGAGTGATGCTGTCTGGATTAGAAGACATCATCCAAAAACACTTGATTATCATTGGAAGAAACCACATCCCAGGGTTCTCACTATACCCACCACTATTAAGGATGCTGGGGTCACTCCCTGGATTCATCATCCCCAGCACAAGTGGGCAACAGACTCTCCTGACCTGTGGACTATCACTCATTTGGAGGATCCTTTAAAGGTAAACTCACCCAACTCCACAATTTCCAGATAAAACAACAACAAAAAAAAAATGCCTTAGTACTATCAAACCTGGATCTGCTTTCTACTACATCTCTGTCTTCATTGCCCAATTCTAGGACAAAAAAAAAAAATAGAAAGAGAGAATGAGAGAAAACAGAGAGAAAAGAAAGAGAGAGAGAAACAAAGAAACAAAGAGAAAATCCCCCATGTTAGGACAGCATTTATATTCTAACACCTGGTTAAATTAGCTCATATTTCAAATACTACTGACTTTTCTTTAAGAGGTTTTAAATGCTGCAAGTATTTTAGGCACTTGTCTTATTCCTGTTTGTAAATCCATCCAGGATATTGCTAGCCTAACCATATTTAATCTTTCAACAGGCACTCCTAAGCCTACCAGTTATAAAGATTCTTACAATTGGGGGAGAATTTCTTATAATGAAGAAGTAGATGCAATAGAATGCCATACTCCCTGAATTATTTGTACATACATACAAATGACACATGTACTAAAATATAAAACCTAGAAATTCTTACACATAGCCAAGGGACAAATCATTTGCTCCCACACTGAGGTCATCCTTAACAGGACAGGCTATATTCCTTTGCCTGAAGGATGTTTTTATACATGAACCGTATTATAATCATATTCCTGCTAACTTGTCTCACAATAACCGTTGATATTTAAGCAAACAGTTTATTATTTTCTTGACAGTTCAGGAAGAGAAAAGTCCAATAAGACAACGGTGTCAGAGACAGAGAGAGTCCCTGACTGGAGGCTGTGATGATTATATTGTCCTCCTCTCAAATCCTAAGGTTTTGGCCATCATGTTCTCTGTAATAAGCCTCCTCATTACGGCTGCATACAGTGATGGCAGCTTAGCTAGATGGCCTTTAAAATAACTAAAGGTTTAAACTATATGTCCAGCGCTATTAGTTTATTAAAGAAAAAAAAAGTACATTGACAGGCTATAATACATAACAGGGCCACTATTGACTATCTAATGGTACTGTACCATCAAGGATGCCAAGAAGTTAGGAAAATGTGTTGTTTAATCTTCCTGTCTGTAATATTACCTCATTACTTCTCTTAGGACTGGGTCAGTCAAACTCACCTTCCTCCCTTGAGTTTTGTTTTGGACCATTCCAAGGACTTTCAAACCCAAGCTGCTGACTTGGGGCTCATTGTCTGGAGGGGTTGGAGGTGTGTTTGATAAGGACATAGCAGGATTTGGGGTACCTGACAGAGAACCTGCAGTTGATCATTGTGGTGGCACCAATGAGGAGGCTGACAATCTGTTTTGTTGTCATTGTTGTTTTTGCAGGGTACTGACTACCACACAGGCATTCTGTTCCTGCAACCTGCCCTGGTGCATAGCTGCTATACTTCCCAGTCCTTTTCTTCCTGAGCAAAATTCTTCACCATGGACCAAGGTCCTTGCTGCCAGTTACTTCCCTTTAACCCTTTCCTTTATGACACTGCCTAGGAAAATTTATGCTTTTGTTTCCACAAAAAAGTGCGTTTTTTCTTCATTCAGATCCAATGGGTTATAAATATTGTCATCATTTAGAGGGGTTGGTTACAAATTATCATTGGTTAGGGTAAGAAGAAAAACTGCTACAGGTTTTTATGTGATGATTCAAATTTAGAGTTATTTCAGCTTTGATATATGTATGTTTCTGTTCTTGTTTAAAGTGTTATAGGCATACAATATTCCAGACTACTAAAGGAAACCACAAGAAGGACTTTGAAAAAAGTTTTCATGTTGTCTAAAAAAAAATTCAGGAGATTAAACAGAAAAGAAAAAAAAAGGTCTAAAATAAAAATGTCTGGCAAATCAGAGGAGCTCAGATTTAAAAAAAAAAAAGCTGAGGAGTATGGTAAGTTGTAGAAGGTCAGAGGAGGTATGAGATTTGATCATGTTATGCTAATTTTGATTATTTTCTTCATTAAAAAACAAAGCTAATGATTCACTCTAAAATGTTTGTGTTGGGAATGGGGTCATACTCTTTAAAGGAGAGAGGGGGAGAGATGATTGCCTACTGCACCCCTATACCCTGTCTTTCCTTCTCCAATCAACTTGGAAAAGGAGTTCTTTTTTATACCACTACATTACCCCCAGGCGCCCCAGGATAAGAGGTCCTGGAGGGCAGAGGGGGAGGGGTAGAGGAGACCCCACATATACACACATTAGCATTCTCAGAGGGAGGAGCTGTCAGCCTGGTATGACTCCATAGCCCTTCTATTGTGCCCTGTGGGCCAACCTGATGCTGAGGGCAGGCAGCAGCTAGTCCGTTGGCCCCTTGCTACTAACAACCTTTATAATTAGAAATTACAAAATCCTAAGTTTTCTAAAAAGCCTTTAAGGATGGTTGACCTGTTGGATTTTGTCCTTTTCACTCAGCAGACCACAGAAGATGATTGTTTCCAACTGCTCCAGGTCCTCTTCACTACTGAGGAAAGATCAGAACAGAGGCTTGGAAATTGGTTCCAGGCCCAGACGGAAGACTGGCCACCAATGCAGATTTCATAAATGTTGGGGTTCCTGTGACATGACCCAACTGGGATTTCAACACAGCATAAGGTAGGGAGATTCTGAAAGTCTACTGCCAGACTCTAATGGAGGGTCTATGGGCTGCCACGAGGTGGCCCATAAATTTATCCAAAGTGAGGTACTCCAGATGCCTAAATTAACACCAGGAACATTCCTAGAGAGGCTGATAGAAGCTTATAAAATCTATACACCCTTAGATCTGGAAGCACCAAAAAATTGGTCTATAGTCAACATGGCTTTTGCCAACCAATCAGCACCAGATATCTGCCGTAAGTTACAGGGACAAAAAGGTTTTAAAGGTAAGAGGTTGGCTAAACTCATTGCAGTTGCTGAAAAAGTATTCAATAATAGGGAGACCCCCCCCGAAACAGACAGACCAGGGCTCATCAAAGCTTTAAAAAGACAGACATGGGGGCTCAGCAAAGTCATTCTGGCTGTGTAAAGCAGTCCAGATGTCAGAAAACAGGACTGGCATTTGGAGATTCACCATGTAAAGGGAAAGGCCTAAAGCAGGGACTGCACAATAGGCCTAGTCCGCAGAAAGGCCAATGTGCCTTCTGTAGGAAGTTGGGTCATTTAAAAAAACTAAATGCCCTAAATGACAGGACTCAAAAGTAAAGGTACTAAAACAACAACAAAAAGTAACTAAAGGGGACAGGGCTCAGAGCCTCTCCTCGAGCCTTAGGTGATCCTAAAGGTGGAGGGGAAACCCATTGATTTTCTGGTGGATGCAGGAAAACAACACTCCATTCTAAAACAACCCCTAGGCAAAATGTCACCAAAACAATCTTGGGTGCAAGGGGCCACGGGGATGAACTGGTACTCATGGACTATTCAAAGATCAGTGGACATTAAAATAAGGTCGAGTAACCCACTCTTTTATGTTTAAAAGAGACTTATTTGCTATAATGGGGCCCACATCCATTTTGTTTACAGGACCCCCAAATCAGACACACATAGAGATCTGCTCCAAAATTGGCTCAAAAAAAAAAAAAAAATTCCCAAGTATGGGCAGAAACAGCTAAAGGCAAGTGCAACACCAATGCATGTCAAACATACCCAATGCCCAGAGAGGCCAAGCAGGGGATCACTCCCCATATTAAGTGCCTCAGAGACCTGGGTATCTTGGTCCCTTGCCATTTGGCCTATTTATGTGAATGACCGCCTATAGCAGCTGATGCCTTAAACACCTGCCAAGCTGCCACTAAGGGGCTGCTTAGAACTTTGGGAGACTTAGGGTATCGTGTATCAGCAAAATGGCTCAATTCAGCCAGACTGTGGAACTTACCTGGTGTACATACTCAAGGGGGGCAAAAGGTGGTTGTTAAAAGAAAGGAAAGAGATCATCCTGAAGATCTTCCAACCCAACAACTGTCACAATGTGAGAAAATTCCTAAAGTCTGCTGGGTTCTGTAGGCTCTGGATTCCTGGATTTGCTAAACTAGCTTGGCCTCCGTATGAGGCCACAAGGAGAGGGAAGACTCCCCTCCATTGAACCCCACAGATAAAAAAGGCCATCAATAAAATTAAGGTGGTTCTACTAAACATGCCTGCTTTGGCACTACCAGATGTCACCAAACCCTTCCACATGTATATGGAGAAGAAGAAGGAAATGGCGAAAGGGGTATTGATGCAAACCCTGGGTCCATGAAAAAGGCCTCCTTGCCACCAAATAATTGTAGCAACAGCTTTACTAGTTAAAGACTCACACAAGCTAACTTTGGGGCAAACTCTTAAGAATGACCACCACCCATGCTATCGAGGGGGTACTTAAACATCCTCCTAATAGATGGCTCACTAACTCTCAACTGACTCTTATTATTATTATCAGGCTTTGCTCTTGAACCCACCCAGGATCCAATACACCCAGAACAGTGCCTCTAAACACTGCCACTCTGCTCCCAGCCTCTCAACAATTGTCTAGACATTCTAAGCTATCTCCACAGGATCAGGTCAGACCTCAAGGATGTCCCTTTGTTAAGGGCTGAGGTAACATGGTATACAGATGGCAGTAGCTTCATCAAAGATGGTATCTGGGGGCAGTGGTTACAACTGAGAAAGAAGTCATATGGACCGAAAAAAAATGGTTATTAAAAAATAACGAGTAGAGTTTAGACCTCTTACAGGCCATATGGCTGCACCAAGAGATAGCTGTCATACACTGTCCTGAGCGCCAAAAACGAGAGGATCCAATCTCTAGGGGAAGCAGCTGTGCAGACAAGGCAACAAAGCAGGCTGCACTCCAGACAGCAGCCATCCTGGGGCCACACCAAAGATGATCACACCTACATTGCCAAAATTTTTAGCTGACACTGACCAAGTGCTTGAAAAAATCCACTCATGTACAAGCACTTAAAAGGAGGAAGGATGGTTCAGGACCCTGGATGAACGAATCATCCTCCCATCAGACTTTGTCACTCAACTAGTCCGACAAATACACCAAAGCACTCACTTGGGAGAAAGAAAAATGCAGGACCTCTTACAAAGAGCACATCTGGCTGGGCAGTGGTGATGCACACCTTTAATTCCAGGACTCGGGAGGCAGAGGCAGGCGGATCTCTGTGAGTTCGAGGCCAGCCTGGTCTACAAGAGCTAGCTCAAGGACAGGCTCCAAAGCTACAAGTGAAACCCTGTCTCGAAAAAAAAAAAAAAAAAAAAAAAAAGAGAATACATCTTAGGGTCTTTGACCTGCCATCTCGTCAAAAAAAAAAAAAAAAAAAAAAAAAAAAGGAGTCATACTTCACAGTGGTAAAGCCAGACCTGTATAGCTATAAATATTTGCTAGTTTTTATAGATACCTTTTCAGGATAGACTGAGACTTTCCCAACTAAGCATGAGACTGTCGCCAGGGTGGTCAAGAAGCTACTAGAAAAGATTATCCCAAGGTTTGGTCTACCTATGCTCTTGGGCTCAGATAACAGACCTGCATTTATCTCTCAGGTAACATAAAGACTAGTTAAGGCTATGGGGACCAATCAAAAAACTTCATTGTGCTCATCGTTCCCCATATTCAGGACAGGTAAGTGGGATAAACCAAACCCTAAAGGGGACCTTAACCAAATTAACCCCTGAGACTGGTGGTGACTATGTGTCTCTCCTCCCCTTTGCTCTCTACAGGGATCGCAATTCTCCTTATACCTTAGACCTGACCCCATTTGAGATCATGTATGTCAGGTCACCCCCATTCTCCCTAATCTTAGGACAGAATTACTGGCTGAATTTGATGACCAAAGATTGCTTTCCTCCATACAAGTTCTAAGTCCGTTGCAGAAACAACTCTGGCCTCAGCAGCATACAGTCTGTGAGAAGACACTGCCTCCTGTACCCCACGGATTCCAGCCTGGAGACCTGGTGATCATCCCATTCTCTCCACAGTCCAGATGACGGTTCTAAGACAGCAATACAAGCCTGCAGATGGAAACAATGCATCTCTAGGAATTGAGATGACCCACTCTCAAGGGGAAAATAAAAGAGCTGGGGAGGGGTGCAGATCAGGTTCTCCTAGTAAAAAAAACCTAAGCCTTAGTACCAGTTCACTGAAACAGGAGAGAGCTAAACAGTCCAAAAACAAACAAACAAAAACCAAAAAACCCCACAGCATTCTTATAGCTCAGCAGACACCCCATGATACCCTTCTGCAGGCTCAGCAAGCCCCATAAGCCTTTTTGCTGGCTCAGCAGGTGTCCCCAGTTTACTGATAACTAAAGATAGCTTTCCCTACCCTGCTGCTGGAAGGTCCCTAGCCACTAGGATCTCCCACCAATCAGCCCCCACACTAATCTTTCCTCCACCAATCAGTCACAGATTTAATACCTCCTCCCGGGAATTCCCCTAACTATGTTAAAGATTATAATCTTAAAAGAAGATATAATCTGGGGGTCACCATATGCCAACCCAACGTTAAAATTAATAAAGCACTCTTGTTATTGCATACATGGGCTGTTTGTCTTCTTTGGGGGGCCTCTCTCGCACCCTAACATGAACACCATCTATTGTTTCTGTCAGTGGTTCCTGCCTCCATTCTTGTACAATTCAGAGGAACATTGTTTTATTAACTATTTTGTAAATATGAGTTTTTTAATAGCTCTAGAAACATTTTTAAAGGTGGGAAAGAATCTCACTTCATCCCAGTTTTGAAGTGTAAAGAACTTGTGAAGTGGTTAAATCATTAGCTGGTTTATTTCTGGTATAACCAGAAAAGAGCAGGATACTGGATCAGGAGAGGTTGTGACTGTCTGGGGGTCACCATAACATTCTGTAGAGGAGTCTAGCTTTACATCCTACAACAAAGCATATTAAACCACAATTTGGAGTCTTACTTGTCTATTTCTTTCTGAAACATTTTCAGTTAGATCTGGTATCATGTTTCTAGTAGAACTGTTTAGTTAAAAAAAAATAACACTCCTCTCAGAACCTTAAATGTTTCTGTCATGGCAGTCCATTTTCCTAAAACTTGTGAACTATGGAACTTTTGAGTATATACAGTGTTTGGCATAAAACTGTGAATCAGTGGAATGAAGGATTATGAGATTTGATTGTTATGTGAGGTCGTAGGGAAAATTTGCCAAGTTGTAGGCTGGAACATCACTGGAGTAAGTTCAAAGAGAAACAACACATGGCTCTTTAGGGTATGTGAACACAGTGTATGACTTCAGAGTTTAGGTACATGTTTTCAGAATTGAAATGCCTGTATACTCTGCTCTTCAACTAATAAAAACTCCGTTGTGAAAGGGACAAAATACATAGGGATCATAATAGGAGCATTTTGATTTGAATCATTGCTGCCCACCCACTGGGATTACTTTTCTAAATTAATGTCTAAATTTAGATGCCACAGAGTATACAACATTTGAAATTGCAATAAAATTAACAGTCAGAAATTTTTTTTAAATGAAAACACCTTAAAATGTTTTCTGTCTAATGCCACAAAAAAACTTGCTTTTTTCTTCATTGGGAAGAGATTACCTTGCATTCTCATGCACAATGAGACCTTCTAGATTCGTCCACTGCATGGGAAGATGCTAGACTTATTTTCAATAAACATCCTCAGTAGAAAGTCTGAAGACTCCCCAAGACTGGATGCTTAACTACTGTTTAGGGAGAGCATCCACCTTTAAAAAAAAGAGTTCTGATTCACTGTGATTAAATTTCACAGGCATTCTTTAATATAAAAAAAAACAAATGCAAGTGTACATCTCTTAAGCTTGAAAAAACAAACAGTAAACCACAAATGTTCAACTTTCACTCTTGTCCATTTTCAAATATTTTACTCCCGATTTTGCTATCTCCAAGATTCTTCCTCTATTAATGCCATGTTACTTTGACATAGCACCACCAAAGCTATATGCAAAATTCCAATTTGTATTTCTAAATGTGAACATTCAACTTGACAAACAGCAGTGAAGGAACGGGCTACAAAAATTATCTGTATACATTCTAACCCCAAGTTAAAACTTTGCTAAATCCCCCAAAAGATTATCAACAACTTATTTGCAAAAAGATGAACAGACCTTTTCAATCATAAAGCAGAGGCTACCTTACACCTCACTTGTGAGTAGGACGACTTAACTTGGTCTTAGTACGTCCCTTGGCCTTGCTTTTAGTGCCAGACTTGGCTGCAGCGGCAGCTTGGGCTTTCTCTTCCTCTTCAATCAAAGCCTGCTCATAACGAGATGAGTAATCCTCACGAGTGGTTTCACTGATCTTGGCTAAAAAGTCCATCACTTTCATCTTGCTGGTTTCAGCATAGGCTCTTGGGCCCCACAGGAACTGATAGGATGGAAGATCACTGTTAGGAACCTGACGGTATACCAGGTACTTTTCCTGTACCAGATCTTCAGTGATGAGCTTCCTGACATCTCCAAAGATGAGATGTGGGACCCCATCATAGACTCCTAGCATGTTCAGGAAATGCCAGACCTCCTCCTCCGGGGCACAGTAGCCATTTAGGTAGATCACACTTAGGAGAGGGATCAGAATGCCCCTGTTGGGAACACCCAGCTCATTGCTTGTACTTCCATCATCTTTGAAATCTAGCTTGCTCACAAGCATGTAGGACTGACCATTGGGCTGGACTTCTTTCAGCTCAATGCCAAAGACCATATCCAGACGATAGGAGGCTTTCTTGAGGATCTCAGGGAAGTGTTCCTTGAACCTTTTGTTGATAACTTTGAGCATCTCTCCCCTCTTCATGGGCTGCTGCACTTTGTATTTGCAAAGCATGTACTCCACTAGCATTCCTGTCTTCCTTGATAGAAGATCCATCTTTGTGCTTCTACTGAAGAGTGGGGCCCTAAGAGAAGACCCATTTTGCTCTTCTTGGCCCTTTGCACCTTTATCAGACATTTTCTGGGCCATGCTTTCACTAGCAGTGGTGGAGAGTGCCTTACCCTGAGGGAAGCCAGCAGTAAAAGTGCTTGGTTGAGCATCTTCTGAAGCTTGATCAGAGCAGGCAATTGACTCTCCTTTTTCTGATGCCTTTGATAGAGCATCATTTAGCCCGTGGGCCTCATCTTGGGTCTGGTGACGTTTCTCTCGAGCACGGGCCTTACTCTTCTTTCCTCTGGGCATGATGGCTGTAGTCAGTAAGAGAAAGCAGTACTTTGAGCAGATGATCTTATTATCTAGATCAGAAAAATAACATACTACAAGCCCTTTTTGGCAGATTTCAAACACCTTGGATTTCCCTGACATTTCCTTTCCCATATTTTGAGTAAAACATTGCTGTGAGAATACACTGGGCTTTTGATTTCCTGACCAGCTCCCATGAATTCAGACTTAGAGGGGTGTCTGAGTACTCTTATTTCTATTCAAATCCAGAACTGTTCCACTCTCCTTGCCATAGAGAAGATGCCCATGAGCCTAGAGAAGAGCTCAGGAGGACTCACTCTACTGAAATAACTGCTTAGAGTGCTGAGAATTCTGTAATTGTCCATCAAAGGTTCTTTGGTGCCTTCAACCCTACTTCCAGTTATTTCCTAGGCTCCATGTTAAACATAGCAACACCACCTTCCTATTCACTGGGCCCTACAGTATCAGACAAAGAAATTTACCTTTGTGTTGAAAACAAGAAACACTGAAAGGGCCGGGATGGTAGCACAATCCATAATGAGCTTGCTTGGAAACCTGAGCTTGAAACCTAGACTCCATGTGTAAAAGCAAAGCAAAGAATGGTGGATTGCATTTGCAATCTCAGTGCTGGGATGGATACAGAAGGATGCCCGGAGCTCTGGAACCAGCAAAGCCAGTCTTTTTCCAGATGCAGGATATAAAAGGAGCACATCTTAAACACAAGACGGATACCTCCTAAGGAACCTTACTTAGGCCTCTGGTTTCAACAAGCACACATTCACACTGGGACACACAAATATACACACGCACTAAGAAAATACAGATTACCCACACACAAGATGTGATGGGGATGCTGAAACTCACAAGGCTAACCTTTGCCCTCTTGTGCTGACAACGCCCTGGGAACAGAGCCTGTGGCTAGTTACGACAGGTGTACATGTCCAAGTCACACTATAGAGCCTGACTTGCAGTGGCCCCGTTATTTTGGAAGTGATTCCCTCACCTCCATATATCTTCACTGATGTTAGACACTGGAGACCAAGGCTAAAGTGGACCTATAGGAGACCAAGGCTGTCCCTTCTCAGAGAACAGACTCAGAGGAGCACAGAGGGCTGTCACACTATCAGCTCCAAATTCAGGACATTTTAAATATTCCTGTGCTACGTGTTCGCTTTCAGTTTTCATTCAACCATGATGTTAGTATCCTCCCCAGACCTTTGAAGCTGACCCTGTTTCTTTGTCTGCACTCATTTGGTGAAGTTATGGAAACTGCTGTAAAGTTCCTGGCATGCACACCTCGTATCATAGTCTTCCCCGCTTCCCTCAACCACTGCTGTATTTCTTCTCTTCCTTTTCTGCTCATCCTGGTCAATTTTCCATTATCCTCTTACTTCTTCCTAACGATACAGGAGAGTATTGGCAGGAGGCTTTAACTCTTCCATGTTATTTATTTAAATTTAATAACGTCTGCTTTTGATGTCTTTGCCACTTTACCTAGGGATTCATGAATGCTAAGGAAACACTATACACCAGCTGTGCTGTCAATCCTTCCTTTCCTGATTTTTTCCTTTTTTTGTTTAAAGACAGGGTTTCTCTGTGTAATAGCCCTAGTAGTCCTGGAACCGAGAACATGCTTTGGAGAACCAGGTTGGCTTTGAACTCACAGAGATCTGCCTGACTCTGCCTCCCAAATGCTGAGATTTGTGCCATCACTGCTGGGCTCCACTTCTGATTCTTAAAAATAGTTTGGGAGAATATAAAAGTGAGGTGCATCTCTGTGAATTCGAGGTCAGTCTGCTCTACAACAGCTAGTTCCAGGACAGCTAGGACTGCTAACCAGAGAAACCTTGTCTCGAAAAAACAAACAAACAAACAAACAACAAAACCAAAAACAAAAAAACGACCAGAGATCTGGGTGGTGGCTGCTTACCCCTTTAGTCCCTCCCAGCTGTCTGGAGGAAAAGGCAGGTGGTTCTCTGTGTGTTCCAGACCGGCTTGGACAGCAGAGTGAGTAGTTCCAGGAGAGGCTCCAAAGCTACAGAGAAAAACTATCTCAAAAAAGAAAGAAAGAATAAAAGAAAGAAAGTCTCCAGTTATCTCGGGTATATTGTTCCTTAGGACCCCCATACATTGGGCATGGCTGCCAATATTAGGATTCCTCTGACTCGCAGGGAATGGGTTTGCCTACCCTAGTTAGGATTGATTCTGACTTTACAAGATGGGAGTGGCTACCACAATTAGGCTTGTCTCTGATTCCAAGGAATATGAGCAGCTACCAGAGTTAGGATTGACTCTGACTCCACGGGATAGGAGTGGCTACCACAGTTAGGCTTGTCTCTGATTCCAAGGAATAGGAGCAGCTACCAGAGTTAGGATTGACTCTGACTCCACGAGATGGGAGTGGCTACCACAGTTAGGCTTGTCTCTGATTCCAAGGAATATGAGCGGCTACCAGAGTTAGGACTGATTCTGACTCCGGATGGGAGTGGCTACAGAGATAGGCTTTCCTCTGATACCCACGGGATGGGAGTGGCTTCCAGAAGTTAGGCTTTCTTCTGACTCCCACAGGATGGGAGTGGCTATCCAAAGCCTCTGGGTATCTTCCACAGGTGGCTCTTCCTCACCACCCCGAGATGGGCGTGGCTATCTTAAACCTCTAAGTATCTCTTTCTTTTGGCACCCTGAGACCTCCTACCAGCCCGTGCTGGGCAGGAGCAAGCCCGTGCTTTTCACGTGTTTTTCCCAGATATGGGTTTTAAGTGCTATCACAAAAATTTAAGAATAATTACAGAGCCAGGCAGTGGTGTCCCAAGCCTTTAATACAGCACTTGGGAGGCTGGGGCAGGAAGATCTTTGTGAGTTCGATGCAAGCTTAGTCTACAAGAGCTAGTTCTAGAACAGGCTCCAAAGCTACAGAGAAGCCCTGTCTCTAAGGACAAAAAAAGAGAATAAGTCCAGAGCTCGCAGGAGTTGGTTCTTCATTCCACTGAACATTAACTACCGATTATGCTGGGGATCCTTTGCTGTGTACTCTGCCACAAAGAACATTAGAGCCCAGGGACAGGACAGCTCACACTGGACGTAAATTCAGTTCAAGGTTCTTGATTACCATTTAGAAGTCAAGGACTGGATTTAATTGTGACCTACGAAGCCACCATTTTCAGAATCAGAGTTACCTTCTAAGACCGGGGGTCCCCGTTTCCTCTCAGAAACACAGAAAGCTACAAGACGCCACATATTTTCCCAGGGCAAGCCTGAGTGAGAGCTAGCACAGATCCTGTGATTATTCCAGACATATTCCCCCTTGGTACACATTCAGGGTCCCTACCTTGACTGCAGACCTCTGTGAAAAGTCGCCAGCAGCCGGGCCTGAGCAGCAGAGGCGGCTTCCGTGGCAGAGGCACTAAGACCCAGCTCCTCCCCTCCTCACAGGAAGTGAGGGTAAACCATATCCGGCCAGGGGCGGGCTCTGAAGAGTGACAGCAGCGATGGGTTACTATAGAACCAGACTGCTGTGGAGGAAATTTAGAGGAGAGTCTGGTTTCCTTACTGTACTTCCCTAAGACACTAATCCTTCCCACTGCCTACACTTTTCTTGGGCTATGTCAAGCAGAGCTTAAAGCCTGAGCCTCTGAAGATCCACTTTCATGCCCCAACCACCTCGCCTTGCTTCCATCTCTGCCATATACTACCTGAACCCTCCTCCTCCTCTCCCCGATTTTACATGTCCTGCCCCAGGTTGCATGCACGTCTTCTTCTGTTTATAGCTTAATTCCCAGCTCTCACATACACTTCTCTGCTTTCCAGCAATTCCACAACACCCCCACCCCGGAGCAGGGGTGGAGTAATGAAGGGCACAACTTCTGTCTAGCAAGTCTCACCTAGGGAGAGTGAAGCTCGAGCTCCAGCCCCATATGCACCCATGACTGCCAGCTACACACGTAACCCTCCCTTGCCTCAGTCCTTTAAGAGGAAGTCTAGATTTACTACACAGGTTGACAGCTTTGTCCTGGATCTCAGAGTGCTGTGTCCCACTCTTTTCCAGAGCCAAGTAATGCCTCAGGTTCAGGTCCAGTCTCCGTAGGAAGCCACACCTTTCTGAGTCTCAGAGGAGATGATCTGGGCAAACTTTCTCACATGGTTCTCCAGGCTTGAATTTCCTGGGCCTGACAGCAGGGTCAGAGTTCTGAGCCCATACTTTCTCTTAGGAGAAAATTCCTTTCATTCCACAAAGGCTCTCTCAGCTTGTCCTTGGCTCTGAACAGGAACTCTACCTTTCAGACCTGGGGTCCTGTCCCTTCAAACCTGTTAGGGTGCTTGCAGTGACCCTGAAGGCAGAGATAAGGTATACCAGAAACACTGTCTGCCGGCTCAACTGTATGGCTTCTGGGGTTCCCGGCATCTTTTCTTCCACTGATTTTGGACCATTTGCATCAATTCAGTCCCCTCAGTACATAAAGTGGAAGTTTCATGATGCCCCAGTTAGGATCTGATTCCCTTCCCTCAAATTTCCAGCCAGAAGCATGGCTGAAGGTTTTGAGGTAGCTCTCTTTGTGTAACTGGTTTTCCTGCCTCTTCTCACCGTTGTATGGGTTAAGGCCAAGCCTCCTGATTCTTAAATGTCATGGACTTTCACTCTTGACATCCTTGTGGAGTAAAATGAGCTTTAGTGGGGCCAACACATGTGGCGGAGACAGACCGGCACGCCAACGTGGCGGACATCGGCGTGCAGATGCGGTGGAGATTGGCAGATGTGGGATAATCCAAGCATGAAACAGTGAAGCCCACACTGAGAACAGATCGTCACACTACAATTAAATCAAGTAGGTTTCTTGGGGCCTAATCTGCAGATTGGGAGGCCTTTTATTGGCGAGATCCACTGGCCTATCCCTGAAGACACTCATGGGTGGGGAGAGTGTTCTTGGCCCACGGCGGGCCACAGGAAATAGAACAGGGGCATTCCCAGACCTCCTTGACCCCTCGGTTAGTCTGTGAGGGCTGGTCCCCTCTGCTGGTGCTGCTCCTCCTCTGCTGAGACCTCTCTCTTCCTGGCCCACCCCAGCTTGCACCCAGGGGGCCCCCTTCACTCTCCCTCCCTTACACGGGGCCGGCAGGATCAACCAGTTTACCCTGTTTGGGCTCTTGGTGACCCACAGAGTGGTAGGCCTTTTGTTGGCGACATCCCTGGCGAACAGGGAGCCTGGCCCTGTTCCTGGAGACCCGTCTGAGTGGTGAGAAGGATCTTGGCCCGTGGTGGGAGACAGGAAACAGAGCAAGGGCATCTTGTAAGCGAGGCCCCTGGCCCAGCAGGGAAACCTGATCCTGCTTTAAAAGACCCATTAGATACCATCGATAGGAGGAGATGGCCAGGTGCCAAGGCAAGAATTCACCTAACAATCTGAAAAACAACACGAAAACACCAGAACCTAATGATCATACATCAGAAGTACTTGAACACCCTAACACAGGAGAAGTGGAAAAAATTGACTTTATGAAAGCAATGGAGTCCCTTAAACAAAATGCAAAAAACGCCCTTATAGAAATGGATGAGAAGTATAACAAAAAGTTTGAAGAAATGAGTAAATATGTGAATGATACCCTGGGAAACCAAGAAAAAACGATCAAACAAGTAATGGAAACAGTTCAAGAATTGAAAACTGAAATGGAAGCAAGGAAGAAAACACAAACTGAGGACCAGCTGGATATGGAAAATCTAGGTCAAAGAGCAAAGACTACAGAATCAAGCTTAATCAATAGAATACAAGAGAAAGAAGAAAGAATCTCATATTCTGAGGACACCATAGAGAAAATAAATGCACTGATCAAAGAAAACAGCAAAGTCAACAAATTCTCATCACAAAACATTCAGGAATTATGGGACACAATAAAAAGACCAAACCTAAGAATAATAGGGATACAAGAAGGAGAAGAGTCACAAATCAAAGGCACAGAAAATATTTTTAACAAAATTATGGAAGAAAACTTTCCCAACCTAAAGAATGAAATTCCTTTGAATATTCAAGAAGCATACAGAACACCAAACAGACTGGACCAAAGAAAAACATCCCCTTGCCATATAATAATCAAAACACAAAATATACAGATTAAAGAAAGAATATTAAGAGCTGCAAAGGAAAAAGGGCAAGTAACTTATAAAGGTAAACCAATCAGACTTACACCTGACTTCTCTATGGAAACCATGAAAGCCAGAAGGTCCTGGATAGAGGTAATGCAGAAACTAAAAGACCACGGATGCAAACCCAAACTACTATACCCAGCCAAGCTATCGTTCACTATCAATGGAGAAAACAAGACATTCCAGGATAAGAACAAATTTAAACAATACGTAGCCACAAATCCAGCCCTGCAGAAAGTAATAGAAAGAAAATCACAACCCAAGGAATCCAACATTGCTAACACTGCTACAATGACTCAGGCATCTAGCGACCCTTTACTAGCACAACTCAAAAAGGGAGACACACAAACTCTACTACCAAAAACAATAAGAATAACTGGAGCAAACAACCACTGGTCATTAATATCACTTAATATTAATGGTCTCAATTCACCTATAAAAAGGCACAGGCTAAGAGATTGGATACGAAAACAGGATCCAACATTCTGCTGTTTGCTAGAAACACATCTCAACCACAAAGACAGGCATCTACTTAGAGTAAAGGGTTGGGAAAAGGTTTTTCAAGCAAATGGTCCTAAAAAAAAAAACAGGTGTGGCCATACTAATTTCTAACAAAACTGACTTCAAACTAAAATCAATCAGAAGAGATCGAGAGGGACACTTTATACTCATAACAGGAACAATTCAGCAGGAGAATTTAGCTGAGAATTTAGCTCTAAATAGAAGATTTGCTTGCAACCTGGGCAGGACATGCAATCTGAGAGAGAGAGTGAGGCAGGTTTAGGTGGTATATGGCAAGATGGAATAATGGCGAGGTGGGTGAAGCATGAGTTAAGTGGGGGCTTCAGAGGTTCAGGTTTTAAACTCTGCACCAAATAGCCCAAGAAAAGTGTAGGCAGTGGAAGGATTAGTGTCTTAGGGAAGTACAGTAAGGAAACCAGACTCTCCTCTAAATTTCCTCCAAAGCAGTCTGGTTCCATAGTAACCTGTCCCTGCTGTCACTCTTCAGAGCCCGCCCCTGACCAGATATGGTTTACCTCACTTCCTGTGATGAGAGGAGGAGCTGGGTCTTAGTGCCCCTGGCAGGGAAGCCAATTCCTCTATTCAGGCCGAGCTGCCGGGGAGTCCTCAGAGAGATCTGCAGTCAAGGTAAGTACCCTGAATGTGTACCAAGGGGGAATATGTCTGGAATAATCACAGGAGCTGTGCTACCTCTCACTCAGGCTTGCCCTGGGAAAATATGAGGCATCTTGTAGCTTTGTATATTTCTGGGAGGAAACGAGGACCCCCGCTCTTAGAAGGTAACTCTGATTCTGAAAATGGTTGCTTCGTAGGTCACAATTAAAGCCAGCCTTTGACTTTTAAATGGTAAGGCAAGAACCTTGAACTGAATTCTCATCCACCATGAGTTGTCCCAGCCCTGGGCTCTAAAGTGTCCCGTCGTAATGGAAGTCTATCGGACTTCATCACCAGGAAAATCAATAGTTTGTGTTCAGTGGAATGAAGAACCAACTCCGCTATCTCTGTATTTTTTCTTTTTTTTTTCCCTTAGAGGCAGTGTTTCTCTGTAGCTTTAAAGGCTATCCTGGAAACAGCTCTTGGAGACCAGGCTTGCTTTGCACTCACAGAGATTTGCCTGCCAGTGCCTCCCAAGTGCTAGGATTAAACGTTTGGGAAATCACCTCTAGGTTCTCTACTTATTCTTAAATGCTGTGATAGCGCTTAAAACCCATATCTTGGAAAAACATGCAAAAGGCATGGGGTTGGTCATGTCCAACATGGGCGAGTAGGACGTCTCAGGGGCCAAAAGTAAGAGCGACATTGAGTTTTAAGATAGAAACCCCTTTCTGGGGCTGGTCAGAGGAAATGCCATGTGCAAAAAATACCCAGAGTCTTTGGTTAGCCACTCCCATCTCCTAGGAGTCAGAGGAACTCCTAACTCTGCTAGGCATGCCCATCCCGTGGTACTCAGGGGGAAGCCTAACTTGGGTGAGCAAGCACATCCCCTGGGAGACAGAGGTATCCTAACCTGGGCAGTCATGCCTAGGTGTATGGCAGTCACAAGGAACTCTATACCAGAGATAACTAGAGGATTTTTTTCTGTGTTTTTTTTTTGTTTTTGTTTTTGTTTTGTTTTTTAGTTTTGTTTTTTTTTGTTGTTTTTTTTTTTTTTTTTGAGATAGGATTTCTCTTCCCTTTGAAGCCTCTCCTGAAACTCACTCTGTTATTCAGGTGGAACTGGAATGCACAGAGACCCACCTGCCTCTGCCTCCAGACAGCTGGGAGGGACCAAAGAGTGTGCAGTCATCACACACCTATCTGAATGCTTTTTTTTCTTTGTTTTTTTCAAGAGAACGTTTCTCTGTTTAGCAGTCCTACCTGTCCTAGAACTAGAACGCTGACCTTGAACTCATAGAGATGTACCTCACTTTTATATTCTCCCAAACTACTCTTAAGAATTAGAAGTGAAGCCCAGTAGTGATGGCACAAATTCCAGCAATTGGCAGGCAGCAGCAGAGGGATCTCTGTGAGTTTGAAGCCAATCTGGTTCTACAAAGCATGTTCCAGGTTCTAATACTACTGGGGTTATTACACAGAGAAAGCCAGTTTGGATGCTCACCTTCCAAGACCTGGATAGAGCAGGGAGGACTTTGGACATCCCACAGGGCAAGGAACCCTGACTGCTCTTAGGACTGGAGAAGAAAGGGGAGAGGAGTGGGGAGGGGGAGAGGAGTGGTGGGAGGGAGATGGGAGGAGGCATAAATTTTTTCAAAAAAGAAAGGAAAGGATCATAAATGGAAGGATAGACAGAGAGCACAGCTGATGAATAGGGTTTGCTTAGCATTCCTGAAGACCTAGGTAAAGTGGCAAAGACTGCAAAACCAGACATCATTAAATAAATTAAATGAAAGAGTTAAAGTCTCCTGTCAATACTCTCCAGTACTGTTAGGGAGAAGTAAGAAGATAATGAGAAACTGACCAGGATGAACAGTAAAGGAAACAAGGAAATACAGCCGTGGTTGAGGGAAGTGGGGAAGAGTATGATACCAGGTGTGCATGTCAGGAACTTTACAGCAGTTCCCATAACTTCACCAAATGAGTGCAGACAAAGAAACAGGGTCAGTTTCAAATGTCTGAGCAGGATACTCACATCCTGGCTGATATTTAAAATGTCCTGAATTAGGGGTAGAAGTGTGACAGCCGTCTGTGCTCCTCTGAGCCTGTTCTCTGAGAAGGCACAGCCTTGGTCTCCTATAGGCCCACCTTAGCCTTGGTCTCCAGTACCTAACATCAGTGGAGGTGAGGGAATCATTTCCAAAATAATGGGGCCACTGCAAGTCAGGCTCTATAGTGTGACTTGGACATGTATACCTCTCATAACTAGCCACAGGCTCTGTTCCCAAGGCATTGTCAGCACAAGAGGGCAAAGGTCAGCCTTGTGAGATTCAGCATAAACATCACATCTTGTGTTTGTGTTTTCTCCCAGTGCACATTATGCTTTTTTGTCTTTCTCTTTTTTTTAAAGTTAGTTTTTTTGTATATACCTCTGGTTTCCCCATAATTCAAAATTTAGACCAGGATGCCTTTTGCCTAATGGAAGTCCTCCTACCCGTACTTCCTGAGTGCTGTGATTATTTTTGTTTTTGACTTTTTATTTAATTTGTGTGCATTATATTTATATCAGTTCCTGTCTTCTCTCTCCATCCCAACCCATTCCTCTCCATGTTGTCTCAAATCCACAGCCCATTTTATAATTAATATTGTTAAATATGTGACAATATACAAATACATACAAATATTTTATATATTGTTTTATGTAACAATAATATTAATAGTGTAAGCAATAAATAATATAAACACATGTATTTATTATATAAAGATGTAAATAAAGCCTAATATGTCCATTTAGTGTTGCTTAAATGTGTATGGTTTTAGGACTGAGCGATTTGCCTGCAGAAGACTGAATCTCCCTCTTGTAACAGCCACTGTCTACAGTAGTTCATCTAGGAGTATAGTCTTGTGAGATTTCACCATTCATGTTATGTGAATTGGTGTTGTCATTCAAGTTTAAGTCGCCTTTGGGCTTCCTTTCTCCTGGATTCTGTAAAACACTGCAACAGCCTAGTACTAGATGTGAGTAGAATTGAGTGTGTTCAAACACCAGAGAAAGGCAGCCATCCTTTACTTCACAGTATATATAAGGTGACCAGAGGTGAGGAATACAGTGAGTGCTTTGAACACTGACGTCATTGTAATGTGTGGGACAAGTGTAGAAGGAGCTGTGGGCCGATTCCCGCCGCCCGAAGGGCTCCCGGCCACTGGCTAGCTTTACCCAAAATAATTACAGGAAAGCTGTATTCATTTAAAAACTGCTTGGCCCATTAGCTCTAGCCTCTTACTGGCTAACTCTCACATCTTGATTAACCCATTTCTAATAATCTGTGTAGCACCCCGAGGTGATGGCTTACCTGGAAAAAATCTAGCCTACATCCATTTCAGGTCGAAGAATCATGGCGTCTGCCCCACTGCATTCTTCCTCCCAGCATTCTTTTCTGTTTACTCTGCCTACCTAATTTTCTGTCCTATCAAAGGGCCAAGGAAGTTTCTTTATTAACCAATGAAAGTAACACATAGACAGATGACCCTCCTCCATTAGACAAGGAAGGGGAGGAATTGCTGAAAGCCTGAGTGTCCTCAACATGCTCAAAGTGCTCATAGTACATTATTTTCCTGATTCAGGTATCTCAGTGACCTGTTCTACTACCAAGACTCTGTCGTGCTGTCCCTGACACCTGCCATCATGCCAAGGGGACAGAAGAGTAAGGCGCGTGCTCGAGAGAAAAGGAGCCAGGGGCTCAAGGATGCTCAAGCAAAGGAGGCAGAGAAAGCAGAGTCACCTGCTGGCTCTGATCAAGCTTCAGGAGATGCTAAGCCAAGCACTTCCACTGCTAACTTCCCACAGCAGTCTGAAAGCTCAGCACCCAGCAGCACTGCCAGCCAGGGAGTGACCCTTGGAAGGTCTGATAATGGTGACCAGGGCCAAGGGGATGGAAATGAGCGTTCCTCCAGGGCTCTATTCTCCACTAGAAGCATGCAGATGGATCTTATGACAAGGAAGACGGGAATGCTGATGGAGTACATGCTCCTCAAATACAAAGTGCAGCAGCCCATGAAGAGGGGAGAGATGCTCAAAGTTATCAACAAAAGGTTCAAGGAACACTTCCCTGAGATCCTCAAGAAAGCCTCCTATCGATTGGATGTGGTGTTTGGCCTTGAGCTGAAAGAATTCCAGCCACATGGTCAAGCATATGAGCTTGTGAGCAAGCTAGATTTCGAGGATGATGGAAGTAGGATCAATGAGCTAGGTGTTCCTACCAGGGGCATTCTGATTGCACTCCTAAGTGTGATCTACCTAAATAACTACTGTGCTGCTGAGGAGGATGTCTAGTATTTCCTGAATGCATTAGGGGTCTATGTTGCGATCATACACGTCTTCTTTGGGGATATTAGGATGGTCATCACTGAGCAGCTAGTGCGGGAAGAATACATAGAATACCGTCAGGTTCCTAACAGTGATCCTCCGTACTATGAGTTCCTTTGGGGCCCGAGAGCCTATGCTGAAACAACTGAGATAAAGGTGATGGACTTTTTAGCCAAGGTCAGTAAATCCTTGCCTGGGGTTTGGTTATATTGTTCGTAGCAGGATTTGATTGAAGAAGAAGAGGAAGCCCAAGCTTCAGCTGCAGCCAAGTCTGGCACTAAAGGCAAGGCCAAGGGACATACTAAGACCAAGTTAAGTTGTCCTACTCACAAGTGAGTTATAAGGTAGCCTCTGCTTTATGATTGAAAAGGTCTGTTCATCTTTTTGCAGATAAGCTGTTGATAATCTTTTGGGGGACTTTTAGCACACGTTTTACTTGGGGTTAAATGTACACAGATAAATTTTGTAGCCAGTTTTTTCACTGGTGTTTACCAAGTTGGGAGCTCAAATTTTTGAACTGATTTAAGATACAGTTTACAATTTGAAATGTTCTAAGGATTTGATGGTGTTTATAAGATTGTATGGAATTAGATTAAGAAAATGGTGTGAAATATGAAAGAAAATCATTCAGAAGTGTTAGGCTTTTCAGTGAATATTTTCTTTTAGTCCTTGTTTTCATGGCATTTTTTTGTTCTTGATTTATTTATGAAACAGGATTTCCCTGTGTAGACTGACTGTCCTGAAACTTTTTCTGTACAATAGGTTAGTCTCAGACTGACAGAGATCCACCTGCTTCTGTCTCTCACGTGCCAGGATTAAAGGTATGCACAACCACTGCCCAATTAACAATATTTTCTTAAGTATTGATCTGTTCTTAATATTCCTTTAATAGATGAACATTTAAAACCTATTCTTAAATTTTATTTTTTATTTTTTTTAACTTTTCTTTTTTTATTTTTTTTTATTAAAAAAAATTTCTGCCTCCTCCCCGCCTCACATTTCCCTCCCCCTCCTCCCACCCCTTTTCCTCTCCCACCACTCCTCTTCTCCTCCCTCTCCAGCCCCAAGAGCAGTCAGGGTTCCCTGCCCTGTGGAATGTCCAAGGTCCTCCCCACTCCATCCAGGTCTAGGAAGGTGAACATCCTAATTGTCTAGGCTCCCACAAAGCCAGAACATGAAGTAGGATCAAAACCCCATGCCATTGTCCTTGGCCTCTCGTCAGCTCTCATTGTCTGCCATGTTCAGAGAGTCCGGTTTTATCCCATGCTTTTTCAGTCACAGTCCATCTGGCCTTGGTGAGCTCCGAATAGATCAGACCCACTGTCTCAGTGGGTGGGTGCACCCCTCGTGGTCCTGCCTTGCTTGCTCATTTTCTCCCTCCTTCTGCTCCTCGTTAGGACCTTGGAAGCTCAGTCCGGTGCTCCAATGTGGGCCTCTGTCTCAATCTCCATCCATCGCTAGATGAAGGTTCTATGGTGATATGCAAGATATTCATCAGTATGGCTATAGGATAGGGTCATTTCAGGTTCCCTATCCTTAGGTGCCCAAGGAAATAACTGGGGACATTGCCCTGGACACCTGGTAGCCACTCCAGGTTCAAGTCTATGCCAACCCTTAGGTGGCTCCCTTAACTAAGATATGTGCTTCCCTGCTCACCTATCCAAACTTCCTTTATCTCCAATCATCCCGTTTCCCCAAGTTCCCCCCATCCTCTCCTTCTCACTTTTCTCTCCCTAGCTCCCCTTACCACCCATCCCACCCCACACCCAAGATTCCAATTGTTTGCCTGGCAATCTTGTCTATTTTCCATAGCTAGGAGGGTAACTATATGTTTTTCCTTTGGCTCACCCTCTTATTTAGCTTCTTTAGGATCACAAATTATAGACTCAGTGGCCCCTATCCACAGCTAGAAACCAATTATGAGTGAGTACATCCCATGATCTTCTTTTTGGGTCTGGGTTACCTCACTCAGGATAGTATTTTCTATTTCCATCCATTTGCATGCAAAATTCGAGAAGTCATTGTTTTTTACCGCAGGGTAGTACTCTAATGTATATATATTCCACACTTTCTTCATCCATTCTTCCATTGAAGGACATCTAGGTTGCTTCCAGGTTCTGGCTATTACAAATAATGCTGCTATGAACATAGTTGAACAAATGCTTTTGTCATATGATAGGGCATCTCTTGGGTATATTCCCAAGAGTGGTATTGCTGGGTCCTGGGGTAGGTTGATACCAAGTTTCTTAAATTTTAATTTTTAAAAATGTTTTCCCATTGATAAGCTTTTGCTGTTTGGATTGACAGTCATTGCTTTCCTCATAAAAAGTATTTTGTTCAGAGAGTGATAGTCACTTAAAATATGCCTAATAGGCGAATCCTCAGGTCAAGCAGGCAGGCGGGAGTTCCTTTGTTTCACTGGCCTGCCTGCACCAAGCAAGGTAGGTGCTTTGTTTATGAACTACCCAACCACCACGGAGATCTGATCTCGGCACCAGGAGAGCCATCATTGGGGTGAGTTTGTGACCCTCGGCAGCAGCCCTGGACAGGGAATTCAGAAGTTCCTCATCCCCCCCCTATATTTCCTGGGCTCCCTGCAGGGACTCTATTCCCCGCATACTGCCTCTCTCTTCCTGTCCCACCCAGCTTGCATCCAGAACCCTCCTCCCTTCTGTCTCCTTCCCTCTTTGGGCACATAACACCCTGCTCAGCCTGTCTGGGCGCTGGGGGCAAATCCTCAGGGCAAGCAGGCTGGTAGGAGTCCCTTTGTTACTCTGGCCTGCCTGCACCAAGCAAGGTAGGCGTTTTGTTTATGAACTACCCAATGAACACGGAGAGCTAATCTCGGCACCAGGAGAGCCATCATTGGGCAAGGAGATCTGATATTGGCACCAGGAGAGACATCACTGGAGCACCAGTAAAGCCATCACTGGGGAGTGCTATCACTGGGAAGGTACATCAGTAGGCAAGGAAACCTGATCCTGTAAAAGAAGATCCATAGGAGAGCATTCGAAGGAAGAGATGGGCAGGCGCCAATGCAAAAATTCATCCAACAATCTGAAAAACAATATGAAACCACCAGAACCCAGCGACCTCACAACAGGAGGACATGAACACCTTAATCATGAAGAAGTAGAAAAAATTGACTTTATGAAAGTGATAGAGGCCCTTAAACAGCATGTAAAAAATGCCCTTATAGAAATGGATAAGAAGTATAACAGAAAGTTTGAAGAATTGAGTAAATCAGTGAATGATACCCTAGGAAACCAAGGAAAAACAATCAAACAGATAATGGAAACAGTTCAAGACTTGAAAGCTGAAATGGAGGCAAAGAAGAAAACACAAACAGAAGGCCGGCTGGACATGGAAAATCTAGGTAAACGAATAGTCTACAGAAACAAGCATAACCAACAAATACAAGAGATAGAAGAAAGAATCTCAGATTCTGAAGATACCATAGAGAAAATAAACACGCTGATCAAAGAAAACAGCAAGGCCAACAAACTCTCATCACAAAACATTCAGGAAATATGAGACACAATAAAAAGACCAAACCTAAGAATAATAGGAGTAGAAAAAGGAGAAGTGCAGCTCAATGGTCCAGAAAATATATTTAATAAAATTATAGAAGAAAACTTTCCCAACCCAAAGAAGGTTCAAGAAGCATACAGAACACCGAATAGGCTGGATCAAAAAAAAAACATCCCCTCGCCATATAATAATCAAAACACAAAGAATACAGAATAAAGAAAAAATATTAAGAGCTGCAAAGGAAAAAGGCAAAGTTACTTATAAAGGTAAACCTATCAGACTTACACCTGACTTCTCTATGGAAACCATGAAAGCCAGAAGGTCCTGAATAGATGTACTGCAGAAACTAAGAGACCGTGGATGCAAGCCCAGACTACTATACCCAGCAAAGATTTCGTTTACTAAATGGAGAAAACAAAATTTTCCAGGATAAAAACAAATTTAAACAATACGTAGCCACAAATCCAGCCTTGCAGAAAATAATAGAAGGAAAATCACTAACCAAGGAGTCCAACAATGACCACAATAACTCAGACATCTAGAGACCCTTCACCAGCGCAACTCAAAGAAGGGAAAAACACAAAATCTACTACTAAAAAAGTGACCGGAATTAACCATTGGTCATTAATATCACTTAATGTCAATGGACTCAACTCACCTATTAAAAGGCACAGGCTAAGAGATTGGATACGAAAACAGGATCCAACATTCTGCTGTTTACAAGAAACACACCTCAACGACAAAGACAGGCACCTACTCAGAGTAAAGGGTTGGGATAAGGCATATCAAGTATATGTACCTAAGAAACAAGCAGGTGTGGCCATACTAATTTCTAACAAAGTTGACTTCAAACTTAAATCAATCAGAAGAGATGGAGAGGGACATTTTCTACTCATAACAGGAACAATTCATCAGGATGAAGTGTCAATCCTGAATAACTATGCCCCTAATAAAAAAGCAGGCACGTACGTAAAAGAAACATTGCTAAAACTCAAGGCATCCATCAAACTGCACACATTAATAGTAGGAGACTTCAACACTCCTCTCTCACCAATGGACAGGTCAATTAGACAGAAACCTAACAGAGAAATAAGAGAATTAATGGAGGTAATGAATCAAATGGACTTAACAGACATCTATAGAATATTCCACCCAAATAGGAAAGAATATACCATCTTCTCTGCAGCTCATGGAACTTTTCTCGAAAATTGACCACATACTCGATAACAAAGCAAACATCCACAGTTACAAAAAATATTAGTAACCACTGGTATCTTACCAGATCACCATGGATTAAAGCTAGAATTCAGCAACAATGCTACCCCCAGAAAGCCGACAAACTCATGGAAACTGAACAGTCAACTACTGAACCATACCTGGATTAAGGAAGAAATAAAGAAAGAAAATAAAGTCTTCCTTGAATTCAATGAAAATAAAGAAACAACATACTCAAACCTATGGGACACTATGAAAGCAGTGCTAAGAGGAAAGTTCATAGCACTAAGTGCCCACTTAAAGAAAACAGAGAAAGCACACATTGGAGACTTAACAGCCCACCTGAAAGCTCTAGTAAACAAAAAGCAGACTCACCTAGGAGGAGTAGAAGAATGGAAATAATCAAACTGAGGGCTGAAATCAACAAAATAGAAACACAGAAAACAATTGAAAGAATCAATGAAACAAAAAGCTGGTTCCTGGAGAAAATCAACAAGATTGATAAACCCCTTTCCACCTAATCAAACGGCAGAGAGAGAATTTGCAAATTAAAAAGATCAGAAATGCCAGGTGGCGGAGGCACCGTCAGGCAGGCCTAGGCGGCGGAAGCAATGGCGCGCAGGCAGGCACGGGCAGCGGAGGCACCAGCACGCAGGCACGTCCGGGCAGCAGAGGCACTGGCGTGCAGGCAGGCCCGGGTGGCGGAGGCACCGGCAGTCAGGCCTGGCAGGCAGGCCTAGGCGGCAGAAGCACCGGCGCGCAGGCAGGCCCAGGTGGCGGAGGCACCAGCAGGCAGGCCTAGGCGGCGGAAGCAACGGCGCGCAGGCAGGCCCGGGCAGCGGAGGCACCAGCACGCAGGCAAGTCCTGGCGGCAGAGGCACAGCGGAAGCACCGGCGCACAGACAGGCCCTGGCGGCGGAGGCACCAGCACGCAGGCAAGTCCGGACAGCAGAGGCACCGGCGTGCAGGCAGGCCCGGGTGGCCGAGGCACCGACAGTCAGGCCCGGCAGGCAGGCCTAGGCGGCGGAAGCACCGGCGAGCAGGCAGGCCCAGGTGGCGTAGGCACCGGCAGGCAGGCCTAGGCGGCGGAAACACCGGCGCACAGACAATTCCGGGCGGCGGAGGCACTGCCAGGCAGGCCCGGGCGGCGGACGCACTGGATACAGGATAGTGCGGGCAAGAAACAGTGAAGCCTGCACTGAGAACAGATTGCCCTGCTACAATTAAATCAAACCCAATAGATAGCATCGGTAAGAGGAGATGGGCAGACGCCAAGGCAAGAATTCACCCAACAATCTGAAAAACAACATGAAAACACCAGGACCCAATGATCTTACAACACAAGGACTTGAACACCCTATCACAGGAGAAGAGGAAAAAACTGACTTTTTGAAAGCAATAGAGTCCCTTAAACAACATGTAAAAAACGCCCTCATAGAAATGGATGAGAAGTATAACAAAAAGTTTGAAGAAATGAGTAAATACGTAAATGATACCCTGGGAAGCCAAGAAAAAACGATCAAACAGGTAATGGAAACAGTCCAAGAATTGAAAACTGAAATGGAAGCAAGGAAGAAAACACAAACTGAGGACCAGCTGGATATGGCAAATATAGGTCAACGAGCAGAGACTACAGAAACAAGCATAATCAATAGAATACAAGAGATAGAAGAAAGAATCTCAGATTCTGAAGACAACATAGAGAAAATAAACGGACTGATCAAAGAAAACACCAAAACCAACAAATTCTCATCACAAAATATTCAGGAAATATGGGACACAATAAAAAGACCAAACCTAAGAATAATAGGGATAGAAGAAGGAGAAGAGGCACAGCTCAAAGGTCCAGAAAACATTTTTAACAAAATTATGGAAGAAAACTTCCCCAACATAAAGAAAGATATTCCTTTGAATATTCAAGAAGCATACAGAACACCAAACAGACTGGATCAAAAAAAAAAGTCCCCTCGCCATATAATAATCAAAACACAAAATATACAGATTAAAGAAAGAATATTAAGAGCTGCAAAGGAAAAAAAGGCCAAGTAACTTATAAAGGTAAACCGATCAGACTTACACCTGACTTCTCTATGGAAACCATGAAAGCCAGAAGGTCCTGGATAGAGGTACTACAGAAACTAAGAGACCATGGATGCAAACCCAAACTACTATACCCAGCCAAGCTATCGTTCACTATCAATGGAGAAAACAAGACATTCCAGGATAAGAACAAATTTAAACAATACGTTGCCACAAATCCAGCCCTACAGAAAGTAATAGAAGGAAAATCACAACCCAAGGAATCCAACATTGCCAACACTGCCTACAATAACCCAGGCATCTAGCGACCCTTCAACAGCACAACTCAAAGAAGGGAGACACACAAACTCTTCTACCAAAAGCAGTAAGAATAACCGGAGTTAACAACCACTGGTCATTAATATCACTTAATATTAATGGTCTCAATTCACCAATAAAAAGGCACAGGCTAAGAGATTGGATATGAAAACAGGATCCAACAGTCTGCTGTTTGCAAGAAACTCATCTCAACCACAAAGACAGGCATCTACTCAGAGTAAAGGGTTGGGAAAAGGTTTTTCAAGCAAATGGTCCTAAGAAAAAAGCAGGTGTGGCCATACTAATTTCTAACAAAACTGACTTCAAACTAAAATCAATCAGAAGAGATCGAGAGGGACACTTTATACTCATAACAGGAACGATTCAGCAGGATGAAGTCTCAATCCTGAATATCTATGCCCCTAATATAAAAGCACCCACTTATGTAAAAGAAATATTGCTAAAACTCAAGGCAGACATCAAATCACACACACTAGTAGTAGGAGACTTCAACACACCTCTCTCACCAATGGACAGGTCAATCAGACAGAAAACTAATAGAGAATTAAGAGAGTTGTTGGAGGTAATGAATCAAATGGACTTAACAGACATCTATAGAACACTCCACCCAAATAGGAAAGAATACACCTTCTTCTCTGCAGCTCATGGAACCTTCTCGAAAATTGACCACATACTTGGAAACAAAGGAAACCGCCACAGATACAAAAAAAATATCAGTGTCCACCTGTGTCTTATCAGATCACCACGGATTAAAGTTAGAAGCCACCAACAAAGATACCCCCAGAAAGCTGGCAAACTCATGGAAACTGAACAGTCAACTACTGAACCACACCTGGGTCAAGGAAGAAATTAAGAAAGAAATTAAAGTCTTCCTTGAATTTAATGAAAACAAAGAGACAACATACTCAAACCTATGGGAAACGATGAAGGCAGTGCTAAGAGGAAAGTTCATAGCACTAAGTGCCCACTTAAAGAAAACGGAGAAAGCATACATTGGGGACTTAACAGCACACCTGAAAGCTCTAGAAAAAAAAGAAGCAGACGCGCCCAGGAGGAGTAGAAGACTGGAAATAATCAAACTGAGGGCAGAAATCAACAAAATAGAAACACAGAAAACAGTCCAAAGAATCAATGAAACAAAAAGTTGGTTCTTGGAGAAAATCAACAAGATTGACAAACCCCTATCCAAACTAATTAAACGACAGAGAGAGAACACGCAAATAAATAAGATCAGAAATGAAAAGGGGGACATAACCACAGACACAGAGGAAATTCAGAGAATCATTAGATCTTACTACAAAAGCCTGTATGCCACAAAACTGGAAAATGCAAAAGAAATGGACACTTTTTTAGATAAGTACCATATACCAAACCTAAACCAAGACCAGGTGAACGATCTAAATAGACCTGTTAGTCGCGAAGAATTAGAAACAGTTATCAAAAATCTCCCTTCCAAAAAAAGCCCAGGGCCAGATGGTTTCAATGCAGAATTCTACCAGAACTTCCAAGAAGAGCTAATACCTATACTTCTTAATGTATTTCACAATATAGAAACAGAAGAGTCATTGCCAAATTCCTTTTATGAAGCTACAGTTACCCTGATACCAAAACCACACAAAGACCCAACCAAGAAAGGCCTATCTCACTCATGAACATCGACGCAAAAATTCTCAATAAAATACTGGCAAACCGAATCCAAGAACACATTAGAAAAGTTATCCATTATGATCAAGTAGGCTTCATTCCAGAGATGCAGGGCTGGTTCAAAATATGCAAATCTATCAATGTAATCAACCATATAAATAAACTGAAAGAAAAAAACCATATGATCATTTCATTAGATGCTGAAAAAGCATTCAACAAAATTCAACACCCCTTTATGATAAAGGTCTTGGAGAGATTAGGGATACAAGGGGCATACCTAAATATAATAAAAGCTATTTACAGCAAGCCGACAGCTAACATTAAATTAAATGGAGAAAAACTCAAAGCCATCCCACTAAAATCAGGAACACGACAAGGATGTCCACTCTCTCCATACCTCTTCAATATAGTGCTTGAAGTTCTAGCAATAGCAATAAGACAACATAAGGGGATCAAGGGGATCCGTATTGGAAAGGAAGAAGTTAAGCTTTCATTATTTGCAGATGATATGATAGTATACATAACCGACCCCAAAAACTCTACCAAAGAACTCCTACAGCTGATAAACACCTTTGGTAATGTGGCAGGATACAAAATCAACTCCAAAAAATCAGTTGCCTTCCTATACACTAAGGATAAGGAAGCAGAGAGGGAAATCAGAGAAGCATCACCTTTCACGATAGCCACAAATAGCATAAAATACCTTGGGGTAACTCTGACCAAGGAAGTGAAAGATCTATTTGGCAAGAACTTTAAGTCTTTGAAGAAAGAAATTGAAGAGGACACCAGAAAATGGAAGGACCTCCCTTGCTCTTGGATTGGGAGGATCAACATAGTAAAAATGGCAATTCTACCAAAAGCAATCTATAGATTCAACGCAATCCCCATCAAAATCCCATCAAAATTCTTCACAGATATGGAGAAGACAATAATCAACTTTATATGGAAAAACAAAAAACCCAGGATAGCCAAAACAATCTTATACAATAAAGGATTGTCTGGAGGCATTACCATCCCTGACTTCAAACTCTATTACAGAGCTACAGTACTGAAAACGGCTTGGTACTGGCATAAAAACAGAGAAGTCGACCAATGGAATAGAATAGAAGACCCTGACTTTAGCCCACAAACCTATGAACACCTGATTTTCGATAAAGGAGCTAAAAGTATACAATGGAAAAAAGAGAGCATCTTCAACAAATTGTGCTGGCAAAACTGGAAGTCAATCTGTAGAAGAATGAAAATAGATCCATATATATCACCATGCACAAAACTCAAGTCCAAATGGATTAAAGACCTCAATATCAGTCCAAACACACTGACTGATAGAAGAGAAAGTGGGAAGTACTCTACAACACATGGGCACAGGAGAACACTTCCTACGTACAACCCCAGCAGCACAAACACTAAGGACATCATTGAATAAATGGGACCTCCTGAGACTGAGAAGCTTCTGTAAAGCAAAGGACACTGTCACTAAGACAGAAAGGCAACCCACTGACTGGGAGAAGATCTTCACCAACCCCGCAACTGACAAAGGTCTGATATCCAAAATATACAAAGAACTCAAGAAATTAGACCGTAAAAGGTTAATCAATCCAATTATAAAATGGGGCACTGAGCTGAACAGAGACTTTTCAACAGAAGAAGTTCAAATGGCCAAAAGTCACTTAAGATCATGCTCAACTTCCTTAGCAATCAGGGAAATGCAAATCAAGACAACATTAAGATACCATCTTACACTGGTCAGAATGGCTAAAATCAAAAACACCAATGATAGCCTCTGCTGGAGAAGTTGTGGAGAAAGGGGCACTCTCATCCATTGCTGGTGGGAATGCAAACTTGTGCAACCACTTTGGAAAGCAGTGTGGCGGTTTCTCAGGAAAGTCGGGTTCAACCTACCTCTTGACCCAGCAATACCACTATTGGGAATATACCCAAGAGATGCCCAAACATACAACAAAAGTATATGATCAACTATGTTCATAGCAGCATTGTTTGTAATTGCCAGAACCTGGAAACAACCTAGATGTCCTTCAGTGGAAGAATGGTTGAAGAAAGTATGGAATATATACATATTAGAGTACTACTCAGCAGTAAAAAACAATGACTTCTTGAATTTTGCATACAAATGGACGGAAATTGAAAACACTATCCTGAGTGAGGTAAGCCAGACCCAAAAAGAGGAACATGGGATGTACTCACTCATATTTGGTTTCTAGCCATAAATAAAGGACATTGAGACTATAATTCGTGATTCTAGAGAAGCTAAATAAGAAGGTGAACCCAAAGAAAAACATATAAGCATCCCCCTGAATATTAACCTTCATCAGGCGATGAAAGAAGACAGAGACAGAGACCAACATTGGAGCACTGGACTGAAGTCTCACGATCCAAAGGAGGAGCAGAAGGAGAGTGAGCACGAGCAAGGAACTCAGGATGGCGAGGGGTGCACCCACACACTGAGGCAATGGGGATGATCTTTCGGGAACTCACCAAGGCCAGCTGGCCGGGGACTGAAAAAGCATGGGACAAAACCGGTCTCGCTGAACATAATGGACAATGAGGACTACTGAGAACTGAAGAACAATGGCAATGGGTTCTTGATCCTATTGCATGTAATGGCTTTGTGGGAGCCCAGGTAGTTTGGATGCTCACCTTAATAGACCTGGATGGAGGTGGGTGGTCCTTGGACCTCCCACAGGGCAGAGAAACCTGCTGGCTCTTTGGGCTGAGGAGGAAGGAAGACTTGATTGGGGGAGGGGGAGGGAAGGGGAGGTGGTGGCGGGGAAGAGGCAGAAATCTTTAATAATTAAATTAATTAATTAATAAAAAAAATCAGCAAGGAAAAAAAATTGTTGTCTATATTGACATGTCAACTGGTATCATCATTTTCTGGTCCTACTCATGCAACAATATTGTTGTGAATTTATGTGTTAAATACTGAAGACACTATCTGTCAAATAAAAAGATACTATCTCACAGCAGAACACACACACACACACACACACATATATATATATATATATATTCACATGATCCTTGAGTATGTAATGGGATTATATCCTGATAACCTATTTTAAATGTTAAGTATAAGTAAATAAAACATACAGCATCATTACATGGGTAATCATCATTAGCAAATATAATTTAAGCCACCTTCATAAAGTCAACAGAATTGATTATCAGAGACCATCTGTGACAGAGCTCCAAGATAATTTTTTTCATGGATAATGTTTTGTGGGAAGTTAAAAACAATATATCTTTGTTGAGTGAAGAGTTCTATATAATTAACTGCTGTATAATGAATGATATTTCTGTTAATAGCACACTATGTAGATGTTTATGTGTTTATATACACAAAATAGATAAACTTTCATATCTGAGTGTATGTGTATAATAGTATTATAATATTGTAACTTACTTGAATAAGTCTTAAAACCTGGTGATATTTTGGATGATAGTAAAGTTATAACACAATATGTTATTAGGAATCTATAGTGAATTTTATGTTAAAAAGCCCTCTGTACTTTCAGTTGCATGGATATATTACAACACATTTATACACAGCTCTGGATTCATGACAATGAAAGATTCCATCTTAATAAGATCTATACATTTGTACTTTTACAGTTTATTTTCTTTTTGATTTTTAAATTGTGTAGTTTATTCTTTTGTTCTTTAAAAAAAAAAAGATCAGAAATGAAAAGGGGGACATAACCACAGACACAGAGGAAATTCAGAGAATCATTAGATCTTACCACAAAAGCCTGTATTCCACAAAACCGGAAAATGTAAAAAGAAAGGGACACTTTTTTTGATAAATACCATATACCAAAGTTAAACCAGGACCAGGTGAACAACCTAAATAGACCTGTTAGTCGCAAAGAATTACAAGCTGTTATCAAAAACCTCCCTTCCAAAAAAAGTCCAGGACCAGATGGTTTCAATGCAGAATTCTACCAGAACTTCCAAGAAGACCTAATACCTATTCTCCTTAATGTATTTCACAATATAGAAGCAGAAGAGTCATTGCCAAATTCCTTTTATGAAGCTACAGTAACTCTGATACCAAAACCACACAAAGACTCAACCAAGAAAGACAATTACAGGCCAATCTCACTCATGAACATCGACGCAAAAATCCTCAACAAAATACTGGCAAACCGAATCCAAGAACACATTAGAAAAATTATCCATTATGATCAAACAGGCTTCATCCCAGAGATGCAGGGCTGGTTTAACATATGCAAATCTATCAATGTAATTCATCATATAAAGAAACTGAAAGAAAAAAACGGTTCATTAGATGCTGAAAAAGCATTTGACAAAATTCAATATCCCTTTATGATAAAAGTCTTGGAGAGATTAGGGATACAAGGGTCATACCTAAATATAATTAAAGCTATTTACAGCAAGCCAACAGCTAACATCAAATTAAACGGAGAGAAACTTAAAGCCATCCCACTAAAATCAGGAACACGCCAAGGCTGACCACTCTCTCCATACCTCTTCAATATCGTTCTTAAAGTTTTAGCAATAGCAATAAGACAACATAAGGGGATAAAGGAGATCAGTTTTGGAAAGGAAGAAGTTAAACTTGTGTTATTTGCAGATGATATGATACTGTACATAAGCAACCCCAAAAATTCCACCAAAGAACTCCTACAGCTGATAAACACCTTTAGTAATGTGGCAGGATACAAGATCAACTTCAAAAAATCAGTTGCCTTCCTCTACACTAAGGATAAGGAAGCAGAGAGGGAAATCAGAGAATCATCACCTTTCACGATAGCCACAAACAGCATAAAATATCTTGGGGTAACTCTAATCAAGGAAGTGAAAGATCTATTTGACAAGAACTTTAAGGCATTGAAGAAAGAAATTGAAGAGGATACCAGAAAATGGAAGAATCTCCCTTGCTCTTGGATTGGGAGGATCAACATAGTAAAAATGGCAATTCTACCAAAGGCAATTTATAGATTCAATGCAATCCCTATCAAGGTCCCATCAAAATTCTTCACAGATCTTGAGAGGACAATAATCAACTTTATATGGAAAAACAAAAAACCCAAGATAGCCAAAACAATCTTATACAATAAAGGAACTTCTGGAGGCATTCCCATCCCTGACTTCAAACTCTATTACAGAGCTACAGTAATGAAAACAGCGTGGTACTGGCATAAAAACAGAGAAGTCGACCAAAGGAATCGTATAGAAGACCCAGATTTGAACCCACAAACCTATGAACACCTCATTTTTGATAAAGGAGCTAAAAGTATACAATGGAAGAAAGAAAGCATCTTCAACAAATGGTGCTGGCACAACTGGATGTCAACCTGTAGAAGAATGAAAATAGACCCATATCTATCACCATGCACAAAACTCAAGTCCAAATGGATCAAAGACCTCAATATCAATCTGAACACACTGAACCTGATAGAAGAGAAAATGGGAAGTACCCTACAACATATGGGCACAAGAGATCGCTTCCTACATATAACTCCAGCAGCACAGATATTAAGGACAACATTGAATAAATGGGACCTCCTGAAACTGAGAAGCTTCTGTAAAGCAAAGGACACTGTCACTAAGACAAAAAGGCAACCTACTGACTAGGAGAAGATCTTCACTACCCCTGCAACAGACAAAGGTCTGATCTCCAAAATATATAAAGAACTCAAGAAACTAGATGTTGAAATGATAATTAACCCAATTAAAAAAGGGGGCACTGAACTGAACAGAGAATTCTCAATAAAAGAACTTCAAATGGCCAAAAGATACTGAAGGTCATACTCAACCTCCTTATCAATCAGAGAAATGCAAATGAAAACAACTTTGAGATATCATTTTACACCTATCAGAATGGCTAAAATCAAAAACACCAAGGATAGCCTTTGCTGCAGAGGTTGTGGAGAAAGGGGTACCCTCATCCATTGCTGGTGGGACTGCAAACTTGTGCAACCACTTTGGAAATCAGTGTGGCGGTTTCTCAGAAAAATTGTGATCAACCTACCACTGGATCCAGCAATACCACTCTTGGGAATATACCCAAGAGATGCACTATCATATGACAAAAGCATTTGTTCAACTATGTTCATAGCAGCATTATTTGCAATAACCAGAACCTGGAAGCAACCTCGATGTCCTTCAATGGAAGAATGGATGAAGAAAGTGTGGAATATACACACATTAGAGTACTACTCTGCGATAAAAAAAAACAATGACTTCTCGAATTATGCATGCAAATGGATGGAAATAGAAAATACTATCCTAAGTGAGGTAACCCAGATCCAAAAAGAAGATCATGGGATGTACTAACTCATAATTGGTTTCTAGCCATGGATAGGGGCCAGTGAGTCTATAAATTGTGATCCTAGAGAAGCTAAATAAGAGGGTAAACCCAAGGAAAAACATATAGTTATCCTCCTGGCTATGGAAAATAGACAAGATTGCCGGGCAAAAAATTGGAATCTTGGGGGTGGGGTGGGATGGGCATGAGGAGAGATGGGGAGAGAAAAGTGTGAAGGAGAGGATGAGGGGAACTTGGAGAAACTGGATGCTTGGGGATAAAGGAAGGTTGGATAGGGGAGCAGGGAAACTCATATCTTAGTTAAGGGAGCCACCTAAGGGTTGGCAAGAGACTTGAACTTGGAATGGCTACCAGGTGTCCAGGGCAATGTCCCCAGTTAGTTCCTTGGACACCTGAGGATAGGGAACCTGAAATGATTCTATCCTATAACCCTGCTGATGAATATCTTACATATCACCATAGAACCTTCATCTAGCGATGGATGGAGATAGAGACAGAGACCCACACTGGAGCACTGGACTGAGCTGCCAAGGTCCTAATGAGGAGCAGAAGGAGGGAGAACATGAACAAGGAAGGCAGGACCACGAGGGGTGCACCCACCCACTGTGACAGTGGGTCTGATCTATTGGGAGCTCACCAAGGCCAGCTGGACTGTGACTGAAAAAGCATGGGATAAAACTGGACTCTCTGTACATGGCATACAATGAGAGCTGACAAGAGGCCAAGGACAATGGCACGGGGTTTTGATCCTACTGCATGTTCTGGCTTTGTGGGAGCCTAGACAGTTTGGATGTTCACCTTCCTAGACCTAGATAGAGGGGGGAGGACCTTGGACTTTCCACAGGGCAGGGAACCCTGACTGCTCTTGGGACTGGAGGGAGCAGAATAGGAGTGGGGGAAGGGGGAGAGGGGCGGGAGGAGGGGGAGGGAAATGGGAGGCGGGGAGGAAGCAGAAATTTTTTTATCAATAAAAAAAGAAAAAATATGCTTAATAAATTGCATAGTGTTGTAAAACTTGTTCTACTCGACACATATTTCCACAAAGAGAATAACCTCAAAGCCCTCAGTCATGCTTCTGGCTGAAAAGTTGAGGGATGGGGGCATGATGAGCCTTCCACTTTGGGAACTCTGAATACTGAATTGATGCAAAAGGTCCAAAATCAGTATAAGGGAAGATGCCAAGAAACCCAGAAGTCATGCAGTTGAGCCAGCAGGCAGTGTTTTTGGTGCATCTCTTCTCAGGCTTCAGGGTCACTGCAAACACCCTAATAGACTTTAAGGGACAGAATCCCAGGTCTACAAGGTAGAGTTCCTGTTAAGAGCCAAGGTCAAGCTGAGAGAGCCTTTGTGGCTGAAAGGAATTTTCTCCTAAGGGAAAGTATGGGCTCAGAACCTTCACCCTGCTGTCCAGCCCAAGAAACTTAAGCCTTGAGAACCACGTGAGTGTTTGCCCATATCATGTCCTCTGAGACTCAGAAAGTGTGGCTTCCTACGGAGACTGGACCTGAACCTGAGGCATTACTTGGCTCTGGAAAAGAGTGGGACACAGCACTCTGAGATCCAGGACAAAGCTGTCAACCTGTGTAGTAAATCTAGACTTCCTCTTAAAGGACTGAGGCAAGGGAGTGTTATGTGTGTACCTGGCAGACTTGGGTGCATACGGGGCAGGAGCTCGAGCTTCTCTCTCTCTAGGTGAGACTTGCTAGACAGAAGTTGTGCCCTTGTGTCCTTTATTAGCCCCCCCCACCCCCACCCCATGGTGTTGGAGGTGGGGTGGAGTTCCTGGACAGCAGAGGAGTGTAGCTGAAAGCTGAGGATTAAGCTCTAAATAGAAGAACACTTGCATGCAACCTGGGCAGGACATGCAAAATCGGGGCGAGGAGAATTCGGGTTCAGGTAGTATATGGAGGAGATGGAAGCAAGGCGAGGTGGTTGGGGCATGAAAGTGGATCTTCAGAGGCTCAGGTTTTAAGCTCTGCTTGACATAGCCCAAGAAAAGTGTAGGCAGTGGGAAGGATTAGTGTCTGAGGGAAGTACAGTAAGGAAACCAGACTCTCCTCTAAATTTCCTCCACAGCAGTCTGGTTCCATAGTAACCCATCGCTGCTGTCACTCTTCAGAGCCCGCCCCTGACTGGATATGGTTTACCCTCTCTTCCTATGAAGAGGTGGGGAGTTGGGTCTTAGCTGCCTCTGCTGCTCAGGCCTTGCTGCTGGTGAGTTCTCAGAGAGGTCTGCAGTCAAGGTAAGGACCCTGAATGTGTACCACGGGGAATTATGTCAGGAATAATCACAGGAGCTGTGCTAGCTCTCACTCAGTCTTGCCCTGGGAAAATATGAGGTGTCGTGTAGCTTTGTATGTTTCTGGGAGGAAACGGGGACCCCCGGTCTTAGAAGGTAACTCTGATTCTGAAAATGGTGGCTTCGTAGGTCACAATTAAATCCAGTCCTTGACTTCTAAATGGTAATCAAGAACCTTGAACTGAATTTACGTCCAGTGTGAGCTGTCCTGTCCCTGGGCTCTAATGTTCTCTGTGGCGGAGAACATAAGCAAAGGAAGTAGATTAGACTTAATCACCAGCGTAATCGGTAGTTAATGTTCAGTGGAATGAAGAACCAACTCCTGCAAGCTCTGGACTTATTCTCTTTTTTGTCCTTAGAGACAGGGTTTCTCTGTAGCTTTGGAGCCTGCTCTAGAACTAGCTCTTATAGACCAAGCTTGCCTCACACTCTCAGAGATCTGCCTGTCCAGCCCAGCCAAGTGCTGGGATTAAAGTCCTGGGACATCACTGCTTTGCTCTCTACACATTCTTAAATGCCTGAGTTAGCGCTAAAAACCCATACATCGGGAATAACACGCCAAAGTCATAGTGTTGGTCCTGCCTATCACGAGCGGTTAGTAGGTCTCAGGGAGCCAAAAGAAAGAGGTATATTGAAGTTTAAGATAGCCACGCCCATCACGGGTTGGTCAAAGGAAGTGCCATGTGCAGAAGATACCCAGAAGCTTTGATTAGCCACTCCCATTCTGTGGGAAACAGAGAACAGCCTAAAACTGGTAACCATGCGTTCCTGTGTATTTCAGAGGAAAGTCTTTGTCTGGTAGCCACTGCCTGGGTATCAGAGGAAAGCCTAACTCAGGTAGACACTCCCATCTCGTGGAGTCAGAAGAAATCCATCCTCTGTTAGCCACTCCCATCTCGTGGGAGTCAGAGGAACTCCTAACTATGCTAGGCATGCCCATCCCATGGTACTCAGGGGGAAGCCTAACTTGGGTGAGCAAGCACATCCCCTGGCAGTCAGAGGAATCCTAACCTAGAAATCATTCCTAGTGTATGGCAATCATAAGGAACACTATACCAGAGATAACTAGAGGCTTTTTTTTCCCTTTCATTTTTTGAGATAGGTTTTCTCTCTAACTTTGATGCCTCTGCTGGAACTCACTCTGTTGTCCATGCAGGACTGGAACACAAAGAGATCCACATTCCTCTGCCTCCAGACAGCTGGGATGGACCAAAGAATGGGCAGCCACCACCTCCCAGATATCTGATATCTGGACTGGAAGCTGTTTTTTTTTTTTTTTTTTTTTTTTTTTGGTTTTGGTTTTTAGTTTTTTCGAGACAGGGTTTTACTGTTTAGCAGTCCTAGCTGTCCTGGAACTAGCTATTGTAAAGCAGGCTGACCTCGAACCCACAGAGATCCACCTCACTTTTATAATCTTCCAAACTACTTTTAAGAAACAGAAAAGGATCCCAGCAGTTATGGCACAAATCCTAGCATTTGGGAGGCTGAATCGGGCAAATCTCTATGAGTTCGAATCCAATCTGGTTCTCCAAAGCATGTTCCAGGTTCCAGGACTACTAGAGCTATTACACAGAGAAACGCTGTCTTTTTAAAAAAAAGGAAAAGATCAGAAATTGAAGGATAGACAGAGAACACATCTGGTGTATAGTGTTTGCTTAGCATTCGTGAGACCCTAGGTAAAGTTGCAAAGAGGGCAAAAGCAGACGTTATTAAATATAAATAAAGAGTTAAAGCCTCCTGTCAATACTCTCTTGTACTGTTAGGAAGAAGTAAGAGGATAATGGGAAATTGACCAGGATAAATAGAAAACTGGGTGAGGAAATACAGCAGTGGTTGAGGGAAGTGGGGAAGAGTATGATACCAGGTGTGCATGTCAGTAACTTTACAGCAGTTCCCATAACTTCACCAAATGAGTGCAGACAAAGAAACAGGGTCAGCTTCGAATGTCTGAGCAGGATAATAACATTCTGGCTGAATGAAACGGAAAGATAACACTTAGTTATTAGAGATGTTGCATTTATCTGTTAACTTTTACTCCATTAGGCCATACTGTGTCTTCATTACTTAATCTTAATTGAAGTGATTTAATGTTACATAAAAATGTTATGTCAGATACAGAGGATGTTAAAATAATTCAAATCTGTTACATAATGGCTAACATCTTTGATATCATCCCAGACTTTCTGTCTTAATGGCCTACATAAGCTAGTGCTCTCTCATGGAGAGAACTGTTCAGTCCTCTATTCAACTTAATCTACATCACATCCTATGGACCACCCTTCCTTGCTACATGAGACCTTATAATATTTAATAAACTTTATGTGGCCCTGACATGCACCAGTCGTGTTGCTTGAGTTATAGGAAGAACCATGAATGAAAATTGAAAAGGTGTGTCTGACTGGGAAAGATTACTTCACAAAAAGAAACTGTCTATGGAGACTGATTAGCTGATTAAAATTTCAGTACTGTGGAATGTTGAAGGGGCAAAGGCTAATTACCTTATTGTGGACGAATTTATTTCTCTGTTTCTGAACTAACATCTTGTGACTGATAGAAACCTTTTTAAATCTATTAATTAACAGACTACCAGATTCCACTAAGCCAAAGTTAAACATGTCAACAGATAGCATCTTTGGACCCTAGGGAAGCGTCTCCCATCTATTTGTCCCTGCCTTTCTGATGTTCTCATCAATGCATTTTAAATATGCCTTGATTTGTGACTTTCTTTGTTCTTTAAAACTATAAAAATTAGGACACCTCTTCCATACTGGAACATGGAAGTTGAGGTAACCCAAATCTGTATTCTCAGACCATGAACACTCAAAATGGATCCAGAATAAACAGTCTTACTTCCTTAACAATATTTTCTTTTGTTTAATTTTTATGTGTATAAGTATTTTGCCTGCATGTATGTTAAGTGCTGTGCGAGCATGCAGTGCCCTTGGAGGTCAGAAGAGGGCCTCAGATTAGATTCCCCTAAAGGTATGTCAGCATGTGGTTACTGGGAACTAAACCCAGATCTTCTGAAAAGCCGAAAATGCATCTTAATTGCTGAGCTATCTCTACAGCCCTTCCATTTTCTTTCTATTATTGTAACAACATCATAAGAAGTAAACTCTCTGATCTCAAATCACTTGGAGTAATATATAATGAGATAAATGAGATCACCAAACTAATTGTGAAGAATTCTTTTTTCTGTATATTAGAGAAAGGGTTTTGCACTGAAATGCAGGCTGTCTCAGGGTATACCATGCCAGAGAGAATGCAACTGTAGTCTTGCCAGTCGTCAGATCTCTCCTTCTTCATGTTCAGTGATTGAAAGTATGATCCAAACTATCTCACTAAATATAAGATATAGAAATAGAAAAAGTGGAATGTGCTTGGTGGTGACAGAATTGTATATTATGTGACGTCAATTAATTTTAAAAGATAAAAGGCTTATAAAAACCTAACTGAGCCATCCAATTTTCAACAAGAAGAGTTTAAAAAGCAACTTTAATGAATCATCAGGCTGACACAAATGAAGGTATAACTAGGAATTTTTAGCTGTTTCTGTATACTGTATTTTTTATTTAATTTAGTTTTAATTTTTTTCTTTAGTGGTTTGATCTAGATCAGGTGATCTCAAATGACCAGACATTGAAATTATTGTATAGTTTAGGTTTGACCTAAACTATCCATTCTCTTGGCTTATCAGATATAAGCTATCCTGTCTATCAGGCATTTTCATTATACATAAAAGTGTGGTTTGCAGGCCATCTCATAATTTTGAACCCCTAGGTAATGTTGTTAATTTTCCAACATTTTAAAGACATGGGAGAAAAATGTTGTCCTTGCATGAATTGTTACTGAAAATATATACTCAACATGACAAATTTCAAATATCTGCCCAAACTTAATATCATACCTAGAAGTCTTCAGAGAAGAGAGAGATGCCATATAGCTTCTCTTGAACCTACATTGGGCATTGTACATTCTGCATTGAGGAGAAGAGAGGGACAGAAATACAGAGGGAAAAAAAAAGAAAAACTATTCTTAGGTTTAATAGTCACATGGTAATAATAACTAGGGTTTGAAGGGAAATTATAGTTTTTTTTCCCTAAAATTCTTACTCTGATGCTGTTTTTTCGAATTCCAAATGCCCCCAAAACTAATGTAGCCAACAAGAAATTTTAGCTGGGAGATTTCTCCAAAGAAAACAAGCAGAGTGAGTAAATAACACAGAAGGGAGGGAAAAGAGTGATTTAGGATTATTGAAGGAGATCACTGAATCACAAACATGGGACTGGACATAAACATGTGGTTAATATAATTATTTATGTGAATATTTCTACTTAAACAAAAGACTTTATGAGCTGACAGCTGTTTTTGGGCTTGACAGAGCTGTGCTGATGAGTTAAAGCTCATTTTACTCCTCAAGGATGTCAAGAGTGAAAGTCCATGACATTTAAGAATCAGGAGGCTTGGCCTTAACCCGTACAAAGGTGAGAAGAGGCAGGAAAACCAGTTACACAAAGAAAGCTACCTCAAAACCCTCAGCCATGCTTCTGGCTGGAAATTTGAGGGAAGGGAATCAAATCCTAACTGGGGCATCATGAAACTTCCACTTTGTGTACTGAGGGGAGTGAATTGATTCAAATGGTCCAAAATCAGTGGAAGAAAAGATGCCGGGAACCCCAGAAGCCATACAGTTGAGCCGGCAGACAGTGTTTCTGGTATACCTTATCTCTGCCTTCAGGGTCACTGCAAGCACCCTAATACGTTTTAAGGGACAGGACCCCAGGTCTGAAAGGTAGAGTTCCTGTTCAGAGCCAAGGACAAGCTGAGAGAGCCTTTGTGGAATGAAAGGAATTTTCTCCTAAGAGAAAGTATGGGCTCAGAACTCTGACCCTGCTGTCAGGCCCAGGAAATTCAAGCCTGGAGAACCATGTGAGAAAGTTTGCCCAGATCATCTCCTCTGAGACTCAGAAAGGTGTGGCTTCCTACGGAGACTGGACCTGAACCTGAGGCATTACTTGGCTCTGGAAAAGAGTGGGACACAGCACTCTGAGATCCAGGACAAAGCTGTCAACCTGTGTAGTAAATCTAGACTTCCTCTTAAAGGACTGAGGCAAGGGAGGGTTACGTGTGTAGCTGGCAGTCATGGGTGCATATGGGGCTGGAGCTCGAGCTTCACTCTCCCTAGGTGAGACTTGCTAGACAGAAGTTGTGCCCTTCATTACTCCACCCCTGCTCCGGGGTGGGGGTGTTGTGGAATTGCTGGAAAGCAGAGAAGTGTATGTGAGAGCTGGGAATTAAGCTATAAACAGAAGAAGACGTGCATGCAACCTGGGGCAGGACATGTAAAATCGGGGAGAGGAGGAGGAGGGTTCAGGTAGTATATGGCAGAGATGGAAGCAAGGCGAGGTGGTTGGGGCATGAAAGTGGATCTTCAGAGGCTCAGGCTTTAAGCTCTGCTTGACATAGCCCAAGAAAAGTGTAGGCAGTGGGAAGGATTAGTGTCTTAGGGAAGTACAGTAAGGAAACCAGACTCTCCTCTAAATTTCCTCCACAGCAGTCTGGTTCTATAGTAACCCATCGCTGCTGTCACTCTTCAGAGCCCGCCCCTGGCCGGATATGGTTTACCCTCACTTCCTGTGAGGAGGGGAGGAGCTGGGTCTTAGTGCCTCTGCCACGGAAGCCGCCTCTGCTGCTCAGGCCCGGCTGCTGGCGACTTTTCACAGAGGTCTGCAGTCAAGGTAGGGACCCTGAATGTGTACCAAGGGGGAATATGTCTGGAATAATCACAGGATCTGTGCTAGCTCTCACTCAGGCTTGCCCTGGGAAAATATGTGGCGTCTTGTAGCTTTCTGTGTTTCTGAGAGGAAACGGGGACCCCCGGTCTTAGAAGGTAACTCTGATTCTGAAAATGGTGGCTTCGTAGGTCACAATTAAATCCAGTCCTTGACTTCTAAATGGTAATCAAGAACCTTGAACTGAATTTACGTCCAGTGTGAGCTGTCCTGTCCCTGGGCTCTAATGTTCTTTGTGGCAGAGTACACAGCAAAGGATCCCCAGCATAATCGGTAGTTAATGTTCAGTGGAATGAAGAACCAACTCCTGCGAGCTCTGGACTTATTCTCTTTTTTTGTCCTTAGAGACAGGGCTTCTCTGTAGCTTTGGAGCCTGTTCTAGAACTAGCTCTTGTAGACTAAGCTTGCATCGAACTCACAAAGATCTTCCTGCCCCAGCCTCCCAAGTGCTGTATTAAAGGCTTGGGACACCACTGCCTGGCTCTGTAATTATTCTTAAATTTTTGTGATAGCACTTAAAACCCATATCTGGGAAAAACACGTGAAAAGCACGGGCTTGCTCCTGCCCAGCACGGGCTGGTAGGAGGTCTCAGGGTGCCAAAAGAAAGAGATACTTAGAGGTTTAAGATAGCCACGCCCATCTCGGGGTGGTGAGGAAGAGCCACCTGTGGAAGATACCCAGAGGCTTTGGATAGCCACTCCCATCCTGTGGGAGTCAGAAGAAAGCCTAACTTCTGGAAGCCACTCCCATCCCGTGGGTATCAGAGGAAAGCCTATCTCTGTAGCCACTCCCATCCGGAGTCAGAATCAGTCCTAACTCTGGTAGCCGCTCATATTCCTTGGAATCAGAGACAAGCCTAACTGTGGTAGCCACTCCCATCTCGTGGAGTCAGAGTCAATCCTAACTCTGGTAGCTGCTCCTATTCCTTGGAATCAGAGACAAGCCTAACTGTGGTAGCCACTCCTATCCCGTGGAGTCAGAGTCAATCCTAACTCTGGTAGCTGCTCATATTCCTTGGAATCAGAGACAAGCCTAATTGTGGTAGCCACTCCCATCTTGTAAAGTCAGAATCAATCCTAACTAGGGTAGGCAAACCCATTCCCTGCGAGTCAGAGGAATCCTAATATTGGCAGCCATGCCCAATGTATGGGGGTCCTAAGGAACAATATACCCGAGATAACTGGAGACTTTCTTTCTTTTATTCTTTCTTTCTTTTTTTGAGATAGTTTTTCTCTGTAGCTTTGGAGCCTCTCCTGGAACTACTCACTCTGCTGTCCAAGCCGGTCTGGAACACACAGAGAACCACCTGCCTTTTCCTCCAGACAGCTGGGAGGGACTAAAGGGGTAAGCAGCCACCACCCAGCTCTCTGGTCGTTTTTTTGTTTTTGGTTTTGTTGTTTGTTTGTTTGTTTGTTTTTTCGAGACAAGGTTTCTCTGGTTAGCAGTCCTAGCTGTCCTGGAACTAGCTGTTGTAGAGCAGACTGACCTCGAATTCACAGAGATGCACCTCACTTTTATATTCTCCCAAACTATTTTTAAGAATCAGAAGTGGAGCCCAGCAGTGATGGCACAAATCTCAGCATTTGGGAGGCAGAGTCAGGCAGATCTCTGTGAGTTCAAAGCCAACCTGGTTCTCCAAAGCATGTTCTCGGTTCCAGGACTACTAGGGCTATTACACAGAGAAACCCTGTCTTTAAACAAAAAAAGGAAAAAATCAGGAAAGGAAGGATTGACAGCACAGCTGGTGTATAGTGTTTCCTTAGCATTCATGAATCCCTAGGTAAAGTGGCAAAGACATCAAAAGCAGACGTTATTAAATTTAAATAAATAACATGGAAGAGTTAAAGCCTCCTGCCAATACTCTCCTGTATCGTTAGGAAGAAGTAAGAGGATAATGGAAAATTGACCAGGATGAGCAGAAAAGGAAGAGAAGAAATACAGCAGTGGTTGAGGGAAGCGGGGAAGACTATGATACGAGGTGTGCATGCCAGGAACTTTACAGCAGTTTCCATAACTTCACCAAATGAGTGCAGACAAAGAAACAGGGTCAGCTTCAAAGGTCTGGGGAGGATACTAACATCATGGTTGAATGAAAACTGAAAGCGAACACGTAGCACAGGAATATTTAAAATGTCCTGAATTTGGAGCTGATAGTGTGACAGCCCTCTGTGCTCCTCTGAGTCTGTTCTCTGAGAAGGGACAGCCTTGGTCTCCTATAGGTCCACTTTAGCCTTGGTCTCCAGTGTCTAACATCAGTGAAGATATATGGAGGTGAGGGAATCACTTCCAAAATAACGGGGCCACTGCAAGTCAGGCTCTATAGTGTGACTTGGACATGTACACCTGTCGTAACTAGCCACAGGCTCTGTTCCCAGGGCGTTGTCAGCACAAGAGGGCAAAGGTTAGCCTTGTGAGTTTCAGCATCCCCATCACATCTTGTGTGTGGGTAATCTGTATTTTCTTAGTGCGTGTGTATATTTGTGTGTCCCAGTGTGAATGTGTGCTTGTTGAAACCAGAGGCCTAAGTAAGGTTCCTTAGGAGGTATCCGTCTTGTGTTTAAGATGTGCTCCTTTTATATCCTGCATCTGGAAAAAGACTGGCTTTGCTGGTTCCAGAGCTCCGGGCATCCTTCTGTATCCATCCCAGCACTGAGATTGCAAATGCAATCCACCATTCTTTGCTTTGCTTTTACACATGGAGTCTAGGTTTCAAGCTCAGGTTTCCAAGCAAGCTCATTATGGATTGTGCTACCATCCCGGCCCTTTCAGTGTTTCTTGTTTTCAACACAAAGGTAAATTTCTTTGTCTGATACTGTAGGGCCCAGTGAATAGGAAGGTGGTGTTGCTATGTTTAACATGGAGCCTAGGAAATAACTGGAAGTAGGGTTGAAGGCACCAAAGAACCTTTGATGGACAATTACAGAATTCTCAGCACTCTAAGCAGTTATTTCAGTAGAGTGAGTCCTCCTGAGCTCTTCTCTAGGCTCATGGGCATCTTCTCTATGGCAAGGAGAGTGGAACAGTTCTGGATTTGAATAGAAATAAGAGTACTCAGACACCCCTCTAAGTCTGAATTCATGGGAGCTGGTCAGGAAATCAAAAGCCCAGTGTATTCTCACAGCAATGTTTTACTCAAAATATGGGAAAGGAAATGTCAGGGAAATCCAAGGTGTTTGAAATCTGCCAAAAAGGGCTTGTAGTATGTTATTTTTCTGATCTAGATAATAAGATCATCTGCTCAAAGTACTGCTTTCTCTTACTGACTACAGCCATCATGCCCAGAGGAAAGAAGAGTAAGGCCCGTGCTCGAGAGAAACGTCACCAGACCCAAGATGAGGCCCACGGGCTAAATGATGCTCTATCAAAGGCATCAGAAAAAGGAGAGTCAATTGCCTGCTCTGATCAAGCTTCAGAAGATGCTCAACCAAGCACTTTTACTGCTGGCTTCCCTCAGGGTAAGGCACTCTCCACCACTGCTAGTGAAAGCATGGCCCAGAAAATGTCTGATAAAGGTGCAAAGGGCCAAGAAGAGCAAAATGGGTCTTCTCTTAGGGCCCCACTCTTCAGTAGAAGCACAAAGATGGATCTTCTATCAAGGAAGACAGGAATGCTAGTGGAGTACATGCTTTGCAAATACAAAGTGCAGCAGCCCATGAAGAGGGGAGAGATGCTCAAAGTTATCAACAAAAGGTTCAAGGAACACTTCCCTGAGATCCTCAAGAAAGCCTCCTATCGTCTGGATATGGTCTTTGGCATTGAGCTGAAAGAAGTCCAGCCCAATGGTCAGTCCTACATGCTTGTGAGCAAGCTAGATTTCAAAGATGATGGAAGTACAAGCAATGAGCTGGGTGTTCCCAACAGGGGCATTCTGATCCCTCTCCTAAGTGTGATCTACCTAAATGGCTACTGTGCCCCGGAGGAGGAGGTCTGGCATTTCCTGAACATGCTAGGAGTCTATGATGGGGTCCCACATCTCATCTTTGGAGATGTCAGGAAGCTCATCACTGAAGATCTGGTACAGGAAAAGTACCTGGTATACCGTCAGGTTCCTAACAGTGATCTTCCATCCTATCAGTTCCTGTGGGGCCCAAGAGCCTATGCTGAAACCAGCAAGATGAAAGTGATGGACTTTTTAGCCAAGATCAGTGAAACCACTCGTGAGGATTACTCATCTCGTTATGAGCAGGCTTTGATTGAAGAGGAAGAGAAAGCCCAAGCTGCCGCTGCAGCCAAGTCTGGCACTAAAAGCAAGGCCAAGGGACGTACTAAGACCAAGTTAAGTCGTCCTACTCACAAGTGAGGTGTAAGGTAGCCTCTGCTTTATGATTGAAAAGGTCTGTTCATCTTTTTGCAAATAAGTTGTTGATAATCTTTTGGGGGATTTAGCAAAGTTTTAACTTGGGGTTAGAATGTATACAGATAATTTTTGTAGCCCGTTCCTTCACTGCTGTTTGTCAAGTTGAATGTTCACATTTAGAAATACAAATTGGAATTTTGCATATAGCTTTGGTGGTGCTATGTCAAAGTAACATGGCATTAATAGAGGAAGAATCTTGGAGATAGCAAAATCGGGAGTAAAATATTTGAAAATGGACAAGAGTGAAAGTTGAACATTTGTGGTTTACTGTTTGTTTTTTCAAGCTTAAGAGATGTACACTTGCATTTGTTTTTTTTTATATTAAAGAATGCCTGTGAAATTTAATCACAGTGAATCAGAACTCTTTTTTTTAAAGGTGGATGCTCTCCCTAAACAGTAGTTAAGCATCCAGTCTTGGGGAGTCTTCAGACTTTCTACTGAGGATGTTTATTGAAAATAAGTCTAGCATCTTCCCATGCAGTGGACGAATCTAGAAGGTCTCATTGTGCATGAGAATGCAAGGTAATCTCTTCCCAATGAAGAAAAAAGCAAGTTTTTTTGTGGCATTAGACAGAAAACATTTTAAGGTGTTTTCATTTAAAAAAAATTTCTGACTGTTAATTTTATTGCAATTTCAAATGTTGTATACTCTGTGGCATCTAAATTTAGACATTAATTTAGAAAAGTAATCCCAGTGGGTGGGCAGCAATGATTCAAATCAAAATGCTCCTATTATGATCCCTATGTATTTTGTCCCTTTCACAACGGAGTTTTTATTAGTTGAAGAGCAGAGTATACAGGCATTTCAATTCTGAAAACATGTACCTAAACTCTGAAGTCATACACTGTGTTCACATACCCTAAAGAGCCATGTGTTGTTTCTCTTTGAACTTACTCCAGTGATGTTCCAGCCTACAACTTGGCAAATTTTCCCTACGACCTCACATAACAATCAAATCTCATAATCCTTCATTCCACTGATTCACAGTTTTATGCCAAACACTGTATATACTCAAAAGTTCCATAGTTCACAAGTTTTAGGAAAATGGACTGCCATGACAGAAACATTTAAGGTTCTGAGAGGAGTGTTATTTTTTTTTAACTAAACAGTTCTACTAGAAACATGATACCAGATCTAACTGAAAATGTTTCAGAAAGAAATAGACAAGTAAGACTCCAAATTGTGGTTTAATATGCTTTGTTGTAGGATGTAAAGCTAGACTCCTCTACAGAATGTTATGGTGACCCCCAGACAGTCACAACCTCTCCTGATCCAGTATCCTGCTCTTTTCTGGTTATACCAGAAATAAACCAGCTAATGATTTAACCACTTCACAAGTTCTTTACACTTCAAAACTGGGATGAAGTGAGATTCTTTCCCACCTTTAAAAATGTTTCTAGAGCTATTAAAAAACTCATATTTACAAAATAGTTAATAAAACAATGTTCCTCTGAATTGTACAAGAATGGAGGCAGGAACCACTGACAGAAACAATAGATGGTGTTCATGTTAGGGTGCGAGAGAGGCCCCCCAAAGAAGACAAACAGCCCATGTATGCAATAACAAGAGTGCTTTATTAATTTTAACGTTGGGTTGGCATATGGTGACCCCCAGATTATATCTTCTTTTAAGATTATAATCTTTAACATAGTTAGGGGAATTCCCGGGAGGAGGTATTAAATCTGTGACTGATTGGTGGAGGAAAGATTAGTGTGGGGGCTGATTGGTGGGAGATCCTAGTGGCTAGGGACCTTCCAGCAGCAGGGTAGGGAAAGCTATCTTTAGTTATCAGTAAACTGGGGACACCTGCTGAGCCAGCAAAAAGGCTTATGGGGCTTGCTGAGCCTGCAGAAGGGTATCATGGGGTGTCTGCTGAGCTATAAGAATGCTGTGGGGTTTTTTGGTTTTTGTTTGTTTGTTTTTGGACTGTTTAGCTCTCTCCTGTTTCAGTGAACTGGTACTAAGGCTTAGGTTTTTTTTACTAGGAGAACCTGATCTGCACCCCTCCCCAGCTCTTTTATTTTCCCCTTGAGAGTGGGTCATCTCAATTCCTAGAGATGCATTGTTTCCATCTGCAGGCTTGTATTGCTGTCTTAGAACCGTCATCTGGACTGTGGAGAGAATGGGATGATCACCAGGTCTCCAGGCTGGAATCCGTGGGGTACAGGAGGCAGTGTCTTCTCACAGACTGTATGCTGCTGAGGCCAGAGTTGTTTCTGCAACGGACTTAGAACTTGTATGGAGGAAAGCAATCTTTGGTCATCAAATTCAGCCAGTAATTCTGTCCTAAGATTAGGGAGAATGGGGGTGACCTGACATACATGATCTCAAATGGGGTCAGGTCTAAGGTATAAGGAGAATTGCGATCCCTGTAGAGAGCAAAGGGGAGGAGAGACACATAGTCACCACCAGTCTCAGGGGTTAATTTGGTTAAGGTCCCCTTTAGGGTTTGGTTTATCCCACTTACCTGTCCTGAATATGGGGAACGATGAGCACAATGAAGTTTTTTGATTGGTCCCCATAGCCTTAACTAGTCTTTATGTTACCTGAGAGATAAATGCAGGTCTGTTATCTGAGCCCAAGAGCATAGGTAGACCAAACCTTGGGATAATCTTTTCTAGTAGCTTCTTGACCACCCTGGCGACAGTCTCATGCTTAGTTGGGAAAGTCTCAGTCTATCCTGAAAAGGTATCTATAAAAACTAGCAAATATTTATAGCTATACAGGTCTGGCTTTACCACTGTGAAGTATGACTCCTTTTTTTTTTTTTTTTTTTTTTTTTTTTGACGAGATGGCAGGTCAAAGACCCTAAGATGTATTCTCTTTTTTTTTTTTTTTTTTTTTTTTTCGAGACAGGGTTTCACTTGTAGCTTTGGAGCCTGTCCTTGAGCTAGCTCTTGTAGACCAGGCTGGCCTCGAACTCACAGAGATCCGCCTGCCTCTGCCTCCCGAGTCCTGGAATTAAAGGTGTGCATCACCACTGCCCAGCCAGATGTGCTCTTTGTAAGAGGTCCTGCATTTTTCTTTCTCCCAAGTGAGTGCTTTGGTGTATTTGTCGGACTAGTTGAGTGACAAAGTCTGATGGGAGGATGATTCGTTCATCCAGGGTCCTGAACCATCCTTCCTCCTTTTAAGTGCTTGTACATGAGTGGATTTTTTCAAGCACTTGGTCAGTGTCAGCTAAAAATTTTGGCAATGTAGGTGTGATCATCTTTGGTGTGGCCCCAGGATGGCTGCTGTCTGGAGTGCAGCCTGCTTTGTTGCCTTGTCTGCACAGCTGCTTCCCCTAGAGATTGGATCCTCTCGTTTTTGGCGCTCAGGACAGTGTATGACAGCTATCTCTTGGTGCAGCCATATGGCCTGTAAGAGGTCTAAACTCTACTCGTTATTTTTTAATAACCATTTTTTTTCGGTCCATATGACTTCTTTCTCAGTTGTAACCACTGCCCCCAGATACCATCTTTGATGAAGCTACTGCCATCTGTATACCATGTTACCTCAGCCCTTAACAAAGGGACATCCTTGAGGTCTGACCTGATCCTGTGGAGATAGCTTAGAATGTCTAGACAATTGTTGAGAGGCTGGGAGCAGAGTGGCAGTGTTTAGAGGCACTGTTCTGGGTGTATTGGATCCTGGGTGGGTTCAAGAGCAAAGCCTGATAATAATAATAAGAGTCAGTTGAGAGTTAGTGAGCCATCTATTAGGAGGATGTTTAAGTACCCCCTCGATAGCATGGGTGGTGGTCATTCTTAAGAGTTTGCCCCAAAGTTAGCTTGTGTGAGTCTTTAACTAGTAAAGCTGTTGCTACAATTATTTGGTGGCAAGGAGGCCTTTTTCATGGACCCAGGGTTTGCATCAATACCCCTTTCGCCATTTCCTTCTTCTTCTCCATATACATGTGGAAGGGTTTGGTGACATCTGGTAGTGCCAAAGCAGGCATGTTTAGTAGAACCACCTTAATTTTATTGATGGCCTTTTTTATCTGTGGGGTTCAATGGAGGGGAGTCTTCCCTCTCCTTGTGGCCTCATACGGAGGCCAAGCTAGTTTAGCAAATCCAGGAATCCAGAGCCTACAGAACCCAGCAGACTTTAGGAATTTTCTCACATTGTGACAGTTGTTGGGTTGGAAGATCTTCAGGATGATCTCTTTCCTTTCTTTTAACAACCACCTTTTGCCCCCCTTGAGTATGTACACCAGGTAAGTTCCACAGTCTGGCTGAATTGAGCCATTTTGCTGATACACGATACCCTAAGTCTCCCAAAGTTCTAAGCAGCCCCTTAGTGGCAGCTTGGCAGGTGTTTAAGGCATCAGCTGCTATAGGCGGTCATTCACATAAATAGGCCAAATGGCAAGGGACCAAGATACCCAGGTCTCTGAGGCACTTAATATGGGGAGTGATCCCCTGCTTGGCCTCTCTGGGCATTGGGTATGTTTGACATGCATTGGTGTTGCACTTGCCTTTAGCTGTTTCTGCCCATACTTGGGAATTTTTTTTTTTTTTTTGAGCCAATTTTGGAGCAGATCTCTATGTGTGTCTGATTTGGGGGTCCTGTAAACAAAATGGATGTGGGCCCCATTATAGCAAATAAGTCTCTTTTAAACATAAAAGAGTGGGTTACTCGACCTTATTTTAATGTCCACTGATCTTTGAATAGTCCATGAGTACCAGTTCATCCCCGTGGCCCCTTGCACCCAAGATTGTTTTGGTGACATTTTGCCTAGGGGTTGTTTTAGAATGGAGTGTTGTTTTCCTGCATCCACCAGAAAATCAATGGGTTTCCCCTCCACCTTTAGGATCACCTAAGGCTCGAGGAGAGGCTCTGAGCCCTGTCCCCTTTAGTTACTTTTTGTTGTTGTTTTAGTACCTTTACTTTTGAGTCCTGTCATTTAGGGCATTTAGTTTTTTTAAATGACCCAACTTCCTACAGAAGGCACATTGGCCTTTCTGCGGACTAGGCCTATTGTGCAGTCCCTGCTTTAGGCCTTTCCCTTTACATGGTGAATCTCCAAATGCCAGTCCTGTTTTCTGACATCTGGACTGCTTTACACAGCCAGAATGACTTTGCTGAGCCCCCATGTCTGTCTTTTTAAAGCTTTGATGAGCCCTGGTCTGTCTGTTTCGGGGGGGGTCTCCCTATTATTGAATACTTTTTCAGCAACTGCAATGAGTTTAGCCAACCTCTTACCTTTAAAACCTTTTTGTCCCTGTAACTTACGGCAGATATCTGGTGCTGATTGGTTGGCAAAAGCCATGTTGACTATAGACCAATTTTTTGGTGCTTCCAGATCTAAGGGTGTATAGATTTTATAAGCTTCTATCAGCCTCTCTAGGAATGTTCCTGGTGTTAATTTAGGCATCTGGAGTACCTCACTTTGGATAAATTTATGGGCCACCTCGTGGCAGCCCATAGACCCTCCATTAGAGTCTGGCAGTAGACTTTCAGAATCTCCCTACCTTATGCTGTGTTGAAATCCCAGTTGGGTCATGTCACAGGAACCCCAACATTTATGAAATCTGCATTGGTGGCCAGTCTTCCGTCTGGGCCTGGAACCAATTTCCAAGCCTCTGTTCTGATCTTTCCTCAGTAGTGAAGAGGACCTGGAGCAGTTGGAAACAATCATCTTCTGTGGTCTGCTGAGTGAAAAGGACAAAATCCAACAGGTCAACCATCCTTAAAGGCTTTTTAGAAAACTTAGGATTTTGTAATTTCTAATTATAAAGGTTGTTAGTAGCAAGGGGCCAACGGACTAGCTGCTGCCTGCCCTCAGCATCAGGTTGGCCCACAGGGCACAATAGAAGGGCTATGGAGTCATACCAGGCTGACAGCTCCTCCCTCTGAGAATGCTAATGTGTGTATATGTGGGGTCTCCTCTACCCCTCCCCCTCTGCCCTCCAGGACCTCTTATCCTGGGGCGCCTGGGGGTAATGTAGTGGTATAAAAAAGAACTCCTTTTCCAAGTTGATTGGAGAAGGAAAGACAGGGTATAGGGGTGCAGTAGGCAATCATCTCTCCCCCTCTCTCCTTTAAAGAGTATGACCCCATTCCCAACACAAACATTTTAGAGTGAATCATTAGCTTTGTTTTTTAATGAAGAAAATAATCAAAATTAGCATAACATGATCAAATCTCATACCTCCTCTGACCTTCTACAACTTACCATACTCCTCAGCTTTTTTTTTTTTAAATCTGAGCTCCTCTGATTTGCCAGACATTTTTATTTTAGACCTTTTTTTTTCTTTTCTGTTTAATCTCCTGAATTTTTTTTTAGACAACATGAAAACTTTTTTCAAAGTCCTTCTTGTGGTTTCCTTTAGTAGTCTGGAATATTGTATGCCTATAACACTTTAAACAAGAACAGAAACATACATATATCAAAGCTGAAATAACTCTAAATTTGAATCATCACATAAAAACCTGTAGCAGTTTTTCTTCTTACCCTAACCAATGATAATTTGTAACCAACCCCTCTAAATGATGACAATATTTATAACCCATTGGATCTGAATGAAGAAAAAACGCACTTTTTTGTGGAAACAAAAGCATAAATTTTCCTAGGCAGTGTCATAAAGGAAAGGGTTAAAGGGAAGTAACTGGCAGCAAGGACCTTGGTCCATGGTGAAGAATTTTGCTCAGGAAGAAAAGGACTGGGAAGTATAGCAGCTATGCACCAGGGCAGGTTGCAGGAACAGAATGCCTGTGTGGTAGTCAGTACCCTGCAAAAACAACAATAACAACAAAACAGATTGTCAGCCTCCTCATTGGTGCCACCACAATGATCAACTGCAGGTTCTCTGTCAGGTACCCCAAATCCTGCTATGTCCTTATCAAACACACCTCCAACCCCTCCAGACAATGAGCCCCAAGTCAGCAGCTTGGGTTTGAAAGTCCTTGGAATGGTCCAAAACAAAACTCAAGGGAGGAAGGTGAGTTTGACTGACCCAGTCCTAAGAGAAGTAATGAGGTAATATTACAGACAGGAAGATTAAACAACACATTTTCCTAACTTCTTGGCATCCTTGATGGTACAGTACCATTAGATAGTCAATAGTGGCCCTGTTATGTATTATAGCCTGTCAATGTACTTTTTTTTTCTTTAATAAACTAATAGCGCTGGACATATAGTTTAAACCTTTAGTTATTTTAAAGGCCATCTAGCTAAGCTGCCATCACTGTATGCAGCCGTAATGAGGAGGCTTATTACAGAGAACATGATGGCCAAAACCTTAGGATTTGAGAGGAGGACAATATAATCATCACAGCCTCCAGTCAGGGACTCTCTCTGTCTCTGACACCGTTGTCTTATTGGACTTTTCTCTTCCTGAACTGTCAAGAAAATAATAAACTGTTTGCTTAAATATCAACGGTTATTGTGAGACAAGTTAGCAGGAATATGATTATAATACGGTTCATGTATAAAAACATCCTTCAGGCAAAGGAATATAGCCTGTCCTGTTAAGGATGACCTCAGTGTGGGAGCAAATGATTTGTCCCTTGGCTATGTGTAAGAATTTCTAGGTTTTATATTTTAGTACATGTGTCATTTGTATGTATGTACAAATAATTCAGGGAGTATGGCATTCTATTGCATCTACTTCTTCATTATAAGAAATTCTCCCCCAATTGTAAGAATCTTTATAACTGGTAGGCTTAGGAGTGCCTGTTGAAAGATTAAATATGGTTAGGCTAGCAATATCCTGGATGGATTTACAAACAGGAATAAGACAAGTGCCTAAAATACTTGCAGCATTTAAAACCTCTTAAAGAAAAGTCAGTAGTATTTGAAATATGAGCTAATTTAACCAGGTGTTAGAATATAAATGCTGTCCTAACATGGGGGATTTTCTCTTTGTTTCTTTGTTTCTCTCTCTCTTTCTTTTCTCTCTGTTTTCTCTCATTCTCTCTTTCTATTTTTTTTTTTTTGTCCTAGAATTGGGCAATGAAGACAGAGATGTAGTAGAAAGCAGATCCAGGTTTGATAGTACTAAGGCATTTTTTTTTGTTGTTGTTTTATCTGGAAATTGTGGAGTTGGGTGAGTTTACCTTTAAAGGATCCTCCAAATGAGTGATAGTCCACAGGTCAGGAGAGTCTGTTGCCCACTTGTGCTGGGGATGATGAATCCAGGGAGTGACCCCAGCATCCTTAATAGTGGTGGGTATAGTGAGAACCCTGGGATGTGGTTTCTTCCAATGATAATCAAGTGTTTTTGGATGATGTCTTCTAATCCAGACAGCATCACTCACCTGCTAAGGGTGGGAAGTTAGGTCAGTCTCTTGACTGGGTCCTTCTCACAGTTTTCTGGACATGCTGAAGAACCTGTTGCAGGACCTAAAGCAAATAGTTAGAAATTTCATCTGAGTGTACATCTCATAGTCTAGGTAGGAGAGGAGGAGGTCTGCTGAAAAGAATTAGAAAAGAGAAAATCCCCTCTCTATAAGGGTACAAATCAGGCCATAAGAGGACAAAGGTAAGAACGCTCACCCAACCTTCACTGAACTATATCGTTAGTTTGGTTAGGGTTTCCTTCAGGCTTGGGTCATCCTTTCTATTTGCCCAGAGCACTGAGGTCTATAGGTAAAGTATACTATGTTATTTCTAAGACTGTAGCCAGTAATTGAGAAATTCAAGTTATGAAAGCTGGGCCTTTCTTGGACCACATTACCAATGGCATGCTAAATTGGGGGACTAATTCCTTTAATGGCTTCTTTATAGTAACCTGTGCTATTTCTAGTCTGATAAGAGAAACCTTGAGAAGGTATCTGCAAATATAAGGACGTACTTATACCCATTTTGGCCTGGTTTTACTTCAGTAAAGCCCACCTCCCAGTATTCTCCAGGTATTTTGCCTCAAGTTCTGACTCTCATGTGTACCTTGGATTGTGGCCGAGTGGTTGTTTGGATACAACTTGTATACCACCTGACAATATCCCGTACTGTCTTTTATAAATGCGATATGTAAAACTTGTTTCTTAATAGTTCTGTTGAATTAGGGTTGTGGTAGTAGTCAACTGAGGTACTATTGGGGGCTTGATGTCTTGCCAGTCCATGTGGATTTATTTCTGTCTGTGCCCCAGCAATCTTTTTTTGTAATCTAGCCAAATGTGGGGTAGATTCTAGCTGGAGTGAGGATGGCTCAGATAGTAAGTGGTGTTCTTCCATAACTGAAAAGTAGCCTGGACCCTAGTAGGGAGTTTGTAGTTTAATTCTGTCATTCTTCCTTAAAGAAGCCATGCTTTTTTTTTTTTTCTGCTAACACTGGGTCAGGAAGACTTCTCTTAAAGAAGTTGTTCCTCTGCTTGCCACCAGCAAACAGAATCTATCTGAAAAAATGCAGCTACCAAGAAGCTGTGCTTGGTTCCTGTTCTTGTAGGTCTAGAAGTCCTCTTTTGTAAAAAGCTTTTTCAGGTCTTATGTGAATCAGTGTCCCAGACGGTGGGTGCCATTCTATAAATAAAGACTGTTCATTTCCTGTCCTCCCAGACTCGAATAATCACACAAAATTCTATTAATTACAATACTGTTTGGTCAATCACGATCATATATTTCTAGCTAGCTCTACATCTTAAATTAAGCCATTTCTATCAATCTATGTATCGCCACGAGGCTGTGGCCTATCAGTAAGGTTACTAAGGTTCCAGCATGTCCTTCTCCTTAGGCAGCTACACGGCATCTCTTTGACTCCGACTGCTCTCTATATCTCTGTTTATTTTTCCCACTTGGCTTTACTCTACTAAGCCATTGGCCAAAACATCTTAATAACCAATAGTAATAAAACGTATCGTAGCATACAGAGGGGAATGCCACATTACCAACACCTCAGAATATGAAGAATGTTACAGAGAGACCTACTCCACATACATTCCCTGACAAGATATTCCTGGCAAAATTGCCAGTCCTAGCAATATTGCTTCACATACTCCTTTAAGATTCTGAGTAATCTAAAGGTACTATGGGAGCATTGTGATGTCAAGCAAGAAAGAATTTTCAGGCTTTGATAGAAGTAAGGTGATAAACCAACATAAGAATGATAGAAGATCCAAGCACAACAAAAGTGTATGTGTGGGGGAGAAGCAACATTATTAACCTAAAGACAAACAAGGCAGAAAAAGTAACTTTATAATGTCTCACTTCTTTATCCATGGGAGGGCACTACCAAGACATGGGTTGAACTTAGCCTTTTATGGAGTGGGAAATGACTTTAAAGATAAGATTTTTTGACTAGATTAAGTGTGGCTCTGCTTAAAAGAGGGAGAAAGCTCACCGCCTAAAAAGTATCAACATAGTGATACCAAGTATAACTTACGGAGTTACACAAGTAAAATAGTCTCATAGAACTTGGGTCCTTTCCTCAGACCTGAAAGACTTTTGTTGTGCTGAAATAACTGACAAGAAGTGTTATTGCTTCCTCCTAGTGGGACTCATGGAGGCACAGGCCTCACATAGTGAATAATTTTTTTTCAAAAGGAAAGGTACCTCCTTTTCTTCCAGAAGGCAAGTCAGAGAACTTGGGTAGGGACAGAGCTGACAATATGCTTTTTAATAGAGAGGACAGGAAAGTGTCTCACCCTGCCCTTCATTAACACACTGAGAAGGTTTCAAAGTAGGCCTCTCAGATGGGGATCCATCTATCTTTCTTATGTTGTCTTTCTTGTTTTTAGCCTGTTTGTTTGTTTATTAGCCATGGCTGTCCTGGAACTCACTCTTTAGACCATGCTGGCCTCAAACTCAAAAATCCACCTGCCTCTGCCTCCAGAGTGCTGGGATTAAAGTTTTAATCCTGGCTAGGTTAAGTTTTAAGTATGTGTGTAAGGGAAATCTTTTGGTTGGCATCTGCAGCCATGAGACAGAACAAGGGAGAGATTCAATATATGCTTGTCAGTATATCAAATGTTTTCCATTCCTTGTACTTGTTCTGTGGCTACTAGAAGATAGGGTTTACCAAAACTGTTGTACAGATTTGAAACATGCAGCTCAGAGAATGTATGAACTTGAACAGTTAGTAAGTGACAGTATCCTCCACAGTATAGGATAATGAAAACCCACAGTATTTCACCCCTCCCAACCTGAAATTTGCTTCCTGCTTCTGAATTTCTTCTTGTCGCTGTTATAGTAAATGCTATAGGTTATCATGGAAGTATAAGGCTCAAGTGTAGGGCCGTGTTCTACAGCAAAACAGATAAACAGTCTGTATTCAAACTACTGGACATAATATCCAGTGAAAGCAATAAGATCACCAAAATAAATGGGTGAGATTTTTTTTCTACGTGCTCATTTCACTTTAGAAAAAAACATCATACACTACCAGACCAGGCTGACTTCAAAGTCTGTGAAATTCTCTTACCTCTCCTTCCTTAGTGCAATGATTAAAAACATGAAACAGAAGTACCTGGTCACTGTGAAGTATGAATAAAAATAAATAATATATTTAAGGGTTATAGGATTGCATAGACAGGTGGTGTCTGAAGGCTTCAAAAAAAAATCATGTCATTTGCAGGAAGGTATATGGCACTGGAGATCCTGATTTCAAGTACCACAATCTTTTCCAAAAATCAAATAACTTCATTATTTCATATGAAAAAATATATACTTAAAAAATTCTTAAAGGTAAGAGAAAGACTAATTGGGGAAAAGAGGATAATAGGAATAGTGGCTAATACCTGGAAATGGGGTTCATAAGTATTAACATATAACATGTGTGACAATGCCATGAGACCTTTTTACAGTTAACTGGATGCTAAGAATACAAATAAATGAATGAAGCAAAAATAAAGCCTAGTAGGTGTGGTAAAACACACGTGTAATCCTAGTACTGGAAAGAAAGAGGCAGGAGGATAAAGAATTTAGGGTCAGTGAGTTTGAGGCTAGTCTGGGCTACATGAGAAATTGTCTTTTTTTTATTTAATTAAAAATTTCCACCTCCTCCCCTCCTCCCATTTCCCTCCTGCTCCCCCCATTCCCCTTCCCCTCCCTCTCCATTCCAAAGAGCAGTCGGGGTTCCCTGTCCTGTGGGAAGTCCAAGGTCATCCCGGCTCCATCCAGGACTAAGAAGGTGAGCATCCAAACAGACTAGGATCCCACAAAGTCATTACATGCAGTAGGATCAAAACCCAGTGCCATTGTCCTTGGCTTCTCAGTCAGCCCTCCTTGTCAGCCACATTCAGGGATTCCGGTTTGATCACATGCTCCATCATCCAGCTGGCCTTGGTGAGCTCCCATTAGATCAGCCCCACCGTCTCAGTGTGTGGGCACACCCCTCATGGTCCTAACTTCCTTGCTCATGTTCTCCCTCCTTCTGTTCCTCATTTGGACCTTAGGAGCTCAGTCCAGTGTTCCAGTGTGGGTCTCTGTCTCTAGCTTCATCCATCACCAGATGAAGTTTCTATGGTGATATGCAAGATATTCATCAGTATGGCTATAGGATAGGGCCATTTCAGGTTCCCTATCCTCAGCTGGGAACACCTCTAGAGTCAAGTCTCTCGCCGACCCTAAAATGGCTCCCTTTATTAAGATATATACTTCCCTACTCCCATATCCACCCTGCCTCCATCCCAACCGTCCCATTCCCCCAAGCTCTCCCCATCCTCCCCTTCTCACTTTTTTCTCCTCATTTCCCCTTACCTCCACCCCATCCCCACCCCCAAGTTTCCAATTTTTGCCTGGCAATCTTGTCTCCTTCCAATATCAGGAGGATAACTATATGTTTTTCTTTGGATTCTAGCCATAAATAAAGGACATTGAGCCTATAATATAAGAAATTGTATTTTAAAAAAACTGCAAGAGACTGAACCATCACCTACCTGAGAGACCTTCCTTGTGTCCACTAATCCCTTTTCTTTCAAATATGCCCAAAGGTCTCAGGGAGTTTCCATTATACAATACAGTATTATTATTAACAGTATTAATAAAAGCCGCCACATACTCATAAAAGTCTGTGCCTAAAGGAATTGATATAGAATGCATAGATGAAGCACTTAGGAACACTTCCATAAAGGGCTAGATAGATAACACATCAGTTAAGAGCATTTGTTGCTCTGGCAAAGGACCCAGATTTGTTTCCCAGGACCCATATGGAGGTTCATGACTGTGTGTAACTTCCATTCCAGGGTATCCTACACCCTCACCTGACCTCGTTGGGGACCATGCATGCACATGATGCGTATACCTGCAGGAAAACACTCATACACAAGATATAAACTAAATAATTTTTAAATTAAAAATACTAACATAAATAAAACCTTTTTCAAATGAAGACTTAATGAGGGAGGGGGGACACGGGAGTCATAGAATCCACTCTGTTGCATAGCTGTGATGGTGCACGCCTTTAATCCCAGCACTCGGGAGGGAGGCAGAGGCAGGTGGATCTCTGTGAGTTTGAGGCCAGCCTGGTCTACAGAGCTAGTTGCAGGACAGGTTCCAAAGCTACAGAGAAACCCTGTCTCGAAAACACAAACAAACAAAGAATCCACTCTGCTGAGTCAGCACAGTAAGTTTCTGCTGTCCTCCCCAGATCTGTGTTGAAGGTCACAACAAGTAACCTAATAGGATGTTATGAGCCCCAGATTTACAAGAGAGAAGTTCTGATCAAAAACAGTATAGCTGGGGCACCCCGAATACTGATGAGAGAACGTTTCCCCCAAACTAGGGAGGGGCCTTTCAGTCCCTGGTGTCAGACCTAAGAACCTCCAACAGGGGGTGCCTGTGAACGGATATAAGGAGAAGTGCAAATGCACAGGTCCTAACAGCTCACTGAGGGGGGCGTGGTTTGCCTAGGCCCTGTTGCTAGGAGGCATGTGCTTGCACAGGTCCTAACAGCTAACTGAGGGAGGCGTGGTTTGCCTAGGTCCTGTTAACAGACAGAGGGCAGCCAGTTTGTGATTGCTCTGGTCCTATCTGCCGACTGAGGGAGTTGAAAACATCCTTTAGGAGGTCTGTGATTCAGGTCAGTAACACGAGGGATTTATAGTGCTGTCATATGGGGGAGTGGTGTGTTGTGTGTGGGGGGGTGTATCAAAAAAGCAACTCTGTTTTCTATTGGTCTGGGTGTTAGCCCTTTAGTTTATACACATCTAGACTTTTGGTGTAAGAACTAAGAAAGGTGAACGCTATATTTGAAGGTGGAAGCCTTGAGTCCTTATAGGGAGGATTCTTGCTCCACTGAATCCACTCTGTTAAGCCCATGAACAGGAGTTTGGAGTGCTCCTCATTTCTTCCTGGAAGGTAACAACAGCAAATAGCCTAATGGAGTACAATGGTGGGGACCCCAGTTCTGGTAAAGGGAGTTATTGTTGAAAACAAAAGTAAAGCTGAGAGGCCCTTGGGAGGATGAGAGTAGAGGAATTGTTCCCTAAACAAGGCTTCTCACAAATCTTTGCCCCCTGCTTGGATGAGAGGCTTGGGCTATGAGTACCATGTAAGTCTTGCCTACAGTGCCTCCTCTTGGGGAGTTTATGGCTTCCTTTGGAGGCTGAGGGACTTCAGTCTGTGTAGTGAGGTATCTTTGGGTCTACCATTGCACTCGTTAAAAGAGATGTCAAAAGATCCAGCTCCATTTTCAGTCCTGTGGGGACCCAGAGAAAGCTGTTCTCTTTTGTAGTGTATCTGGATTTTCACTCAAAACACCAAGGAAAGAGGAAGATGTTTGTGGCTAGTGAACTTATTATATAGGCGGAAGGAGGGATCCTAGGATACAGAGAAATAATTCAGTAGGCAGAATTCCACGATTGAAGTGTCCATCATTTGTGCCTGGAGAGTCACAGAAAACAGCAAAATTGAATGTAATGGGTAGGCTACTGGTCCTGCGAGGGGAGGCAAAATCAGTTGAGAAACTCTGAGTTAAAGGACACATTCTCCAAAATAGGGAGTCTCAGAGATCCCTGTATCTCCTGTGACACCTGAGAATCTTTTCAGAGGTTGGCTCATTGAGGCTTGAAATTATTATTTCTAATGATGACTGAGGAAGGTTGACTCTTCATTTCGAGTTTACATTACTCATGTGAGAACAGCAAGAATCCCTGACTCTACTTGATATGTTGAGGACCTGGAGAGCATGGATTCTATAATAGTGAGGTCCTTAACACTGGGCAAAGGTGGCAGGATGTAGGTCATTCTCATTTCTCTTACGATGCCAAACCTTGGAAGAATGAAAGGGAAAAAATACCCTAGGAGTCACCTGGATTTAGGACCCTGACTTTGGATGTAAAAGACCCATTCCATCCTCACAATCTATAGCATCCCACTAAATCTGTCCCATATGGGGTTACTCTAGCCCTGTGTGGGCCCAGTAAACCTGTCACACTAAGTTTTGCACAGAAAGCCTCAAAAAGGGTAGTGTCTAACAGAGCAACCAGTGAGACCGTGTCAGCTTTTAGAACTGAGTTAGCTGGAGAAGGTGTTGAGGGTTCAGGTGTTCTTTCATTTCATCTTAGGGGCCCAAGGAAGGGAATGAGGACATTTGGTGAAGTAACCAAAAATTACTGCAGCACAAGGAAGGGGCCCAGGCACGGCTTACAATCTGATCTGATAATGTCATTGGCATTGAAGATCAGAGATCTTCTATCCCCCGAGGAAAGGGGTCCACCAGAATTAAGCCTGCCACCATCACTTGCATTCCCAGTGCACACCAGGCAGTGGTGGCAGACTGCAGTGGAAAGCACACTTTATTTAGTGCCACAGGGTTATCAGAGGATAGGATGATCAGAACAAGTGCCAACTGAGTTCTTAGGATGGTACTTTCACAGAATCCTGCAAAGGTGGTCTCCTTAAAGCCAAGAGTTGTGTCTGTGTCTATGCTGAAGGTGCTGATGCAATCCCATTCTCTCTCTAGGTGACTGCATCACTGGCTTGCTAGCTTATACTCTGAACAAGATCACCATGCCTCGGGATCAGAAGAGTAAGCTCCAAAGCCAAGAAAAATGCCACGAGATTGAAGGTACACCCCAGGAGCTCCAGAGTGCTCAGGCCCCTGCAACAGAGGAGGAAGAATCTCCCTCTCTACCTTCTCCTTATATGAGGATTATTACCCGTACAAAATCAGCTTGTAGGCCACAAATCACTTCCAAGGTGCCGGAGAGAGCTCTTTCTACTACTGAGTTTAACATTGGTTCTCCTACAAGAGCAAATGAAGGAGATAACTACAGAATTAAGAGAAAGCCGCATTCTTCCCAGGCCCCCGCCTCCACTGTGAAGCCCCCACAGAGCTCTCTAAGCAGTCCAGTTCACATGGTGGTGAAGTACATGATGCACATGTATAAAATGAAGAGACCCATTCTGAAAGCAGACATGTTGAAGATGATCACCAAAAAGCACAGGAAGTGCTTCTTGGAGATCCTCAGACAAGCTTCTTTCAACATAGAGGTGGTTTTTGGTGTAGACTTAAAGGAAGTGGCCTCTCCAAAGCATTCATACATCCTTGTTAGCAAAATGAATCTCCCCAACAATGGCACTGTGAGTAAAGGCAGGGGATTTCCCAAGACTGGCCTGCTAATGAATCTCCTAGGTGTGATATCCCTGAGAGGAAACTGTGCCACTGAGGAAAAAATCTGGGAATTCCTGAATAAGATGAAAATATATGACGGAAAGAAGCATTTCATTTTTGGGGAGCCCAGGAAGCTTATCACTCAAGATCTAGTGAAGCTGAAATACCTGGAGTACCGTCAAGTACCCAACAGTCATCCTGCACGCTATGAATTTCTGTGGGGCCCAAGATCTCATGCTGAGACAAGCAAGATGAAAATCCTAGAGTTTTGGGCTAAGATCAACCATACAGTGCCCAGTGCCTTTGAGTCCTGGTATGATGAGGCTTTGAAAGATGAGGAAGAAAAAGCTGGAGCTGCAGTTGTACTTGGTGACACTTTAATCCACAGCAATTAAATGTTCCACAGCTGTGTCAAACAGGTCCTCCCACACCTAGTGAAGTTAAAGTTTTCAGATTTGATTTTGCATTTTAAGAGGGCAGTTTCTGAAAGAGGTGCTGAAGGACTGTTTCTAACTAGAGGAGTGTGATGAGTAGCTTTGCGTTCTTGTTCTGTGTGGGCAACTTAGAAAATTATCTGCATTTTGTTTGATTTCAATTCTTCAAATGTCCTTTTTTACCTATCAATATGATTTATTAAATAAACCGTATTGTTCACACATGTTAATGTGTTAAAAGTAAGAGTTTCATTATAAAAGTAATTGGAGAAGCTTTTATTACCTAATCCATCTACTTCAAGATAACATAGAATTGGAATAAGCATTTCTTTAAATTTAACTTAAAATAATTCAGTGTAAGAAATAGAGAAATAAAAAATGGTAATGTGTAATGTGCTTAATATTTGCATTAAAACTTTTTTCTGTATTTAATAAAATTAGAAGAGTTAAATAAATGTTTCTGCTTCAACTACCTGGGAAGAGATTGAATAGGGGAAACGATGTGATCAAAATTTATTATAGGAAAAAATTTAATTAAAAATGTGGATTTAAATAATATTTAGTTAGGCCCAAATACTCATATACTTACTTGTTCCCTAAACATCATTTAACCATATACTCTTAGAGGCAGAGAGCTAAGATGATAGAGAAAATGTAGTAAGCAATACAATTAATGGACGAAAGGAAGTTTTTGTTGTTGGTGGTGGTGGTGGTAATAGTGCTTTTTATTCTTTTGAGGCAGGGTTTCTCTCTGTAGCCTTTGCTGTCCTGGAATTTGTTGACCTCGAACTGAGAGGCTCACCTGCCTCTGCCTCCCAAGTGCTAGGAAGGGGTTTTTACAAGAAAATAATCAAATAGAAATTATTTGATTAACGCAAAGTCGGTTCTTGGAAAACTTCAATCCTTTCTGTGGGAAACAATTTAAATGCGGCAACTAGGTGGATGAGCTCAGGATGTGGGAGTGAGGGGGAAGGAGCCAGACCCTCACCATTGAGAAACGAAACTGTGAAAGGGAAAATGTCATTGACACTTACTTGGGGGATTTGTGGGAAAACTGGCCGGGATAGATAGTGTCCTGTAATTCCATGCCAGGAGGTAAAGACCACTGAATAACCTGAGTGTTCTATACACACACAATCTGTGAAGGAATCTTATAGGAAGGTAGGGCATCTAGAAGACGCTGTGCTGATACTCTTTGCCATGGGCTGGGGGATCCAGAGCATGTTCCACTAATCATGTTACACTGTGTGCAATTTGGCAACTTTCAGACATTTTCACTAGGGGTTAGAGGAATAAAAATTAAAGTGGCTTAACTGGAATGGCATCTTAAAGGGAGGAAATTTTTAGAGTCCCTGCAGTATATTTAAAAAAAAAATTGTGTTGTATCAATTGAGGAAAGTCGACCTCACACTGAAATTGATTTTTCATAGGAAAACATAGTACTTTGTAGCATGATTAATAAAAACCCAAACACAGGAATTGGGTTCATCCTGAAGGTCAGAAAAGCAAAACAGCGACCCCTTGGCTCTTACCTCTACCTCAGTCCAAAATAGCAGTCTGCCTCCAGGGATCCTCCGAATGAGACTGAGTGAGAAAGCTATTTCCTCCTGTCTTATATATTCCTCTCTAGGATTGACATTAAAGGAAAACAGGACTGCTGCCTGGTTTCTATGGCAAGCTAATGTGGCTACTGGGATTAGAGGTGTGGGTCACCACTTCCTGGTCTATAAGGCTGACTCTCTGAAGTTAAGGCAAGCTGTATTTACTAAAATACGAATGAAATATCACAATAGTACTTACATTTTCCTTGCTAAGTAGCACTTTATCTAATAGTGTTATCTTTGTCCTGGAATGTGATACAATTTCTAATATAGTTCCTGATTTTAAAAAACAGTATGATAACTATATCATCAAAGGAAAATGAATCATAACAAGAATTTATATTTTAAAATATACTTCCACAAGCCGAGCAGTGGTGGCGCACGCCTTTAATCCCAGCACTAGGGAGGCAGAGGCAGGCAGATCTGTGTGAGTCCCAGGCCAATCTGGTCTACAAAGGGAGTTCCAGGACAGGCTCCAAAGCTACAGAGAAACCCTGTCTTGAAAATATATATATTTCAATTTTACATATCTCATACACACTTAGCCATTCCTACAAGACAGGAGTTATCATAAACACCTCACATATGAAAAGTCTGAAGTTCCCTGATTTTGATAATGCACAGTTTCACACAACTGGTAAACTATAGGGCTTTGACAAAGGCCACTGGTCTGAAGTAGGAGATACTATGATAGTAACATCCACTTGGTTTCTGGATACAGGATGTACTGAGAAGGTTAAACCTAAACATTAGGTAGGGCTTAGATAAAATGGAGTCAGTTGGACACAAGGGCTTGACTGCCATGCAGGATATATGTCCTGGTCCAAGTCTGCGATTTGATTGTGTATGTAGACGATTAGAAAGACTATGTGGAATGAAGCAGATTCACCTGGTGAAGGAAGTGCAGGACATGGCTGAGCTAGCACATTGAATGTAGTTCAAAGGGGGTCTTTAGATCAGGAGTTGGTAGATCATGTCCTGGACCCTGGAAAAAGCTGTTTGAGATCTGGTTTAACTAAGTGGTTAAATGTGATTTTGAGCAGGTCTTGGCAGAAGTGTAGACTTTGGGGACAACTAGGCCAAGAAGGACCCAGGCTAGATCTTGGGCACTGGGGAGGGTACATCGAGTAGAGAATAAGGTGGTCACACTCAGATTGACCCTGGTGAAGGACCTTGCTGTTTTTTCCTTAAGAGAGATTTTGTGTCTAATCCACTAGATTGAAACACATAACTAAAGCAATAAAAAAAAAAAACAAAAACAAAAACAAATCTGAGGTGCAGAGGAAAAAAATAAGGAAAGAGAGAAAATATTGGTAAAACCATGATTACATATGATGCAGATCAGATAAACTCAAAAGATAATGCACTCATATTCCATCATTCTGCCAAATTTCCTTTTAAAAATTATAACATTTTCAATGTGAATATATGAAGCTAAGTCTGACTTGTAATGAAAAAAGAACAAGCCACTGTTTTTCTAAAGAAACATCTGCTCAAGGTCCCTTCCTTGTGTTATGATTTTCCTATAGTACAGAGAAACTGATCAGTTCTAGGAATTTGATATTTCTCAGTGAAGCTGTAATCTAGGAACATGAATAAAATTTATGATGTCCCTGTAAGAAGGCAAGATAAAGAACATGCCAGGCAGGGCTGTCAGCCAACAAATTGCCTGCCCTAATACTAAAGGTTCTCAGGATCTGTCTTACCCAAAGTAGAATTGCTTTGTATCAAAAGAGGTAGAATCTTAAATTTAAGAGAAACTGAAGAACCTGATGAGGAAGTAGAGAAGCACACACCCAGATCAATGTGATTTGTAGTATCCTGACCCTGTGGTCAAGTCACAGAGTTCCAAGACAGCTTCAACTGAGTGGGGTTAATTTCTCCTTTCGAGGTCTCTGGAAGATGAAGACCTTGGCCTCAGGATTGGATAGCTCAGGCCTTGAGATGGACGATTTTCAAGGTATGACAGGTATAAAGCGAAAGCTCTGAATAGTTCTAAAACTATCCCGCCTCTATCAGTGAGACCCCCATAGTATCCTCTCTTAGATTTTAGAGGTTTCAGGCATAAATATAAGACAAAATTACCCTCACACTCTGCTTAGCAAAAGTACAGTCCTAAAATAAGGTAACATTAGGATCCTGTGTTAAGAATCCCAATGAGAGATGCAACCCAAAACGCAAATCTGTCTGCTGATTCTGTATGTTGGGTGAGGGGATAGGTGTGTGAGGAGGTCAGAGGTCAGTTGTAGTTATTGTTTGTTGTTAGGCACTAGCCACATTTTTTGAGTCCTCAGGGCCTCTTACTGGCCTAGAATTTGCTGGTCAGCAAGCCCACGGGATCTGCATGTCTGCCGGTCCAACACTAGGATTACAAGGACACACCTCTGCATTCAGCTTCTGGGAACTGAAATTAGGTTCACATGCTTTCAAGGCAAATGCTTTGCTGACTGAGATGTCTCTTGTCTGCCACATCTTAGGAATCAAAAATATTTGTTGCCTGATAAGTTTACTCACCTTCATTGTCATGAGTGAAGGCTACATAAAAGGTCCAGAATATATATATATATATATATATATATATATATATATATATATATATATATATAAACTTTAGGTAAAGAAATAGGAAATCCCAGAAAATCCCGGACCCCTTCGAGCAGTCAAATAAAGTCCAGTGAGGGAGTATATTCAAAATTAATCACTATAGCATCATTTCACTGAAAAATCCTCCTTGTTCCTTATGTTCATGTCGTACCTCCCTCTGAGTGCTAGTTACTGCCAACATTTTACTGTCACCACAGTTTTAGCTTCCCTATAATATCATGGAAAATATTCACCATGCATGTCCTCCATATTGATTTCTTTCACTAAGTAATATATGCATATGTTTCTTCTGTATCCTTTCATGGTTTAATAACTTACTCAATTTTTTTTAAAGAAAACTCAGTTTGTTGAATCTTTTCCTCACAAAATTTGTTCAAGTTATGTCCATTTGAAGTTAGTAAGGTCACAGCTAACAGATAGGGCTTTAGTTTTAGTGACATAATCTGAATGTACCACACTTTATTTACCTGATCACAAACTGACAAACATCTGGATTGCTACTAATTTGGGAAACAACAAATAAACCTTCTATAAACCATTATGTGCATATCATCACATAGACATTAAGTTTTTTTACTTGTTTTGGTAAATATTGAGTAGCATAATGGTTGTATGCTATAGAAAAAGCCTGAATGGTTTTGTAGAAAATTTCCAAATTGTCTTCCTAAGTGATTGTGCTATTTTGCGTCATCACCAGTGATGAATGTGGGTTCATGTTGTACAATCTTGGTGCCTGCATCACTTTCACTTTAGCCCACATTCCTGTCATCTGTCTTTGACCAGTCATCATTGCTCATGTTGAAAAGGGTCACTTCCATGCTTGTGAGAAATACCACTAGGTTCAAGGTGAATTCCGGTGTCTCCAAGCTGCCCCCAACTCTTCCTCTTCCTACTTTACTGTGTCAGGGGATAGTTCCAGAGCAGAGATATTTTCTAGTAGCCTCAGAAACTTCTGTCTACCACCAAGGTTTTCTGTTGTCTGTGTTTTGGATTTAGGTACTTGTAATAGATGTGTAGGGATATTACATTTTTATTTTAGCTTATGGTTGCTTAATGGCATGTGGCATCAGAACATATATACTTACTTATATTTTGTATCTTTCGGTTAGGCGTCTTTTCAGATATTTTTCCTTATTTTTACACTGAATTTTTGTCATTGAGTTTTAGATATTCTTGAATATTTTGAAACAACCTTCTATCAGCTATGTCCTTAGAAAATTATTTCAGCTAGTTTATAAATTGTTTTCTCAATCTTTTTTATGAGATATTTTTGCTAGGAAATGAATATATTTTAATTCTGTGAAGGCAAATATATTACTTGGTTCATGGATTCCCATCATGCTTTGACTCAGGTATAGAGGAAATGAGATTATTAGTCCTAATGTGCAGTCAGTTGTGAACAAGTGAGACCATGGCCCTGCAGGGTGTTCAGATGAGGACACTGAGTAAGGACTTAGGGCCTGAGGAACTCAGGACAGGCAGGCTCTACTGAGCTATCATAACTGCATGTTCCTTGGCAAGGATGGTTGAATGACTCACCTTTACATTTCCCTGTTTGGGTCCCAGAGAGCTTCTTTCCTTCTGGAGGGACACAGTGAGGATGACACTCCTTTGAGTTTCTTCTCATTGTTAATGCATATTTTGTACATAATAGTGGTTTCATCACAACATTTTACATGCATAAAATGTATGTCAATCATGTGTAAAATGTCCATCAGTCATATCCATCCACCATTCATTTGTTCTTGTCTCATTCAACATTCTAATGGTCTCCTTTGCTCCCAGGACACCCATTTCTACTTTCACGTCTC